>NC_050068.2:318777530-319402530 GCF_009764565.3 Dermochelys coriacea | reverse complement strand
TAAAAGTTCATTGGAAAGCTGATGTTCACAACAGTTATTAACAACTTCAGCTAAGTTTATATGACAGAGAGATGCACCAATTCATGCTTACTTCTTCATTATGGACTTATTCCATAACCCTTTGAAGAAGGAAGGAAAGACTCTGATTGGCTTCAATTGGTTTTAGATCAGGCCCTATAGGATTACTTCTTCAGCCTCAGGAATAAGGATTACTCACATGAGTATGTTTTGCGAGATTTGGTTCTTTGTGGTACTATATAAATGTCTATATATTTTCTTATCAATCTTTCTTGGTTTCTATTTTTATTAAACAATAAAAAACTCTTTATATGGAAATAAATGAAAGAGATAAACAGATATAGGAATCACATTTTAAAAGTTCAACATTTGCTCTTTGAATTCATGCTAGCTTGTATTTTTGTTTCTCATTTGTTCTAAGTCTCTTCCTTTCTATGTTATGTTGCACTCCCCTTCAAACCTTTCCTTTCACTCGATCCCTTTGTGAACCTGTGTCCACTGTCTCTTATTCTTTACTATCATTTTCTTTCTTTCCTCCCCATACTTTGCCTCCTGCATACTTCAGTGTGCTGTGACAAGACTGTCTCTGCAGAGGCTTGACAGTAAAAGAACAGAGCACTCTGCCTGCTTCTGAGCAAGGCACAGAAACTTTTTTGCTTCCAGATGCTGGGAGATGGTGTCAGGAAGTGCTGCCTGTGAAAGATATTTTACACCATACTTTGATAACTGTTGCAAGATTTACGGTGAGATCTGAGTTTTAAAAGAGACTTGGGAAACCATGTCTTGGGCCAATGAAAATCAGGACTTCAAAAAACCTAACCTTTTGATTCATACATTTTAGGTATAGCTAGAGGTTTGTTATTTTCACCTTCAGGCCATTTGAGAGAGTGGGCAATTCAACTGCTCAAAGGAAGCTCTTTTTAGGGTGAGATTGGCTTTAGAAACACATTTAAGAACAAGTAATGCTACATTTACAGCATTCCAGAAATATTTCAATACAAACAGTGTGCAATGCCTACACCAAATGAAATAGATCTTTCTCTGTCAAATTTTTATTTTACCAATAAGGAAGCTCGGGTAGTAGGGCCATGGGCACTGTATATACACCTATATGGATTACCTAGACTAGAACATGTATATTATCCTAGCTTCACCTTATACTAGGTTCACCCTTTCTTATTCCTTTCCTTTCTTTCCAACAACATCTGGTCTTAGATATCACAACCTATTGAAATTCAGTTCCTTTTACTTGAGCAAGCTGAGCACTTCTTGCTTCTATATATCGTACTCAGACTTCCAGTTCTTCTTATTATTATATTACTATCTTAAAATCAGATTGTATTTTATTTTAAAGTTTTTTAAAGTGCTGATTTTCACTGGCCCAAGACATGGTTTCCCAAGTCTCTTTTAAAACTCAGATCTCACAGTAAATCTTGCAAGAGTGATCAAAGTATGGTGAAAAACATCTTTCACAGGCAGCACTTTCTGACACCATCTCCCAGCATCTGGAAGCAGAAAAGTTTCTGTGCCTTGCTCAGATGCAGGCAGAGTGCTCTGTCCTTTTACTTTCAAGCCTCTGCAGAGACAATCTTATCACAGCACACTGAAGTATGCAAAGTAACACAAAGGTGTTTAGCTGCCTCTCATTGATTCCAATGGGAATTAGAATTTGAAAATCTGGGCCTTATTGTGTAATAATATTGCATCTCAGGGTTTTTAGGGTTCCCATTTTTCACCTGACACTGCTGTAATTATTTGAGGGTGCAACTGATGTCATTTGGATGATGCAAAATCAGACAGAAGTTAATTTTTCAGAAGTACTCATCTTGGCCTAATGGTGCTTGCATCAAAGTCAATGGTAAAACTCCTGCTGGCTTCAGTGGGAGCAGAATTAGGCTAATAATGAGTACTTTTGGAAATCCATTCTATTTATATCACTTGTTTTCTTCAGTATTGTATCCACACTTTCAGACCATGCCAAACCTTTTATGTTTAAGGGAAAAAATAAAAGTTGTGATAGTCTAGCTATGAAATATTTTGATTTAAATAATATGAACAAAAATAGCAGATTTCTTAATTAGCCAGTCTTAGACTGGAAACTCAAAATCAGTATTTACCTGTTCTTGTACAATATTCTGTGGAATTCAACAAACATGTTCTGTTAAAATTCAGCATAATTGTATGTCCACCATTATTGTTTACTGTCCTCCATTTTCCTAGATCCAGCTTACACTATCAAAATTATGTTTTTTTAAACCTTTCCTAATAGTCTATAACATTGTGTAACTCATATTGAACCCACTGCAGTTGTGCTTCAGGTTTTTTAATAAAACATGCTTCATACATTGCCTAAGAAGGACTGTGTTTTAGTTTGAGTTAATAACTCCTCTCAGCTACACATTTTCAAAAAATTAACAGGTCTTCAGTTGTCAAAAATTTGATCAAACAGTTGCATCCAGCGGGGAATGCATATGTATATTGCCAACAGAGGGAGCTGTGTCTATATCTCAGCTATGTTCATTTTATCAAAGTTTGAAAGCTAGTAGAAAGTAATAGAAATAAAAAAATGTAAACTCAGGAATACATCTCAAATTTACAGTATGCAGTGACACTATTGTCTTTACTGAGTTCTTTAAATCCTTGCAGTCCCACCTGTGTTACATGACTTCATGCTGTATCTGCCTCCTTTAGTTATTGCTGGACTGCTTTCATTTCATGATAGCACCATCTGAACCATTATCAGTTTCTGACAGTTGCTTCTGCTACTGCTATCTTCTCTGACCCAAAGCTACAATATTCAGTACAACTCCTGCATGCGTTGATAGGAAATACATGTGATTAACCCCCCTAAAGCCAAATTTATTGTGAATTGAATTTACATTAATATATTATGCCTCAGTCTGAACAATTCAAGTAACATTCAAGACCAGCTATTTCTGAAATAAGCCTTTTTCTTAGAGTTAACATTTTACTTTACCAAAAAAAAAATCTAAAAATAAGTGCCCGAGGATTCTACTGCAGATGAGAGATAATGATAAAAAACTCAATGCTTAAAAAGTATTTCCACTTTATCACCTCAAATGTTGCCAACTTACTTCATGGAGGTATTTCCATTAATACTTCTGTTTCTAGTCAGTTTTTATTTAATTAGACCATGGTGTACTTTATTTTTATATTTAATTGAAAAAAATTGAATAATTCAATTTCTAACTGAAAAATAACATTGAAAAAAATTAATGGGGATGATCTTCATTGTTTGTACACCCAGCACACCCCAAATCCCTTCACAGCTGCCTCCTCGGTCTGAAGTAGAATAGTGACTGAAGTTCCCTGCACCATTTATATATGGTGCAAGGGCCACTCCATTTACATAACTTGTAAATTGCAAGTACATAACTTGTACATACCAGTGCCAAATACAAAGTCCTGGCCTGCCTCCAAGACTCTCTATGCACAAGACTTTTGGAGGCCAGTTATGGAAAACTTCTCTGCAGTGAAGAGCAATGTAATCCTGTTTCCCCAAAAGAATCTAAGGATGAAATTCGGGCGGGGTGGGAGGAGTCATCAGCAATTTGGCCATGCCTGGGAGGCATCTACATGCACTCTGCACCATGGAGGAAGGCTTCTTCTTGGCCCTGTGTAGGATTTAGGGACCAGCAGGGAAGGAGTCATCACAGTAGTTGGGAGTACATAACAATAATAACACACCAGTGAAAAGCAGTTAGGGGTTGCACTCACTTTTCTAAAGTCCTTATTCCAGCATAATTTCCATGCATAGAGCTCCATTTCTCTGGCTTTATTTTACAGGTGAAGTGAATTTCACCCTATACCCATGTGTTTCAGGTGAATATATCATTGTTTCCTGAAAGTGTTCTAACATTCTGTTATTAGTTGACATATTGTCCATTCAGAGCTACAGCAGACTTTGGTTTATATTACAAAATGCTCTTATTGGGGATATCCATAGAACTCATATACGTAATGCATTTGGAGAAAGCTTCTGAGAACAGCCAGAGTTGTAGTTGACCAGAACGAGCAAAGATCTACTGAATAATGTTCTTTTGCAGTTCTCCGAGTTTAAAATTACTGTCTAAAAAGAAAGGCATATGAACAAAGAACTCATTTCCAGTTGTGTACATCACCTCTAAGTATGTGTTCTGTAAAATAATGTTGAGAGATCAGTATACTGTTCCTTTTCAGAATAATAGTATAAAATACAGTCTATGATCCAAACCCCAAAGCTTTGCTAGAACTTTTATAATTTAATTTAAATCAGTGGGGATAAATATTATGTATATGTCCTCCTTTTGCTTGTTCTCAGACACTCTCCTTTGTCATTCATAGATTCATATTTTTTAAGGCCAGAAAGGACCATTGTGATCATCTAGTCTGACCTCCAGTATAACATAGGCTACAGGCTTTCCATGAATTAATTCCTGTTTGAACTAGAGCATATCTTTTAGAAAAAAAATATCCAATCTTGATTTAAAAATTACCAGTAATGGAAAATCCACCATGACCCTTGGTAAATTGTCCCAATGGTCAATTACTCTCAGTGTTAAAAATGTACACCTCATTTCCAGTCTGAATTTGTCTAGCTTCAACTTCCAGCCACTTTTTCTGACAGACTGAAGAGCCAGCCCATTATTAAATTTTTGTTCCCCTTGTGAGTATATGTAATCTTTGATGAAGTCATCTCTGAACCTTTGTTAAGCTAAATAGATTGAGCTTCTTGAGTCTATCACCATGAGGCATGTTTTCCAATCCCTTCATCAATCTCATGACTCTTGTGTGGAGCCTCTCCAATTTATTAACATCCTTCTTGAATTATGGCCACCAGAACTGGACACAGTATTCCAGAAGTGTTGCACCAGTGCCAAATACAAAGGTAAAATAACCTAGCTATTGCTGCTCAAGAGTCCTCTTTGTATACATCCAAGGATGCATTAGCCCTTTTTGTCCACAGCATCACACTGGGAGCTCATGTTCAGTTGTTATCCACCATAAACTCTAAATCTATTTTAGGGTCACGGCTTCAAGCACATATATAGACTGAAATATATAACACTTTCCTATGGACACAAATACATTGTATTGTATTTTATTTACTCGTATAGTAAATCCTGATTTATTCATGTCCAAGTTCTATCATCTTTAGGTAAAACTCCAAAAAACACACTGTGACAGGGTATTAGTAGTGGCACCCAGGAGGTTGCTGCATCAATGGGAAGATTGTAGGCTTAACTGAAGCCAAATAAACAATTTCTTTGGGGGATTACTGACTTTTGGGTGGTGACTGCTGGGCTAATGGAACAACTGGCTCAGTAATTAAGAGGATATAAGTGGGAGGAACAGGAAGCAGAGGGGAAAGCTCAAATGGTGAGTCTGGGCTAAGGAGTGAAGGGTGTATGGAAGATGCTGCTAGCTGTAAGCCTGAAGTTCACTGTTATACTGTGTAAGAAAAGAATAAATACACATGTGGCAAAAGGGTAACAACCTTGTGTGTAAAGAAAAGGAGTACTTGTGGCACCTTAGAGACTAACAAATTTATTTGAGCATAAGCTTTTGTGAGCTACAGCTCACTTCATCAGATGTAGCTCATGAAAGCTTATGCTCAAATAAATTTGTTAGTCTCTAAGGTGCCACAAGTACTCCTTTTCTTTTTGCGAATACAGACTAACACGGCTGCTACTTTGAAACCGTGTGTGTGTGTTTGTGACTGTGAGACCACAGTGAATTGGCTAGGCATTGTGGTACACTCGGTAGTGAC
Source organism: Dermochelys coriacea (assembly GCF_009764565.3). Lineage (NCBI taxonomy): Eukaryota > Metazoa > Chordata > Testudines > Dermochelyidae > Dermochelys > Dermochelys coriacea. The sequence continues at coordinate 319,396,742 of NC_050068.2, read as the reverse complement.
TGAGGCACCCAGTGACACACCCATAGAAACTTTTCCTGGGGAAAGACTGACTAAAGACCAAAGGAAGACTTCAGTATTTACCCCACAATTATCATGTTTGCTTAGTTGAGAGTTCTTCAGCAGGTTGTTAATACTAGGAGAGTCTAAAAAGAGCTTGTTGGTACTGTGCACTTTTCCAAAATTTAACACCACCACCTATTTAAAATTAAAATTTAAAAATTAGTACCTAGCATTTTTCAACTGTAGTTCTAAAGCTGCTTTACGAAGGAGATCAGTATTATCTCCATGTTACAGATGGGGAAACTAACTTAAGGCACAGGGAGGGGAAGTGACTGGACCAAGGTCACAGAGAAAATCAGTGGCAGAGCCAGGATTTGCATGCAGGTCTCCTGAGTTTCAGCTCCTGAATATTAAGTGTTATTCAATTTTTTGTGAATGTCTATTGTTAAAGATGTATTTCACTAACGGTTTTAATCAGATTTTCAAGGACAGAAAACCTCAAGTTAAAAGAACTGTACAAAAGCGGCAAATATTATAAGACGTTACTAGAAAAACAATCAAGGCTGATTAAGAGAGCATATACTGTACTTCCAGGAGTTTTAAAAGCGTGTTTAGAGATGGGAGCACATTCAATCCATTCTTCTTGCACATATGTCTCCCAGCTATTCTTGGTCCACATTAAGATTGGAAAGAATGACATGGCTTGATCTATGAAGGGTGATAAGGAAGGCATACATCCATTGGAATTGCATGAACAACAAAGGCAGGTGAATAAAAGAAACTTCAAAACACTGTAAGATGATTCAGTTTTCTCCTTGATGATATTAATGAATGAATGAAGGTTTGTGCTATGTAGAGCTATGTAGAGTTGGAAGATTTTTTTTTTCTAGTGAGACAAATTCTGATATTATTTTTATACCAATGTAACTCAGAACAGCCCATCTATCCCATTATCTTTACATAGTGTGCAATATATCTCCTTATGATTTTGGAATAATAAAATGAAAGAGAAAAGAGATGAAAGTGAAAAACACATGTAAAACTTGCTTATTGGAGCAGATCTTTAATGAAATACAGATAAAATGGCGGATCCCTTCTGGATATCATCATTAATATTCTGCACTATGCATATATGCACTATGGGATGTGCAGTAGATGCCATCTAATGTCAGCCTTGTTTCCCTTAATTATATTGACAATCAGAGATTCAGATAGTGGAAATTGTTAGGCACTTACTGCTATAGGAAAACAGCCAAGATGCCCAAGGAGTCTTCTCTACCTGAGTAGGTCAATTGACCTAATATCCAAGGCAATTATCTCAGCTTCTTGCCTAGTCCCAAGGGCATTTTCACAGGATCAACTAAATACAGCTAGAAACTGGCTTCAGAACAACCAAAGTGTAATCTTGTATTGGGAACTATGCAACAGGTTTCTGTTCAAAATCTCACAAAATCTCCCTCACAGTTTGTTCAGTATTATGATATATTAGTTTCTATAGGCTTGAAGGACATAGAAAGAAAAATATGGTGCTACAATTACTATAACTACATGGTTTTGCCCTTTTGGGGGAACAAAAATGATAGTAGTAGTATTCCAACAATATGCTGGAGTTCCAGTTACAATAACAAAGGCAGGATGCAAGAAACTTACACATTAAGGTCTTAATTCAGCAAATTAAGTCGTATTAAACTATCATTGCATGAGTAATCCCACTGAAGTTTATTGACCAGCTCCATAAGCATCATTACAAGAATAATTGGGCCAATGGCTCAATTTAGTGACTTGGATTAACATTTTCAAAAGAGCCTAAGTGACTCAGGAGCCCAGCTCCCATTTTCAAAATTGATTTAGGCTCTTAGGCCCAGATTTGTAAGTTGTTAAGGCATGGATCTACTCAGCATTGCAAAGCTTAAGGCCTCGATCTGTTAAGGTATTTAAGTGGCTATCTGCTTTTTTGGGTACCTACGTCATCCATTTATGCACCACTGACATTTTCAAAGCTGCCATTCATCTGCCAACAAACACAGCTATGTCTCCTAGGTGCCTACATTTCTTCTTGTTGGCATTCACAAAGCTGCCTAAGGCTTGGCATCACTTCACAGCTAATGAGCTGTTCTGAGCCTTAGTTCAAGCCAACACGCCAGAAGGCCAACGTGGGATATTCAAAGTAGGCTGTCTTGCCAGTGAGCCCTGATCCTGTATGCATGCTCTGAACACACCTAAGACCCAACCTGTCAGACCTGCAGCAGGAGGGCTGGGTGCAGGCTACACTGGGTGAGGCAGCAGAGCACCCACACAAAAGAGACAGACCCACAAGGAAATATAGGATGTGTGTGAGAGAGGTATTGAGTGTGACTATGAGAGAGAGCAGAAGAGGGAAAGAGAGAGAGAAAGATGGTTTCAGCTGCTGGGGCAATGGGTAAATAAGTGGCTGACCTGGCTTGGGGGACTAACTACAGGAGAGGGTTCATGGCTAAGGATTCTGAAAGGAGAGAGGCCTCTATCTCTAGCCTTTCAGACAGGTACATCATGTCAGCCACTTACTCACCTAATCCCTTCTCCTCAGCATTTCAGTCCTGGCTATCTTAGCCTGTTGAAGATCCCTTTCTTAGGTGACTAACTCATCCTGTGTATTGTATAGGGAGTCTGGGTGCCTTGTTCGGGGCTGGGGATTCCATCTGGCAGTGATCTGCCAAGGCCTGGGCCTAGGTGTTATAACATTAAGCAGAGCAATACCTAAAGGCTCTTGAGGATCAGGACCTTAAACACTCTTGAAAATAGAAAAGGAGTACTTGTGGCACCGTAGAGACTAACAAATTTATATAAGCATAAGTTTTCATGAGCTACAGCTCACTTCATCGGATGCATTCATAAGCTGTAGCTCACGAAAGCTTATGCTCAAATAAATTTGTTAGTCTCTAAGGTGCCACAAGTCCTCCTTTTCTTTTTGCGAATACAGATTAACACGGCTGCTACTCTGACTCTTGAAAATGTTACCCTGGGTCTCATACATGGTTGAGCATACTAGCTGCACAATTTTCTTTCCTTCTTTTCTTCATCAATTAAATGTCTTGATAAATCATAAATAGGAGAGGTAGAAGAGAATGGATGGTAGGTCCTTGGTGTGTGTAACAGTGCCACTGGCTTAGCTGTTTTTTGGAAATGATTGCCCTCAGGGTATCACAGTGGACATAAGATTGTGTCTAAACACACAAATATAGCTTTTGAGATTTTTACTGTGTTCATCTGGAAAAAAAATAATCAAATGTTAAATGTGTGGGGGTTTAGTCATCAGCAGATGAAATAGGTGTTTCAGTGGGGGAAGTAGAAAAACAGAGTTTTGCACAATAAGTATCACTATTTTTTAGTTTGTCATTCACCTGTTCATACCATACTGTTCTTCACATTTTCATTCGATGTACAGCTTCTCAGTGACACTAGAACTTGGTAGCAAAAGAAACAGAGGGTCAGGTAGAAACATGCCTAGCTTACTCATATCTGATTGATATTAGAGAACTTTTAGAACCTTCAGGAATGGGACTTTGTCACAATCTTAAGGACTTTTTCTTTTGAGTATCCCCTTTCATGATGTGTGCATTAAGAGTAGTTAGTAGGTTTTGAACTGGACTCAGAATCCAGACTCTCTTGTTATTTCAAGGGCTAATTTCAAAGGTGTATTCAAATCAAGTACATTTCTGTATTTTTTCATGCATAGGTCACATGATAAAAAATAGAGATAAGCCCCAGATGGGGATTTCTATTCAATTGTTGCACCTGTTAACTGTTTTGCATCAGAAGGAATACTCAGATGCCCATCATATGTAAACATGTTGTTAATAAACTATTGACATTTAAAATATGGACTATTAAAGTTTTTATGAGGCACATTATAAATGTTAAAGAAATTAACCTCTTCTCGTTGTAAGCTTTTTCTACTATTCTTTGGTTGTATGATGTATGTCCTGCTGTGATTTACTATCTGCCTCTAGCTTTGAAAGCTAACGTCCTACATAAAGACATCAGCAGGTTGAAATTTAAACATTAAACATCACCTTAGCCAGTCACTGTTGGATTCCCAAAATAAGAGTGGTTGATTTTTGTCCCATGAAAATCAAAACTTCCATTGATTCCATTCCACTGACTTTAGCAGAAGCACATTCAAACCAAAGGGAACAAGATTAATTGCAAAATAATATCATCCAAATTAAGAAAACAAATTTATTTGAAGGGGAAATACATTTAATGATTTTAAATAAAACATGTGAAGTTACATTTCATAATTTGATAGAATGTGGTACAAATTAAAATAATCACAAGGTCAAATATGAAATTTACTAATTACATGGTACTTAATGTTTTACATTCAGCTTTGAAACTGTAGTGAAGTATTAGGTGATAAGAAGAAAAGCAACTAAATCCTAAGGATTTTTAAAAATTACTTTGCAACTGTCAAATCACTTTTTCTCCATGCATGAGCTATTGTACCGATAATTTTTTGGCAGAACTTAGACATCAGGAAAGTTTTAATTTAAATAGTTTCTCTCATTGCTCATCACCTTCCTGATTCTGGCCCTCTTATTGTAGAATTAAGGAAACAGTGGCCTCTAAAGAGGTCAGTCAGACTGTTTCTTTGGTATGCTTTTAAATAATTTAATTGTATCTTTTCATTCTAACTGGTTATTTTCACACATGCCATGTGATTAAGTCTTATGTTGGCTTTGTAAAATCATCTTGAGTTTTTTAATTAAAAATATATTGCCTCAACATTAGAAACAAGGGAAACAGCATTTTCCAGTTAATGGAGTTTTTCAATAACAAATATCTTTAAAATATATCCCCAAATTAAAAAGACTGCCCATTTATAACACCTTTTCAATATATCAAAAAGCTGAAAAAATGAAAAACAAAGCTGTATGTATTTTATTTTAGAAGAATCAATTTCTAAACACAGCAAACATATGTCTATGTATGCATATATCATAAATGGACTGATTCTTTCAATTTTAGTTGAGAACTCAAGCTGTGAGTTTCAGCCAAGGTCCAATGACCTATTTTTCCATCTCTGTCTTGCAGATATGCCTCATTAGCAAAACCTGTGTATCCAGTTGCAAAAATCTCCATGCTAATATGCATTTTATTACTCATGAACATCTGGGGAATAGGAAAATGAGATGGTGTGTTCCTGCTAGCAGTAATATACATATCTCTTGTGTATTTCTTTGAATTCACTTCTTTTTAGGATACAGGGTCATTGTTTTTTGGGGGGGGGGCAATCGCCTTTTTTCCATCTTTTTATCTTTAGTTCTTGTACGATGATGGTAATTCTATTAAGGTGGATGGGCCTGATCCTCGCAGACACTGGTGGGTCCCCATTGGTTTCCGTGGGCATTAAAGGAATCAGGCATTTGAAACCTGTTTTATAATGGGTGTATGTTGTTTAGTTTTTGTTTTGGGTTACTGTGTTTAAATGTAATTGTTTTCTGGATAACTGATTATATTTCTATATTATGGAAAACAATCAGAGTCAAAATCCTGCAGAGTACAGCTCTAATGCTTTTATTTGGTAATCTTCAAAGATGTCCTATAGTATTCCCCCTTTATGCTCATTGCTCAAGGTAAGAAAATCTAACCACATATTGTATTTGCTATTTTTCTTCCCATGGTAAAATACAACCAACCAATCAGCCAATAAATGAAACAAAGTTATTTTCAAATCAACCGCAAAAATATTTTTACTGATGAAAATTTTAGAGCTAGAGGGACTAATCTTTGTGAAATGCTGAGCCTCTCCTGACAAGTGCAGTGCTTGTAATCCCTACTGGAGTCAAAGCCCTACCAGTAGACCAAGACTATCCCTGCACCTTCTGTCCAGGTCTATATGCAAATACGATAGTCTGTCCTTCAGTCTTTCACTATTGTGTGAAAAGGGATGCCAGCTTTAACATCATCCCTCACCCTTCTCTGGATGCTGCAGAGGACTCTCTGTATATCTAGAGTCTATGGTCGAGGGAGGAGGTGGAAACATGGGCTGGTGGAGAATTCCAAAGTAGAGGTGAGAAGTCTAACACAGACTAATATCATTATCTGTTGTTATATAGCACCCTCTGCTTCAGATAAAATTCTTGAGAGAGCTTCAGGTACCATTGTCTACAAACAAACACTCTGATCCAAATCTAATGAAGTTCATGGGAGTCTTTCAACTGGCTTCAATGGGCTTTGGATCAGCATCTTACTCATCCTAGACATATGCATGTCTTGATAATTAATATGTGTTTGGTTATGGATTTAAAATGTGTAAACATACTTTGTGTAGGTGATGAACAGAAGTGGATTTTTAGGATGTGACTGAAAAACATGTAGGGCCTCTTTCTGCACTCCCACAAATATAAATCAGAAATAAATCAACTGAAGCCAATGGTTTTACTGTGGTATAAAATCAGTACTAGATTAGCATCAATCCTGAGGTATTCATATTAAAACAAGCAATTGAAGAGAGGTGCTTCCACTACTTGACCCAGACAAAGGCTTCTAGTTCTCTTCTGAAATGAGAGAAAAATATGAGAAGGCTGGGAGGAAATTCCAAACAGTAATAAATATAAGAGCAAACAGCAAGTCTAGGGCATTTCATAGTGATAGATATAACTCTTTTCATCTTCTTATTATATCCTCAAAAAGGAGGCAGGGAAGTATGTGACAAGCACATTGATTCATTGTGATTTTTCACATCACTTCATTTGGAAAAAGGAAGAGTCCTTTCTTAGTCCGCACGTAGGAGAAAATACCCATTTGTTCAAGGACTGAATTAAGAACAATAGAGTCAGCCCTATCTGAAAAAGGGGAGAAATTAATAAACAAAAATACCTAATACATCATTTTATATTTCCAGTAAGGGGAAAATATTTTGTTATGTACTGTAGGTGTGTAATATGTTAAGTTATGTGCCATCAAACTACAAATGACAAAACACCATCTCCATGCTGAAATTTAAAGTAGTAAATAGCTATAATGAAGCTCATTATGCATTTGTTTGCAGCTAGGAGAACAGCAATCAATTCACAAAATGGTATTCACAGTTGAAACTAAATGGTGAACTGGCAAGGTGCAATTGGGTAAGTGTCATAGTTATTCATGGTCTTATATCCAAGTGAGAGTTTGTCTGCATTTTAATTACCAGAGAGCACTTAACATCTAACTCTGATAAAATATAGAAGAGTTGTACCCATGTGTCATTATATTTTTTATAAATATAAGGAGTGGGCATTGTTGTTTTTGGACTTCATGCAGCAGATGTTTTAATTTTCCCTTCTAGAAAAAAAATATTTCAGTTACAGTATTACTCCAGTCAATCTCAGTCAGATTTTTTAATTTTCACTGTGCTACACATTAGCAACATCATACAAAAGTTTTGCAATCATATTTAAGGGTGAAATTTTGCCTAATTACATTACATTTGATAAATGACTTGGGCTAGCTTTGCAAAATACTAGTTTTGCAGTTTTTATTTGATCCTTATTCCAAAAGTCCTTTGCAAAAAGTGATTTGAAGTTGGTTTGTTTGTTTGCTTTGGTTTCACAAAGTGAAAACTATTCTTCTCTTCAACAAACATTTAAAAAACTTCATAGAAAAAGGGATTTTATCACCTTTTTTCAGACTTAGTGAAAGCCCAAGATTTGGGATTGCTTTAAATGAGAAATTATTCACAGAGTCCTACATTTCAGTCCTGTGTACTGACTAAGGCAATTATACTGCTGCTGCTGCTTATGTATGAGTGCGCCTCAAATGCACCTGAAATTCACTTTTGTGATTGTCCTTGCCGAATTGGGGTTTAAGTTAGCTGTCTGGCTTATACTGAAATCATGGCCAAACTCCCACTGATTTCAATGAGAGCAGGAATTAACTCTTAAATAACTTCTTAACAGATTTGTCAATTGAGACTTGAACAACAAATCCTTCTTCTTTCAATTCCATCAAAACTCCCTTCTGCTCACCTTTTTGACCCACAATAGACATGCAGTTTCTTGTGATGATGCATGAACTTTATGGGCCAAATTCATCCCTACTAAGAAGACTTCAGTCCTGTTTATTTGTGGGCATGGAGTCAGTGTGGAACCTGCCTTATGAGCAACTATGAGAACAGGTGAGTTGGTTATAAAAAGCCCAAAGGCCATGAAGGCAAGTTTAATTTGTTTTCTGTGGTGTATTCCTAAGGGAGTTTCATTAGTTACTGCTATAATGTAGATTATTTGTTAGAAGCAGATATTCTGTGTATATATATATTTGAAAAGGGTAAAATAATTCTTTCCTCTGTGTAAAGCCTTTCTAACTTAGTTTGAATTAATTTATCCAAAATAATGTTGAATAAAAGGTGAAACAATGTTTTAAATCCAATTGTGTTTAATTTTCTTTTTTTAATGAGAAACTGACCCCTGCACTCTCCTTCACTGTAGAATAATTACTATCTGCTATTACTAACACTTCCAGAAATAAATGATCTAGTCAGGATGAAAATTAACAAGCAAGGCTGATCGAGCTGCCATGAACACATTCTTTAGCTTCAGTTTCATCTGACATTGTTCACTCTCTCCCCCATTAGGCAGTATCTTAGGGAGTTTATGCTTAAAGAGTATTTACTCACTGATCATTGAATGCTTTAGTTGTTTCACTAGCTTTGGAAAAAATAGTTAACTAGAGCAAGGGAATGTAACTGTCTCATTCAGTAGAGACTCAAGTGATCTATGTAATGGTAACTTAGTAAAATTGATCACACTGTATTCAGAACTGGAATAATGCAATTTAGCAATTTTTTTTAAAATATTAAATTAAAAGCAACATGATCTGTTAACTTAGTGCATGCTTTGAATTAAGAACTGTAATGTATTGAAAATTAGTGCAGGCCATTATTTCTATTATGGTCACTGACAGTGTGGTTTTTCATTAGCATAAAATGGCATTTTAGTTCCTCAAGTTTATAAATATTTGTTTATGTAATTTCTTACAAATTATCTGATTTTCATGAATATTTTTTCAGGTAGGTCCACCCATGCAGTTTCTGTCCAGACAGAAATGAGAATGTACTGATTACTATTAAAGACAATACAGACACAGTATTTTGGAGGAAATCTACCTTTATTTCTTTACTTTGATAGAAACTCTGCTATTATACCATGTATAATACTTTCTATATGGACTACAATGACATCAAAAGAGCAAGGAGGGTATGTGGTTTCAAGACCACATCATAGGAACCACAAAATCACACCATGCCAGCCGACCATGACAGTTTGTAGAAATGATTTTTGAATCTCTTCTTTTGAAGAATGAAGCTTTGTATGGGCTTTTCCCCTTGGCAATGTTCTAATATTCTTTATTAAGTGAAAATGAAATTTTTAAAGCTTTGAAAGGGGGCTACAAGGATTTTCTTCTCAGGCAAGATGGTAGTTACTGGTATTTCCTAGGTCCATTAGAGCTAGATTTGATGTTTTAATATTACATGATATTTATTAATCTATTAATAGTTGCTCTTTTGTTAGAAGCCTTCATTTGTTTCACCCAATGACTGGATCTCAACCCTTAGAACTGCATTTGTAACAGGAAATTAAACTGCTGATTGCCAGTTCATTCAAATACTTTGCTGGTTTTATGAAAATGCATCATTGTCATATCATTTAATTATGTTACTTTTTAGTCAGTGTTAAATCTCTGGAATAGTGGAGCTTTTGCATGATTTCCCCAAACATTGTAGGCTATTTGTAAGACATTGTTATATCAGGAACTTGTATTTAAGATTCCCAAGAAAATATTTGAGGTTTGAGTTGATTGTAGCTTCCACTCCTTTTGCTTGCTTCTCTATCCTACCTTGACTTCCATGGATCTATACTGTCTTGGTTTTCCTCCTACATCACCGGCATCCCTCCCCTTTCTACTCTCTAGCTGCTGTCCTCATGGTGCTGTTTGTGGTCCATTCCTTTTTTCCCCCCTCAACACTTTGTCCTTTGACCTCATCCACTCATATAACTATTCAAATATGCTACTATCTCTGTGCCAATGATTCACAAATCTACTGCTCCAAACATTGCTTCTCTCCAAAGCTCTTGACTAGCTTTTTGACATATCCTTGATATCCTGCTGCCAGCTCAGTCAAAACACAGCACAAGATGAGATTCCTCCCCCAACTTTTCCTCACTTCTCTATTCCTACTTACAAGAGTACCACTCTCCTGTCAGCCAGGATGGCAATCTCTACATGTGTTTCATCTCCTCTTTTTCCTCCCTCGGGTATATTCAAGCCATCCCAAATCCTGTCATTTTTCTCTCTACAGCATCTCTTTCTATCCACTCCTACACATAAAATGATTGAAAATTATTGGTTATATTGTGCCTAAAATAATGCAACCTCCTCCTCTCTGGCCTCCTCAGTTTCCATCCAGATCTCTTCCAGTGCATTCTGAATTCTGCAGTTAAAATTGTCTTCCTTGCAAATAGTTTAGAAAATGTCACTCCCTTCTTTGAACCCCCTCAATGGCTCCCTATCACCTTCAGTATAAAATTCCAGTATATCAATAATGTTCAACGTGCTGCATAATTCTGTACCAAGCACAAGAGAACATTTGAAAGGGAACTTGTAATGAACAGTAATGTAAGAAGCAGAGAAAACAGAATCCAAACAGCTGAAATCCAGGAGACCCCAGCTACCACAGGGCCACAGACCCATATGACAATATTGAAACTTAAATTATCTGTTCGGGGTGGATTTTTGAAAAGCAGTCAGTGTTGGTCTAACTCTGCTTCTGTTGAAGTCATTGTGGGCTAGATTCACAAAGGTGTGGAGATGCTCCTTCAATCTCTCCTGTTGACGCTGTTCCAATGTGAATAATTTTTAATAATTTTTAAAAGTCACTGGAGCAGAAGGACTGGATCCTGAGTCTCCCATGGGAATTCTCTAAGCAATAGGCTACAGTTATTCTCATTCTGTATGTCTCTGCTGCCCAATGTTTAAACTGTTTCAGTGTGTCTAAATGATGAAAGAATCATTGGGCCAGAGAGAGAGCAAGCATGCTATGAGAACACTTACCAGATCAAGCCCTGCAGGTGAGTTGGGCAAGGAACACTTATCTTCCTGGTTTGTGCATTCTTCTGGGGCTTCGGCATCTGAATGGCTTGGACTGCGTGTGCATGCTCAGAGGCAGAAACTTAGGTGCTTCGGGAACTTCTGCTTCAAAATGTTAGGTGCCTACAAGTTACGGGGGCAGCTGAATGGGGGCTTTGTGAATCCCAGTGGGGCCTGATTATGAAATGTAGGTACCTAAACTGGCAGTTATCCTTTTGTGAATCTAGCCCTGGGAACTTTTTTCATTTACTTCACTGGGAGTAGACTTAAGCCAACACTGAGAGCTTTTGAAAATCCCACTATAGATTCTGAGTTCTGTGTAAAATATTGTCTTTTACTTCCCATCTCAAACTGTTGTGTTCCCATCTCAGAGGTGTCTGAAGTTCAAGGCGAATAAAAGAATTCTTGTGTATATTGAGCTATCTCCTTACCAAGGTTCTTACTCAGCCAAACTCTCATTGTCTTTCATGGGAATTTTCACGGGAGTAAGGATTTCAGGACTTGGCTCACAGTTTGCAAAATCCTCTGGGATCAAGACACCACACCTAAATTTCTTTGTGAATCCAGTCCTGTAAAGATATACTATAATTATTATATATAAAACAAAATCATCATCCTATCGCATTTGTTCAGTAATGTAAGGGCTGGTCAGGCAGAAAGTTACATTTGTCTTTTCTAGGAAAGTTAGGTATATTTTTCTTTCTGCTCTTGTATTGTTACATAGCATTTATGCATATAACCTGAAGGGAAATAAAATGATATTGCATCAAGTTAGCCACCATCCAAAAGGTCCAAATTAGCCTCTCTGTCAATAAACAAAATCCTTTCGTTAACCATTGTTGCATTTAAGAGCTATTAGCAGTGAAGTATATGCTTGCACTAGTGCTTTTTTTAAGCACTTTTAGTCAAATGATCTCTGCCATCTCCAGACATGCATAGCAGAGAGCATTTAAACTATTAACAAATACTTAACTATCACTAAAGACTTATGCTTTCTACTGGGGAAAAACATTTAGCGAGATATGACATAAGTCATTTGAAACTGCTATGCAAAGATGAGATAACCTGGAAATGGAAACTTGAATATATACAGGTATTTTTTACTGGTACATCTTACTGTAAATTGATTACATAATGATAATCTTCAATGTTGTATATTAAAACTGAGCCTTAAATTGCCACATTATGAAAACTATTTCCTGCTTCCATTGGTGTTAATAACAAAACAACCCTTAATTTGCTGGGAGCAAGATTTTGCCCTAGAACAGTAGAAATAGCAGCAGAATTATCTTTTAAATAAAGAATAACATATATGTTATGGGACCTAATGCATATTATGGGATTGATATATGACTTGTCTGAAATTTGGGATTTAGGCAAATTTGGCACTGATTTATACCTCGTGCAATCCCATTGATTTCAATGGGTGTAAACCAGTGAATATTAAAGAAAAAAGAACAAAGTTAGTAAACTCATGCATAGTTAAGGATGAATAATTTAAAACTGCCCAGGCTCCTGGATGGCTAGTAAGATTAGGAGCCTTTCACATCCACTTCACTAATTTGAACATGTCAAGGGGCCAGACTCAAATATGGGCTGCCAGAAGTGGCAAGTCTGCTTCAAGGGAGCTTTGAAAGGCATCTGAAACCTCTGCTCTGCCAGATGGCTAGTGCAGTCCTGAAAATGGACAGTGCATGTTAGGGAAAAAATGGAAAATGTTACCAACCCAGCACTCATTCAGCATATCCCTCAGGCAACCAACCCAGCTGTAGTCTAAAACTACCTTCCCTTGGAAGAAATCCCAGGAGGAACAGTGATAAAACTCTACTTATAGCCTGGAACATAGCTGCCCCTGAGATTTTCACCCTCTTGCACCTTCATGGGTGAACCCAGCCCTACATTAGCGATGACAGTAATGCATTTCTAGTTCATGGTTGTTCAGTGATCCAGGGCTGGCCTTATGGATGGGTGAGCACCCAGGGCACCATGGGGTCAGGTCAAGAGCAATGTTTCTCAAACTGGAGGTCCAAACCCCAAAGGGGGTCACAAGGCGATAGTAGGGGAGTCTCAAGACTGGCGGCTTCTGGCCAGGTGCCCAGCTCTGAAGGCAACGCCATTACCAACAGCAGTGCAGAAGTAACTGTGGCATAGCATGGTATGGTATAGTACTGCTATCCTTACTTCTGCACTGCTGCTGGTGGCAGCACTACCTTCAAAGCTGGGTGGCTAGAGAGTGGAGCCCGGCTCTGAAGGTGGCACCTAGTTCTAAAGGCAGCAGCAGAGAAATAAGGGTGGCATGGTATGGTCCCAGTTCAATTCTTTGTGGATAGCTGTTCACATCCTTAAATCAATACAAACGGGCCCTTGTTGAAAGTCAGTCTCTACCGCAAATGTGCATTGAATCTGAACTACCCTCAGCTCTTAGCCAGAGAAATGGTCTCAATCTGTCTGTATTATCGGCATCTTTTATAAGTGGACTGTATGTGGACACAGGAATAGAATATATTTTAAAATAAATGAAATTACAGTCTTCAGAATGTTGTTGTACACTCTCAGGATACTTTCCTGCATACACAGATAACACCCTTCTTTCTTAAGAATGTAATACAGTGGTCACATTAGCAAATTGACATCTGCTAACCAACACTGCTATATGATCTTGTCTGGGATACCAGTTTTCTGCTCTGCTTTTTAGAAGGAAAAAATGTGGTAGCCTGTGTGTTTGCTGACAAATGTGGTCTGCATTAAAAAGTCAATTGTAATTTCAAAATGCTAAAAATAGTATAGAGTTAGGTGAGACAGTAAGCTAATACAACCTTTCCATACTTTGGCCCCTTTTTCTACACCAGGTTCCCCTGGGAATTACCCTCTCCTCTAGCCAGGTCCCCCATAATCTTGATTTGGCATTATAGGGCATGGTGCTTATGATCTGCTTAACATCTGCTTATGGCCTTTTACTACGGTTATAAATTAGTCTCCAGGTTGAGAACTAATCCGCTAATCTAGGTCTTTTCATGCCTCATTTTTCAGTTCTGGCAACCTGAGTGCAAATCTTGGGAAAGATAAAATCAGAACTGAGTTGCTTCATTCTCATCCCCAGTGGATATTTGTTCATGTCTTAAAGACGTGATTATTATTTTTTTTACCTGTGTGATACTCTTACCAGGAGAGGTTTAAAACTAGACTAGAAGGGAAGTTAATAGCAGAGTCTCCAGGCCAGAATTGTAGTTTAGAATTGAGGTGCATTGTCCTAAATATTTAGGCTTGCTTACCTACCCTCTTGACTGAATTTTGTGTTGAGTTTCATTGACTGTAACCCCGTTGATGTAAAATATCCTCTAGGGATGAGACCAATACATGAATTTCCAATTTTGATTTCAATGGGGTTGCATAGTGTTCAAGTCAACATAGAATAGGGCTCATTATGTCTCTTTAGGTCTAGGTTACGCTATTAGTTCATCACTTTCATTAACATCATATTTGAAGAATGATATCAAATAAAATGCTTTCAGAATTATTGTAGTATAAATAGAACTAAGACAAGCTTGAGACCATATGCTTTTGTGGTGTATCATTTATATAATAATGGAATACAATAGAAATTGTAGTTTTCAAATGATATATTCTAATCCGTGGAGCTGATTATTATAGAACTGATTGACAATTTAGATTACATTTCTGAATGTTTCATCTTGTTCTAGGTTTGATTCTTCGAATATTATTAACAATATGATTCCATTATCAAATCAAAGACATTAAACTGTTATTTGATGAAATATATATTGGTTTTCATGAGTTTAAGTAAGGCTTAACACCAAAGCCAAGTATTCTGATTTTCCTCAAGTAAAATGGTACTAAATTGTTTTGTATCTATGTTATGCACAATCAAACTCAAGTATTGTTCTTATTATGTATTATTTGAACTTTTTCCAGGCACTGGTATAAATGAGCAGCAAAGTTGGAGAAAATGTGACGTATGTCCTGCAATGGTTTATTAAAATTCAGAAAACCTAATATTAGATACTGAAAAGGAATTTCCCTAAAGCATGCAACATGAGTCAAATTTGTATCAATGTTTAACACACAACTATCTTCAGATATCTTTCTATCTTCAGATTCCTTTTATTTTCTTTTGCATCATTTTCCACAGAAACATTTCCATACAGTTGTTAAGTAAATTAATATCATTATCACTAACAATATAGAAACAATTTTCTTTGTATTTTAATCTTTTTATCTACTGTGAGATCTGATGTAGACAAATGTTTCAGGTCATAGTTTTCTTGAACTTTTAATACTGATGTAGGAAAGTTTGTTTGATGATGCAAACGGTAAGGGAAAGTTTGCATTTACTTTTTGTCTCTTCAGTATTCATAGTTTCAATTCTAAACTTGGACTTGAATTCTGATCACTCCTACTCATTCATTGGTGATTTTGCAGGTTTATTTTCATGTCTACTCATTTATCTTCCTTACTCTGCAGGTTGCTTCCATATGTTAAATAGGTTTTTGAGATGAAAATTAGTCTGCCAGTATTAGCATAAAACATTCAACCATATAACTGTGTAAACCTGTGAATTTAAGATTGATTAAAGACTATATGCTTTATTCCTTTTTAACAAAACACTGCGTTCTCCAATTCTTTAAAGAAAAAAAAGATTAATCAAAGAAACATGACTTAAGATCTGCAAAAGATGCCATTAATGCAAAAAGAAAGATTCATTCCCTACAATGAAAAGGATGATTCAAGAGGTACTCCAGAGAATAGAAATATGAACAGGGCCATGGTTGTTGTACTAAATGTGGAGCTATTGACTTTCAGGTAAATGCTTTTTTATCAGCTCTACCAGGCACTGCATATATAAATCTAATTATTTTCTGTATTAAACTTAAAAGTAAATTCACATACAACATTTACATTACAATGATGCCAAGAACCTGGCTCAACCCACAAATGGCAGACAATGCAAAAGGCAAGTATGAAAACCATCCTCCCTTCATCCAGTTGCATCTAATGCTACTACTGATTGGGTAAGGAAAATTAGCTATTGCTCTGATTTCAGAGTAGTAGCCATGTTAGTCTGTTTTCGCAAAAAGAAAAGGAGTACTTGTGGCACCTTAGAGACTAACAAATTTATTTGAGCATAAGCTTTCGTGAGCTACAGCTCACTTCATCGGATGCATTCGGTGGAAAATACAGTGGGGAGATTTATATACACACACAGAGAAAGGGTTGTATCATACACACTGTAAGGAGAGTGATCACTTAAGATGAGCTATTACCAGTGCAGGGCGGGGGGAAGGAGGAAAATCTTTTATGGTGATAATCAAGGTGGGCCATTTCCAGCAGTTAACAAGAACCTCTGAGGAACAGTGAGGGGTGGGGTAGGGGGTGGGAGAAATAACATGGGGAAATAGTTTTACTTTCTGTAATGACGCATCCACTCCCAGTCTCTATTCAAGCCTAAGTTAATTGTATCCAGTTTGCAAATTAATTCCAATTCAGCAGTCTCTCGTTGGAGTCTGGTTTTGAATTTTTTTTGTTGAAGGATATCCACTCTCAGGTCTGTAATTGAGTGACCAGAGAGATTGAAGTGTTCTCCGACTGGTTTTTGAATGTTATAATTCTTGACGTCTGATTTATGTCCATTTATTCTTTTACGTAGAGACTGTCCAGTTTGACCAATGTACATGGCAGAGGGTCATTGCTGGCACATGATGGCATATATCACATTGGTAGATGCGCAGGTGAACGAGTGTGGCTGATGTGATTAGGCCCTATGATGGTGTCCCCGAATAGATATGTGGACAGAATTGGCAATGGGCTTTGTTGCAAGGATAGGTTCCTGGGTTAGTGGTTCTGTTGTGTGGTTGCTGGTGAGTATTTGCTTCAGATTGGGGGGCTCTCTGTAAGAAAGGACTGGCCTGTCTCTCAAGATCTGTGAGAGTGATGGGTCGTCCTTCAGGATAGGTGGTAGGTCCTTGATGATGTGTTGGAGAGGTTTTAGTTGGGGGCTGAAGGTGATGGCTAGTGGTATTCTGTTATTTTCTTTGTTGGGCTAGTCCTGTAGTAGGTGACTTCTGAGTACTCTTCTGGCTCTGTCAATCTGTTTCTTCACTTCAGCAGGTGGGTATTGTAGTTGTAAGAATGTATGATAGAGATCTTGTAGGTGTTTGTCTCTGTCTGAGGGGTTGGAGCAAATGCGTTTATATCGTAGAGCTTGTCTGTAGACAATGGATCGTGTGGTGTGATCTGGATGAAAGCTAGAGGCATGTAGGTAAGAATAGCGGTCAGTAGATTTCCGATATAGGGTGGTGTTTATGTGACCATCGCTTATTAGCACCGTAGTGTCCAGGAAGTGGATCTCTTGTGTGGACTGGTCCAGGCTGAGGTTGATGGTGGGATGGAAATTTTTGAAATCATGGTGGAATTCCTCACGGGCTTCTTTTCCATGGGTCCAGATGATGAAGATGTCATCAAAGTAGCGCAAGTAGAATGGGGCATTAGGGGACGAGAGCTGAGGAAGCGTTGTTCTAAGTCAGCCATAAAAAAGTTGGCATACTGTGGGGCCATGCGGGTATCATTGCAGTGCCACTGATTTGAGGTTATACATTGTCCCCAAATGTGAAATAGTTATGGGTGAGGACAAAGTCACAAAATTCAGCCACCAGGTTAGCCGTAGCATTATCGGGGATACTGTTCCTGATGGTTTGTAAAAAGAAAAGGAGTACTTGTGGCACCTTAGAAACTAACAAATTTATTTGAGCATAAGCTTTCATAAGCTACAGCTGTAGCTGTAGCTCACGAAAGCTTATGCTCAAATAAATTTGTTAATCTCTAAGGTGCCACACATACTCCTTTTCTATTGCTATGAGGCTCCTGACACTAGAGGCTTGTCTACATTGTGGAATAATGGACACTATGGGCAGAGGAGGAGGGGGCGTGTTTTTTAAAACACACTAATGCGTTACACATTACTTGGTCCATGTAGACTCTGCTGGTGTCCACTAGCGTGCTTTAACACAGTGATATTTGAAATAATACTACATTAAAGCTTGCTAGGGAAACTTTAATACACACCAACAGGATCTACATGGACCAAGTAATGTGCAACTTGTTTGTGCACTTTAGAAATCATATCCCTGTAGTATGCTTTGCCACCATGTTCACAGGTTCCAAGTCACATCATGTATAATATGTAGACAATATCAGCTGAGATAAACAGTGCTTCATTATTAAAGCTGAGCTTTCTGTCTATCTTTCTGTATAATTGCAGGTCCTGTAGAGTCTTTGTAACTTCTGTGGGTATAAACTTGCATAGTCTGTGTTATAATCATATTAGGGGGCATGAGAATAGTAGCAAGATGAATTTTGATTCTCCCATATATGAGTAGTAGAACCCAGAGACTTGTAAAAATGCATAATGTTAGGGTTGGGTGATATACTATGTAGGGAGAATGAGGGAGTTGTGTATTATTTTTATGGGTATCATACTGTGACATTCTGGGGTGCCAAACCAGACCAGTGAGGGTTTGTGTCACCACCTGACCTGTAATCTTGAGTGTCTCACAATGCTTTGTGACCGTACTGCCCAACCTGGGCTGCTCAAAACCAGCCTAACAACATGCAAGTCACACCAAGGGAGTGTGCTAGACAGCCCAGGTTCAGCAACTCTGATTCCAGCTGCCTGGCTACAGCCCCACAGCCTTGGTTAGTACTTGATGTGTGATGCCAATTTTCCCCAAACCATGTGTTCTGCTATGTCCAGCCCTCTCCTGGGCAGATCAGAGAAACACTATGATTCATTTGTTCCTCTAAATACACAAAACACATCAGAGTTTATTAACTTAACTGGGGTGAATATACCCTTTGCTTTAAACACAACACTGGGTTTGTTTATGATAAAAATGAGATGACATTTATTAACCAAATATACATAGGATTATGTGAGTTCAAGTACAAGGAAAAAAGACAGAAAGAATTACAAGTAAAACAAAACAAAATATGCTTTTAAGAGCCTAAAACTTATTCTAGCAAGTTTTTGTTCAATGCTTTGTTCAAAATGGCCTTTCAGACCCACAGTGTCCCAACAAGATGGTGATTCACCCTCTCCTCTGTCAGGATTTCTCCCAGAGGTCCAAAGTGCTGGTACCTTTGTCTTTTTAGTTGAAAGAGATAACTTGGGGTTCTCTGCCCCTTTATTTTATAGTCCATTGAATTTTTGAAGTGGATTCTTCTGAAGGATATCCCTTAAAGTAAAATTTATTCAAGCTGCGAGGAAGGAGACATGAAGTCTGGTGGTGAAGGAAACGCCATGCTCTTTCTTCCCCCACTTCTCAGCTTAATAGCTTTCTTTACTTAATATGTAAAAATGGACCTCTTAATACTGTTAATACTCATCATGTATGTACATCACATAAGATTATTAATGATCAGTAAGTTATTAGTTTTCAAATGATACCTCACAAAGCATAGTTTGTACAAAGATTATTACAATAGTGTGTAGGGTGTGAATACAATGGTGCTTACTGTCTCATATATGCACCTTGGTTTATCTGTGTGTTATCATTTTGTCTGAATGCATAGAGTTAAGTCAAAGTAGGTGGTGAAGGAGGCAGCTAACCAGAAATGAAACAATGATAAAGAAAAGGTGATACCATAAGGATTTTTGGAGAAACAATGGAAAAGCAATCAGGTAGGAAATAAGCCGTGGCTTGGCACTCACTAGACAGGTAAAGTTTACTCTTCCCAGGCCAAACTTAGCATCATAGGGCATACTAAAACCTTCAAGATGCTGGCCTAAATAAGAAGGGGGCTTCCTAGGAAGTGTCAGTGAGTGCTAACAATAGAGCAAGGAGCTACAATGGGAGAGGCAGTCTGTCTCACCCAGCCAGAGTTGGGATTAACTGGCCTGAGGGAAGAAAAGATTATGGTGTAAATAAGGGGAACTATGTGTATAGGTCTTTATTGATTTTATCTGTTGCTGGGTAACTTTGGGTGAATAAATAGTACTTTATTTTGAAGAAGCTGTTTTTGAGTCACTGTAACCAGCTCGTCATAGGATTCTGTAGTGAAAGGGCTAACAGTGCCAAACCTAGTTGTGACTGTGGGGTCAACATGTAGATAGGAAACTGCAGCCCAGAGATGTGAGTGGTACTATTACGTGGTTCCACCCAAACAGAAATTCAGGAAGCCAGGTCTGTCACTGAAGGGTGAACTTGAAAGGGGCTAAAGTGCTACTTGCCCTGTAAACATATCGTGAGATTTATGGATTACCCTTGTACTGCTGAAGAACCAGCTTCAAATGTTACTTTACATCATGAGTGGAATGGTTTAATCCTGTTATGTACCTGAAGAGACTGAACTAGTCTTTCATGCTGTGTCAGAAAGGATCTAGCCTCTTTAGAATAACCACTCTCAATATCTATTAGTCAGGATCTAGAGTCTGATTGATGTTATCCTCCTTTGATCGTTTAAGAAGGAACTTGCTTTTGTTCAATGAAATATTAGATCATATTAATGGCTAATATATGCTGGCTAGCATCTATCTATCTATCTATCTATCTACATTAAACACAAAGAACATTAAGCACAAATATTGCAATGGTGATATAACTTACATTGACCTATACCATAACCCTGTTGACTTATGTTGAGAATCCCATAACAACTTTGCATTTGCTGAAGTAAGCATTTGGTATTAACACATAGGAAATTTGTCAACATCAAGACATATTCATTCTGCATCCTAATACAAGCTAGGGAAGTACCTTCATGGGACAGTACCTGGAACGTTAACATCCAAAAGAAAGATAGGGAAGGAACAGAACAACAACTGGGACAAAGTGATGGGCTGGATTTTAGTGATGTATAAGGAGATGTGCAACTTGTAGAACCATCATATAAATAATACTAGATGAAATGTATAATGTTGGGAGCACACCTTCTGCTTAAGGTGAATGTAACATCGCTACACAAGATAGCTTCCTGGAGTCTGGTACCATATAGAACCTTTTCCTGCATTATCTTATTACTGGTTTAGGGTAATAAACCTGAGGGACATTGGTTATTTGGCCTCTTGAATATATTTCATAATGAACCAAATTGGGGTCAAGAATTTGACTATAGAATTTATCAACAATATGGAATGGTTAAATTTCCCCTTGTGTTTACATCAGGGATCAGACTCTCAGGTTCAATGCTGATCACAGGGCATTATTGTCATAGAAAGGTACAGAGGTATTTTTGCAGTAATTACATCAGTTATTTCCTTCTATTTATAGGTCATTTGTCATAAGCACATTAAAAATGAGAGCCAGTCCATACATAACATAGCAGTGGCCTGATCATGAGAGAATAATAAAGTAGCATATATAGAATTCCCTTTTGTCTAACACTGAAAAAGTAACTTTATTAGAATATGGATAATAATATTATTCCTAAGGCTATTCCATCTCTCCCTCTCACTCTCTTTCTCTCTGTGATGCTATATGCCCTCCAGTACTGTAGCATTTGACCGCCTCACATTCTACAATATAATTATCCTCATAACATACCTGTGAGGTAGAGAAGTACTACAATTCCCATTTTATAGATGCACTATTTATTTATTTAGTGTTTGCATATTTTTAGAGCCAAGCAGTAGCCTTCTTAGTGGCTAAGTGGAGCTCTCAGACTCCACTGATAGATTTGGTTAGTGGCAATGTGCATCGTTGTTTGATCTGCGTCACAGATGCAGCTGGGTTTCTCTCAAAGACACCAGCAGTGTTGGTTGGCTGCACAGAGGCCTTCCAGTCCAGAATCAGTTTAGAAGGGTCCACTGACAATGTGGCAGGTTGAAGCCAGGCAAGCGAGCAGCAGGGGCTGTGATGAGGAACTGATTCATAGTTGATGTTAAACATCAGTCTTCCCACCACAGGGACTCAGCTGTCATGTCCTGTCATGGCAGCTTCAACCACAACGGGTGTTAGAATCATAGA
Source organism: Dermochelys coriacea (assembly GCF_009764565.3). Lineage (NCBI taxonomy): Eukaryota > Metazoa > Chordata > Testudines > Dermochelyidae > Dermochelys > Dermochelys coriacea. The sequence goes on along the minus strand of NC_050068.2, from coordinate 319,374,657 downwards.
GAATTAGGGTTGGAAGAGACTTCAGGAGGTCATGTAGTCCAACCCCCTGCTCAAAGCAGGACCAACACCAACTAAATCATCCCAGCCAGGGATGTCAAGCCAGGCCTTCCAAACCTCTAAGGATGGAGATTCCACCACCTCCCTAGGTAACCCATTCCAGTGTTTCACCACCCTCCAGTGCTTCACCGCCCTCCTAGTGAAATAGTGTTTCCTAATATCCAACCTAGACCTCCCCCACTGCAACTTGAGACCATTGCTCCTTGTTCTGTCATCTGCCACCACTGAGAACAGCTGATCTCCATCCTCTTTTGAACCCCCCTTTAGGTAGTTGAAGGTTGCTATCAAATCCCCCCTCATTCTTCTCTTCTGCAGACTAAACAAGCCCAGTTTCCTCAGCCTCTCCTCGTAAGTCATGTGCCCCAGCCTCCTGATCATTTTCATGGCCCTCCGCTGGACTCTCTCCAATATTTTCACATCCTTTCTGTAGTCGGGGGCCCAAAACTGGACATAATACTCCAGCTGTGGCCTCACCGGTGCTGAATAGAGGAGAATAATCACTTCCCTTGATCTGTTGGCAATGCTCATATTAATGCAGCCCAATATGCCGTTAGCCTTCTTGGCACAAGGGCACACTGCTGACTCATATCCAGCTTCTCATCTGCTGTAATCCCAGGTCCTTTTCTGCAGAACTGCTGCTTAGCCAGTCGGTCTCCAGCCTGTAGCTGTGCATGGGATTCTTCCTTCCTAAGTGCAGGACTCTGCACTTGTCCTTGTTGAACCTCATCAGATTTCTTTTGGCCCAATCCTCCAATTTGTCTAGGTCACTCTGGACCCTATCCCTACCCGCCAGCGTATCTATCTCTCCCCGCAGTTTAGTGTCATCCTCAAACTTGCTGAGGGTGCAATCCATCCCATTATCCAGATCATTAATAAAGATGTTGAACAAAACCGGCCCCAGGACTGACCCCTGGGGCACTCGCTTGATAATGGCTGCAAACTAGACTAGTGTTGTGATGAAAGATATGTAGCTAGTGGGCTAAAAAGTTCATTGAAGAAGGGCAAGCTTGGGTTGGCACATACCTTCTCAAGCAGCTTGCCAGCTGCAGTCTCCCTCCTGATATAAAGGGGAGCAATATGGCTCAGGACTGGAAGCCATGGAAAATGAGCACAAGATGGCAAGGGTTGAGGTCTTTAGGGCTGAAGCATCTGCTCCCTATGAAGAACCTTCCAGTTTGCTGAGAAAGTTGTTGCATGTCTTGACCTTTGCTGCTATCTTGCTCAGGTGGCTTTTGTACATCAGTGTTCAGTGGAAAGAATGAGGAGTACTTGTGACATCTTAGAGACTAACAAATTTATTTGAGCGTAAGCTTTCATGGGCTAAAGCCCACTTCATCAGATGCATGCAGTGGAAAATACAGTAGGAAGATAGATATAGATATATATATATAGATATATACATATAGTGACAAACCTCTGTCCTTGCCTCTGTGGGTCCCGCATTTCCTGGCGGATTTCGCCAGCCTCAGAGGCTCACTGTGACCCTCCACATAACCCTTCTTTCTCTAGAGACAAGGGTCACACTCTACTGAGCCATTTTCATAATAAGCCAGCGAGGGAGGTGAGGAGAAGTTATCCTTCCTTGCACAGTCTCTGTTGTCTCCCAGTCTCAGTGATTAATCAGGGAGCAAAGGTGGGGGGGGGAGCCCGGGCCCACACTCTACTCTGGGCTCCAGCCCAGGAACTCTAATAGTATCAGTTATGGTAGCTGACCTTTTAGAAACATGACATGTATAATTCCCTGGGCTACTTCCCCCCACAGCAGACCTCACTTCCTCAAGCTCCACTCCACCCTTACCTCAGGGCCTCCTTCCTTGTGCCTGATATGGTGTGTACTACTCAGCCTCTCCAATCACGCAACTTCTTCCCACAGCTCCTGACAGCCACCCCCACCTGACTAACTGGGAGGCTTTTAACTAGTTTCAGCCAGCCCCTGATTGGCTTCAGGTGTCCCAATCAACCTAGCCTTCTCCCTGCCTTCTGGAAAGTTCTTAATTGGCCCCAGGTGTCTTAATTGACCTGAAACAGCTGCCATTTCACTTATCCTGGTACCAGGGATTTGTTTAGCCTGGAGCGAATCTCTCTCTCCCCCACGACTCTCCCATAGCCTTCTAGCTTGGAGGGAGGTGGGAAGCTGCTACTCCTCCTGCTGCTGCTAGGCCCTAAGCTCTCCCTGCTGCTCCGGCTGCTCCCCTGGCTGGGCCAGACACCCACCCCCTTCTCTGCTACCTGGTTGCTGGACTCCCCCACTCCTGGGTGCTGCTACTGCTCCAACTGTAGCCCCGGGGGGGGGGGGGCTGCTAGCCCACTCCCCAGAGAGGAGGAGTGAGGGACCCCAGCCATTGCTGTTGTGGACACCACCACCACCTGAGAGGGGTCCTTTCTGCCTGCCTGGACCACCACTTGGAGTTCCTGGAGCTGCTGCAGAGCTTGCTGCCTCGAGCTGCTGAAGCCCGAGGAGGAGACGAAGAGGACCATCTACCAGTGGGAGAGCACCTAGAGGCTTTACAGACCACCGTGGAGGGGGCCCTAAGACTGAGTAATTTTCAAACTGTGCTCTTGTGGTGGGGGTCTTGACTCTGTTTCCAGGGACACAGGGGGTGTAGTGTGAAGCTGCCCTCCTATCCATCTGTGTGTCCCCCCAACCCCCACCACTACTACCACCATCGCTGCCCCCTCCACCACCCCCACTGGCTGTGTACCATCTGCCTCAGCTCCTGCCTTTGGACTCAGCTGCTTGCTTGGCTTGCCACACCCTGTTTCCACCCTTTGGGCCAGAAGCAGCAGCCAGCCTAAAAAGACTTGTGCAAGCGCACGTGGGTGCATGTGCCCCCCTGGACTGCCTACCCCCCAGCTTTGCCCTTTACTACTGCCCCATTTGCCACTTGTAGCTTTGCCCACTCTTTTGCCCCAGCCCCGCTTACTAGCTTCAGTTTGTTTGCCTGCCCCGCTCATTTCCTTCTGCAGCCTTTGTTTGTTTGCCCCACCCCAGCCTCTGAAGCTAGCCCCTTGGTTTCCCTGTTCTACCTCCAGATCATTTAGCCCCTTGCTCCGTGTGCCCATGCTCCCTCCCATGCGCTTGTGCAACTCCCTATTTTAGTTTCAACCCTTTTCACTGCACCCCGAATGTTTTTGTATCCCCCCTCCCCTAGTGCACCAAGAGGAGCCAGAATTCCACCTTGTGTCGGTGACTGACCCTAACCCCTGATTGCCCCCCGTCCAGCCCACCCCTTTTGGCATCCTCCTCCCCTGCCTGCAGCCTAGCGGGGAGGAGTGGTTGACCTGCTTCCCCTCTCCCCTCCTCCTTCTGGTGTCTCCCCTTCCCTCCCTACTCATGATGGCGGGGGATGAGACGAGTGGGGCCCCTCCAGCAGCTCGAGCTGCCCCTCCCCCGCCTGCCCCTCTGTCAACCCCCCAAGCTTCTACCTCTGCTGCCGAACCATCTGCCACCGCCCCTGCTGGGGCACCAGCAGCGACGGGCACCAGGGTGACCTCCACTGCTGCCAGGTTTCTCACCCCCTCAGATTCGGGGGGAGCCCCTCCAGCTGGTGGGAAGGGCCAGGGGAAGAAGAAGGGGAAGGGCCCCACTAAAAAGACCAGGCCCTCCATGGCAGGGACTGCCACTAATGCCCTGGCCCCACCGCCGGCTGGGGCATCCCTCCCCACTGTTCCCTCCACCAGCTCTGCGGGTGTCCCTCCCCCGGCCCCCAGGGCATACGCCCAGGTGGCGGCACCCCTCCCGCCTGCCGCTACATCATCTCTCCTGCCCACCGCCTTCACTACCATCTATAGCGGCCAGGGCCCCTTTCCCACCATGACCAGGAAGCAAGGCGTCTATTGCCTCCTGGTGCCCACCTCACCCCACGTGGAGACCTATGTGCGGGCATTGGCGAGGGTAGTGGGGCCCACGGCCATTGTGGCGGCCTCCAAAATGTATGGCAAGGTCGTCTTCTTCTTAACATCGGAGGCCGCCGCCCAGGAGGCGGTGGAGAAGGGCCTGGCAGTAGGGGGCGTGTTTGTCCCCTTAGAGCCGCTAGAGGACCTGAGCGTCCGCCTGGTCCTGACCTCCGTCCCTCCCTTTCTCCCCAGTGCCGCCCTGTTACCTGCCCTCTCTACCTTGGGGAAGCCCATTTGTGTCATCAGCCCTCTCCCATTGGGATTCAAAGACCCCCACCCTCCGTCACGTCCTCTCTTTCCGCCGGCAAGTGCAGCTTCAACTGCTGCTAGCGGCGCGTGACGGAGAGACGCTGGAGGGGTCGTTCCTAGTCCCCTACCAGGGGACCCATTACCGGGTGCATTATTCCATGGGGGAGGCCCGGTGCTACCTCTGCCGGGCGATGGGGCATGTCTGGAGGGACTGCCCCCTGGCCCGGGAAGAAAGGCCATCCAGGACCCCCGAGCCCCAGCAGGACACCGGCCCCGTCATCGCCGACGCCCCTGGCTGCCCAGCCCCGAAACCACCCCTCTTCCTTCCCAGTCCACCATTGCTCCTGCTCAGGCCCAAGGGGCACCTCCCCAACTATGCCCAGCCGAGCGGGAGAGCCCCGCTCCCGCTGTTTGCAATCTGGCGGGGCCTGTGGAGGAGGGTGCGGCAGGGACACTGCCCTGCATGGGAGAGGGCCCTCCCCAAGGGGAATCTTCCCTCCCTTGTGCTGCTCCACCATTATTCCCTCGAGTCCCTGAGCCATCGCCTCTGCCCCCTGACACAACCCCTGCTAGACAGCCCCTGGATGATGCCATGGAGGGCTGGGCCCTAGTCCAGGGGAAGCGGGGCAAGCGGAAGGCTTGAGCTCCGCTTCTTGCATCTGATGCGGAGGCCCCCCGGAAGACCAGGAAGGGGAGCACCGATGCCGAGCCTTCCGCTTTACCCACGGGTGTGTTCCATCCACCGGTGCCGGCTGGGGATGACGTGGCGGCACTGGAACGCAGTATCTCCCCTCCACAGGAGACCCTCCCCTCCAAGACCTCCAAGGCACCATCTGAAACTCCAGTGTGCCCCGAAGCAATCGTCGCATCAGGTGCCAGTGGGGAGCATCCTAAGGTGGCGGAAAAGGATTTCCCGTCCATATACGAGGAGATCGAGGCCCTGGGTCTGACCCCGGTTACCCAGGGGGAGGACGACCCTATGCCAGCGGGTCTCGATCTGGGTGACTTCACTCCAGCCCCCCTTTCCCCATGTTTCCGCCCCCTAACCGTTGCTTCCGCTCTCACCTCCGAGGAGCCCCTGGACTCCTCCATCAACCCGGCTGCAGAGGACACCCCACTGAGAGCCGCCGAGCCTGTTGAGGCGATGGCCAGTGCCACGCGGCCGGGACCTGAGCCACCAGGGGCACCTCTCGTTGCGAGGAGCATTCGACCTCCTTCCCGGGAGAGGGCCCTACAGAAGAGAGTCCACCTACTGATGCCGTGGCTGCCAAATCCACCAGAGAGCTTGCACCCAGCATCACTGAGAGCCCTCTCCCCACCCAGACTCTCACCTCTAACCCTGCCCCTGCCCCTATCCCGTCCACCTCCCGAGATGTTATTGCCGCCCCTAGGGCTGTCTCCTTCTCTTTTCCAACAGATGACTCCCAGGGAGCGGCCTTTGTGTTTACCTGTCCTGACCCACCAGGGGCCGCTATCCTCCCTCCGCTGCCCCCTATCGCCCCAGCATTCAGGTAAACCCATCAGGAGCCCCGTCAGGGGTCCGTAACCTGTCTGCCCATCTCGGTGGGCCACGGGACTGTACCAAGGGCCCTGTCGGGGAGTAACCAGACCATAACCCCAGCCCCCCATGCTCTGCGAGAGGAGTTGCGGGAGTTTCTAGAAGACGTCCGTGACTCCCACAACAAAGTACAGCTTGCTCTCCAGCGATGGGGGGACTTTAATCAAATCCTCCCGGCAGCAAGGGCCCTCATGGGGGAGGGTAAAAGGACCGGGAGGCAGGGCGCCGTGGCCTACCAGCGGGTCCGCTTCTTCCGTGACTCCTTACTCACCTACGGGGTAGGTCACGGATTGCTGCGCGACCCGTCGGGAGCCGCGAGCGTCCCTGCCAGTGAGGATCCCCCCCAGCCCTCCTCATGGCACCTCTTACCATCGCAACATTGAACACCCGTGGCTGTAGGATGGGTCTCCACAGGTTCCAGGTGCTCTCCTTCCTCCGGGAGGGGAGGTACTCTGTGGTTTTCCTGCAGGAGACCCATACAGATCCAACCTCCGAAGACAGCTGGCGGCTGGATTGGGGGGACAGGGTCTACTTTAGCCATCTCACAGTTCGTACGGCTGGAGTGGCGACCCTGTTCTCCCCCGACCTACGGCCTGAGGTGCTGGGGGTCGCCGAGGCTGTGCCGGGCCGCCTACTGCACCTCCGGGTCCGCATGGAGGGGCTCATAGTCAACCTCATCAACATCTATGCCCTGGCAGTGAGCCTGGAGTGGCTGCAATTCTATCAGCAGGCGTCCACCTTCCTCGGCACCTTGGATCCTCATGAGTGCCTGGTCCTGGGAGGGGACTTTAACATCACCCTCGAGGAGCGGGACCGCTCGGGGACCGAGCAGAGCCTGGCTGCCATCGCCGTCCTCCAGGGGATAGTCGAACACCACTCCCTGGTGGACGTCTGGCGCGACCACCACCCGGATGACACTTCCATATTCACCTTTGTCCGGGTGGAGGCCCATCGGTCGCGCCACTCCCGGTTGGACCGCATTTATTTATCACACTTTCATCTTTCACGAGCCCACTCCTCCAGCATCCGGCCGGCCCCTTTTTCTGACCATCATATAGCCACCGTGACAGCCTCCCTCTGCGCGGAGAGGCCGGGGCCGGCCTATTGGCATTTTAACAACAGCTTGCTGGAGGATGCGGGCTTCGTGGCGTCCTTCCGGGAGTTCTGGCTGGCCTCGGCGCAGCAGTGGTGGGACCTAGGGAAGGTGCACGCGCGGCTCTTCTGCCGTGACTACACCCGGGGTGCCAGCCGACGGAGTGATGCGGCGATAGAGCAGTTGGAACGGGAGGTTTTAGAGCTGGAGAGGCATCTGGCTGCCAGCCCCGAGGATCCACCCCTCTGCGGAGCGTGCCGGGAGAAGCAGGAGGAGCTCCGGACCCTCGAGGACCATCGGGCCCGGGGTGCCTTTGTTCGATCCCGCATCCATCTCCTTCGGGAGATGGATTGCGGCTCCTGCTTCTTCTATGCCCTGGAAAAAAAGAGGGGGGCTAAGAAACATATCATCTGCCTACTGGCAGAAGATAGCACCCCCTCACGGATCCAGTGGAGATGTGCGGGAGGGCGAGAGCCTTCTACGCAAGCCTTTTCTCCCCGGATCCAACCGATCCTAACCCTTGCAGAGTGCTGTTGGAGGGGCTCCCGACGGTCAGCGTGGGCGACCGAGACCGGCTAGAGCTGCCTCTCACTCTGGCCGAGTTCTTGGAAGCCCTCCGTCGCATGCCCATCAATAAATCTCCGGGCATGGACGGGCTGACCCTGGAGTTCTACCACGTGTTCTGGGACGTCCTCAGCCCAGACCTAGTCACCGTCTGGGCCGAGTCTTTGCAGAGCGGGGTCCTCCCTCTTTCGTGCAGGTGAGCCGTACTCATCTTATTGCCGAAGAAGGGGGACCTTCGCGATTTACGAAATTGGTGTCCCGTCTCGCTCCTCAGCACAGACTACAAAGTCGTGGCAAAAGCCGTCTCGCTTCGGCTAGGGTCTGTGCTGGCAGACGTGGTCCACCCAGACCAGTCCTACACCATCCTGGGCCGCAGCATCTTTGACAACCTATATCTGGTCCGGGACCTTTTGGAACTTGGGTGTAGGGATGGTCTGTCGTTCGCCCTCCTGTACTTAGAGCAGGAGAAGGCGTTCAACAGGGTGGATCATGGGTATCTCCTGAGCACTCTGCAAGCGTTTGGCTTCGGACCCCAGTTTGTGGGTTTTCTCCGGGCACTGTACACCTCCACAGAGTGTTTGGTCAGGCTCAACTGGACCCTGACCGAACCAGTGAGCTTCGGGCGAGGTGTACGGCAGGGGTTCCCCCTCTCGGGCCAGCTGTACGCTCTAGAGATCGAGCCCTTCCTCTGTCTCCTCCAAAGGAGGTTGACAGGGTTGGTGCTGCGGGAGCCGGAGCTGCGGCTGGTCCTGTCGGCGTACGCTGATGACGTGCTCCTCGTGGTCCAGGACCCAGGCGACTTGGTGCGGGTGGAGACTTGCCAGGCCATCTATTCGGCAGCCTCCTCCACGTGGGTCAACTGGGTCAAGAGCTCTGGCTTGGTGGTAGGGGACTGGCGGCAGGCGAGCTCCCACCCACCCGCGCTTCAGGCCATCCGGTGGAGCACAGGTCCTCTGCTCTATCTCGGCGTTTACCTTTCTGCCATGCATCCCTCTCCACCGGAGAACTGGCAGAATTTAGAGGGCGGGGTGATAGAGTAGCTCCGGAATTGGACAGGACTACTCCGGTGCCTCTCCCTTCGAGGGAGAGCGCTGGTGCTTAATCAACTAGTCCTGTCCAGCTCAACACCCTGGTCCCGGCCACGGGTTTCCTGGCCAACCTGCGGACATCAGTTCTGGAGTTCTTTTGGTCAGGACTGCACTGGGTTCCTGCAGGGGTTCTCCATCTACCTCTGGAGGAGGGAGGGCAGGGCCTAAAATGTCTGCTTACTCAGGTCCATGACTTCCACCTCCAGACCCTGCAGAGGCTCCTTTATGGTGCAGGTAGTCCGGCGTGGAGCGTACTGGTACACGCCTTCCTGCGCCGCTTCCGAGGGCTCCGATACGACTGGCAGCTCTTTTATCTCCATCCGAGAGGTCTTCCGCGAGACCTTTCCAGGCTGCCAGTCTTCTACCAGGACCTCCTCCGGACCTGGAAACTCTTTTCAACGACCAGATCCGTGGCGGCCACCGAGGGGGCAGATCTCCTCGCGGAGCCCCTGCTACACAACCCCCAGCTCCGTGTGCAGGTGGCGGAGTCCCGCTCGGTGCACCAGAGGTTGGTCCTGGCAGAAGTCACAAGAGTCGGAGACCTCCTGGACTATGACCGGGGAGACTGGCTGGATCCCCTGATGCTCACTCAGCGCATGGGGCTTTCCAGACCCTGTTCTCCCCGACACATACTTCAGGAGGTGAAGGCCACTTGGCCGCCCGCTGCTCGGGTTCATCTCAACTGGGTCCTGCACAATGGCACTTCCCGCCCACCCGCTACCCCAAGCCCGCCAGACCTTTTAATTGGACCCCTGCCCCATGGACCCAATCGACCCCTTCACTAGAAGCTGGCTCACGAGATGCAGCCGGTCTTCTTTCAAACCGCGCCAAGAAAACATCTCTACATGCTCGTGCTCCACACCCTTCACGCCCCACACCCTCGTGTCCCACCCCAATACAAAATGGCGGGACCTCCTGCCACCTTTGGAGGGTGAGGATCCCCGGTGGGCCAGCCTATATTCCACCTTAGTCCCAAGGCCCGCCGGGGATGTCAGTTGGCGGCTCCTTCACGGAGCCATGAGCATGGGCGTGTACTTGGCGCTGTTCACTTCAATCCCAGACACCTGCCCCTTTTGCAGCGTGAGGGATACCCTGGTACATGTATACTTGGAATGTGCCAGGCTGCAGCCCCTATTCCGTCTCCTCACCAATATTTTATTACGTTTTTGGTTGCACTTCTCCCCTCACCTTCTCATTTATGCACTCCCTATCCGTGGCCCCACAAAGTCACGGGATCTCCTGGTCAACCTCCTCCTGGCCCTAGCTAAAATGGCCATCTATAAAACCAGAGTGAGGAGGTTGGCCGATGGAGTCTCCTGTGACTGTGGCGCCTATTTCCAATCCTCGATCCGTTCACGTATCCAGGCAGAGTGCATCTGGGCGGCATCCTCTGACTCCCTTGACGCCTTTGAGGAGCAGTGGGCGCTGTCCGGGGTTCTCTGCTCGGTGTCCCCATCTGGTTCCCTTCGTTTGACCCTTTGACCACACTCCTGTCCCTGTTATTTCATTAGTTGTCCCCCAGAATTTTTTGGGTATCTAGGTCCTGTGGATCCCCCTTAAAATAAATATATTGTATGGTATTGTCACCCTTACTTCTACACTGCTGCTGGCAAGGCACTGCCTTCAGTGCTGGGTGCCCAGCCAACAGCTGCCACTCTGCAGCTGCGCACCTTTGAAGGCAGCACAGAAGTAAGGGTGGCAATACCATCATCTCCCCAAAATAACCTTATAACTCCCTTTTGGGTCACGACCTCCAATTTGAGAAATGCTGTTGTCACTTGTGAAATCTGTATAGTTTAGGGTAAAAGTACACAAAAGACCAGATTTCACAGAAGAAGACCAGATTTCATGGTCCGTGACATGTTTTTCGTAGCTGTGAATTTGGTAGGACCCTAAGAATAATATTTACAAACACATTTAAAATATAATCATACATTTACCTTTTTATCTGTTTGTTTATCCCATACCCATCTTCATGATATATGGACATATCTTACAAACTGAAAAATATAAGCACATATGGATATCTATATAAAACTGGTAATATTATTTATATTAATTTGGATCATACTCTAAATAAAAAGAACACATTGACAAGAAAGAAATAAATTGATGAGGTAAAACAAAGTACCAATTCATAGGTACATACGTTCCCTTAAAAATGAAATCAACAATGAGTTTTGTAAAGACACTGCAAGCTTGGGAGAAACTGGGTGACTCTGAGATACAGAATCTTTTCCCTGTAGTTCTCTAGTTTTGTCTAAGCTATTATGAACTGCTAGCTATTTGCTGGAAGGTGTGAAATAAATTTCTAGTATCCACTTTTTCCTATTATACTCATGACAAAAAACAGTATCACAATTGAGACTAATTAGCTTTTTTGCTGATGGTCTCTACAAGGTGGGCAAGGACTGAATGGGTATAAAGACTGATTGAATTACACTCTCACCCTTAAAAACAGAGCCCTATCAGCGATGACTAAGGTTTATGTGGCATAATGAGTAAAGCTGCAGTTCTATTTCTTGTTCTGTGGAAAAATACCGGTAAACTTCTCCTCCAGTGGTATGTAGTGGCATAGCCATGTCAGTCCCAGGTCCTCCAGTGATGTCACTCTTCCATGAAATAGGAAATCACATAATTTTGCTTTTTAAAATCCTACATACAAGTCCCTTTCAAATTTGTGTCTTTTGTTTTTTTGGGGAACAGTTCAATAAATGTTTGCATCTTTCTCACAACATGCAGACATCAATTTTCTGAAACTGACATGAATGGAGGGATGCTTTTAATGAATCAAGCAATAACTTGTGGTAAGTGTGCCAAAATGAACAAATTGTACTCATACATCATATTACTCACTTGAGAGAAACACCCATAATTGAGGGTGTTAGAACAGGATCAGAATGGATGAGGCTGCAATTAATTGTGCAATAATTGTTCACCATTCTGGCTGCTCAAGAAATAAAAGAACTACTCTGTCTTTTAGGGTGAATCCATAGATGTAGGGTGGATCCACAGATTAAGACCATGATAAAAGTCTAGGATTTCAGGGTCATCCTGCTGCTGTTTGGCGGGACAGTCAAAAAGAATAAATTAGAGAGAGAGAGTCTTTATCCTTTGTCATTTTACAAGAGGCAGCTTGCACATAGGGAGATGGGTGGTAGCAGCATGTTTCCAGCCACATATCTGGAACTAGAATAAATATATATATTGTCTTTGTTTTCTGGGAACTTGGGTGGTAACCCTAATTGCACCACTGGGCAGAGTTTTCCTCGTCCGTGGTTAGTTTGTATTCATTGCTACCAGAGAAGAAAAATTAAATTTGCAAAGGAGAAACAGGCACCAGCCCTGATTCAATTTTGTCATAGTGTATTTATTAGCATTGTGTCTATGGCAAGAGATACACATTACTGTACAAAGATAACAGCAAACAATTATCCATGTCTCAGTAGAGATGTAACTTACAACAGGAATTTGTGATATGCCTCAAACAGAAATGTGCATATAGACTGCAGACTACTGGGAAGTCCCCCACTGCTGCAGTGTGCTGCAACATACTGCAGCAAATTACTACCATGTTTCCTTGATGTATCACATAATCTCCTAAAGTAACAGAAACTTTGCCACCACTCTTGGACATATACCTGCACATTAGGCTGCAAAATGAGAACATCCTTCAGAATGTTACTTTATGAAACAGGAAAAAATATACAAATCTACTGTATCTATGAAAGATGAAAGATAACACTGCAAAACAACTTTTTTAATAGGACGATGATGATGATAATGATGATTGATTGTTAATTAGGTAGTTAAGAAGGAAAAGTTAAACAACAACATTCCTTAAAGGAATATCCATTAGAATCACAAGACAAAAAACAACCTATCTACGTAATAGCATTAATATCTAAAGAAATCACTTTTCAAGATGATTATTTTAATTATGGTTTCATCTTGAGCTCACTGTATTTGAAATGTCATATTGAGATAACACAGACTTCTATTATTGTATTAATATTATAAAGTGCATTCACACACTCAAGTTTAATGGAAATAATTTCACATATTCTGTGGTTAGTGTGTTTTAGACAGTATGGTATCATTAGATGCTTTACAGATATATGGCCTTTGATCATTTGCATGATAATACTGATAAAGGAAAATAAGCTTTCTTGTGATTCAGTAGTTTTCCCCTTCTTAGATCAAAATATGATTTTATTTGCAGCATTATATTTATTTAAACAAGTAACAATAATATTTTCATATACTCTGTCAGTTTAAAAGCTCTCTAAGGAATAGCTAGATTTGATTTTGGACAATTACAAGTTTCTGTATTTGATTTTATAGGCTGTCAGTTCCATGTGTAACATTGGTGTCCTGTTGTTATTAATTCATTTTAAATTAAATTTCATTATGATTACTGTTATTACAGTAAATGTCCTTTAGCACTCATTGTAATAATAAACAGAGTAAAAATTATGTGGTATTCCTATGGATGTCACAGAATGTATGCATCTACAGGAATGCCATTTTAATTTATTATTTTAAATTGTATGTATTGACTATATGGAAATGAAAAAAAATAGAAGATCAAAAGGAATTTTTTGCACTTAGGCAATTGCAAATTGTATTAGCTATGAATGGTTTATGAAAACAAATACTTTTTCCATAAATAATCAGAATAAGGAAAGCAACTTAAGTATATGGAGGTATTGCTCTCTGAACCATACCTAAATGTTTCTGGCCTTTCATTAAAATTATCCCCTATGGAACTGCTTCTGAAATACTTAGAGGCTTTGGAAGTCAATACTTTCAAGGTATTAAAGCAATTCTTTCAAGGACTTATAATGGGTGTCTGATTTTTATGGCAAAGCACTGATATTATACCCCACTAATATACAGAGCCACAGGTTACCAAAGATTAATTATAGCGCTAGTTGCTACAAATTTGTATATGATATAAATAGAGCTCAATTTTATTCTCAGGAGCTTGATTGCAGTTCAGGGTATACTAGAGAGTAGCTTCCAGCCCACCATGTGATATTTAGTTTTGTAAGTTCAAAATTGAGACATGTTGAAAGAAATATGCATAAATCATTCCTTCACAGTATAAGACAGTGGAGAAAACCTTAACAGATATCCACATATTCCAGATTATTTTCCTTGAATAAGTACATCTTTTTGTCATTGACCTTACATCAAAGGGAGGATGTGAACGTGGATTATGAACAATGGTATAACATTTTTATGTATTGTTATATAATCCTGCAAGCAGAAATTTAAAAGTCAGTGTATCAGGATAGTGTAGTACAAAAATGATGCACACACTTCATCATAAGATTTAGAAGATCTTCTGTTGTCTATTGGCATTATGGATTGAGACTTCAGTGATGGAGAATGAGAAGGGTGCATACCACAGAATGGAGTTCCTCTGCAACCACTGAGTCTGCGTACACAGATGATGCTGTGGAACTCCAACAACTATTATCAGAAGTTAACCGGGTAATTCACTTTCCTTACCCATGGGCTGGGACGTGGAACTATGTCTTTCTGAGGAGACTGGCAATGCTTCTATCCCAATAAGGACTCTTCCTTCTTGCTTTAAAGTCTAGTCTCTTGTCTGGAGTTTTCATTGTCAGTACAAAAGGCATGTGGGTACTCTTGCATCAGCTGCAGGGGTTGCCTGGCAGTGACACTATGGAGCTTTCAAAGGAGGATTTAGAAGCTCTCTGGCTTCCCTGGTTGACTCTAACTTAAATTCAAAATATTTGTCATATTTTGATTTCTTTAATACTGAAGTGAAGTCCATAATTTATACCATTGTACTGCATACTTACACCATTGTTTTGGTTTATACATTCTTTTCAGCTGGTCTATATTATTTGAGACTGCTGGATATTTTGATCCAACCCATACACATCTACTGTTGTTCCTCCTTTTGTTGATATTATAACACAATGCTTAATGAATTAGTTAACTAATTAATGAATCACCACAAATTCTAGGAGACATCAGTGGAGTACATTTAACAAATGATATCACAGTCTTGAGATTTCAACATTAACAGTACTTACGTGATGGGCATTGTGAAAATGCAAAAATCTAACAAATGATTATATTTTTTGTTGCAAGAATGAAAATTTATATATATATAAAATTTATGTCTCTTTCTGCTTCTGAGTATTGGTCAGTGCATACTTCTGTAATTAGATCAGTCCCCAAGGATCATCATAATCTCATAAAATGGACAATCTAAAGGAAGTGGTATATATACAGATATATATACCTGTACCACTTCCTTTAGATTGTCTGTTTTATGAGATTATGATGATCCTTGGGGATTGATCTAATTACAGAAGTATGCACTGACCAATACTCAGAAGCAGAAAGAGACATAAATGAAATAATATGGTTATCACAGAGGCCACATCTTTATATAATAGTCAACAAACTGAAATGAGGTTAAACCATACAAGAACAACTGCCTGTCAGAATTGTTTCACTGCAGATTCTAAGCTGGCCCCCAGCCATCGGTGAAGAGGACATGACTTCAGCAGGCAGATTCCCATGCCATTCTTAGTTTAGGTGGACTTCCAAATCAGAGGAGGGATGATTCAAGCTGTGCCAGATTTTGAGGATTCCACCACCTCTATCCTACAAGGACCACAACCTGTGCAACCCTCATTACCAGAGTTTAGGGCATCAGAGTAACTCATAGTAAGCCACACTGGAAACAGGCCAAAGTTGTGAAAGGTAAACTATAAGATCTCCATAAATAAACCTGTTGGAGGATGAGAGGAAAGCAAAACACAAGAAAACAATGTCAGGTTGCTTTTCACTCTGTGACTCAGCCGTGTGGCCTGGGTCATGGGGCCTCTCTCAGCACATGTAGGTATGTACGTGTACTTCACTCTCTCTCCCATACAGCCACTGGTCCCCACCCCCACCTCAAGATACAGAGGTGGGCAGAACTTCAAAATAGGAAGATGGAGAAAATTCTTCCTATGTCCTGCACGCCCCCTAGGATGTCTGCATCACTGCCTGGCCCATTCAAAGCTACACCCTGGGTAGGGTTGCCAGGTGTCTGGTTTTTGACCGGAATACCCAATCAAAAAGGGACTCTGTTGGCTCAGGTCAGCACCGCTGACCATGCCATTAAAAGTCCCACTGGTGGTGCAGCAGGGCTAAGGCAGGTTCCCTGCCTGCCGTGGCTCTGTGCAGGTCCTGGAATCAGTGGCATGTCCCCCCTATGGCTCCTACATTGCCCCCTATGATTCCACACACTGCCCCTACCCCAAGTACCAGTTCTTCAGCTCCCATTGGCCAGTAACCATGGCCAATGGGAGCTGCGGGGGCAGGACCTATGGATGGAGCAGTGAGCAGAGCCACCTGGCCACACCTGTGCGTAGGAGTCAGAGGGGCACATGGCACTACTTCTGGGAGTTGCTTGAGGTAAGCGCAACCTGGAGCCTGCACCCCTCACCCCCTCCAGTGCCCCAACCCTCTGCCCCAGCCCTGATCCCCTTCCTGCCCTCTGAACCCCTTGGCCCCAGACCAGATCACCCTCCTGCATCCCAAACCCCCAGTCCCCAGCCCCACACCATAGGCTGCACCCCTAGCCAGAGCCCTCACTCCTCCACACACCCTAACCTCCTGCCCCAGCCCGGAGCTCCCTCCTGCCCTCTGAACCCGTTGGCCCCAGCCCAGATCACCCTCTTGCACCCCAAACCCCCTATCCCCCACCCCACCCTGGAGCCCACACCCCAGCCAGAGCCATAACACCCTCTGCTCCCCAACCCTCTGCCCCAGCCCAGAGCCACCTCCCACTCTCCAAACCCTTCATTCCTTGCCCCACGCCAGAACCCACACCCTCAGTCCAGAGCCCATACCCCCCTCCCACACCCCAATCCCCTGCCTCAGCTCAGAGCCCCCTCCCATACTCTGAACCCCTCAGCTACACCCACATCCCAGAGCCCCTTCCTGCACCCTCATCCCTGGCCCCACCCCAGAGCCTGCACCCTCAGCTGGAGCCCTCACCAGTTCCTACACCCTAACCCCTTAAGCCAGCCCAGCGAAAATGAGTGAGTGAGGGTGGGGAGAGTGAGCTACAGAGGGAGAGGGGATGGAGTGAGTGGGGGCAGAGCTTTGGAGAAGGGGCAGAGCGGGGTGGAGCCTCGGAGGAGGGGCAGGGCAAGGTGTTTGGTTTTGTGAAGTAAAAAGCTGGCAACCCTAACCCTGGGAGCCACAGTGGGTAATGTGTTTCATTTGTTCCACTTTCTGTTTGTGGCAGTCTTTGTCATAAACTAATGCTAGATTTCCTAGAGTGACCACACTTGTGCTAACTGCACAGTACTCTTTAGTCATTTCACCCACTCTTACAATTTAAGAGGGTCTACGTAAAAAGGGTCTATATCTTCCTCAATTTACATGAGTACCTCAGATTAAACTTGTTGGGAGTTGCTGTGTGTATGCATCAAAGGCAAAGTGATTCACTCAGAGAACTGAATATGTTTATCTCATTTGGAAAAGGACAGCTGATACCGATATTCACATCAAGGATTGTAATGATAAATGAAAATTGTATGAAATTAATTCATTTTGTTATACAGATTGTAATGGGAGTAGAGATTAACTCTGAAATAAAATAGTTTATTTAATTCTCTACATATATGTGTCTTAAAATAGATGCCTGCTAGCCATAACTTCTGTCTTAACCTTTGCATTTTTATTCATTTAATTTGAATGTGTTTCATTCTAATGTAGCACTATAAAACTAAACAAATATACACCACAACAATTCTTCTACAAGCTGCATTATATCACAGCTACTTTTGAAGCAGTTGTGACCTGAATATGCTTAAAAAGATGTAGTTTAAACTATTATGGCTCTATCAAGCTGTGGTCATTATCATCAGTTCAATGCTAGAATTTTAAAACTACATCAACCATCAAACCCACATTCGCATTGACTAAAAATTATTACAACTAATTTTGTTCTGGTTTGGTTCAGGTTTTAGGCTTACTTGATTTTTAAAATAATTGCTATGGAACAATAGAATGAAATCTGAAACAAATACACTTAAAATATACAAACAAAAATTAAATTATGAAAAAAAGAACCCCACAAAATTTACTTTAAGCAGAATTTTTACTCTAATAAGGGAGAAAAAAAGCCAGAAACTCTGAAAGGTCCACTAGGGAGTTCACCATTGCCATCAATTTTTATGTGGAAGATGGTCATATATTACTGTGATGGACAGCAATAAAAACTCTTAAGTTAGATAAATACTTATATGCAGACATAAAAAACCAGCCACCAATACAAACCCTTTCCTCTTACTGAAAAATATTCCATTACTAAATGCTTGATCCAAAGCCTATTGAATTAAATGGAAAACTCCCATTGACTTTAATAGGGTTTGGATCAGGCTATAAAGGTTACTAGATTTACTGTTGGTTGCTCTATCAAAGGTTAAAAATAATCCTTATATACATGTCAAGTAAACGGGGGAGATCCTGTAGTTTTTGTATAGGAATATCTCCCACAGATTTCAGTAGGTGTTTCTCCTTCATAGAACCTGAGGGATTGGGCCATCACTTGAAGATGGCATAAAAGATGGAGGGCAGCAGAGTTCTGTCTGGAAGTGGTTGTTGTCTCCTCAAGTGTATTTTGCTTTTAATGAGGTCAGAGGGACACGCATTTGGGAAGGTGTGGCAGGGGTTACAAAAGAGGAAAATAATAAGTCTGAACCTGTCTGAATCATGTGAAGCTCTGTAGTCCACATTAAATAGAAAATATATAGGTTTCTGTTGCTTGCTGGGTATTAGATATGCCTGATATACAACAAGCAACAACAATTCTACATTTGTAATATAAACTGGATATTAAGTGGATTAACTTCTTCGTTGGGATTTTAGAATCAGCTTTTGAAGCAAACCATCTTTAATTACAGAGATGCAGATTCTAATAAAAACAGCTACATATGTTTGAGTTCATGTTGTGAAGTGCCATATTATCTAGAAATGTCTTCTTCCCATAAACCAGTTTATTTCTTTCCAGTGTCTCAGCTGTTGTAGTTGCCAGCTTATTCATTACAATTTTTGTTTAAAAAAAAATCCTGAAAAATATATCTTTGTTATTGAAAATTATTTTATTTCTATATTTATATTTTTGACATTTTCATATGTATCCTAAATGTATAACAGTTTATTTGTTGAATTGTATTGGATTTTTTTTTGCATTCTTTTTTATCCGTTATTTATTGTATTAGTCACTGAATGTTAGTTACATTCATATTCTGGTTTATCTAAGGGTGAGCAAACTCTACAGCAAACATTGAGAATCTGTGCTGCACCATGCCCTGTAGCAGGGTTGACAATGCATCCCAGGGAGACACAAAGGGGAGCCAGTTTACAAAGCAACAGCTGCTAGTGTAAGCAAGAAAAGTAGATCATCTATCTTAGAGGACACCTCATTTCCACAGCCTCATTGTAAGAACAGTTATCAAGCAGGGAATGACTAAACCAGCCAGTATGAACAGCAACAGACTTCACTTTCCTAAGCAAGAGTTAACAGTAAAAATAAAAATTCAAACATCCATTTTGCAAATCACATGAGGCATAAGCTTTATAGGAGCCAGAAAAATGAAAGAAAAAGGAAAATTAAACCCACAACAGACACAATCTGAACGCTGAAATCTTTATAGTTGGCCCTCTGCTTGTGCTAAAGAAGAGGGAGGGTTGATTTTCACACTCCGCCCACTTCACATAGGGGAGCCATAATTTGGCTAGAGGAAGCTGGGGAGGGAGAAGCGGCCCTCTTGGAACTGTCAATCCTGACAGTCTCAGAGTGGAGTATTTCTGAATGGAGCAGGGTTATCTCCTCACACATCGTAGGGTGGTGCAGTGAGAGTGCTGGGCTGGATGTACATTTTCAAAGGTGTACTGTACTAGAACCAATTCAGAAAAGTACGCTCTCCCCTCCAGCACTATGGAAGTTATGCCTTACAAAAGCAAAATGCCTCCAGGCAACACTATGTGCGTGGTTTATGTCCTCCCACTCCTAAGTGCATCTCTGCCTGGCAGAAGACATAATCTTCCCCTTGTAATGTAGCACACTCAGTAATAAATTCCATAACCATTTTGTCTAGTCGAGGACTTAGGGAGACCCAGTGTGTTGACAGCAGGAGGCACAGACTGTGTCTAGTTAGCCTAGGAGCCAGGGAGCCAGAGAAAACTACCGAGAGCTGTCTGTGTCCAATAGCCTCTATAAAGAATCCTCTTTATATTTAGTGAAGTCATGTCCTTTCCCTTCACTACCATGAGGGATGCTACACTGGGGACAAGGGCATGAAGAGAGTACAGCAAGCAGCCTAGAAAAACAGCATCAGCTCTATCCAGCCAAAAACTGCTGGAAAAGGAAAAGAAAACTAATCAGAAAATCCTAACCACAAAAAATGCACATCTGCCGACAACACCCTGGGCCTCAAGAGGAAACATTACTATATATCAGACACCATGTGAGGCAGAGGCTATTTTTCCCATGCAGACACAAGCTTTGTGAGAGGTAGAGAACTCTGAAACCACACAGGAAACCAGTTGTCAACTATCCTAAGAGTGGCACAGCCTTTGCAAATAATTCAGAAAGCCCTGAATAACCATGTGGCATGAGAAAAAAATGTTCTTGTTTTAAAAGCTTACCACCCCATTTTCCCTATAGTATAGCGTGTCCTACAAGTCTTACACTGGAAGATCTGAAGCCCTGGTCTAGCACATCAGACAGGTGATAAAAGGAATTCCGATGACAACAGGATAGCACCACCTTGTCTCGCTTTGTGTGGGCTGCTCTCCTTTTATGCAGAAATAAACAGTAACTAGCTTCCTTTTCTATGGATTATGCCACTACAATCTTTTGTGTCGAGAGCCCTAAAATTCCAGCCCAGTGATTACAATGATGGTTTTACCCTGTGTGCATGTGCGGGGGCAAGGGGAGGAGCAGCTCTTCAAATAGAAGGAAGTCAGGCAAGTGAAACATTCTAAGCTGAAGCTTTTCCATGAAGGGGAGAGAGAGAAAGAGAAAGTAGCTTAGGGACAATTCTGTTTTCCTCGTTCTAATAAAGTTTCCTTTTCAGCGTAGTAGGAAGAGGCTTTCTTTGATCCTTTATCATTGTCTCATGACAGTGCACCATTTCTCAATTTCACATCTGAGTCTTGTCACCCGGTCCTTGTTCAAGGAGTTCTCAAGTGGCATACCCCCTCTGTTATAAAAAATATTGGCATGTTTCTTTGTCCCTCTCATCAGCTGTCTTAACCAATGGGTATTTTGACCATTCAGGTTGAAGATTTTCCTCCAGTGTAGGACAGTGATCCTAATTTGATATCCTATCAAACTGATGTCAGTACGACTTCCCACAGAAGCAAATGCTTCATCAAAGTAGCTCTGTACATCTATATAGAAAATATTCTGCTTGAGTACTGCTTTTGCAGGTTATATTGTCCTTTCTGCAGCCCCACTGGCATGAGAGTAATAAGAAGTTGTGGCAGTGCAGTGGAATTAATATTTTTGTTCTGAAATCTTGAAATTTGGCTATTGAAGTTATCAGTAATCTGGATTATTTCAGGAATGTAAATGATAAAAGTAGCCCAGGAACAATGGTGCCAGCTGCCAAGTATTTCTGCCCTTGGGTTCACTTAGGTTGGCAACCACTCTTTGCCACAAGTCCTGTGGCAATGGATTAATTTCAATGGCCCTTTTCTCTGAGCCAATATGTGAACTTGAAAAACCAAGTAGGCACTTGATGCCAGTTCCTGCCATCAGATGAAGCTGCTTTGTACCAGTATGCCAGAAAAAAAAAAGCTTTTATAAAGCCAGCCTAACTGGCTATCTGAGGATTCCTCTGACACAGGGTAATGTAAGGTCAGTGTAGCATAGGGAGTCCAGTTACACCTCTGTCCTGACTCCTGGAGTAGAAGATGTGGCTAGGGTAAAAAAGAGGTATAAATCTGTTTGAGGTCACATCAGGTTTATCTGTGACTACTATAATTGACCTTTCAGAATCATTACTAGCCCACACAACTTAGAGTTGTTCCATGAGGCTGAAATGGCTGCTGGCAGGACCAAAACGGAAAGTTTCTATAGATGCAGAAAACCGCAAATGTGGCAGTATTGAAGATGTGGCCATTTTATCCTAAATGCTTCTCACACCCAGACACCACCCCAACATAAGGGCTAACAAAGGCATTTCATTGGTGACCTTCACAGATTTTATTCAGTATTTTACTCCTCAGTGTGTCTTTTCTAACAATCTTCTCCTAGACTAATAAACCTTTCATCTGAAATGGATTCCTATGCACAGCATAATATCAATTTGTATTCCAGGAATCTGTTGAACATATCTCAGGGAGCACAATCTTTTTATCAAATACAGTCTATGGGTGGTTGGTTTTTTTTAGTTATCTCCAGCAATAAGGGCTTCCCTAAATGAGTTGGCTAGATTAGAACATTACTATTTACAGAATTCTTTTTTGTCATAAGACAATACCAATGTTTTCACCCCACAACTGCTGTTGATGACTCAAATTATTTTAATTATTTCTTCTTCCACTTTTTGAAGCAATGGCAAGGTACCTTGCAAGGTGTAATGACAATTTATCACTGCTTCATATTTTAACATGCCTATGTCCTCAAAATAACCATCTAGATTAATTTCCTCTTTGTGGCTCCCAAGGCTGACCCAGCAGATTGTTCACATTTGTACCCAACACCATGGAATTATTAAATTGATAAACTTTCCCCATTGAATACTTTGTGAAATAAAATTTTCCAGACATTGTAGTTTATCTTTTTCATTGTATCAATTAGTGGTTACAGACTCTAACTTTATTTGCTGTGCTAGACTCTGGTATGGTTTCTGAGATATAAATGTGTTGTCTGCATCTGCATTTATCTTAAAGTCCATTTTCTTGCCATTAAATTATAATTTTACTATAATATATGTGTCCTCTCCACAGGTAGTCAATCCCAAAAGGAAATGCTCTCTGATCCTATTCTGTGTCTTCAGCAGATACCTCTTTCAACATTTTACCACACCAGACCACTTCAAAGGTCCCCATTTTTCATTTTTTGCATCTCTTCTTTTGTGCAGAATAATTTTTGCCTTGCTTGTACTTGAAAATGCATGCCTGTCTTTCTGCTTAATCCCTGAGATCTATCACTTTTCTGGAACATATCGCATTCATTCTTTCTGTCTTGCTTTAGCTGAAATTGACCAATGAGCAACTTTCTCAGTTCTGTAGCTGTTCCCTGGCCTGTATTTTGCTTCCTAATAAGAACAAAGTGATAAGCTGTTTGAATACCGTTCTTCAGTGCTAGCTCTAAATACATCTGTAACTTTAATGACACTTTCTTGTCAGCAATATCAATTACAAATGCATCTTTAATTTGCTCTACTTTATCTGTTCCAGAGTCACAGAGCTCAGCCAGCTCACCCAGGGTCTTCACAAATGTTGGATATTATAAATGGAAGTAAATAAATAAACTAACTAAATGCCTCTACAGATTCCCTAGTGTTTTGGTAAGGCTGTGTCAAGCACATTTCTCATATACAATACAGTGTTAAGAGTTCCTCAACAGGGTCAAGGACTGTGGTTATTTTATTTCTGGAAACTACCTGGCACATTTTCACAAACAGCAGATAATTTTCATGAACATTTTCATGTTGTCAAAACACCTATTTTTTTGGTCAAAAAACAATTTTGACAGAAATTTTCTGATCAGCCCTATTGACTACTTTCTCCAGTTTGCTTTCTGTCTCCATTTCACCCATTGCAATATAGAATTTCAGGGCACTATCTGTCCCCACTCTTTGTTACACAATGATATTGGGAAATGTGATGATGATATCAGCTGACTGAGGTGAGCAGATGGACAGGGAAGATTACTAAACCTCAAAACAAAAAATCAAAGAGGGTGAATGCTTTCGAATTGGTGGCTAAGAACCTTACAGAGGAAGAAATGGGTAAAATGGAATAAGGAAAAGGGCACCTACATAAGGTTTAGCATGAAAAACCTTCAGCATTTTCATGAAATAGAATACAAACGATTCATAGGTTTAAATTCTATTACGATAATCTAGTCTGACCTCTTGTATCGAAAAGAACAAGAATATTAACAATTCAAAAAATCAATCATATATTAATACAGTTATTGGTATTTATAGTAAAAGAACCACAAGACTAGGCAGTGAATGACAATTTTTCTGCCCTTCATCATATCCCCACGATAATGTTGTATCTTATTTAAAGTGTCTCAGAGTTTGAGGAAGTTAAAAAGAACTGCTCTGACAGAAGGATCTGGTAACTCCATGAAGCCCCTTCGGGATATTGGCATGAGAATATTTCACTGCCTGGATATTGCTGTGTTTACCGTAGTTGAGGAAGACAAACAGTTATCAAGCAAACTGACAAAAAGTTACCAGACCATCTATCATTAAGTCAGCAATACAAAGAACAGAGTCTGTAATAATTTTATGGCTGATAGTTCATATCACACATGAGCTGAATTAATAATATGGATATGAAGAAAAACAATTTATTAATGTTAATAACTCCTCCAATAAAATTTCCAGGAGGACCTATAGTGATAAATTGAATAATTATGAATATAATTATGACTAACTAGAACCATAATTTCATGCTAATGTAATAATAATGACACAAAAGTGTAGATCATGAATTTTAACTGCTTAGTTATTTCAAATTTCCACAAGGATAGGACAAAACATAAAATAATGCTTCCTTCACCTATAATTCTGATCAAGTTGTGCTTTGCTTCAAAAGGGAAAATATTTGTTGCTTAAATAGGTATTGCTTTGATTATCACGTTGATTGTCAGTGCACTGTAAACAATATCATATTTTAATTAGTAACCTTATGGTATTTTGAATGGAAAAAATGGATATTCAGTGGAGCACACCATGAGTCATGAATATTCTATTAATCCTATGGTTACTCTTGAGAAGAAGAAGAAGAAATACATAGAAGAGCAGTGGTAATGTTGCTGTTTAAACAGAGTTGTGATGCTGGATGTTTTACAGTGTTACTGAAAAAGAGTATACAGAATGTAGCAATATCTCCATTAAAACTTTGCAAATGTTTTGTAGTGAAATCAGGTGCAAGATGGATGGTGCCAGCAAGTGTAGAAGAAGGTCAAACTAACCTTTCACCAAGCCATTTTTCAGACACTGGATTCCAGAGTCAGCAAAAAGGAGGAAAATTGGTGAAAGGTTTATCTGAAACCACCTAGTTTCATTGCTAAAGCTTTGGTACAAACACTGACTCATTGGTTTCAGGATAGATCAGAACAATTGAGAATGCAGGGTTATCTTGAAGGTATGTCTACACTGTGAACATTACATGTATCCAGGTGCACTGTTGTGCCGACCTCCACCCCCACTGTTCACACTAAAACCCCTGAAGTGTGTTTTGGTGTGAGCTAGCTAGCTTCCCTGAGGGGTATGAGTCAGTGCATGTTATCAGTGGCATGGCCCCGTAAAGAGCATTATTTGCAATGTGGATGGAGGTAAGGGTACCAGGACTTGAGTCTCAACAGTCCTCCACTCCCATTCCTATATTGCACTGTCTCTTCACCTGTTCCATGCACCTGGTATGCAGCTTTAGTAGTGTCCTACCCATCTTACTAGGCTTCTGTTGCAGTGTGCAAAGTTCACTACAACAGATGAAAATAATAACAGCTCCATGAACAGCTAGCTGATCAGAAGGGCATACTAGAGTTTTAATATATATCTGGAAAGAGTACTGCATTCTACACAATCAGGTGGAGAAGCAGGAACAAACACCTGTTCAGACAAATTTCCAGGAGGCTGGAGGAGCTAGGCATTCATTATACTCTTATACACTGCAGGGAATGAATGAAGCACCTGAAGTATCTGTACTGGACTCCAACACTCTGTCCAAGAGGACACATTTCAATGCTTGTTCTATGAGCAATCCAACCGTATGCTATCCAGGCTCCCTAGTACTGTGACTCACAATGTGACGCATAATCTGCTGGCAGATTCTCCGTCCAATGTGACAGAGAGGAGGGTGATGAAGCAGTGGGAAACATTAAGGCCCTCCACACACACCCCGCCCCGAAGATCATGAAGGCAAAGAAGAGATAATTCTGCACTTATACACAGAGGACCAGGTTTCAAAAACTGTTGAGGAGGAGCCAGAAGAGGGACGAGAGCCTGGGCAGGGACCAGAACCTCAGACTGCTAAGTTCCCATTGCCCCACCAATAAAAATTCCTCCCTTGTGGTGCTAAACTCACACATTTAAAAGCTAGGGCATTTGAAGTTATGTCCAAAACTTTTTCTTCCTTAATTAATATGCCATGGATTGCTCTGTCTGTTTGTGAGGTACAGTTCTTAAGCCAATCATTGTCTCCTATGGCTGTGAAACTTGGGTGACCTATAAAAAACACTTGAAAAACCTGGAACGTCAACACCGGCACATTCTTCGGAAGATCCTCAACATAAAGTGGGAGGATCACCGTACTAATGACAGTGTCCTCACAGAGGCCAACATCTTCAGTGTTGAGGCCCTGATTATCCAGCACCAGCTGAGGTGGAGTGGGCACTGTGTGTGCATGCCTGATGCATGCTTACCAGAACAACTGCTGTACACCCAACTCACCAAAGTAGAAAGAAAATGAGGAAGCCAAAAGAAACACTTTAAAGACACCCTCAATATAAACATCAAAAGATGTGGCATCAACACTGCACTCTTGGAGACAGTAACCCAGGACAGGGATAAATGGCAAAGACTTGTCAGAGACGGAACGTCCATTTTTGAGGAAAATTGCCTTACCACGGTCGCAGAAAAAAATCGCCAGAAAATAAAAAATAGATAACTGTCATGCAGCAATCGTGGCCCAACCCTGACTTCGAACACCACCTGCAACATGTGCCAACAAGCCTGCGACTCAAGGATCGGACTCCTCAGTCACCAAAGGACCCATAAAAAAAGCACCTGTGAAAGAGATTGTCCTCGACCTTGAGGGATCACCGCCGCTGCTGAGAGATAGGTTACATTCAGAAGTGAATATTAGAAGCATAAATATGCTGGAAAACGATTGCAGCACAGCACAGCCACAAACCCTCATCCCATGCTGTAAACACATTAAAGGAAACCAGTAATGATGCGTTTCATACAATATGTGATGGTACAAGCACAAACTAAGAAATTCAACACATGGAAATCAGATGAAAATAACACCCTTAAGAAGCACTTTTGCCTCATACCTCTGTTGGCATGTTCCATCAAGCATGGTTAAAGCAGTTTCATAAAAAGGCTGTAAAGATGGTCCCCAAGCAGCAGCGCAAACTAGATGTTGTTCTCTGTCTTCCTGTGCTGCCTGGATGTTAGTTTATATGGCATCTCTAATTTCCCTAACCTGCCTGGGCCCAGTACCAGTGTGCATGTGTCTCGTGTCTAGGACAGAAGTGGGCAAACTACAGCCTGTGGGCCACATCTGGACTGTGGGACCATTCTGCCCAGCCCCTGAGCTCCTGGCCCGGGAGGCTTGCCCCCGGCCTCTCCCTCATTGTTCCCCCTCCCCTGCAGCCTCAGCTCACTGCACCACCGGCACAATGCTCTGGGTGACGGGGCTGCCTGTCCTGGTGCAGCCGTGCCGCCAGCCACCGGTACTCCAGGCAGCGCGGTAAGGGGGCAGGGAGCAGGGTGGGAGGGATGTTGGATAGAGGGCAGGGGAGTTCGGGGGTTGGACAGGGGCCGGGGGTGTGGATGGAGTGGGGGTGGTCAGAGGGTGGGGAACAGAGGGATTGAATGGGGACAGGGGTTCCAGGGGCGGTCAGGGAGAAGGGATGGTTGGATGGGATGGAGGTCCCGGGGAGGGGGCACTCAGGAAGGAGGGATTGGATGGGGTAGCAGGGGGCAGTCAGGGGTGGCCAAGGAGCAGGAAGAAAGGATGGTTGGTTGGGGCAGGGGTCCCGCGTAGGCAGTCAGGAAGGAGAGAGGGTGTTGGATGGGACAATGGGAGGCAGTTAGGGTCAGGGGGAAGTTAGGGGCAGGAGGTCCAGGGGTGGTCAGGGAGAAGGGGGGTTGGATGGGGCAGGGGTCCCGGGGGACAGTCAGGAAGGAGAGGGGTTTTTGGATGAGGTGGCAGGAGGCAGTTAGGGGTAGGGGGTCTTGGGGTAGTCAGAGGACAGAGAGCGGGGGGGTGGATGGAGCATGAGTCCTGGGGGGGCATTCAGGGAAGGGGGGGTTGGATGGGGCAGGAGTCCTGGGGGACCATCAGAGGCGAGAAGCTGGGGGGTTGGATAGGGGGAGGGGGACGGGCCACACCTGGCTATCTGCTAACTGGCACAATTTTTGTAACTGATGCAGCCGTCAGGCCAAAAAGTTTGCCCACCCCTGGTCTAGGATCTGGCTTCCTGTACAGGAATAACAAAGAGTCCAGTGGCACCTTAAAGACTAACAGATTTATTTGAGCATAAGCTTTTGTGGGTAAAAACCTCACTTCTTACTGTACAGAGTTTGCAAACCAGAAGTGTCCTGAGTCCACTCCATGCAGAAATATTCATCTTTACTTTTTCAAATTTTATGCAGTGCTCAGCAGGCCACAATCGTACAAATCATACAAATAGTGTTGGCCATCCAAATGGGTTTGTAGGCAGCACCAATGAGTTTAGAGCCTGCAAATTGCTCATTTCACTACCATCCCTCAGCTAGTGAGCTTGAAATTGATTTTTTTCTCCAGGATTGCTGACATTGGGTTATGCTTTCATGAGCTATGGTCCTCCAAATTAACAATTACAATATTGTTTCTGGGGAATAAAGTCCCTTTTTCCCCCTTCAAACACAAGCCAGATCTCCTCAGTACCCTGGTATCATGGTTTCCTTTTCTCCCCACATTAGTATTCATAAACTTGCCTCTGTTATTCTCCAAGTCTTGATAATGATGGCATAGTATCATTTGTGGTTCATCTGCTCACTTACCCCTTGTGGCCAGCAAACTATTGGCACATGAGTGCCATCGATGGCCCAAGCACGGTTTGGGAACCCCATCTTCTGAAAATGATCTGTAGTTCCAGGAATGTTTCTTATGCCATACCCTTGTGGGTAAACCATAGTATTAATCACCTCCCAAATCTTCACAACCACAACCCCAACAGTGGACTTTCCAACCCCAAAGTGGTTTGCCACAGACTTGTAGCTGTCTGGGGTAGCCAGCCACTTCTGCACCAGTATGGCTTTCCTCAAGTGAGTGCTGTGTTTTTGAAGGGTTGATGCCGGCTCCTCATCTAGCTTCATGAAGGACTGTTTCTTTATGCAGAATTTCTGTAGCCAGTGCTGGTCATCTGCAAGATGATATAATCCCACCACACCCTGCTAGTTCACCTGCACCAGCAGCAACAGTAAACCAATGGTGATTCCCTAGCAATAACAGCTTTCAACATCTCCATGCACTGTGGCATAAATGAATTGTCATCATTACTCAAGGCCTGCTGTCTTCAGAGCATCAGAAAAAGCTGTCAAAATACCATCCACCATCTTGCATAGTACGTATTCCATTGCATGAATGTTTGTCCAGGAACAAGGAGCAGGAACAGAACCACATCACCAATTGATCCATGACTTTATTTCAGGGACAGAAGTGAGGGGCAAGATGATCCAGATGCACCATCAGTATATGTGTGAAAGCAGAGTACATTCACAGCACACCACAAAGTGAGATGCAAAGAATCCTGGAATCTGACCCCTGAAATAGTAGCAATACACTTGTGTACTTAGAGCAGCAGTGTGGATGTTCATAGATGTGGATACAGTGTTCTTTGTGTGTCCAGAACAGCAAATGTGGACTCTTGAGATGGTCTTGGCTGGCTCGTGATAGTATGAATATGATCCAGTACGTGGATATGTGCACCAATGTAGACACAGCCTTAGAGTTTGATTTTATCATGAAACTCATTTGATTACAGGGGGCAGATCCTCCATTAGTGTAAATTGTCCAAACTCCATTAAAGTCAAAGGGAGTTGCCATTTACAGAGTTATGGCAGTTTACATTACCTGAGGTTTTACCTCAGGGGTGGGCAAACTTTTTGGCCTGAGGGCCACATCGGGGGATGCAAATTCTATGGCGGCCCATGAAAGCTCAAGAAATTGGGGGTAGAGGTGTGGGAGGGGGTGAGGGCTCCTTCTGGGGGGTGCGGGATCTGGGGTGGGGCCAGAAATTAGGAGTTCAGGGTGCGGGAGGGGGGTCCAGATTGGGGTGAGGGCTTTGGGATGGGGATGAGGGGTTTGGGATGAAGGAGGGGGATCAGGGCTGGGGCAGGAGTTTGGGGTATGGGGAACGGGTGTGAGGGCTCCAGCTGGGGTGCGGGCTCTGGGGTGGGGTCAGGGATGAGGGGTTTGGGGTGCAGGAGGATGCTTTGGGCTGGGACCAATGGGTTTGGAGGGCAGAAGGGGGATATGGGATGGGGAAAGCTGTTGGGCCATGAGGGAAGAGGGCTCTGGCTGGGGATGGGTCCTGGGATGAGGAGCTTGGGGTAAAATAGGGGGCTCTGGGCTGGGATCAAGGGGTTCAGAGGTAGGGAGGGGACCAGGGCTGTTGCATGTGATTGGGACGTGGGGTTGTTTCAGGTGTGCAGGCTCCGGGCTGCACTTCCCGCAAGCAGCTCCCAGAAGCATGTCCCGCCTCTGGCTGCGAGGCACAGCTAGGTGGTTCTGAGAGCTGCCCCATCCACAGATACCACCCGTACAGTTCCTACTGGCCAGGAACTGCAGCCAATGGGAGCTGTGGGGGAGGCGCCTGTAGACGGGGCAGCGTGCAGAGCCACCTAGCCATGCCTGCGAATACTATTTAGGAGCTGGAGGGGGGTCATGCTGGCTGCTTCCTGGGAGCCGAGCGGAGTGGAGAAAGCCCTCAACCCTACTCCCTGGCTGGAGCGTGGGAGGAGGGCAAACCCCAGACCCCACTCCTTGGTGGGAGCTGAGGGCCAGATTAAATGGTTTGACAGGCCAGACCTGGCCCGCGGGCCGTAGTTTGCCCACCCCTGCTCTACCTTCAAGAGTTTTTTGACGGAGAGTGAGATTTTTTCTATGTACATTTGGAGCAATATGGGGGGGGGAGACAAACAAACTACTTCAGGAAATCATTTAAGCATGTGCTTAAATTCATCCCTATTCAGCAAAGCACTTAGGTCATACTTAAGTTCTGCTGAAGTCAATGTGACTTAAAAGCATATTTTGAGTTAATCACATGCTTATTTGAATGCTGAATCAAAGCCAAACGCAGGAGTAATGGAATGAAGGAAGCAAATTTAGCAATTTTAACCTTTTAACATTTCACAAGAAATCCATTTTTTCATTACATTTTTCAAAAGTAATTTTTATAGAGACCTTTCATATGTATGTTTAAATTAGAAGAGTGACACCTCTTTCCAGAGAAATATACTTTTTTCACAAATATTTTCATTTATGATCATGGCCAAAAAAAAAAATAAAATAACTAACAAAGGGAAATTGTCTTCTCTCCTTTCCTTAAATGGGCTGTAAAACAAAATTGGGTACATAACCTGATCTGCTTGAATTGATTCATAAGCTGTTCTGATGAGTACTTAGAAATTATTATGTTTATTCTACAGAAAGAATTCATTGTGCAGTTGATGTGTAAATTATATTAAAAAATTAGTTGAAATGGAGCGGAAGTAATGATGGGAAGGATTCATTATGTAGCACTGGATCACTGATTATATCAGAATATCACTAGAGAAAGCCTAGTTTGTAATTAAGATCCTATTCAGACAATTTTTACTTACAAAGAGTTAGATTCTGCTAACCTTCCTCAGGCTGAGTAGCTCTTTAATTCAAGTGTAGGCTCATTTACTTCAATGGGACTTATTCATGGTGTAATATACTAATCTATGTGATTCAGGATCACAAAATCTGTCTTATTCATACTACTAGTAGAAGTTGCAGAATCAGTCAGTAATATGTTAGATTGTCCCTTTACATCTAGCCTTGAGTAAAGCGTGAAATATAACTGCATTATCCACAATTTACCCCAAGTGAGGAAGAAATCTACTGTTCCTAATCACTAGCAGATTACTACTGCCCTGTAACAGCTGAGCTGTGCCAGCTAATAAAATAGCAGAGATCTTTGCTCATTCCCTTTCCTTCTCTGCCCAGTCTCTGCCCACCTGTATGGGGTTGGGAAGGAAGCACTGGGTGCACAGTCCCTATAGCCACAAAGTAGGGAGACCATATAGGAGACTGAACATGGAGTATTTGTGGCACCTTAGAGACTAACAAATTTATTTGAGCATAAGCTTTCGTGAGCTACAGCTCACTTCATCGGATGCATAGTGAGCTGTAGCTCATGAAGGCTTATGCTTAAATAAATTTGTTAGTCTCTAAGGTGCCACAAGTACTCCTTTTCTTTTTGCGAATACAGATTAACACGGCTGCTACTCTGAAACCTGGACATGGAGTCTTACTCTAAGTCCTCACACACCTTTGTGGTTGCATTGGGCCAGGCAATGATCTATCCTAATATAGTTGAAGTTTTACCATTAACTTTAGAATGATGCAATCAATATTTTTGTTCATCTGTTGCAAAAAACTTAAAGTATTTTCTACTATGTTTTTAAAACATTGCAGAAAATATATATAAGTATTGAAAACAATGTTATTATAGTAACAATGTTACTATAATTAAAAAACTTCTCTCCAGTGTTGACACACTTAGAAGTTCTAAGTTAGTACATTTTGTATATAGAAAAAAACAACACCTGAACATTTGTACGGAGAGGTATTTTTCGGATGTTTTTTGCTGAAGTGAAAAGTACTTATCTGTGGGCAAATTGCCTTTAATCTCTCTTACCCACTCATTGCATGTAAAGTATGCCAGGTGTAATCAAGTCTTAAAAAGCCTGGTTATCAAAAACAATTAAATAATTTAGCCTTTGAGAATTCCATTTGGTATACTGGTCATGGTGAGTATTTTTGTTTTAATGTGGGAGTAAAATATCAGTGGTTTTATCATTGTGATATGTGTGGGTAGGTGCTTTTTGTGCCTGGGCTGGTAGAATTTCATGACAATTTTGCAAGATTGGATTCACTGCACTCAAATGCCATGTTAATTGTAGTTTAAGTATCTGAATAGAAAAGAGATTTTCCTAAGATCAGACCAGAAATAAAAAAATAAGATTCAAAACAGGAACTCTAAACTAGAATGAAAAGGGCCCCTAAAGAATATTTTCTTTATGCAGATAAAAATATTTTCAGCGGTGCTTTAAGTACTTCCAAACTCTATGCAAATAGAATTGTTACCATAAAATATGCATAATAAATGAAGCAATATAAAAATATCAAAAAGCTAGTATACACAAGAGTCAAAGGAATCAACAGATATGCAAAGTAACAAATGGACAAATTCAAGTTCATCCCAGGACAAAGAAGCCAACATTAAAAATAAAAGAGTAAAATATTAGCAATCGCATCAGAAATCACAGCATTATACAGGGGAAAGAATTTAGATTCTTCAGCATTGCAAGTATATCTACAAAGCAATGAGAAGGAATGCTTTTCTCATGTGGTATTTTATCTCAGGTACTTATGTGGCTCTCATTTCCACACTGAAAGAGCATCCGTCTTCAAGACATTTTTTCCCACAACACCCTGGTGAAGTAGGGAAGTGATATTATCCCCATTTTATAGGGGATACAGGGGGTACTGAGGCACAGAAAGACAAAGGACTTGTCCACAGTCATACAGGAAACCTGCGGCACAGTAATGACTTGAATCTAAGCCTCTGGCAAATATCTAAAATACTGGACCATTCTTCTTCTCCCATACTGAGACCCCTCCAGCTCCTGACCCCGGAAACATATATAAATTGGTAACTCTCTTCTGTTTTCTGGGTTCTCAAAGGGAAAGATTAAAAGCCTATTCCTCCATTGATAAGAGCTTTGCCCAAGTGAAAAGGGTGGAGTGAAATCCTCAGGTTCCAAGAGGCACAAATTGGTCGAAACCATTCATCTTCATAGCGGATAGGAACATAGATAATCTCAAACTGGGGATACTTTGGAAACTAAAGGAGCCTTCTAACTACAGAATGCCAGGGAAATTTCCATATGGATCCTGAAGTCAATTGGTTTATGGCATTATTTATTTATATTATGA
This sequence comes from Dermochelys coriacea, assembly GCF_009764565.3. NCBI lineage: Eukaryota > Metazoa > Chordata > Testudines > Dermochelyidae > Dermochelys > Dermochelys coriacea. Next base: position 319,340,945 of record NC_050068.2, on the reverse strand, counting down.
TAGCACCAAAGGGCCCCAGTGACTGCATCATATTTAGTGTTCCACGTTTTCAGATTTTATCTGTAAAAACAAATTCTGGGAATTTTTTGGTGTTTATTTTCCAAACATTAAAACCAGGATGAAATCATGTTAAAAATAATTTTAAAAATCTGGAAAAATCGGGGAAGAAGAAAAACACAAACTTTTATAAATATACACATTTTACTACAGTACATTGAAATTTTTTTTATAGTCAAAGGCATTTTTGTCTCTCTCAGAGCTAGTAGTTTTTCCAAAAATCCTGGTTTGCATATCATCACTCATGTTGAACCTCTTGCTTTATTGGAAGTAGCACAACTTTGAAAATAAGCACTCTGCATCAGCAGATCCAGGTCATACACCAAAGCTCACTTTGACGAAGTTGGGAAGTGTATCTTGATTATTGTTCCAAAGAGCCAGTACATCCAGTTTCACATTGTCAGAGTTAGGTATATTCGTGTAAGTAGTAAATTCCCCTTTCAGATTTGAAATTTCATATTTAATGGCAAATTGTTGAAATGCATTCGCATAACAGTCGTAGTCTGCTGCAAAATTCACCTTGAGGAAGGGGTGCAACACCTGGATGACATTCCTAAAACAATCTGACTTCAGGTTCAGATTATGAGCCATGGTCATCTCCCATTTCCTGCTGAGCATTGTGTTGAAGGTTTTGAATGCTTTTTCAGTTTTCTTATGTTCTGAGGTCAGAAGGATTTCCAGAAACAGCTGGGTTTTCTTGCCGTATGTTTCTCCTGCAGCTTTTGTGCTCAGTTCAGCTGATATTTTGGTTGTCAGGATCTAGTAAATGTCTGTATTTTGGCAAACGTGTTGGCGTAGCTGGAAAATGTACATGACTCTATGTTTCTCCTATGTATCGCTATAAATACTCGGCATTGGGTTCCTAAATCATAAACAGCAGCAAACTGTATATCTTCCAGTTAACAAAATATCAAAATTCTAAGCTCACACATTCCTTTCTAACATGCAACATATTTTTTTTAATGGAAGTTCTTTCACTGTGTAAACCAAACTGTGTTTGTACAAAGGCATTGCTTCTGAAATTCCTCAGTACTGAAGGGAGGTGGAAATACCTGCCAACCCTGCACCTTTGAACTCCAAGTTTGGGACCTAACAAGGTAGCAGTGGGCACTTACTTCCCCCAAACTCTCCTATTGCCATGCCTGACTCTCCCTCAATGTAAAGTGAACTGAAGGCTGTAGCCAGACTACAAACTCTGTTTCTGGGATCCCTTCCTTTTTTTGAAGCAAGTAAAGCCACAGGTCAGGCTGTAAGCAAATCCATGCTTGTGGAGTTCCTTCTTTTCTCCAAAATAAATAATGAAAGCATGGGATCAGATTGCTAGAAGAACAGAAAATTTCACATTCCTTACCTTTTTCCAAAGCAAAGCAAGATTGGTACACAACCATTAGGAAAAACAAGTGCACAGTCATTCACAAGGAGTAGTTCTCTTCTAAGGGGTTCTGACTCCTTGTTGATGCATGCAGAAGAGATAGATTAAGTTTGCTTTAGAGAAATCTAATCCTTATTCTCAAGATTAGGGCATAAATTGCTGCATCTGGCACCTATAAAACACCTGGCATAGATAAAGCCTTGCTGCAAAGAGAAGTGCAAATATTGATAGGATGATGACCCATTCTTGCTTAATACCATTTGTACTGCCTATGGGCTAGTTTTTACTACCTTTGCACACAATAAATAGAATCTAACTTTGCAAGTACCCCCCATTGACTTCCATGGAACCACATGTGAAGTAAGATGCTATTCTACTTGAGTAAGGGGATCAGTTGAACCCAGAAGGATCAAGGGTCAGATGTCTTTTTGTTTGCACAAACTCATCCAGCCATGCCATCAAGAAACATATAATAGTGCCATCCCATCTGGGTATCCACATTTTCTCTTTAGACTCTAATGACCAGAATGGTTGTCTGCAGCAAAGGCTTTTGTTAGGTCATTAAATATTATTTTATTTTAAGTTCCCTGTTCTGGAGATTTTCTACAGAAGTTTATACCCATATAATACTTTGTTGTGATTGAGGCAAGCATAATTACCCTTGAGTTCAACTCTCTGATGTTGTCCAATATCTACTATATTTACTGCAGCTGATAATAAAGAGATACTTCTGTACTAATTACTGAAACCTCTTTTTCTTGTAGATGGTAATAATATATTGACATATTTCATTTGCAGCAATATGATTTCTTGCTCACAGATATTAAAGTAGGTGAGGTTATATGGTCAAGTCATTGCATCACATCGTCCTTTATAGACCACAGCAAATATTTTGCAAAATCCTTCTTGTGTACCAGGCAACTGGAAATTATTATGGGCTATATGTTTCATATGACAAGTAATTTCCATATTAAGATGTAAGTATGATTAACCAAAGGAAAATTTAAAATATCCTTTTTCCTCATTAAGGAGAAAGAGAGATGGCTTTATTCATAGTTGTTTGGGTTGAATGGTTACCACTAGAAATATACAAAATGATCCAAGAAGCAGTTAACTGGTGGTTCTGTTGGAAGAGCTGCTCATAGAAATAGAAGTGATACATTTGTAAAGTCCTCTTTTTTGTCAACCTATTTGTGATGTTGTGATTTTTTTATAAGTCAACATTTTCAACACACATTCTATCCATTATCTGCATGGATGCTGATTTTCCAATTTCTTGCTGGTGCTCATTGATGAAGAAGAACCATCCCATTTCACTCTCTCTTCCTCTCTAAATAATAAGATGATGTAAGAAGTACTAATCTAGATGATTTAGTTTGCATTGCCATTTAGAACTAAATTTTTGCCTGGGATCTGCCTGAGAGGAGGTACGGTAAGGGCTACATTAAAGAGGCTGTGTTGGTGAGTATCTGAGTGTCTGTTGTGGGGATAGTTTGACCATGTGCTTGATTGGTTGTTTGAAAAGTGTGTATTGGGAGTGCTTTGTTCCAGGTGAGCCTTGAGTGGGCCTGACTGTTATAAAACGCCAGTCAGGTGTGAACCAGCTGAGCAGCGAACAGCAGAGAGGCTAACAGAGGGAGTTTGCCTGGGATCTGCCTGGGGAGAGCCCACTGAGGCTTACATCTTGCCAGCTTCTCTGAATAGTTACGACAACTCCTGAGGAAGCTTGTAGAAGGAAGGTAATATGGATGGGGACTATTCAGGTGTTGTGACCTGCACTGGATGTGCCATGTTTGTCTTTCTTCCACAGGACAGAAGCAACTTTGTCTGTACAAAGTGCAAGCTGGTCTCCGTTCTCCATATTGGAAGAGAAGGTTCAAGGTCTGGTGCAACAGGTATCAACCCTGCGTTGCATAAGAGAAACTGAAGATTTCCTGACAGATGTCAGGATATGCTTCTACGGACACAATGTTCTGAAGATTCATAGCAGGTTGCACAGTGGGGACAGGAGGACGGTGAAGAAATTTGGCAGCATGTGACCTCCAGAAGAAGAAAGGGGAGCGTCCATGTACCAGCAATGCAGATACAGGTAAGTAACCGTTTTCATGTTCTCTCCACAGGTACTAATGCAGAGGGACTAGATGATACATCTGAGGGAAGGGAACAGAAGGAGATTCCACCAATTGGAAGGCATAAGATGCACTGTCCTAGGGTTGGGTGTTCCATGACCACCGCTCCCAAGAGAAGGAGGCGGGTGGTGGTGGTCGGGGACTCTCTCCTCAGGGGGACTGAGTCATCTATCTGCCGCCCCGACTGGGAAAATCGAGAAGTCTCCTGCTTGCCAGGAACTAGGATTCACGATGTGACAGAGAGACTGCCGAGACTCATCAAGCCCTTGGATTGCTACTCCTTCCTGCTTCTCCACGTGGGCACCAATGATACTGCCAAGAATGACCTTGAGCTGATCACTGCAGACTATGTGGCTCTGGGAAGAAGGATAAACGAGTTTGAGGTGCAAGTGGTATTTTCGTCCATCCTCCCTGTGGCAGGAAAAGGCCTGGGTAGAGACCGTCAAATTGTGGAAGTCAACGAATGGCTACGCAGGTGGTGTCAGAGAGAAGGCTTTGGATTCTTTGACCATGGGATGGTGTTCCAAGAAGAAGGAGTGCTAGGCAGAGATGGGCTACACCTAATGAAGAGAGGGAAGAGCATCTTCGCAAGCAGGCTGGCTAACCTAGTGAGCAGGGCTTTAAACTAGGTTCACCAGGGGAAGGAGACCAAAGCCCTGAGGTAAGTGGGGAAGTGGGATACCGGGAGGAAGCACGAGCAGGAGCACACAAGAGGGGAGGGCTCCTGCCTTATACTGAGAAAGAGGGAGGATCAGCAAGTTATCTCAAGTGCCTATACATAAATGCAAGAAGCTTGGGAAACAAGCAGGGAGAACTGGAAGTCCTGGCACAGTCAAGGAATTATGATGTGATTGGAATAACAGAGATTTGGTGGGATAACTCAGATGACTGGAGTACTGTCATGGATGAATATAAACTGTTCAGGAAGGACAGGCAGGGCAGAAAAGGTGGGGGAGTTGCATTGTATGTAAGGGAGCAGTATGACTGCTCAGAGCTCAAGTATGAAACTGCAGAAAAACCTGAGAGTCTCTGGATTAAGTTTAGAAGTGTGAGCAACAAGGGTGATGTCGTGGTGGGAGTCTGCTATAGACCACTGGACCAAGGGGATGAGGTGGACGAGGCTTTCTTCCAGCAACTCACAGAAGTTACTAGATCACAGGCCCTGGTTCTCATGGGAGACTTCAATCATCCTGATATCTGCTGGGAGAGCAATACAGTGGTGCACAGACAATCCAGGAAGTTTTTGGAAAGTATAGGGGACAATTTCCTGGTGCAAGTGCTGGTGGAACCAACTGGGGCAGAGCTCTTCTTGACCTGCTGCTCACAAACAGGGAAGAATTGGTAGGGGAAGTAGAAGTGGGTGGTAACCCGGGCTGCATTGACCATAAGATGGTCAAGTTCAGGATCCTGACAAAAGGAAGAAAGGAGAGCAGCAGAATACAGACCCTGGACTTTAGAAAACCAGACTTTGACTACCTCAGAGAATTGATGGGCAGGATCCCCTGGGAGAATAACATGAGTGGGAAAGGAGTCCAGGAGAGCTGGCTGTATTTTAAAGAATCCTTATTGAGATTACAGAGACAAACCATCCCGATGTGTAGAAAGAATTGTAAATATGGCAGGCGACCACCTTGGTGTAACAGTGAAATCCTTGCTGATCTTAAACACAAAAAAGAAGCTTAGAAGAAGTGGAAAATTGGACCAATGACCAGGGAAGAGTATAAAAATGTTGCTCGGGCATGCAGGAATGAAATCAGGAAGACCAAATCACATCTGGAGGTGCAGCTAGCAAGATATGTTAAGAGTAAAAGAAGGGTGTCTTCAGGGATGTTAACAACAAGAAGAAAGTCAAGGAAAGTGTGGGCCACTTACTGAATGAGCGAGGCAACCTAGTGACAGAGGATGTGGAAAAAGCTAATGTACTCAGTGCTTTTTTTGCCTCTGTCTTCACGAACAAGGTCAGTTCCCAGACTACTGCACTGGGCAGCACAGCATGTGAAGGAGATGACCAGCCCTCTGTGGAGAAAGAAATAGTTCGGCACTATTTAGAAAAGCTGAACGAGCACAAGTCCCTGGGGCCGGATGTGCTGCATCTGAGAGTGCTAAAGGAGTTGACGGATGTGATTGCAGAGCCATTGGCCATTATCTTTGAAAACTCATGGAGATTGGGGGAAGTCCTGGATGACTGGAAAAAGGCTAATGTAGTGCCCATCTTTAAAAAAGGGAAGAAGGAGGATCCTGGGAACGACAGGCCAGTCAGCCTCACCTCAGTCCCTGGAAAAATCATGGAGCAGATCCTCAAGGAATCAATTCTGAAGCACTTAGAGGAGAGGAAAGTGATCAGGAACAGTCAGCATGGATTCACCAAGGGCAAGTCATGCCTGACTAATCTAGTTGCCTTCTATGATGAGATAATTGGCTTTGTGGATGAGGGAAAAGCAGTGGATGTGTTGTTTCTTGACTTTAGCAAAGCTTTTGACATGGTCTCCCACAGTATTCTTGCCAGCAAGTTAAAGTATGGGCTGGATGAATGGACTATAAGGTGGACAGAAAGTTGGCTAGATTGTTGGGCTCAATGGGTAGTGATCAATGGCTCCATGTCTACTTGGCAGCCGGTATCAAGTGGATTGCCCCAAGGGTCGGTCCTTGGGCCGGTTTTGTTCAATATCTTCATAAATGATCTGGAGGATGGTGTGAATTGCACCCTCAGCAAGTTTGCAGATGACACTAAACTGGGAAGAGAGGTAGATACGCTGGATGGTAGGGATAGGATACAGAGGGACCTAGAAAAATTAGAAGATTGGGCCAAAAGAAATCTGATGAGGTTCAACAAGGACAAGTGCAGAGTCCTGCACTTAGGACGGAAGAATCCCATGCACCGCTACAGACCAGGGACCGAATGTCTCGGCAGCAGTTCTGCAGAAAAAGACCTAGGGGTTACAGTGGACGAGAATCTGGATATGAGTCAACAGTGTGCCCTTGTTGCCAAGAAGGCCAATGTCATTTTGGGCTATATAAGTAGGGGCATTGCCAGCAGATCGAGGGACGTGATCGTCCCCTCTATTCAACATTGGTGAGGCCTCATCTGGAGTATTGTGTCCAGTTTTGGGCCCCACCACTACAAGAAGGATGTGGAAAAATTGGAAAGTGTCCAGCAGAGAGCACCAAAAATGATTAGGGGACTGGAACACATGACTTATGAGGAGAGGCTGAGGGAACTGGGATTGTTTAGTCTGAGGAAGAGAAGAATGAGGGGGGATTTGATAGCTGCTTTCAACTACCTGAAAGGGGGTTCGAAAAAAGATGGATCTAGACTGTTCTCAGTGGTAGCAGATGACAGAACAAGGAGTAATGGTCTCAAGTTGCAGTGGGGGAGGTTTAGGTTGGATATTAGGAAAAACTTTTTCACTAGGAGGATGGTGAAACACTGGAATGGGTTACCTAGGGAGGTGGTGGAATCTCCTTCCTTAGAAGTTTTTAAGGTCAGGCTTGACAAAGCCCTGGAATGATTTAGTTGGGGAGTGATCCTGCTTTGAGCAGGGGATTGGACTAGATGACCTCCTGAGGTCCCTTCCAACCCTGATATTCTATGATTCTATGAACACTGAAAAAACATTGAGTCTTCTATAATGCTGTGAAGGTTGAGGTTCAGATCCTCACCAGCATTATCCACCCTCTCAATAAATCACTGGATAAGGGAGAGACAGTCTAGTAGTTGCCATACAACTCCTCACTCTTCCTGGCACAGAAGGTAGGGATGGGTTTTTTTAAAGGCCTAGCCATCTTCAGCCATTGGAACAATCAATTGTAAAACCACTTCCTGAGCTGAACTGAGTAATTGTCACCTCTAACTCAGAATCTGGTCTTCAGCCTCAGCCTGATCTCCAGTGGCAGTGAGTTCTATGGGCAACGACACTTCACCGAGAGCATTTTTCCCCCCAAATCCCACAGATTTGAGTCAGAGTTCTATCAGTCACCATCTGCTGTGCCCCCATAGAACATAGTGGTTTGGTAGGACACAAAATGAGAAAAGGTCACAGATACCCAGGCCTTAGGCCATGTAGGCATTTTAATATTTGGACCAGGACTTAGAATTAGACCTTGTCTGGGATTTCTAATACAACATATTGGCATAGTGTTCTTTCATTGGTCTGCTCTGCCTATTGGTTAGGCTGCTATGTGGAGAACAAGATGTTATTTCTGGGAAACCTCTGGAATCAGACCAAGGGAGAGTGTGTTATAATATTACAGGCTTTAGATGGCAACTATCTTCTTGGTTATGTCTTGACTGGAAGGAACAGTCTCCTTATCAGCTGAGCATTGAAAAACTATTCCTGGGAACACTCTTATCTGGTGTTCCATCTGAAGGACAGAAAATTGTGCACAGCTTTGACAAATGGAAGGCACACATTCCCTATTGAGGATAAGGTCACAGTTTTGGTTAATTTTTAAAAAATGTTTTCCCCCTGTGGAAATGAGCCTCACAGTGAACCAATATCCATACAGCTGCAGGTACTGATGTTCTGCTATACTTTGGCAGGGAAATGCACTTGGGTCCCCGTGGGCATGCTTTGAGGGGAAGGGTTGACATCCTTGGGAATTCTAGCTCCCCACTCAATTAACTTTCTCAAGCCCTGCCCAGTTCATGCTCCCACCAGACTCATGGACTAGTGGAGAGAACATGCAGATTATATGGCTCCAGTGGAGCTGCTCAATTTCTCTCCTGAATTATTCCCCTGCACATACTTTAGCACAGGAATGGAGCATATTAGCATAACTCACATCATTATATCCTGCCCTTCATTACAAAACTCTACAACTTCCATAGATTGGAAGGTTATTGTAGAATTCTGTAATGTTTCTAAAAACAGATTTTATTGGGTATAGAGAATAATTAAAATGTCACCTCATTATCCAGGGTGTGGCTTTGGTCAGGCAGGGAGCAGTAGGACCCCCTTCAAGGGAAGAGGGGAGGAAGTCTTTATGAGGGGTAGTTGAGGTAGTGTTGTGCTTGCTCCCTATCCTTTCCATTCTCTCTCCCACCCACCTGGCTTTGCTTTCAGCCTGTGCAGGTCACTTATCTTTCTTCCCCTTTCTTTCTCATGCTCAGGGCACTGAGATGGTGTGTGGAGAGGGTCAGATGTTGCATTTGGATCTTATCCTACCCACTGTTCCTGTCATTGGGGAGTAGGGTGATTGGTTCCAGCTTGGGGGTGGTGGAGCAGTAGGAAGGTTGATACAGTTTGCTGTCTAGCCATTGTGGGCTACCTTTTCCATCCTTAATCTCATTGTTGGACCTCTGGTAATACCAGGGGCTAAGCCAATTATCCATTTAGGGGATAGCAGGGGATTTTTCCCACATGACCTAACTGGCAAACTGCTGTGTTTTTTCTCCTTTCATCTGGAATCCTGAAGGTCTGGTTTGGGGGCTTTTAAATTACAACTGTCACAACTTTGGCAAGTTCCAGCACATTTGAGGGGGCTAGAAAGGGTCCGATTAAGAACCTGTAATCCACTGGGATGCCTGGTCACTGGTCACAGCAGTCTACGTGAAGGGGCATGCCTATATGGCTTGTGTCATTTCTGGCTCCCCTCACCTTAGCTCTTGTCTGAAAGAGAGGATGGGTCTGAACTCTTGCTTCCAGTCAGGGTCCCATGATGGGCCTGAGGGGTCATGGCCTTTGAAAAAAATGCTCAGGTTTACATCTCTGAATTTAACCATATTATGGAACCAATGTTTCATTGTTTCTGTGTCCACATCAATATTTGTTTCATACAAAGAAAAATTATTCAGTCTGAATTAAATGACTAGTGAGACACGAGACATCACTCAAATTTCCTAAATAACTTTCCTCCCTGTGCAGTGTCTATTACTTTCGAACTCAGAACTCTTGGGAAGACTTTATTGCACACATATTCTAACAGTTTCATTAAGTAGGATTATGAAGAAACCTTAACTGAATCTTAGCATCTGATGATTAATCAGACTTAAATGACTATACAGTCCCTGCTAATGTACCTATGTACAGATTCAATGTTCTACAATATTTCTAAAGATTTACAAAATTAATCTTTAAATAGTTAATAAACAACTTCTATGCCAAAATATCAAAACATTGTAAATGTAGCTCTCCTGACACCAGAATATTACCAATCATAGAGGGCCTGATTCTCACTCACAGTGGTGTCTGTAACCCAGTGTTCCTGGGGCATCCCTCACTGAAAATGCCACTGTCAGGCTTCAAAAAGGAAAGCAGATACTCCCAAAACTGCTGGTTAACACTGAAGTTAAACTCACCAACTCTAGTCACAAACTGTGCTTCTGATCCCCCCCCACTGGTTACTGAGAGGCTGAAAAAAGAAATCGCACAGCCTCCTTTATTACATTCTGGTGGGAATCAACACCTAGCTCCAGTACAGTGAGAAGTTACTTAAAAACTCTACTTTCTATACAAAATGTTCTTCTGACCTCAAAGTCAGCCATGTTACCAGGTTAATAAAGGTTTGAATCTTACCAGAATACTACACTGCCAGCCAATCCTTTAGGATCTAAAACTAAAGGTTTATGATAAAGAAAAAAGAACAAGAACAGAGTTATTAAATGGTAAAACAATCAGATACATACATAAGACTTCAAAGTCCATATATCAGGTTCTTGAAAGTATTGGTGACTTTGCTGGCTTGAAAGTTCCTCTGGTACACATCCACAGCTTGGATGGGTCATTGAGTCCTTTATTCAGAGATTCAGTTTATAGAAAATTTACTCCAGAGGTAGGAAGCAGGATTGAAGACAAAATGGAGAAGGTGCACCTGCCTTTTTATATCCTTTGTCATGTGACCTGTACTTCCTTTATACCCCAAAAAAGCTTCACAGCACATGGCATGAGAAAGCCTTAGAGTTCTGTTCATAAGCATGCCCCTACATGTCTTGCTGACTCATAAGGTGTATCCCCTGGCTCCTTTCAATGGGTTCATTGTATAGCTGATGACCACTGATGGGCCATCAAACAGGTTAGTCAGTGCTGATACTAATCTGTCTGGGGGGTACCACCCAGAAACACAGCACCAGTTTGGGAATACAGATATACACTGTGTATCTATAATTCATAATACAAATGTGATACAAAAAAAAATCATATTTGGCAAATCATAACTTCTTCACTGACAAATTACACAGCATATCTGGCACAATTCATTGCAATTTTATAATATTGATATTAATAATATAAAGTGTCTCACAATTTCATACAGTGTCACAGTGCAGAGTCAATGAAGTAACTCTACTGACTCATTTCAGAGTAGCAGCCGTGTTAGTCTGTATTCGCCGATGAAGTGAGCTGTAGCTCACGAAAGCTTATGCTCTAATAAATTTGTTAGTCTCTAAGGTGCCACAAGTACTCCTTTTCTTTCTACTGACTCAGTGAAGTTACACTAGTGGAACAACAGTGAAAGTGAGATGAGAATCAGATCCAGCATGCTTAAATACAGAGCTATAGATATATCTAACCAGTCCATACTGTGCATCTAAATAATATTGCTAATAATTTTGTTCTGTCCCAACTTTGGAATTTTCTGTCATTGTAAAGTAGGCCAGTTTCCAGTTATTTCTGGAGGTTTAATTGAAGGTCAGGAAGCATACTTATGAAAGCATTTGCTACATTGTTAGTCTATCTTGTTGGGAGATGGAAAGCCAGACCATTTTTTCTGTCTGTTGATGAAGGCTTCAAAATACATGAAAAATAAATCTGATATCAGTACTTGACAACAACAATTAAGATTTGACCATTATATTCGCATAGTCTCCTTAAAAAAATATTCAAGTATAGCCCTGAGGCATCAAATCTGCATAATATATGTACCACACACACCAACGGTAATTGAATATATTGCTAGCAAACACTATGTTAAACCCCTTGTATATTCCTTTTAAACTTTGATTGATTGTCTCTGTTTAACTCATGCTCTTGTGTATATCTTATGAGAACAATGTTAAACCTGTGCAGCATTAAATACTCTAGATTCATATTAGGCTTCTAGTGCATTACAATGTCTTTAGCAGGCAGTCCTGATTTTTAATGAACACATATTATTCTTATATTGTTACTTTTTAAAATCAGAGATTAGATGGTTAGAAAATGTGATTAACAATCAAAAGGACACTGGTCACAAAGGATGACATAAAAATCCTGTAATTACCCTAGGCTTTCTAGCATCTATTTATAAGTATTCCACACAGTAAAATGATTTAACATATTCTTATTCCAACAATGAAAGTTTGATAATGGAAACACTTCAAGAATAATTTAAAAAAAAATATGTTTTAAGGAATAAAGATATGTGAGGACATGTAAGGACATTTTAAATGGTATTTTTAAGGGGACCAGTCAATATCTATACTTACTGACCAGAACATTGACTCAGACAAATCATGTTTGTTTTATTTTTTTTCTAAAATCCTATGAAAAACAGATTTTACAGAAATTTAAATAATATTGATAGAGAATGGTAAAAAAATGTCAACTTTCTGCATTACTTACAAATATCAGTACTGAAAGCAAGTACAAAAGAGGTCACGATGAAGTCCCTTTAGTGTATACATCTGTGGAACAGTGTTCTTTCCCTTTTTCTCATTAGAGCACACTGAAGTGGGGCCATGTCCTGGTGCCAGTGCACAGATTGAGTAAATGGTCTATGGGAAAGAGATGTCTATGGGGATCAGATGTATAGAATGCTTTCCACCAGACTGCTGTTCAATTGGTACTGCACTTTTGGTACTACATTAGATCTTGATCCTTCTAAGACTTTTGCACATGCTTACCCTTACACCCTTTGAATAGCCATATGGACTTAATGTGGTTGTCTAGGTGTTTCTTTGTGTAGGGTCTTTTTGGAGAGTGCATCAGCAAAATGGAAAAACCACTGTCCATGACCTCACAACTATCTGTCATGGTCATAAAACATCCCTCCCACTGTGAAACTGCACAAAGAATAGCTCTTTTCCAGGCAAGATACAAGTTATTTACATGGGGTCTGTAAACTCTACCTACCCCCCTGCACTGCAGAAGCAGAGGTGGCTTAGAGGTTTTAGTGGAGGCCCTAGAAAAATGAATTTTGCTCCAGCCCAGGAATATTGGGGATCTCTACAGTAGGAAAACTGAAAAGGTACTTCACTTGTGAGAGAAAAGTCAAATACACAACTATAAAATGGGGAATAACTGGCTAGGTGGTAGTACTGCTGAAAAGGATCTGGCGGTTATAGTGGATCACAAACTGAACATGAATCAACAATGTGATGCAGTTGCAAAAAAGGCTAAAATATCATTCTGGGAAGCATTAACAGAAGAGTTTGTGTGTAAGACATGGGAGGAAGCTATCCATTCTGCTCAGCACTGGTGAGGCCTCAGCTGTAGTACTGTATCCATATCTGAGTGCCTCACTTTAGGAAAGATATGGACAAATTGGACAGAGTCCAGAGGAGAGCAACAAAAATGATAAAATATTTAGAAAACCTGATCTATGAGAAAAGGTTAAAAATGGACATGTTTAGTCTTGAATAAAAAAGATTGAGTGGGGACTTTAACAGTCTTAAAATATGCTAAGGACTGTTATGAAGAGGATGTTTATGTTCTTCATGCAAAACCATGTTCTGAAGTGTCCCTAGCCTCTATATGCCAGAAGCTGGGAATGTGCAACAGGGGATAGATCACTTGACGATTACCTGTTCTGTTCTTTCCATCTGAAGCACCTGGCATTGGCCACTATTGGAACACTGGATAGTGGGCTAGATGGAGCATTGGTCTGACCTAGTATAGCCATTCTTATGCTCTTATGTCCATTGAAGGAAGGAAAAAAAGCAATAGACTTAATCTGAAGCAAGGGAGATTTAAGTTAGATATTAGTGGGGAAAAATCAAACTGTAAGGATATTTAAGTCTGGGAATAGACTTCCAAGGGAGGTTGTGGAATCCCCATCACTGGAAGGTTTAAAAATACATTAGACAAATACCTCTCAGAGATGCTCTAGGTGGTTTTGGTCCTGCCTCAGTGCCAGGGGATGGACTTGATGACTTTTTTAAAGGCCCTTCCAGTTCTGCATTTCTATGATTCTGTGACCAATAACTGACCTCTGTGCAGTTAATTAATTACTTACAATTAACATGTAGTTTATTTAAATTATGTATAAGATTAATCTGTTTAGATATACCCTCTATCTTGAGGAATCAGTGTAATTCAAATCCATTTCTAAAGACATAATTAGGACATTGTTCGGATAATTTAAATAGGTGTAACTCCATTACTTCCAGAAAAAAAAATGATGGGAATCCTGTATATTCTTTAAAATAAATAGCATAGTATACATTTCATCGTAAATTACTTTCTTCAAACTGTGATCAAGTGGTTAGAAATTGACTTTCTTTTTAAATTATTCACTTCCTTTCATCAACTGTCAAAACAGTAAATGCTATTTGTATGACGGAATAATTTGCACATTTGTGATGAACACTTAGTGCTGTCAGAGCCAGATACTTGTTGTAGCCATTTAATCAGCCCATTGATAACATGAAGCAAATAAAATGGATACAATATATTCAGTTGCTTCCTTCTTTGTTTTTGAAACATTTGTGATACAGTGTGATCATCTTAGTTGAAACAGCAAGGTGAAAACAAAATTAGTGAATTAATCAGTTGTCAAGTTACAAGTATACATTTTGCTAGAAAATAGTCACTTTATTTAATGAACTTCTTTTAAGGCTACCATCCGAATTATCACTGCATTCCATTTATCAGGGTACTTATTAAGAGAATTGTATTATAATATGTGGGAATAATGAGCAGAGGAGAACACTCTATGAATGTTTAAAGTGTTGGTCCACTAACTGATGTACAAGGAGGGGCTTCCCATTGAACAGTTCCACTGTGTGTATGTATTTTACAGTCATAGCTCCTCAGAAAAAGGTTGTTACAACCTCTTACTTTTGTTAGCACTGGAGAGATTATACAGTTCTGGGGGAATACAATGGGATTCTATTCTATCTGAGACATGATCAACTGAACTGTTAACTAAGCTCTAGTTGCAGCAACAAATTCTGCCCTCACTGTACCTCCTTCCATCCCCCACCATTTGAATCTTTATTACTGGACATGAAAGAACACAATTTGACTTTCAAAGTCGAGGCTGGCTTTGCAGGGCATGAATTAGAAAAGTCATTTTTTTTAAGTGAAACTCAGCAAGTGTTGCTCTGGATGTAATTGTAAGGTAATAAACATAGTACCCATGCAATGCCATTTTTGCAGACTTACTTTTCAGAGTCAAAGAGCACTTTAAGCATTACAATATGCTGAGTGGAATTGCTGCAATAAAAGAGTCCAGAAAGGAATGTTTCATTTTGTTGCTGTCCTCCAGTTGATTCATATATAACTCTGAAAGTCTTCCTGTTTTTCTTGAAGGTGGGGGTTGTATGTAGTACATACAATTTATGGTTGTACATTGTTTCATTCCCACAGTATCTTATCCTAAAATTCAACCTGTGAGCTGAGCTGTATCTCTGCCTACCTTTCTGGTGACTCTATTTTCTCAGGCTGTTCCCCTGCCTTAATAATATGAATTCATACCGTATATTTTAGACATGTTGTAGAAAGCCAAGAGTCATTAATGTGACTAGTCATAGATGTATACACCAGAAATCATGACAAGTGGGAACAAGCAGAGATAAAGCCTGAAGAAGGGGGAGGGGGGGAGGGTTATGGAATGAAGGACCTCTATGGGTATGTTTACACTGCTGCCAAAAGCACATCTCCCAGGCTGAACAGAGTTGTGGTAGCATGCTTACAATAGGAATGTAGGCATTCTGGTTCAGAAGGACTGCCTGGGCTCTCAAATCTACCCTGTCTCCTTGATTTGAGACTCTGAGCTCCAGCCCAAGCTAGAGTGCTGACATTGGTATTTTTGGTCTGCTAGCTCAGAACCCTGCTAGTATGAGTCTGTCTTCCCTGGTTGGGAGACTTCTTCCCAGTTGCAGTGTAGACATACCCTATAGCTACTATTCAAGCAATGGCAAGCAAGACCAGGCAACAGGGAGCATGGAACATAGCATAATGCATTATAAAGCCTTCTGCTGCCTGGAGAGATCTCAGCATGAAGCAGTGAGATATATTCAGAAGTCCCATCTCTTTGGCCAGAATATGAAATTTGTTTCAGGCTTGCCACGCAAGGACATGTAAGAGTCACATATGGTCCCACATTGAATAAAATTGTTTTCCAATATAGTGCCTTATTTTTTGCATTAGCAATTATTGCATAAATAATTAGCAGATTTATTTATGCCTGGAATTTCACCCATGCAGTCATCTAACTGTATCCACAACTAAGGTGGTTGGGCAGCCAAATGGTTGCAACTCTAGGGGGAAAAAAAGTGTTCCTGCCACATTGGAAGCGGGGCTGAGATGCAGTTAATAGTCAGATGAAATCAGGTGAAAGAAGATCATTTTTTTCCTCTGGATCCTCCTCTCTGGAAAGAGAAACAAATTGATTTTTAAAAAAGTGCCAGGGAAGTACAATATAAGTGAGGCAGGAATAACCTAGAACAAGGCAGCAGAAAGTAGTTGAAGTATAGTTTCAGTGGCAACATGTCAAAAGGAGAGTAATAAGAGTATAGTTAAGACAATAGACTGGAAAACAGAAAGTACTTTGGGTAAATAAAGAGAAGGGAGAAAAAAAACAGTGCTGAGAAAGGAATAGTTTTCCAAAGAGTGTCATGTGGGAAGTCTGGGACAGTAGGGTTTATAGTTGTTAAAGAAATATAAATATTAGGGTGGTTAGCCAGAAACAATTTTGAGACATCATTGAGCTCTCAGAATTTAACATTTTCTTCTAAATGTGCAAGATATGAGAACTAGAATAATAATCCCCTAATCTGATGGCAGACAAATACATTTGATTAAGTCTGTTCAATGTGTAATAAAAACTTTCTTCTGTCATGCTTGCACAGCAACACATTTGTAATGGTTGCACAGCAACAAATTGGCAACAGTTACTATCCCTCAATGGAGATATAGGTTAGCCTGTGACTAATAGAAGCTGCCGGTTGAATTGCAAGGGAATGACTGATTTCAAATGAATGCTTGCATAGGCTGTTGAAATTTAGACTGTTCTAGAAGGATTGTTCTCCCTGGGAGTTCTTGGAGGGTTCTGTCAGAAAGGCTTAAACCAACCAGGTAACATTTGCCAGCTTTCTTCACAGGTTGTCCTGAAGGAAAAAAATATAAACCATGTTTTACATGTATAATTAATAGAATTGCTTCTGTATACTCACAGGCACAGTAATGTGTAAAGGTGTATGCTTATTTTTAGGCATGGTGAATTTGATTTGAATAAATATACTGATCAGAAAATTGGAGCAAAAAAGAAATAAAAGGGCCAGATTCTGATGCCCTTCCTGAGGCTCTCAGATACCACAGTGATGAGCACAGCATAAAAACCCATACAAAACAGAACTTTAACTGAGTAGTACCTTTCTTACAAGTAGCCATCACTGATGTCAATGGGAATACCCAAGGCGTAAGGTACTATTAGTATGAGTTTGTGGTCCAGCCCTCTATAAATATATAAATTCAATGTAAGGGCTAGAGCTGAATGAATTCACTATCAATAGTAGTAATGAAATTTAAACAAATATTCTAAAATATTAGCAAAAAGAAAATGTTGAATTTTTATTCATGAATCTTCACACCAGTAAGTTGTTGCTAAGATTTATGCTCATTCAAGGCCTTATCCAACTCCCAGTGATGTCAATTTGGAAAACTCTAAGTTGGAACAGACCCCTAGTAAGGTGCAGAAACATATTACACCCAGATTTTGCCACCCTTACACAAGTTGAGGAGTACTTATTACTCAAATTATCCAATTGAAATATACAGGACTAATTCAAGAATAAAGTAGTGTGAGTAAGGGTGTCAGAAATAAGGACCTGGTGGTTTTTTGTTTCCTCCTTCCACTGCATCACAGAGTGGGAATTGCCTGATAGGATCATTTGGGCATTTCTCACCTAACCATTTCCTTAGCTTTGTTTCAGGCACTGGTGGCACCTCAAACTCTTCTGTTCTCTGACTGTGGCACACAACAGTTTAATCTCCTGAGGACTAAAATGCTTTAGTTTAAGGAAATGACTATGCTACCCCCCCAGTTTGAAATAAGGAGGTGTGAATCGCAATGTGCGCCAAAGTCCACACTGTAACTCTGTGTGGATATGGTGGGTATGAACTTAAAGGCATCAAGTTCTCAGTAATGTACTCCTCTTCAAAGGGAACCTTTATGTTCATGCCCACAATGTTCACATGGAGGTGTTACAATCAGCAATTCAAGTTATTTGGCTCAGGATAGAGGTAACTGGGTAAAATTAATGATCTGTGATATGCAGGAAGTCAAACTACATGACGTTGTGAAACCTTCTGGTCTAAAGCCCTATGAAACTCTATGAAACCCCATGTCACGTAGCATGTTTCTTATATATTCAATTGAAACAGCTTGATTTTGAATTGACTTATCAGCTGAAATGATTTGGTGAACCATTTTAATCACCAAATAGTATCATGTAAATTGTCTTTCTCTTCGTTGACCACTGTTATGACCTATGCAAACAGTAAAAGAGGAGAAATTTGGCAAATACACGATACATTATGAATTATTCACCAAAGTCTAGACAGGTTTTGTAAGATGTGGCCAAACCCAAATTCTGCTCTCATTGACACTTAAGTGACCCTACCACTAAAGGCATTGGAGTTACAAACATGTGACTGAGGAGAGAATTTTACTTTTATTATTACCCATGCTACACAGTAAAGAACTCATGGAGTTATTTGGTACAATGAAATGTGTAACTGTAATACTTTCTGTATTTAGCACCTTTAATCTAAAGATCCCAAAGAGCTCTCCAAGACTATATGAGCTCTGACTCTAGTGTCCTTGGTATAAAACAACTAGCTATAGGAAAATTTACTCTGATCTCAAACAGCTTTTGTTTGAAGTTGTATAGAATTTTAACATTTTTAGTGTTACTTTGGCCTTAATAATTTTGGTACAACATTTAAAGTTGCATGTGTTTTTCTGGTGCTGAATGGAAATAGGTTACTGTAGACTTATTTTAAGTTTACATATTTAGGCATAAGAAGAAAGACTTAGATCATAGTATTTTACTTAATTCTATTCAAAGTGACAGTTCGCGCATTTTGTAGTGATTAATTTTTAATCCACATGTCACGGACACTTAATATATAATTGTTGATGTGAAAGCAGTTTTTGATACCAAAAGCAAATGAAACCACAGAGGGAAAACAATAAATTTGCTGCTGCTATATTTTTCATTCATATGAATGAGATCTACACAGTTAGTTTTAAATTGGATTAATAATGCATGTAAACAAAAAAATTAAGAAGGGATGCAATGATGCAGGGATTACGTACTATAATCCTGTTGTGAATAAGAGAGTGAATGGTAAATTCTGGGGAAAATGCTTGTAAACTAGATTCAAGGTACTACATTATTCTATTCATGTAAACCTTTATATAACTAGTTCTTGTTTACAGATTGTGTTCTAAAACTTCTTTAAACATAGTAGTTAAAGGGTAAGTAATGAAAGGCTGAAAAAAAGAAAGCAATTTTGGTCTTGTTATTGCTATATACATTCTCATTATCTAAATAAATTTGAAGTAAAGATAATTAAATAAAGAGTAACAGTGATTTTTTTTTCTAAAATGATCCAGGGCTGAGTTTTCCTTTCTGATCTCTTACATGGATCTCTTATATGCATGCTAAATAGCATATCTCCCATTGATCTCTGTAGAAGCTACAACATCTAAAGGGTGACCTTAGAGGAGATTTTTCTCCTCAAACAGGTAGCAAATATCATATGATCAAAATCTGCTCACTGAACCACATGTTCATGGGTGGCAGTCAGTCTGACAACAAAATATAAGTATGAGGCAGATAAGAAGCAGAGAGAAGTGAGAGAAAAGATGAGTAGTATATCCCTTTAATATCTAGTGGTTTATGGTGTACATCTCTTGGTAAAGCTTTCTACCTGCATCAGAAAAGATGCCCAAATAGGTTCCCTCAGTTTTACAGGGAAACTGGAAAAAGTCAGGAGCAGAGATGGTAGTGGAAACAGTAGCAGAGGCAGGCACAAAAGGTTCAGAGTAGCAGCCATGTTAGTCTGTATTCGCAAAAAAGAAAAGGAGGACTTGTGGCACCTTAGAGACTAACACACTTATTTGAGCATAAGCTTTCGTGAGCTACAGCTCACTTCATCAGATGCATTCGGTGGAAAATACAGTGGGGAGATTTATACACACACAGAGAACATGAAACAATGGGTTTTATCATACACACTGTAAGGAGAGTGATCACTTAAGATGAGCTATTACCAGCAGGAGGGGGGGGGAGGAGGAAAACTTTTGTGGTGAAGGTGATGGCTAGTGGCATTCTGTTATTTTCTTTGTTGGGCCTGTCCTGTAGTAGGTGACTTCTGAGTACTCTTCTGGATCTGTCAATCTGTTTTTTCACTTCAGCAGGTGGGTATTGTAGTTGTAAGAATATATGATAGAGATCTTGTAGGTGTTTGTCTCTGTCTGAGGGGTTGGAGCAAATGCAGTTATATCATAGAGCTTGTCTGTAGACAATGGATCGTGTGGTGTGATTTGGATGAAAGCTAGAGGCATGCAGATAGGAATAGCGGTCAGTAGGTTTCCGATATAGGGTGGTGTTTATGTGACCATCGCTTATTGGCACCATAGTGTCCAGGAAGTGGATCTCTTGTGTGGACTGGTCCAGGACAGGCCCAAAAAAGAAAATAACAGAACGCCACTAGCCATCACATTTAGTCCCCAACTAAAACCTCTCCAACGCATCATCAAGGATCTACAATCCATCCTGAAGGACGACCCATCACTTTCACAGATCCTGGGAGACAGGCCAGTCCTTGCTTACAGACAGCCCCCCAACCTGAAGCAAATACTCACCAGCAACCACACACCACGCAACAGAACCACTAACCAGGAACCTATCCTTGCAACAAAGCCCGTTGCAACAAAGCCCTTGCAACAAAGCCAACTCTGTCCACATATCTATTCAGGGGACACCAACATAGGGCCTAATCACATCAGCCACACTATCAGAGGCTCATTCACCTGAGCATCTACCAATGTGATATATGCCATCATGTGCCAGCAATGCCCCGCTGCCATGTACATTGGTCAAACTGGACAGTCTCTACGTAGAAGAATAAATGGAGACAAATCAGATGTCAAGTATTATAACATTCAAAAACCAGACGGAGAACACTTCAATCTCTCTGGTCACATGATTACAGACCTGAGAGTAGCTATCCTTCAATGAAAAAACTTCAGAAACAGACTCCAATGAGAGACTGCTGAATTGGAATTAATTTGCAAACTGGATACAATTAACTTAGGCTTGAATAGAGACTGGGAGTGGATGAGTCATTACATAAAGTAAAATTATTTCCCCATATTATTTCTCCCCCCACCCCACCCCCTACTGTTCCTCAGACATTCTTGTTAACTGCTGGAAATGGCCCACCTGGATTATCACCACAAAAAGTTTTCCTCCTTTCCCCCCCTCCTTCCTGCTGGTAATAGCTCATCTTAAGTGATCACTCTCCTTAGAAGTGTGTATGATAAAACCCATTGTTTCATGTTCTCTGTGTGTGTATATAAATCTCCCCACTGTATTTTCCACCGAATGCATCCGATGAAGTGAGCTGTAGCTCACGAAAGCTTATGCTCAAATAAATTTGTTAGTCTCTAAGGGGCCACAAGTACTCCTTTTATTTTTTACAAAAGGTTCAGTAGCAGTAGTAGATATTGTGGCCAATTCTTTCTAATATTTTCTTCTTCTACCCAGGACCAGATTGAAGCATTGGTATGTGCTAATTCCTGGAGTTACACAATAACATCTGAATTCCAGCTTTCATTATAAATAAATATGCTTCTAATTCAAGCCTGAAACAACACCTCTGAGTCACAGGAAACACCCCTTTCATCTCAAACCTACAGCTCTGAGGGATGATGGGAAAAGGGCATGCCCACACTAGTTCAACAGAGGTGTCAGGGGAGAGGGATCAGGGGAGCCCTTACTGCAACTACTACATCATGGCTCCTCTGGGTGAACTGGGGTTCTTGACTCCCTCAGGGAACAAATGACTTTGACTCCCTCAGGGAACAGATGGCCAGGATCCCCTGGGGGACTAACATGAAAGGGAAGGGAGTCCAGGAGAGCTGGCTGTATTTCAAGGAATCCCTGTTGAGGTTACAGGGACAAACCATCCCGATGAGTCGAAAGAATAGTAAATATGGCAGGCGACCAGCTTGGCTTAATGGTGAAATCCTAGCGGATCTTAAACATAAAAAAGAAGCTTACAAGAAGTGGAAGGTTGGACATATGACCAGGGAAGAGTATAAAAATATTGCTCGGGCATGTAGGAAAGATATCAGGAGGGCCAAATCGCACCTGGAGCTGCAGCTAGCAAGAGATGTCAAGAGTAACAAGAAGGGTTTCTTCAGGTATGTTGGCAACAAGAAGAAAGCCAAGGAAAGTGTGGGCCCCTTACTGAATGAGGGAGGCAAGCTAGTGACAGAGGATGTGGAAAAAGCTAATGTACTCAATGCTTTTTTTGCCTCTGTTTTCACTAACAAGGTCAGCTCCCAGACTGCTGTGCTGGGCAACACAAAATGGGGAAGAGATGGCCAGCCCTCTGTAGAGATAGAGGTGGTTAGGGACTATTTAGAAAAGCTGGACGTGCACAAGTCCATGGGGCCGGACGAATTGCATCCGAGAGTGCTGAAGGAATTGGCGGCTGTGATTGCAGAGCCCTTGGCCATTATCTTTGAAAACTCGTGGCGAACGGGGGAAGTCCCGGATGACTGGAAAAAGGCTAATGTAGTGCCCATCTTTAAAAAAGGGAAGAAGGAGGATCCTGGGAACTACAGGCCGGTCAGCCTCACCTCAGTCCCTGGAAAAATCATGGAGCAGGTCCTCAAAGAATCAATCCTGAAGCACTTAGAGGAGAGGAAAGTGATCAGGAACAGTCAGCATGGATTCACCAAGGGAAGGTCATGCCTGACTAATCTAATCGCCTTTTATGATGAGATTACTGGTTCTGTGGATGAAGGGAAAGCAGTGGATGTATTGTTTCTTGACTTTAGCAAAGCTTTTGACACGGTCTCCCACAGCATTCTTGTCAGCAAGTTAAGGAAGTATGGGCTGGATGAATGCACTATAAGGTGGGTAGAAAGCTGGCTAGATTGTCGGGCTCAACGGGTAGTGATCAATGGCTCCATGTCTAGTTGGCAGCCGGTGTCAAGTGGAGTGCCCCAGGGGTCGGTCCTGGGGCCCGTTTTGTTCAATATCTTCATAAATGATCTGGAGGATGGTGTGGATTGCACTCTCAGCAAATTTGCGGATGATACTAAACTGGGAGGAGTGGTAGATACGCTGGAGGGGAGGGATAGGATACAGAAGGACCTAGACAAATTGGAGGATTGGGCCAAAAGAAATCTAATGAGGTTCAATAAGGATAAGTGCAGGGTCCTGCACTTAGGATGGAAGAATCCAATGCACCGCTACAGACTAGGGACCGAATGGCTCGGCAGCAGTTCTGCGGAAAAGGACCTAGGGGTGACAGTGGACGAGAAGCTGGATATGAGTCAGCAGTGTGCCCTTGTTGCCAAGAAGGCCAATGGCATTTTGGGATGTATAAGTAGGGGCATAGCGAGCAGATCGAGGGACGTGATCGTTCCCCTCTATTCGACACTGGTGAGGCCTCATCTGGAGTACTGTGTCCAGTTTTGGGCCCCACACTACAGGAAGGATGTGGATAAATTGGAAAGAGTACAACGAAGGGCAACGAAAATGATTAGAGGTCTAGAGCACATGACTTATGAGGAGAGGCTGAGGGAGCTGGGATTGTTTAGTCTGCAGAAGAGAAGAATGAGAGGGGATTTGATAGCTGCTTTCAACTACCTGAAAGGGGGTTTCAAAGAGGATGGCTCTAGACTGTTCTCAATGGTAGCAGATGACAGAATGAGGAGTAATGGTCTCAAGTTGCAATGGGGGAGGTTTAGATTGGATATTAGGAAAAACTTTTTCACTAAGAGGGTGGTGAAACACTGGAATGCGTTACCTAGGGAGGTGGTAGAATCTCCTTCCTTAGAGGTTTTTAAGGTCAGGCTTGACAAAGCCCTGGCTAGGATGATTTAACTGGGACTTGGTCCTGCTTTGAGCAGGGGGTTGGACTAGATGACCTTCTGGGGTCCCTTCCAACCCTGATATTCTATGATTCTATGATTCTATGATTCTTGTTTGTGTGGGAACTGATTCCTCCTTCCTCCCCAGCATCCAGACAGCAGTGACTCAGATTGGAAGGGGAGCCCTACCTTGCAGGCTCCCCACCAACTCCACAGATGGCCCTGTATAGGTTGCTCATGCAACTGCCATTCTCAAGTAGTCGGACCGGAGCATGGATGTAGGGCTATATGATAAGAGTAGTGCCTGGCAAGGTAACCATATGTTATGTGCCAAGGACCCTGGATTGCCTTAATCCAGCAGTGCTTCTCACAGTTTCATGTGACACTTGGTCCAAGCATCACAAGATTTTCATCCCAGTTGTTATCTGTGGCATTTTCCCGTCTTTCGTGTTTGCTACATATATGAATTGGCTGCTTTATAAAAATTCAGCCCAACTCCTTCAATTTACTTAGAGGGTACATTGCATTCCCTGTAACTATTTCAATATTCATTGATTTTACAACTACTCTATGACATGGTTGGCTCTGAATATGGTTTCTGTGCACACAGAATGAGTTAGCTCCTAATGCTGTATTCCCCCCCAAAATTTGAGGATTGGCCATGTGAAAAATTATGGAGAATTAATACTGCTGTCTGAAGAGCATGAGCTCCTGGTGCACATTCTGTGACTCCCATCTGCAGTCAGAGTACAGTGAGGGGCTGACAGTCATTGGAAGCACAGTTGCTCTTCAAGGTGCTCTGTCATGATGACTATGAGGAAGAGGAGATATGTTGGGGTGTGTTGAGAAGTTCCCTCACACAACTGACTGAAATCAATGAACCTAGGAGCTGACACCTCTGCAGATTCTTGGTCCAGACTTCACTGCTTTCTCTGGGCCAAATCTTCACACCCTCTGCAGGCTGGAGGAGGGGGAAGAATATGAAGACTTTGCTGTGGCAATGGAGCCTTGGGACATTATATTTTCCCCATTACTTTTGCAAAAAAGTGGAGCATATGGACCATAGAATTTAGATCTGAAATGGATCTTCTGAGGTTTTTTCCTTTTTGTGGTGTACAGGTAAAAATATAGATATCTACTTATGAATAGTCTTCTCTCTCAGACCTTTGATGGGAGTGAAGTGCCAGATTAAATATATACTGTATGGGCATGAGAGTTTATCCTTGTAGAAGAGACCTACTGGAAGAAGATTGTCTCTTGAACTTCTGGAAATGCTAATTAATTATTTAAAAATACTGATGTACTCTTGATGAAATCTTCTCCTTATCTATCTTAGATAATTATTGTTGTCCCCATTATTGTTGTATCAGAGCAACTCACAAACTTTTGAGTATATTTATCCTCACAACACCACTGTGAGATAGGTAAATGCTATTATTCCACTTTTACAGATGGTGAACTGAGGCACAGAGCTATTAAGTGCCTTCTCCAAGGTCACACAGGAAGTCTACAGTGGAACAGGAAATTGAACCCAGTTCTCTCAAGTCCCATGCTTCCACCCAAACCACTGAGACATCCTTTCTTTACTTCCAGAAGAAACCCTTGCAAAATGTTGACTCAGGGCAATGGATATGCACAATACACATTTGCAGAAAGCTGCCAAGGACAGGATTAAATGTCACAGTATATGGTAGGTGCTCAGGCTCAAAAGTTACAGCATGTCACCTTTAGCATGCCACCAACATCTTTGGTGCCACCAGCACCTTTGTTGTACTCAGTTTATTTGATTTTTGAGAAGGTGGGAGGTAAGAACATGGATAGATATCCATAATCCATAATCTTCTGCAGGATGTTCTCTGCAGAAAAAAAGGCCGGGTTTAAACAACTCAAGGATCCCTCTTAAAACTAATTAACACTATAGTCTCGAGTTCCCACCCATAATTTCTGGGATCACTAAATAACTTCCCTGGGTGCCTATTTTAGGTAGTACTTCTTCACTCTTAAGCACTAAGTTTGTATATGAAACAAGAAAAAAAATAAGATAAAAGGGAACCCAGAATCAACATGGAAAAATACAACAGTATATCTATCCGAATGATAAGTAAAATACTCCCCTACGGCAACTTTGGCAATAGTCTGCTAGTTTGGTTCCTTATTCACCAGTATAAATGTCCAATAGGCAAATGTCTTATCACATCACTTCTTCCTTTCTCATCCATGAAACCCCATTCAGGTATTCATATCACTGATTCGTAATGTAGTTCCAGAGTCTTAAGGTATGCTCAGGTAGGCCTGCCCCCACTCTCTTGGGAAGTGCTGCCTGATCATCTCTTGAGTCTACCACCTAACTCATTTCTAATGACTTCAGCTTTATTTAGTGCTTGGTAGGAGGGGCCTCACCCAAGTTCATTCAGCTCTGCAGATGTCCTCTGCAGTTTCAGCAAAGTGCCACCTCTGCATCATCTCCCATTCATCATCTCCCACCGAGGAAGAATTCTTCCAACAGGTAAGGATCCTCAGTGGAATAGAACAAGTAGGTTATAGGATCCTTGATCAGAGTCTTGGCCATCAGGGATATACTTCTTTTTCAGGGCAGGAGTCCTTTTTCCCTTATGATTTCTTTCATGTTCAATTCCAACACACAATCAATTCTATCTGTGCGCAGTTATGATGGCTCTTAGGTGTTACTGGATGACTTATGCAAACAAAGCTCACTTTGTAGCTGTACATCTCCCTGTTCAGCAACAGATGGTGACAGACAGCACCTTCATCTCTGGAACTTCTGTCCATTCGGAGTTCCAATAAAATATGCAGATGTGGTCATTGTTCCCAGTGTTCCTTATCCTCTAGATATTCAGAGATCTTATCCTCTAAATCTACAGAGTTTATATACACATAGAAAATCAGTTCTGAGAGTATATGTATTATTTTAAGATCTATTTTGTTCCTGTTGAAGACAATGGGAGATTTTTCTTTGATTTCAGCTGGAGGTGTCTAGGTCCTTAGCGGATACTTTAATTAGGAAAAGTGCAGGTCAATCATTTATTTTTAATATTAGTGAACATTAAGATTAAATTCACCCATGAAGATGAGTCAAACTGCAAGAGGGCTTTGTTCTGTAAGTAAAGCACAATGTGCCATTATAGCCTGGGGAAACACAAGGATGTGATGCCCCCAAATTACAAAACTATCTCTGAACATTTTAAGTTTTTTGGCTTGGGAAGCTAGTGTCACATCTTGTATAGACCTTCCCAGCTAAAAAAACAGTGGCTGACCAGTGAAGCAACAAACTTATCCAAAAGTGTAATGACAAGCCAGCAAAGAAAAATTGTATATTCAATTGGAAATGCAAGTGGAAAAAAGGGTGTCATTCTTGACTTTAGTGTTAATATTTTTTATCTAGTGTATCTAATTAAGGATGGTACAGAATATAAAGTGTAACCAATAATTGTGATAACTGTCATTGATTTGGCATGGAAGCATTTTTAAAATTCATTTCTCAGAGAGAAATAAATGTGATTGAGTACTATGATGCCCACAGCTAAACTGGAGGAGATTTTTAGTTAAATGGCATGTCAAGCACTTTGACCTATTTCAATCCAAGGTTGAAATTCAAGCAAATTTCTAGAGAACAAACTGGATTCAAATTAGGAAGTTTGGAGACACCTAAAAAGCCTCCAAAAACCTAAATGTACCTTTATATAAGAGCTGGTTTTGGGAGAAAGAAAAAATGTAGTGAATATAAATCATCATCACCAAAAGTTACTCAGGATCAAATACATAATGCATTTGATGTAAAGGAGGAAAGAAATACTTAATGACACAGGGGAATTCATTTTTTAGAAGCTGAAATTGCTAATATTTTAAAGGATTTTTGTGTGTCTGTATGGTCCAAGATACTCATTATGTATATTTATTACATCGTGGAATATACTGTATGCAAATATGCAGGAAATATATTTGGTTGTAATAGGGATTTTTAAGAAAAGGAAGGCTTTGGAATCTCCATCATTTTTAAGAGCAGATTAGACAAACACCTGTCAGGGATGGTCCAGATAATTCTTAGTCATGCCATGGGTGCAGGGATTGGACTAGATGACCTCTCAAGGTCCCTTCCAGTCCTACAATTCTATGATTCTGTGATTCTCCCCTCCCCCCCACAACAAACAAACAAACAAACAAACAAACAAACAAAACCTTTAGTAAAATACAGGGTGTTAGAATTACTACACATTAATCCTATACTACATTTTTAAAATAATGTGATTTGATTAGAAAAATGACTGAACAATTTGATAGTTGTTTTGAATTTTAAAATCACCAGTACAATATTACATTGACGTTGTTTATAGGACCAGGATACATGTTGTAATTAATCAGTTTATTTATTTATTTAGTCATAAGCTTCAAAAGCCTTTAAGGAAATGTGAAAAAATGGTCTCAGTTTGGCTTCTCTTGCAAACACTGGCAGAATTCATTCAAATTAGTTGGAGTACTATAATCAAGAATCTACATATTGAATGGGAGATTAGAGTAGGTAAAATGATAAATTACAAAAAAATCTTATGAATTCACATCTTTTAATTCTTTGTGAATTATGAAATATCAAAATATAATTTTATGGATATTTGATGAATAGTGTATGCAAACATATTTTGGCCTTCATTTTGATCGTAAAACGGTCACTATGTTTATCCTCTATTATTTATTCACTACTAGTGCTGCATAATTGGTCATTTAAATCATATAATATTGTTTGTTTTCTTATTGTATGACCATATGACCACAAATTGTCCAAGACCATTCCTAACTGTTGAATGTATTGTGCAAAGAAAAAACCCAACTACTATAAACGTCTTTTCAAAAAAACCCCGTGAACATATATTAATTTGTTCACAAATACTTATTTATACTAGTATTTATAATTACTTTCCAGGAACATTCCTGCAAATTAAAATTTGCTCCTGGCAATGGTTGTCAGTAAACAAATGGAATGAGACATGAATACCAGTAAAAGAAAACTGCAGGTTTCTTGTCATTTTCTTTCCATATCTACTTCCTGGAAAAAAAGGCAGACAGCCAGGTTTTTATTAACAGGCCTGTGACATCTTTCCAGTGAGTCATACTGTGTTTGGCTATTGTAGAAGCTGAGTCATTTACATAAATGTCTCTCGTTTATTTAGAAATGTGTTTTGTACCCAAAAAGAAAATTCTGGCTTACATAAAATTGCCTTGTACATAAGAGTGGCCATACTGGGTCAAACCAATGGTCCATCCTAGCTCAGTATCCTATCTCCCGACAGTGGCTTTTGCCAGATGCTTCAGAGGGAATGAATGGAACAAGTCAATTATTGAGTATTCTTGTATAGTATTTTAAATATTATCTGACATATTTCACTCAACTTTTTGGTACGTTATCATCACAATGAAAACACATTTGTTTTACACAGTTCTTTCTTCTCTTTTATCATGCCTGCTTTTCACCCACCAATGTATGAATATATGAATTCTCTTTAAACACAGGCTGTCTGTACAAAATGACAATAAACATTTTAATATATTTTATTTTGATATTTTTAATTCATCCGAATGTGTGTAGTGAGACAGAGTGGCCTCTCTCTGAGCCTGAGAGTGAGGGACCACTACACTCCCCCTGGTAGGTGGCACCAAAACAGCTCAGGGAAGGAGGCAGATGTCGTGGGCCCTCTGCAGGACTCTGGACCAGGAACTGAGCCATGCCATGCCCTCCTACTGGTGGACACTGAGAGGAGTTACTGGGACTGCCATCAGTCATCTACCCTGAAGTAACTGAGGACTTGCCGACTACAGAGCCACACCAATGGAAGGCAGTAGGAAATAGCCAGGGTAATCAGACTTTGGTCAGGTTAAGGCTAAGAACCGAGGCAATGGAGTTTGGCTTCCCCACTGACTCAGCGGCAGGACCACCCACCACTAGCAGGGCCCTGGGCTCGGACCCAGTTCAGTATGGATCCCCCTACCTCCTTTTCCACCAATCCCACCGCTGGGAATTGGCCGCACATTCCCCTTAGGTCCAAAGACCTGAAACCTTGCTTACTGATATGCCCAGTCTGGAGGGTCAGAGCCCAGACCATGTTTGTTGTCTGCCCTAGACAGGAGGCTTGGGCTAGGGAATTTGGTTACTGCTCTGCCCAACCGAGAGGGCCAAGACTGCTAATTTACTGTGCCTAATGCAATGAGACAGAGTGGCCTTCCTCTGAGCCTGAAACTGAAGGACAACTACAGTGTTATACTAAATGAGTGTTTTATTTCTTCTTGGAGGTTCTATTTCAAGGTCCATCTACCATTTAGCATATGGTCAATATAAATTATTGAATACACCATCATTTAACTCTTTCATTCCTGGATTTTTCTGCAGTCCCAATATAGTAGTAAAATGCAGAAATGTTCCTTAGAGTATTGATTTTGGAGCATCAGCATTTCAAAGGGAGAAATGGGGCAACATTGGAGTCCATGAAAATTCTCCATATGTATTATTGGAAGAGGGTTGATTGGGAGAGGAATGATATCGAAAAAACTGCTAAACTTATTCCACATAGCAAAGCAATTACAAACTGGGGATGAGACCAAAGAGTCACTCTGCCCTGAGATTCACCCTGAATTACCATCTTCTTTGGCTACACCTCCATTCTTGGTAGTCACGAAGGTGGACCTGCATTGGCCGTCTGAGGAACAATGGAAAATGAAACCTCTCAGATTTCTGTCTTATCAGAAATCAGGAGATGGGGCTTGAGATAGACCTTTAATATAAGTAACTGGTAGACATTATCCGGTATTATCTGTCTTCCTGGTCCTGCATGAGTTCCTTAAGTATGATCATCGGACGAAGAAGGAGAATGATCTTCTATTCGACATTGGTGAGGCCTCATCTGGAGTACTGTGTCCAGTTTTGGGCCTCACACTACAAGAAGGATGTGCAAAAATTGGAAAACGTCCAGCGGAGGGCAACAAAAATGATTAGGGGACTAGAACACATGACTTCTGAGGAGAGGCTGAGGGAACTGGGATTGTTTAGTCTGAGGAAGAGAAGAATGAGGGGGGATTTGATAGCTGTTCTCAACTACCTGAAAGGGGGTTCCAAAGAGGATGGATCTAGACTGTTCTCAGTGGTAGCAGATGACAGAACAAGGAGTAATGGTCTCATGTTGCAGTGGGGGAGGTTTAGGTTGGATATTAGGAAAAACGTTTTCACTAGGAGGGTGGTGAAACACTGGAATGGGTTACCTAGGGAGGTGGTGGAATCTCCTTCCTTAGAAGCTTTTAAGGTCAGGCTTGACAAAGCCCTGGCTGGGATGATTTAGTTGGGGATTGGTCCTGCTTTGAAATTAGATGACTAGATGACCTCCTGAGGTCCCTTCCAACCCTGATATTCTATGATTCCATGATACCAAGCTTTAATTTATATCTCAGTATATTCAATGAACTCGACTTTTTGAGGACTGATACCATCCACATTTTAATCATATTGAGATGCTCATCATTTCTTTTATTATCTAGAACTGGCTGGATAAATTTGACTCACCCTGTTTTAGCTACCCTTGGGCTGGATGGATTTTTTGTTCAACACAGGTCTATGAGAGGTTTTGAAGGATGTGCAGTTATGACATTTTATTTACCTTGACATAGGAGTTATCCCACCACAATGATGGACTCATTTGAATATGCCCATCTGGTGTAAACATCCTGGGATATATTTAATGTATGGATCATAGGCCATCTTGTTGCTCCTGTCAGTTGACTGAGTTCTTAGCAAGACTTTTTTCTGTGTGATCTCCTCCAAGATGAAAATAACTCAGAATCTCATGACAACCATGGGAAGGTCCAATGTGATTTCAGGTTCAACTCATACTCTGTGTCTCACTGGATTAGACTGGATTTTGGAATTTGTGAAGGTAACATTTTTTTCATAACTAACCCAGGTTAAATTTGATAGCCTATTGTTTATTAGGATGTATCAAATCTGAAAGCATTTATGACCCAGTTATCTGGGAGATCATCTTTTCCCACTTACATAGCATCATGTCATTTATATTTGTCGGAACACTCTGCCTGTCAGTTTTGGGATTGATTTTTTTCGCAACCAGCAAAGGACATGCACAGTAGAGGAAACACGCCTCAACAACCAAGTCTGGTGAGCTCGAAGATACAATTTAGAATCCCTTTGTTTAAGCTACATTTTTGCCAGATCCTTATAATGGATTCCTTCTTCAAGGGAGAAGAGTACTGTTAAACAGTATTTCTTGACTGATACTAGTTTTCATTAATATGGGGTGCTCTAGTGCTTGGTGATAGATATTAATATGAACGAATAGATATATAACATCACTTGGGGGAGGGGTTGATTTGAAAGGGTTTGTGTGTGGGGTGTGTGTATGTAAATGAAATCTTGGGGTCAGATTGATAGACAGGTACAGCATTTCATCTCAGGCTTCATCCAAGTCCACCTCATACTGACTATGTTTTTCTTTATGAAAGCTGTGTTTAAAGCTATTATTTCTGACTTTTCTCTTTTGACCTTATAGCATGAGCCAGCCAGTAGAATATGAATTGTCTTTTCTTTTGAAAATCACAGTGATTTTGCTTTAGGGGGTTTGCCACTGCAAGAAATACATTGTCTGCATATAATGACAGACCACTTTACATACTGTAGCTTCCTACTTTTAGGCCTTGTGTTTCATTTTAATCTGTAAACAATATTTACAATAGTTAAAAGGTGTATCCTTGTTTTGTAATTACTTTGTTGAATTATTACTCATTTTATAATTGTCAGAATAATGACATGTATTGCCATTGAAAAGGAACTGAGATATACCACCAAGATATAAAAAAGGTTTAGAACAATTTGCATATGTACACATTCTAAACACAGTATAGAGAGCTAGGATATAGGGGAAGCAGCTTGGATATTAGGGCAAAAACTGATTAGTCTTAACTTTTGAGTGTGCAACTTGAGACACCTCAAAAGAACTAAATTTTCAAAGGGTTTTCTGAAAATCTGACCCTTTAAAGATGTCTGAGGTTGAATACCAAATATCATTCATCACTTTTGAAAATCTTGGCTAAAAGCTTCCCATCAAACACAAACTTGCTCATTCTGGGGAAGATACTGTTTTTTAATATTATTCCCTATATGACAGTCTTAGCTTTTTTTGGTCTCCACCACCAGGTAATGTTGGTATGTCCTGTTAATCTTTGCTACAGATCACATCAGATGTGAGTGAAGTGATTTTCTTATGAAGGGCCTAATCCTGTCATTGTATTGTGGCCTGTCTCTCATGGAATTTAATGTGAGCTTTTCCTGATCTTGAACTGAGTAAAATCTAAGGTAACGACTTCAAAATTCGATTCCCTGTTTGTAAATGTCTTTATTACTTTATATTTCCTGTGTCCTTCTACTCTTCTAGCTAGAATTGTAGCCCCTTACCTTTGGCCCAGGGAAAAGAATAAATCAGGGATATTGCAACCTTACACAGGGTAAGTAGAGGGGAAAAAAGAGGCTTCTTCTGCCATACCCTCTCTCAGCAATGCACACCCATTAAGGACCAGGAAAATCTATGCCAGAGTGAGCGGAGTACTCATGCTGTCAGGATCTTCTTCTCTTCTAAGTATACAGGAAGCAGAAGTAGGAAGGCTGTTTGGCTCTTTGTTGCATGACAGTGGATTAAACAGTTGAGGAAAGAAGAATATATTGTTTGTGCTTTGGGGTACATCTGGCTTTCCCCATTAGTCAGGATAGGTGATTGTCTAGATCACACAAAGTGTGCCATTGTTTATGTGGTAAAACTGCAGAAATCATTAGTTAAGCAAGGGATACCTTTCTAATGGCACAAAAGAGAAAACCTACTACTAGCCTTAGTACTTTAACTGCACTGTCCTCTAGAGCCCCATATATCACCCTGAGTGTTGCCTGGAAATGTCAAGCAGTGTAGTAGGGCACAGGAAATAATTTCAAATATCAAATTCTATGACCTGTGTTTGCACTTTCACTGATCTTCTGACTGAAACACCAGCAACATTTCACCATGGCCATTACATTGTTATTTGCATGCTGTTTCATATGGTGTGGTATATACAGCCTGGATAGAGAGCCTTCCTTCTTGCTTACACCAACCCCATTTAATAATATCCCATAAAGAAGGATTATTCTTGTGAGTAAAGTTGTGTGTTTATCATATTAATAAATAGAAAGAGCCTCAATAATTGTAAAAGACTTACATATCTGTTTTGGTACCTGACATGTAGATTTCTCTTTTTCTGATATTTCTGTGAGCTATATAAAAAACTGCAGTAGATAGCTACATAGATGTATGCACTAGGTGACTATTTGTGAGACCATTAAGAAATAAAACAGAAGGAAAAGTTATGGTGATACATTGCTTTTGCCGTCAGAATGCATGCTACCAATAGCTTTCCTTCTCCATTCCTATATCTACTAGGTTTTGCCTGTAGCTAGAGCTCATTAAATTTTCAGGGTCCCTAGACTGTTCTGTGCTATAACTTGTCTATGGTTAATGCTTCAGCATATCATAACTGCATTATCTAATGTACCCATTATAACATTTTTGTGTCTTAAAATAATTTACAAATTTAACCTAGTCAATTTTTTTAAAAAAATGAAAAATAGGCATAGATTGCTGTATTGCTTGAACTGAATGTATTTTAGAGATAGTTAGATTTTTGACTTATGGTGAAATGAAATTGAATCCAGGAAGGTATAACAATAGTGACCTTATTAAAGAATTTACTTCACCCAAAGAATTAAGGACGATGTTACACAAGTAAAGGCTTCTTGTTACCAATGCTGCCTCTTGTGGTCAAGCAAGCATTTTAACTCCTGGATTAATACAGGGAGATTACTTTATACTATTGAGATTAAAGTTCAAAGGGGTATCAATTATATTTTTTTGTTTTTATAATTATTAAAACAACTGAGTCCATCTTAATATTAAACCTTCAAATAGCTGTATAGTTCTCTGATGACAAATGCCAGCAATGTAAAGCCAGGGAAGAATCTGCTAATATGAAAATATCTATATTCAAACCTGTGACGGTTGGATTGGCTATAGATAGCCCAAATCTTCACTCACTTATACTATTTTTACACCAGTTTTACCCCATTGACTTCAGTGTTATAAACGATTGAAGAATCCAACTTCCTAGAAGGAAGGGGCTATGTTCACTCTGTAGCAGCATTTGACCTCAGTAGATGACCCACATGGGATATGGAAACAAGATTGTGGGCAGATTTGTAGGAACAAACAAATCTATATCCAAACACTGGATTAAATATTTCAAAATGATCCATTCTAATTGATAATCTCTAGATAATACACAGCAAGTTAGGAAATAAATGTGGAGAAGGCAAACACACAATTGTTCTGGGAATTGCAGGAAGAAAGATAATACACCAGGAATGTGATTTAACTAGGTGACTTTATTAAGTAACCCATCTAGAAACTGTCTGGCAATAACCCATCCAATCCCAGTCATCCTTTCCTCTGTGAGCCATTACAACTGTCATGGCTCCCATAAGCCCCTATCCCTTTGTTCCACCAGGTGGAGGGCTGACATCACCTCCCCCAGCCTGCCATGCCAATGTGGGAGGGCACTGCCTGCTGCTACTAGCCCTGCATCCCTCTGAACCCCTGGTCCCAGCACCATTGTTGGGACCCCTTTGCCTTCCCCTCATACAAAGGTCAAGGGGGTGGGGAAAATGGGGGTTGTCTCCCCACTATATCAGATGTTAGGAGCCCTAACCCAACTCCCACATTGTTTAGGAGATGTCCTCTCCTAATTCACTTCAGTTTCAGTTTATCAAGGAACTGGACCTGCTATTGTTTGATTAGCTGCACTGATTATCTGCCAACCTGTGACAAATGATTTTTACAACTCAGCCTATGCAACAAGTACCTGGGCTGCAGAAAGGAAGGCAACCCCCATACCTCCCCCTAGCCAACACACACACAATGCCCAGGTCAATTTGATAGTAAGGAAAAAAAATCCTGCCCAGACCCAATAAGTGACTAGTATGATACCCACTGCAAAGATCCAAAACACAAGTCCTACTCTAATCCTGAGGAGTGTATGTGTGTGTGTTTGTGTGTGTGTGAGTGGGGGGCATTTCTTCCCAGCACAGAATGGCCTCTAGGGTTGTGGGAAGGGATTATTATCCTTCTCTTGGGAAGTGGGGGGCGTGAGCCCAGAAAATTTTGTTGCACCCTCTGTCCAGCCAATGAGCCGCATGAGGAGGCAGGCTCAAGATTGTGTACAAAACTTAAAGGGTCCAAGGGTTCTGGGTTGTGGGGGAGGGTACTGGTGGTTTTCTCACAGAATGAATTTGCATCCTTCGGAACACAAAGAAATGTACACACAAGATCAGAACAATGGTTCATCTAGTCCAGTCTCCTGTCTCTGACAGAGGCCACACTACTAGATGCTTCAGAGGCATAGTGAAAAGTATGGAATAACTTGCCATGGGGAAGGCTCCTCCTAATACCATCAGCTAGTGGTTTGAATAGATACTAAGTCTCATAACTTCCAGTAGCATTCAGTTTTAATATGGTATTAATACATTCCTTTCTTAAACACAGAGTGCTGTTACAATACTGTTTCAGCCGGCAAAAAGTGTCACAAGCTATAAAATAAAATGTAGATACAAAATTTCAATAAGATGAAGTACTAGTTGTATTTATCAGCAAGTGATCTTCTAATATGCTTTTCAAATGTCAGATAAAATCCTGTCTAGAACATTAAATAATTTCTGGATTCAATGAAAGGTTCCATGGGATTTATTATACTTTATGACTAGAGATGAATGAACACTTGAAAAAGGAGTTCACAGACATTTTTTTTTCTAATTATGAGTTATAAAACTTCAATAAAGCTTCATGGATTCACATCAACGGCTGAGGGTATGACCTACCATGAATTCACTTTAATATTTAGGACCATTTATGGTTTCTGTAAACATTCGTGGCTGTGGGGTTTTTTTTGTTCACCAATTTTTTTGCAAAAAGTGACAAGCTTGTGAATAATCATGTAAACAGATCTGACCACAGATTCCTTTTGAACTACTAACAGTTTAAAGACTCTTTATTAGCAGATCACAGTGGTATCATTCAGTAGTCATCAACTACAGGCATCTACCAGCAACAGCACCCTTAGCCAATAGTCATTCATGCAGTCAGTCCTATGTTTTGCTGAGCCCTCCTGGGCTGGGGGCTGTAGCTGTATTTAAATTAGAACTGGTTAAAAAAAACCTCCCCAAAAACCCAAAACATTTTTCCATCCAAACCAAAATGTTTTGCAGAAATATATCAGTTTCACAGTCCAAGATGGACTTTCTGATCAGAGAGAGCAAGCAAGACCTCAGAATAGCCAATAACGCAATGGCGAGGGCAATCACTTGGCATGTTCAACTCCCGTCTCCAAATCAGGCAGAATAGGGACTTGACGCTGGGTATCTAATATCCCTGGAGAAGTTGCCAACCCCTAGTCTATCTTATCACTCTCTCTACTATGCTTTTTCATAATTATTTTTGAAAGGTCTCATTTTCATTCCATATTGGAACAAAAATAAATTGTCAAAACTTCAATTTTTTCACAAAATAGAATTATTTTTTTCTGACCAAATCTAATTAAGACCCATTATCTCCAGACTGCCTCATTGGGTTCAATGCTAATATCATGTGAGAGTTTGCCCTATGTGTTTTCCAGATGTTATAACCTGGGCTGGTTTCTCTGTGAGGTCACAAGCACATGAGACCCTCTGCTCAAGACTGATTACATTTATTCCTTACCTTTTCTCTGCCACTGTATCATATAGAAATATGATAAAGATTAGCACAAAACACAGTAAAATTTCTATAGGAAAGGGATGATGCAGATAATTTTGGTGTTGCAACTCTCCACAACAGCAACATACCACATATTAGGTAAAGGCAAAGGAAAATGCAATTGTGATGTCTTTGAAGACAAGAACTGTGTGAATGATTGATTTTTCTGGTTTGGGATCTCAAAAGAAAATAAAAGTTTGATTCGAAACAAAATTGACATTTTTCTCCCCAAAATTTTCATTCAACCCAAAACAACTTTTTTTTCAGATTTTTATTTCGGGTCGCTTTACATTCTTCTTTTTTCTTTAAATTAGCTAACTGTGATGGAGGTACTCATCCCTTGTGAGTACATCTTATTGGTTGGGTGAGAACCTGCATTTCTCTCTCTCTGCTCCCTGTGCTCCCTGCCAGCTGCTAATCTTGTCAGGTGGGTTTTCAGTGGCTCTGCTCTCCGGCTAAGTAACACAGTCAAACACATGAATGAATCCATTCCGGGGTAAAAAGTTCAACAGGGCCTGTTCCTGTGTCCTCAGTAATGTCTTAAGCCCTGTCTCTGGCTCAATCCTTAGTCCCTTCTGGGCTAGCTTTAAGTCCACATCTACCCTGGTATAAAACAGTGCCCACAGAACTTTCTCCCTGGAGACTCTTAAGTCCTGCCCTTCACTTGGGCCTCTAAACAAGCCTTATCCCTTTCTCAGGGCTTAGCCCATTTTTCCAGTGGATGGTAGGGGGACCCAGGCCCACCCATTGCTCTGGTATTGACCCAGGGACCCTATAAATAGCAGCTATATATTGTGCTTCCTGTAATACTTGCTGCTGCTATTCCTTGGGCCGCTTCCCACATAGCCCCTTCACCTGCACACTTACCTCAGGCCTGAAGTTCTTCCGCACAGAATGCCAATACTACCAGAACCCATCTTCTGGTTATCCCTTGAACTTCCTTGATTCTTTGGTCCCAACCTGGCACTGACCTGCTCAGGCCCTTCAACGCCTTTTAACTGATACTTCTGATCTCTGATTGGCTGCTGCCCTGCAGCCTTTCTAGGCATGCCTGGAGGTCCCGTGTTTACTGCTCTTTTTCTATGCTGGTGTATGATAGGACTGTGAGCCCTCCAGCAGGGGTCTCACAGGGCCTAGTACACCCCATCACACTAACTTCTGAAATAATATATCATTTCAAAAGGAAATGTTGGGACATTTTCTTTTGAAAGAGTAAAAACAAACCCTTTTGACTTTTTTGACAAAAAAAACACTTTTTTCAACAGAAATTATTTTTCAATTTGACCCAAATTTTTAAATAATTTTGATACCCCTAAAATTGAATTTTTCAGCAATTTACTATTAATTGAAAAAAAAATCACAAACTCCAGTGAAGACAACACTTTGAGAAATGCTTTCATTTCAAGGTCTACCTGTTATATATTTAACCAGAAGTCTGACAAAAAACGAGCATTCTTGGGTTGTTTATTAACGAACTGGAGAGCCGTTAAAGTTCCTTTTTCTATTCAGACATTTCTGGTGCACAGGCAGGGAACAATGTCAGCTTTTGTCAGGACAGTAAAGGCTTTGAACTGTTTGTACTTGTTGGTCAGTTACTCAGCTTCTCTCTGTACAAGTAATGTAGGGCCAGATTGTTCCAGGCTGCTCAAGCAGTGTGCAAGGATAGGTCAGGTTGTGCAGGGAACACTTCTTCCATATTCTTCCTGGGAACACAAGAGGTGGGAAGGCAGCAGTTTCTAAGTTGAAAGTTTGCTGAAATGTGTTGCACTAGGTGCTCTCACCTTGTGCAACATGAGTGAAATCCTGCCCCCATTCAAATCAATGGAAATTTTGTCATTGACATGAATACAGCCACAATTTTACCCCCAAGGGTCTACAGGAGCATGACGGGTATATAGAAGTGGGGTAGAATTTCCCTCAGAGCTTCCCCTACAATGATAATACAGCTGTGTTTAGAAAACAAATGAGCCCGTAGCCATTACATAGAGTCATTATAGCTATTATTCCTATATTTTTGTGCCTAGGCTACTTTGACATATTTCATATTTATAGATAATACAGTATTTAATTATATACATACCTACTCCCACCCCCACCCACACAGAGAGAGAGAGATTCCTTTTCCTTTTCTAGAAAATGTAATTGGACTAATGAATAGCTTAATATGTCAACTTCGAGGGCACTGTAAGAACTTCAAGGACTACTTATATTTTTTTTCCCAAATTCTGTTTAAACAGAGGAAAGTCAACAGCATTCCACAAGATAAAGTATCAGATATTCTACTTGATTAACTTATATGTTGCACTGAGAGATCCTAGGTTTCAGAGTAGCAGCCATGTTAGTCTGTATCCGCAAAAAGAAAAGGTGTACTTGTGGCACCTTAGAAACTAACAAATTTATCTAAGCATAAGCTTTTGTGAGCAACAGCTCACTTCACTGGTTGCATACAGTGGAAAATACTGTGGGGAGATTAATATACACAGAGAACATGAAACAATGGGTGTTACCATACATATTGTAACGAGAGTGATCAGGTAAGGTGAGCTATTACCAGAAGGGGAGAAAAAAAACCTTTTGTAGTGATAATCAAGGTGGTCCATTTCCAGCAGTTGACATGAACGTGTGAGGAACAGTAGGGGGGCAAAATAAACATGGGGAAATAGTTTTACTTTGTATAATGACCCATCCACTCCCAGTTTTTATTCATGCCTAATTTAATGTTGTCCAGTTTGCAAATTAATTCCAATTCAGTAGTCTCTCGTTGGAGTCTGTTTTTAAAGTTTTTTTGTTGAAGAATTGAGACTTTGAGGTCTGTAATCGGGGTGACCAGAGAGATTGAAGTGTTCTCTGACTGGTTTTTGAATGTTATAATTCTTGACATCTGTTTTGTGTCCATTTATTCTTTTAAGTAGAGACTGTCCGGTTTGGCCAATGTACATGGCAGAGGGGCATTGCTGGCACATGATGGCATATATCACATTGGTAGATGTGCAGGTGAATGAGCCTCTGATAGTGTGGCTGATGTGATTAGGCTCTATGATGGTGTCCCCTGAATAGATATGTAGACAGAGCTGGCGATAGGCTTTGTTGCAAGGATAGGTTCCTGGGTTAGTGTTTTTGTTGTGTGGTGTGTGGTTTCTGGTGAGTATTTCCTTCAGATTGGGGGGCTGTCTGTAAGTAAGGACTGGCCTGTCTCCCAAGATCTGTGAGAGTGATGGGTCGTCCTTCAAGATAGGTTGTAGATCCTTGATGATGCACTGGAGAGGTTTTATTTGGGGGCTGAAGGTGATGGCTAGTGGGTTTCTGTTATTTTTGTTGTTGGGCCTGTCCTTTAGTAGGTAACAATCTACCAATGTGATATATGCCATCATATGCCAGCAATGCCCCTCTGCCATGTACATTGGCCAAACCGGACAGTCTCTGTGTAAAAGAATAAATGGACACAAAACAGACATCAAGAATTATAACATTCAAAAACCAGGTTTCAGAGTAGCAGCTGTGTTAGCCCGTATTCGCAAAAGGAAAAGGATTACTTGTGGCACCTTAGAGATTAACAAATTTATTAGCGCATAAGCTTTCGTGAGCTACAGCTCACTTCATCGGATGCATTTGGTGGAAAAAACAGAGGGGAGATTGATATACACACACAAAGAACATGAAACAATGGGTTTATCATACACACTGTAAGGAGAGTGATCACTTAAGATAAGCCATCACCAGCAGCGGGGGGGGGGGAAGGAGGAAAACCTTTCATGGTGACAAGCAAGGTAGGCTACTTCCAGCAGTTAACAAGAATATCTCAGGAACAGTGGGGGGTGGGGTGGGGTGGGGTGGGGTCGGTGGGAGAAATAACATGGGGAAATAGTTTTACTTTGTGTAATGACTCATCCATTCCCAGTCTCTATTCAAGCCTAAGATAATTGTATCCAGTTTGCAAATTAATTCCAATTCAGCAGTCTCTCCTGGGAGTCTGTTTTTGAAGCTTTTTTGTTGAAGGATAGCCACTCTTAGGTCTGTAATCGAGTGACCAGAGAGATTGAAGTGTTCTCCAACTGGTTTTTGAATGTTATAATTCTTGACATCTGATTTGTGTCCATTCATTCTTTTATGTAGAGACTGTCCAGTTTGACCAATGTACATGGCAGAGGGGCATTGCTGGCACATGATGGCATATATCACATTGGTAGATGCGCAGGTGAACGAGCCTCTGATAGTATGGCTGATGTGATTAGGCCCTATGATGGTGTCCCCGGAATAGATATGTGGATTTGCTCCAATCCCTCAGACAGAGACAAACACCTACAAGATCTCTATAATGCATTCCTACAACTACAATACCCTCCTGCTGAAGTGAAGAAACAGATTGACAGAGCCAGAAGAGTACTCAGAAGTCACCTACTACAGGACAGGCCCAACAAAGAAAATAACAGAATGCCACTAGCCATCACCTTCAGCCCCCAACTAAAACTTCTCCAACGCATCATCAAGGATCTACAACCTATCCTGAAGGATAACCCAACACTCTCACAGATCTTGGGAGACAGGACAGTCCTTGCTTACAGACAGCCCCCCAATCTGAAGCAAATACTCACCAGCAACCACACACCACACAACAGAACCACCAACCCAGGAACCTATCCTTG
Organism: Dermochelys coriacea; assembly: GCF_009764565.3. Lineage (NCBI taxonomy): Eukaryota > Metazoa > Chordata > Testudines > Dermochelyidae > Dermochelys > Dermochelys coriacea. The sequence goes on along the minus strand of NC_050068.2, from coordinate 319,298,611 downwards.
CAACAAAGCCTGTTGCCAACTCTGTCCACATATCTATTCAGGGGACACCATCATAGGGCCTAATCACATCAGCCACACTATCAGAGGCTCGTTCACCTGCGCATCTACCAATGTGATATATGCCATCATGTGCCAGCAATGCCCCTCTGCCATGTACATTGGTCAAACTGGACACGAAAAGAATGGTAAAAGAATGAATGGACACAAATCAGACGTCATGGACATGAAATTCATTTGATGCCTGGGGAAATATTCATTTTGAAAAAAACATGCTTCAGCCTCTTCAGTGTTTTCTGTCATTATAGTGGCAGGCGAATTTTTCTAATGCTTTGCTTCCATCCTCCCCACCCATAAAAAAGTGAGACACTATGAAGTGTTACTCTAAGACATTTAAAGATTGACTATTGGAAGATTACCTGAACTATTGGATGAAATAAATCCTCTGCTATTCTGTGTTTCTGTACAAACTAATTCAGTACTAGACATTATGCTTTAAAGCAATGCAAACAATCCAAAGTTGCTGTTGTCTGGTTGTAAGAACTACTGTAGTCAAAAGGCCTAAACCAACCTTACTCAAGTGAACTATGACTGCTAAGAATGCTTTGGCCAATTTACCATGCTTCACCTCAGGCAATAAATATAGCAATATATTTTACAGTGTTCTCACTTCTCTTCAGCTTTCTACCCAAAAGCTTTGATGCTATTGTAATACATGGAGGAGATACACAACTTTAATGCAGTTAGTTTGTCAGTGTGGAGAAAGATGCATAATACGTACATCAAAAAAGTAAAGCAATTGTTAATTCCCTTGAAACCTTCTCTGCAAGGGAGAATGAAACTGTTAAGTGCATTTAACCGGGACAATGTGATTTATTCAAACATTATTTATTTTAATTTGCCCTTCAATCTCATTTAGTGCATGTAACGCCTATGGCTGCAATCAGAGCTTCTTAGAATCCCTTGAAACAGATTAAAGATCAAAATCCTTCTTAGTGCCAACTTATCACAAAGCAAAAAGAAACTCAATAGAATCAGCTAGCTTAAACCAAGACTCAGATGTTAGTTAGTAAAGCCAATCGAGACGAACAAAACAAGGTGACCTGGAATAAAATATCAAAGACTCTCTTGTACTAGTTGATTCTTGCTAAAACTGAGAATCATTGTTCTTACATATATAAAGCATCTAGGAAGATTTTTTTTCCACTCTGAAATGGGTTGTAAATTGTGTATCATCTTGTTGGAGCTGATTCTCCTCCCGTTAGTGCTGGTTTTTAAACTGAATGCTGAACATTAAAGAAATTACTCCTGGTTTTCACCACTGTAAGTGAAAGATAAATTAGATCAATTTCTTCCATATTCCTTGTGAAAAAAATACATTTTTAGCATGGAAATTCCAATAGAGATAATACAAAATAAGAAATATAGAAATGGGGCAGAGTGTGATATTTTGGTAGAGGGAAACCTTACTGAACTGCACAAATTGGGGTTTATTATTCACAGAAACATTTATCCCCTGTTGTATGCCACTTATCACTACCTTTTACTTTTCTCTGTTGTTTGCTGCAGCTACTGCTTTGTACAACATGTAGCTGGAGTTATACTTTGGAATAGTGTAACTGACTTAATTCTCTATCATGTTAATCTTATAGCAAAAACTTTGTTGTTTCCAATTTATTTTTTTTAGAAACAGTCATAAATCAAATTCCAAGGTCGGTTATACTCATGAAACTCACAGTTGTACAAATCTAGCAGATTTTGGCCAATATATATTTTTCCTTATCTATTTTCCAAATATGTCCTGGGTTATCTAGATGGAAAGAATGTTAAAGTCTAATTTACTCTTCATTTCTTTTGTCTAGCTATTTACTTGCATTTCTCTCAGTTTTTACCCCCAGATTAGACTGATGAGTTTCATTTTTTTTCTAGTCAGTTTCTAGTCAATACCACTGAGGTCTGATTGCAATGGCAACATGTGGTAACATGCAGGTTGCAAACACAGCATGGAATGACACTTAAAAAAAACCAAACTCATGTCCCTACAGAAATATTTTTTTTAATAAGGAAAACATTTATATTTGTCTGAAATGTATTTAAAATATATATTTACAAATCCTACATCTCATGTAAACGAATCTCTTTAAAATTACATACAAATGAGCCAAAAATATTCAAAGGTTTCTATACCTCTCCCCAGTGCCATGTAACCCTTACAATTAATAGGCAGGTTGTTTTTGACAGAGTAAGAACACACTAAAATAATTCTTTAAAACAAACCTCAACATCTTTTATTCCCCCTGATGTACAGGCTGCCCTAGATAATTCTCTCTTTATCAATCTATGAGAAGTTGCTTGGTCCACAGCTCCCATTAAGATTCCTAGATTCATAAATTCATAGATACTAAGGTCAGAAGGGACCATTCTGATCATCTAGTCTGACCTCCTGCAAAACACAGGCCACAGAATCTGACCCACCCACTCCTACAAAAAACCTCACCTCTGTCTGAGCTATTGAAGTCCTCAAATCATGGTTTAAAGACTTCAAGGAACAGAGAATCCTCCCTCAAGTGACCCATGCCCCATGCTACAGAGGAAGGCAAAAAACCTCCAGGGCCTCTTTCAATCTGCCCTGGAGGAAAATTCCTTCCCAACCCCAAATATGGCAATCACCTAAACCCTGAGCATATGGGCAAGATTCACCAGCCAGGTACCCAGGAAAGGATTTTCTGTAGTAACTCAGATCCCACCCCATCTAACATCCCATCACAGGCCAATAGGCCTATTTACCATGAATATGTAAAGATCAATTAATTACCAAAATCATGTTATCCCATCATACCATCTCCTCCATAAACTTATCGAGTTTAATCTTAAAGCCAGATAGATCTTTTGCCCCCACTGCTTCCCTTGGAAGGCTATTCCAAAACGTCACTCCTCTGATGGTTATAAACCTTCGTCTAATTTCAAGTCTAAACTTCCTGATGGCCAGTTTATACCCATTTGTTCTTGTGTCTACATTGGTGCTGAGCTGAAATAATTCCTCTCCCTCTCCTGTATTTATCCCTCTGATATATTTATAGAGAGCAATCATATCTCCCCTCAACCTTCTTTTAGTTAGGCTAAACAAGCCAAGCTCCTTAAGTCTCCTTTCATAAGACAAGTTTTCCATTCCTCGGATCATCTTAGTAGCCCTTCTCTGTACCTGTTCCAGTTTGAATTCATCCTTTTTAAACATGGGAGACCAGAACTGCACATAGTATTCCAGGTGAGGTCTCACCAGTGCCTTGTATAATGGTACTAAAACCTCCTTATCCCTACTGGAAATGCCTCCATTGATGCATCCCAAAACCGCATTAGCTTTTTTCACAGCCATATCACATTGGCAGCTCATAGTCATCCTATGATCAACCAATACTCCAAGGTCCTTCTCCTCTTCCATTACTTCTAATTGATGCGTCCCCAGTTTATAACTAAAATTCTTGTTATTAATCCCTAAACGCATAACCTTACACTTCTCACTGTTAAATTTCATCCTATTACTATTACTCCAGTTTACAAGGCCATCCAGATCCTCCTGTGTAATATCCCGATCCTTCTCTGAAATTGGCAATACCTCCCAGCTTTGTATCATCTGCAAACTTTATTAGCACACTCCTACTTTTTGTGCCAAGGTCAGTAATAAAAAGATTAAATAAGATTGGTCCCAAAGCTGATCCCTGAGGAACTTCACTGGTAACCTCCCTCCAGCCTGACAGTTCGCCTTTCAGTAGGACCCGTTGCAGTCTCCCCTTTAACCAATTCCTTATCCACCTTTCAATGTTCATATTGATCCCCATCTTTTCCAATTTAACTAATAATTCCCCATGTGGCACGGTATCAAACGCCTTACTGAAATCTAGGTAAATTAGATCCAAAGTGTTTCCTTTATCTAAAAATTCTGTTACTTTCTCAAAAAAGGAGATCAGGTTGGTTTGGCACAATCTACCTTTTGTAAAACCATGTTGTGTTTTGTCCCATTTACCATTGACTTCAATGTCCTTAACTATTTTTTCCTTCAAAATTTTTTCCAGGACCTTGCATACTACAGATGTCAAACTAACAGGCCTGTAGTTACCCGGATCACTTTTTTTCCTTTCTTAAAAATAGGAACTATATTAGCAATTCTCCAGTCATTCGGTACTACTCCTGAGTTTACAGATTCATTAAAAATTCTTGCTAATGGGCTTGCAATTTCAGGTGCCAATTCCTTTAATATTCTTGGATGAAGATTATCAGGGCCCCCCAATTTAGTCCCATTAAGCTGTTTGAGTTTCGCTTCTACCTCAGATATGGTAACATCTACCTCCTTATCCTCATTCCCATTTGTCATGCTACCATTATCCCTAAGATCCTCTTTAGCCTTATTAAAGATTGAGGCAAAGTATTTGTTTAGATATTGGGCCACGCCTAGATTATCCTTAACCTCCACTCCATCCTTAGTGTTTAGCGGCCCCACTTCTTCCTTCTTAGTTTTCTTCTTATTAATATGGCTATAGAACCTTTTACTATTGGTTTTAATTCCCTTTGCAAGGTCCAATTCTACTCGACTTTTAGCCTGTCTCACTTTATCCCTACATGTTCTGACCTCAATAAGGTAGATTTCCTTGCTGATCACTCCCGTCTTCCACTCCCTGTATGCTTTCTGCTTCTTCTTAATCACCTCTCTAAGATGCTTGCTCATCCAGCTTGGTCTACAACTCCTGCCTATGAATTATTTCCCCTTTCTTGGGATACAGGCTTCCGATAGCTTCTGCAGCTTTGATTTAAAGTAATCCCAGGCCTCCTCTACCTTTAGATTCATAAGGTCTTCAGTCCAATCCACTTCCCTAACTAATTTCCTTAATTTTTGAAAGTCAGCCCTTTTGAAATCAAAAACCCTAGTTGCAGATTTATTTTTGTTAATCCTTCCTTTCAGTTTGAACTGAATTAGCTCATGATCACTTGAACCAAGATTATCCCCTACAACCATTTCTTCTATGAGGTCCTCACTACTCACCAAAACCAAATCTAAAATGGCATCCCCTCTAATCGGTTGAGCAACTACTTGATGAAGGAATCCATCAGCTATCGCATCTAGGAAAATCTGAGCCCTATTATTATTACTAGCACTGGTCCTCCAGTCTATATCTGGGAAGTTAAAGTCTCCCATGATCACACAGTTTCCATTAGTATTTACCTTATTAAAAACATTAAAAAGCATTCTATCCATATCCAAATTAGATCCCAGCAGTTTATAGCACACCCCAAGCACTATCGTAGGGGAGGCTCTACTAGTTTTCTTCCCCAATGTAATTTTTGCCCAGACGGACTCTGTCTTATCCATTGCATCGCTTCTTATTTCTTTACATTCTACCTCATCATTGATATACAATGCTACTCCACCACCTTTACCTTTATTTCTGTCTTTCCTAAACAGCACATACCCTTCAATACCTGTAGTCCAGTCATGACTACTATTCCATGTTTCTGTTATCCCTATAATATCTGGTTTCACTTCCTGCACCAGTAGCTCTAGTTCCTCCATTTTGTTACCTAGGCTCCTCGCATTGGTGTACAACATCTTAATTTTTGCTGTTTAGCCTCACTCACATTTTGTACCCTATTAGGCACAGTCATTCTACAGCCAGTATAACCTATTAGACTGGTATCCACACTGCTCTTCCTCCTTATATACATTCTCCTACCTGCAGCTGTATCCTTTCTTATTTCGTCTTCTTCCCTCTCAATGCTAAAATCCGGCGTGGAGATTACCTGGACATCTCCCAACCATCTCCCCCAAATTCCTAGTTTAAAGCTCTCTTAATCAGTTTTGCCATCCTCCATCCTAGAAGTTTATTTCCTTCCCTACTCAGATGATGTCCATCCCAAGAGAATTGTCCTCTGTCCATGAATGCCTCCCAGTGGCCATACATCCCAAAGCCCTCCTTATAGCATCACTGCCTAAGCCATTTTTTGATAGTCATAATCTTGTCACACCTTTGTTGCCCTTCTCTAGGAACAGGCAGGATCCCACTAAAGATCACCTGAGCCTTGATTTACTTAAGCATCTTCCCCAGCCTAGCATAGTCTCCTTTAATACTTTCCAGCGAGAATCTAGCTGTATCATTTGTTCCCACATGAAGGATAATTAGGGGATTCTTTCCTACTCCCTTTAGGATTCTTTTCAACCTCAGGTCTACATCCCGTATCTTAGCACGCGGAAGACAGCATACCCTTCTATTCTCTGGATCAGCTCTAGTTACAGGCCTGTCTATTCTTCTCAATAATGAGTCCCCGATTACATAGACCTGCCTTTTCCTGGTGACAGTGCTATTCTCTAGTCTATCCCCTGTTCCCTCTGGCTGCAAGTTCTTTCCATTCCTCTTTTCCCTTATAATCCTCTTCAGCCCATCCTGTATCCTCCTGGGGCTCATATTTGGTGTAGTCTCCCTTGACTATTCCCCTTTTTCTATAGGACTAGCCTCTCTTCTCTTCTTCCTTGCCCTTCCACCTTCAGCAACTGCCTGCTGAGCCCCTTCTTCATTTTCTAACTCTGCAAACCTGTTCCTAAGCTCTATTTCTCCTTCACTAGCCCGTCTTTTCCTCTGCCTGGTTCTTTTAGTCACATGCTTCCACTGACCACTTTCCTCATCCAGTCTCCCCTCAAAATTCCCCAGTCCTGCTTCCATCTGTAAGTCTGAGCTTTTCCCTTCAGATACCTCATGTCTTTTCTCCATCATCTGCTCTAACCCCTTCCTAACCTCAACCAGACGTTCCACCTGCATCTCCAGACCTCGGATCTTTTCCTCCATCAGCTCTATCAGACAGCATTTCATGCAGAAAAAACTCTTTACCAGGTCCCCCCTCCAGGATCATGTACATACTACAGCTTCCACATCAAGTCATCCTCATTGTGTCTTCCACTACATGGGTCACTCCCACAGCTGCCTCCGTATCCGTCATAGCCTTCCCACCTAAGTCCTGTTAATCTGGGAAACACAAGCCACACCAAAACACCACCCCCCACAGCAAAACCACACCCCAAACACGCACCACAATACAAACTCCCCTTTCAAACTCCCACTCAAACTTCCCTGTTTACAGCTCAGTTTGCTAGGTCCTGTGCCGCTGCAGCTGTCTGTGCAGCTGTCTAACTGGCTGGCTATCTTTCTTGGACATCTCCAAGTTAAATTTAGAGGGCTTAGGAAGCCCATGACCTCCAGGTCTCCCCAGTTGTCCTGTACAATAAAAATTTCCAGAGTAGAGTTAATTGAAAATAGTCAGAACTAATGCTGGAGGAATGGCTATATAAACTTCCCCAAAGGATTCTTCTCTTGATCTGGTAGTTCCAGGTTTGATTCCCTATTGTGTCACCTTGGGTTCTCTCTGTGTCCCCATTCTCCATCTGTAAAATGAGGATAATACTTTTCTACTTCGTATGGATTCTGTGAGATAAATATATTCCAGATTTCGAGGTGTTCAGAAACTATATTAATGAAGAGCCATACAAGCACCTGTGATAAATCAATAGATTTTAAAGTGGGCATTTTCTAAGCAATCTGGCACCTTAGATTTCACTGCAAGTGAATTGTAAATGGGAACCTAAATCCCTTGCCCCCTTTGAATATCCCAGTCTAAGTTAGTTAGGTGTCTCTGTGCCTGATGGTGCTAGTAAAACAGGTTTCTAGATGTCTAAATGATATAAACTACACACACAAATAAATGTTGGTATAGAAAAAGAGGGATGTTAAGGCTGGTCTATAAATCACATCCTAATTATATAAATAATAACTATCCAATATGCTCTGAATACTACAAATTGTGTCCAATCATGTTATCAACTTCTAAAATATCATCATCATCATCATCATGTTCCTATTATGCCTCCGGCGTTTAGGGGCAGTGATGAAGCTCCTCCACTCCTGTCTGTTTTTGGCAAGTCTTTCAATGGTTCCCCAGCTGTGCCCCAGGATCTAAAATATGCTTATAATTAATTCTATCATATAAGAAGTTATATTTTGGCTAGTTAAGCAAGAATTTTTTTCCTGTATTGGAATGAGTCCAATTTCCCTCTACAACTTGAGGAAATCTACTTAGGTATTTTAATAAGCCTATGCTGCAGTGAATTCTGCAGTCTTCTTAGACAACATAGTATTGCAGCTTGCAGTAACCATAAAACTTCAGGTTACAGTACAACAAAACTATATCTGTGTACAAAACTAAAAAGATAAAAAATTATGGATAGGATGTTTGGATGAAAATGATACCTTGTTTGTTTGAAATGATTGACAAGATTGCAACTTTATTACAATATGCATTAAGAAAATCTAAACCCTAACAGAGAAAGAGAGAGGATTCAAGATGGCCATTCAAATGGTTACTCTTTTTTTTTGTACTAACATACCTGTCAGGGAGCTCAATATGGGTTCTCTTCATAGTCAAAGGCCATGTACATTATGGGTCTTACCCAAAGTCCATTGAGATCAGTGGGTGGCTTTCCATGAATTTTGATGGGCTTTGCATCAGGTCCCAAGGCCTGAAATTAGACTTCATGTGCTGATACCTGACCCCGGTGCCAGAAAAGCTAACCATTCCTTTACTCAGAGAAATAGGAGCCCCGATAGACCAATCCACATATCTCCCATATGAGGGTTAGATAAAAGGTTTCACAAGAGATAACCATTATTCTGTCTCCCAATTACTGCAAGACTGACAGCCCTATTCCTACTACAGGCACTGGTGGCCCCATTTGGACCATTGCTAATCTAGGTTTAAGAGGTGCAGGGGAAGCTGCAGTTCAGGGATGCCCAGTACTTAGCGTGCAAATCAAAGATATCTGGAGCTCCATCCCATCTGCAAGGAATCAATAGCACACTAAAAGGAGACTGAATAATGGGTCATCCAGATAGACAGCATGTTGGATCCAAATGACCTAAACAATGATGTTGCCATACTTACAATGGATGATGCCCTCAGACATACTTCACCATCCTGTGTGTGTAGGCTGAGTGTCAATCTGATCAAGGCTGGTGGGATAAAACCACTTTTTAAAAACAGGACATTATACCATGAAGCATATTGCGGGAAACCAGTCTCAATATTTTGTTACACAGGATTGCCCTGTGCAGAGCGGTTCCAGTTCTTTTCAGTGGCCTCAAGGGAAGGATTCCTCCCAGCCCTTTCCTCTGTGAAGATTCCCAAAGCATACCTGAGTTACATGGGATGGATGCCAGGGGGAGGATTTGTTATAATCATTGTTTAATGTTTGTATTATAGTAGTACCTAGAAGCCCGAATCCCACTGTGCTAAGTGCTGTACATATTGAAAAAGACAGTCCCTTCCAAGATCAGTTTAACAGACAAAGGATGGTTGGGGAAAGCAATGCGCAGAGAGAAAAGATCAGCTTACTGACAAGAGTCAGGAATAGAACCCACATCTTTTGTGCTCTAGGGCTCTGCTCTAACCACTAGACCCCACTGCCTGAAGAACTGCTTGTTAGTATAGCCCTACCAGTACAAAACTTTCTTTTTTCCTCTGTATTAGAAATATAATATGAAAAAGACTAGTATGTTAAGTTTTTTGTATTTTGGGGGAAAATAATTTTTTTTCTGAATATATATTAAATATATATTGCAAAATAGAAATTGGTGCCTATACAATTTTACATAAAAATGCAGGGCAATACATATTAAAGTGATCAATTCCTCATTACAAAGAACACCTAAGATTCAGATGACATAACATTTAGATATAATACTATATTATTTGATTATAATGCTATATTTTCCTGGGGTGCAATAATCTTGATATGTTTCTCTGGATTTTTTGTTATAACCCAGCCCCAGACCTACTCTCTGGATAGACACCAGTTGGGTATGATTTGACCTCACCTCTGGATCCCCTGTGCTTCTAAGGCCCCTGACTCTGGGTAACGATCAAGCACTGTTCCTAGCTCTGGATCTCTCAAGCAAACTTTCAGTTACAGGTCACATGTCTGATATACTTCTTGGATAGCAGGACTTGCAGTACAGCTGCTCTAGACCCTGTAAGGTTCCTGCTTACAGAAGTAACCTCCTTTTAAAACAGTCTCTGTCCCCTTTCTTCTCATGTATTTTAACTGGTTGTATGGGGGGGGAGGTTTCCAGAGTGATCCCACCAAACCTCCTGGCTTCTGTGTAGAGACAATGTTTCAGTAAGAAAGAGTCATGCAACATTTATGGTCCATGATCGCTCTCTCACTGTCATTCCACTGTGAGGTGTCCCACTCCCTAACATGAGTATATTGTATTGAGAATATATTGACCTTGTCAAGATGATACTGGTTTTCAGCAATACCGGGAGTTCTTAATCCAACATGGAGATTACAATGCAGACTTAAGGCTGTAGTGAAGTTAACCCTCTCAAAATGGCACTCACAAAATAGACTTCACAAATTGATGGATGTACCCCCAATTTGTCAGTTTTTTTATTGTATATTTTCCAAACAGTTTGTTTCATATTTAAAAAACAACAATAAAAATGTTTCTTCAACCTTTACCATCATGGGGCTCAAAACCTAAAGGAGAGGTTTGGTTGGTAGAAAATTCAGGATCATTTCCCAGTTTACTCTAGTTATCAATAAACCTCAACAAGGTGCAGAAGTTTGGTTTTGAAAAGAATCCAGACTTTCAGGTGCTCAGATATAATTTTTTATTGAATAGTCCTACAGAATTTAATGGAGATGAAACAACAGATTCTATAGAAGTGAAATATGAATTTATAGAGATTGTTCTAAAATGCCACAGAATATAACAGAGAATGAGATCCTTTCTATAACGTTTTGAACAATCCTTTAGTAATCTCACTCAGAGATTTTTTAGAATGGTTCAAAATATCTACAAGAAGATTATGATTTTTATGGTGATTTAAATTCTGTGTAGCCTTTTCTGAAAGGATATAATAGGAATAAAAACTCAATAGTTCTCTCATTATTTATGATCCTGTGAACATGAGTAACTCTTCACACATTGGGTGAAATTCTGGCTCCATTAAAGTCAATTGCAAAACACCCAAAGACTGCATTGGAGCCATGATTTTATCCATTCAGTTCAATGAGGCAACTCATATGCATAAACATAACCAAATCACTCTCAAAATATGTGCAATATGCCCAGCTATTTGATAACATCATCATCATCATCCAGTTGGAGAGCAGATAGCCAACCATCAAAATAAGTCAGTGAGAACTTCTTAAGGATATGTGACATAATCTGAAGTTGACTGCAGCTGCATCACGGGTCATTAGAAAAAAAACATTTAAAGAGATTGGCCACACAGTTGCCTTATCCTGTTCAAAACCAGTTTACAGATGACCCCCAGGTGCCTTGGCAGATCAAAACCTGATGGACAGATGGTTGTGTCCATGATGAGAGAGTGATTAACAACTATCGTCGCTAACTACTCATTGTGCCAAGCAGATTCCACCATCATGTCCTGTGGCGGCATAAATGACTATAACGGGCGTCTAGAAAGCAGGAGAGTTGTTGAAGATGTCTGCGTACAAAAGCAGGTCGCTGCTCTCATGAATCTCGACCAGCAGTATGACAGATGCCTTCTCACAGCAAATATGGGGTGGTGCTGTCAATAACCAAATACATATGTATCTATCGGATCAGTGCCTTAGTGAGCATCTTACTTAATCAGATTCAAATACGCTAAAATGTTTAGTCTAAAGAGCAGACATTTTTCTTATGCTTCAGACTTTCCCATCATAGTTGTGAAATACTATTATTATACTGTAGTCACACATTTTAAATATATTTACTATTTATCCACACATACATATTTAGGGCTGTTGCTGTTACTGTAATTCCTATCAAGATTTCCTGAGGCAAGTATTTTGTTGCATTTGTCAATGCATGTTGATACAGAAGGATACTGGATATAGAAGTGACAAGTGAGGCTGAAGTTCAAGTCATGAATAAAACAAAACAAAACAAAAACCTGTTGAAAATGGTAGGAGCAATGGGACAGTCTATTTAAATTTGAGAACTCTCATTGTTAAAAGAAAAAAAATTGCTCTGTCCACCTCATTGCTGGACTCCAGTGCACATAATGCAGTAAAAAGGAAAAGAAATATATCTGTTTTCATTATAGTGGTACTGTTCCCACTGCAGTCATTAAGATATAGTATACAGTAATGAGCTACCTAATGGTTCTCTTATGTACATAATTTTCAATGTTTGAATCTTTGCTGAAAGAAATGTATGAAAGGATGAAACTTCACATATAAAAAATGGAACAATTCTTCTAGCAATAATATTGTTTTTTCTGTTTACATAATTAAAAAAAGTTATGAGCCAGATTCTGATCTCAGTTGCACAGTTGTAAACTATCACTCCAGTGAACTCACCAGAAGCTTCTTTTGATTTACAAGAATATAAATGAAAAAAAAAATTATTTAACACACAAGATTGGGGAAGCCATAATATGATTTTTAAAATATTAAGTTTACCTTTAAGTATTTTACACTCACAATACAATTTTCTCAAGACTTATTATACATTTTATTCAGTGGTGATGATTACCAAGTCATCAGTTATGCATAATTATCACACAGAGGTATCTGAGATTAGTTATTTCTCAGTAATTAGAATAGCAAAAAACCAAAACCCCAAACAAACAAACAAACAATCAAACAAACACAAAACCCCAACAAATCACATATGCTATATTAGAACTGTGGATAAATAGTGACCTTTTAAATGCCAACCAATATTTTTTGCTATGAAAAGCAGTTGGTTAATTCTGTAAGCAAATACATCTGAATGCAGGTACAGTGCCTGTGCTCCTTTATGTAATGCAGGAACTGACTGGAATTCTTATTAGTTAAGACTTTAAGGTAAAATATACTATTATTTCTTATTTGATCAAATAAGAGCTGCTGGAAAAAATCTCTATTCTAGTTATGTAGAGTCCATTTCTGCAATTGATCCAAGGATAGAACTCCCCCTGAAGCCAACTGGGAATTTATGCATGCAGTGACTAAAGAACTGGACCCTTAATTTATCTTTAAATGAGCTTGATCTTGAAAGTTGCTAAGCAGTCTTATGAGGAAACAGAAAACTCTTGCATGCAGTGAGCTACTAATTTCCAATGGCAGTTGAGCCTCCTCATTGCTTCATGGCAGTGAAAAGCACCTCTGAAGTATGCACAGCATCTTGCAGGATCAAACACCTTATTACAAACAATATTCTGGGAGGATAAGTGTACTGTTTCTTTAAAACTGTGCCATTGGTTGAGGAGGAGGCAGAAGCTTTTCAGAGAGAGATCTAGAAAGAGTAGCATACTACTTTCCTCATTGGAATGAAGTTCATTATTCAGTTAACTGTGACAGTGACTTTTTCTGTGATTCTTTACTACTGTCACATGACAAGCTACATTCACGTAAGGAAATAATAAATTACGTAAAAGTTTAGGAGAAAGTAAATATCTGTTATAATTAATATTTCCTTTTTTCCTGTAGGCTTCAAGGATCCAAAGGCTTTTTAGCATCTGAACATCTTTAATTTATATTTGTTTCTTAAAACTTACTCTGCCACATATGTTCTGTTAATGGTGGGTATGTGCTGTTACATCTGCTGATTCAAGATGCTTTCATAAGTATCAGTTTAACAAGGCTCTGAAACTGCAGAGGTGACAGTTTTGATTCTCATGTAGATGTTAATGCAACTGAAAACAGGCTCCAGAAAAGGAGAGGAGAGGTTTATTGTTGCTGGGGGTTTTTTCTCCCATGGTAAATGCTCTCAGCAAGGTGTAGGTGTCCAAACTTGGTCAAAATGACTGCCTTTACAAAAAAAAAGGTTTTAAATTTTCTTTTAACCTTTACATCAAATGCAAAATAAGCATCTCCTAAAACCATATTGCTTCAGGGCACAAGGGTTTTTATCTCTCTGATTGCTTAAAGCTAGTAGATTTTGTAATCAAGATGATGATCTTTACCTAAAGAACTTTAAAATGGCTTACTGGGTAAAAAGCTTGTTTGGAGACCTAAGTTACAGTCCTATGAATATAAAATTCTCAGAAGCAAATGACAGAGTTAATCAGAAACAAACGACTGCATGAAAAATGTGTTTTTTTTCTCACCCTACTGACCTATTTTTGCAGTAAAGTGATTGGAATAATTTCATAAATCTACTTCTTTTTTTCCCCTTCAAACACTGGAAAGAGTTTTGATTAAAGTACTTTGCTAAGAATGGTTTGGGATGAAAATATGATTGCATTTATTAAGATTCATTTTAATACTTGATTTTCACAAGTGATTTGGAGGACATTTCATGACAATGCCACTACAGCAAAAGGATTTCCAGAAAGGAGAAAGAAGTCATTATAACAGAAGCTTATCAGCCCCACAGGCTATAATAAAAGCATTGAGTTGGGACCTAAATGGAATAAGCCATTAGTTACTAAAGGGAATGGAGGATATTCAAATCTGTGATACTAACATGAAAGGATGTTATAATCACACACAGTGAATAAGATGGTAGAAGAGCCTGTGGCTGGCAATCTACAGTACTTAGAGTTGAATCCTTTTAAATCACAGTCTGTTATATCAATTAATTGTTTAAATCATATGGGATTATGTGAGTTATCTTAAGAATCAGCAATATAGTGCTGGGGTCCACTTGTGTGAGATATTGCCATCTTGTTGTTGATCGTATACTAAAATAGAGAAGACCATTACGCTTGCTTTATAGAACGTTGTGCAGTTTAATTGGTTTATAACTGCTGATGTGAGGATCTGTTGTATTGTACAATATCAATGAGTCTCTTCAAAGAAGCATCATGAACCAGCAATTTATTATAATCATGTAGTTAGCTCAAAATAGCAAGTTCCAAAATGCAGAAGTCTTTAAGTTGTTCTTACTCATGCAAAACTCCCACTGGCTTCATGCTTTATTCTTTCCTGGTTAAATTAGTTTGGAAGCAACTGAAAGGTAGAACCTATTGACATACTGAAAAACAGTACATAGATACAACTACACTACTTTAAAAAAATCCCAGGACAGTCAGATATATTCGTAATTTATATAACTAGGAGGGACTGCTAGGTTATCTAGTCTGTCCTCCAGCATATGACAGACCATAGAATTCACCCACTTAACCCTGTATTGATCCCAGTAAGATGTTTTTGACTAAAGTATATCTTCCAGGAAGACATCCAGTGGTTACTACCCCTCACTTTTAAAAACAAATGCCTCATTTCTCATTTGTAGTTAAATAAAACATGTAATATAAACCTTTGGGTAGAATTTTTAAAATCTGGGTAGATGCCTATTTTTAAGCCTTCCAACTAGGACCAGGTGCCATCTTTCCCTAGGAATTGCCAAACAAATATTCACATAGCTTTTTTTGAAAATCTGCCCTACATTTTGTACACTCAAGTCTTGGGCATCTGCATACTGGGAGGAGGTTTTCCTGTGTGCACAGAGATAGGATTTTAAAAGAGTATCTGTGTCATAACTCTCTTAAGTACTATGTTGCACATGTTTTGCCTCTGAGCAGTGGAAGATAATGTTGAGGAGAAAGAAGATAGAGACATTGGCTAAATAAGAGAAAATAATACAATCTCATTTAGTCCACTGCAATTAACATGCCACAAAGATAGATGTGTTGGGTGATAAGTACTTTCATTGGGTGTTAGTTACAAGATGCTACTTTTTCAGCAACATTCCTTAGATTTTTCATCACAGGAGTGATGAGCATAGGTGCTTTTGAAAATCCCATTAGATATACATCAGCAACTTTAGGCGCCTAAATAGCTTTACAAATCTGGCCCGAAGTGACTTGCTCAAGGTCACACAGGAAGTCTTTGGTAGAGTCAAGGACTGAACGCAGATTTTCTGAGTATCAATCCAGTCTTTTAACTAAACCATGTTTTGCTTTTTCATTCTAAAATTTTATTCTCTTTATTTCTTTGATTATTACTTTATTCACTTTTTATCTGAGTTGCAGCTGTTGTTTTTTAAAGTTGTGATGCATGCAGGTACCACAGTGATGGACATGCTCAGAGTTATTGTATTGTGTATTTGTTTGCTAACTATTCGTTACCTGAAGTAATAAATCTCTAAATATGATATTGTAATTGTTTTCTTTGACAATCAAATTATGATGCAACATATAGGGTTATAACTGTGATTAAGGAAAAAGCAGCAGGATCAGAAAAAACAAAGAAGAAGGTGGAAGACATACAATTATATGATATGGAAGTGGAAATATTACTCGCACTGAACATTTTTCTTCATTTTGCAGAGGGTGTTAATTAATTTATTTCCAAAATATAGGAATAAACTTGACATATAAATGAATGGTAGAGATATGAAAAAAAATACCAGAAGAATACAGGTTTCAGAGTAGCAGCCGTGTTAGTCTGTATTCGCAAAAAGAAAAAAAAAAAAAAGGTGTGTATATAAATCTCTCCTCTGTTTTTTCCACCAAATGCATCCGATGAAGTGAGCTGTAGCTCACGAAAGCTTATGCTCTAATAAATTTGTTAGTCTCTAAGGTGCCACAAGTACTCCTTTTCTTTTTTCAGAAGAATACAATAACCAAGACAATAGTGTCCAAGAAGGACGATCATATTTCCCCAAATTCATCCTGATGATCATTTAAATATAATGATATTCTGAAGTCCTTCCCCAGTAAAAGGTCCAAATATAGTCAATGGACATTTTACCTGCAGGAGAAGAGCAAGATAGAATTTTATGAACATGAGCCTACTCTAGCATCCATTAGGAGTCAACAGAAAATTTCCTATTGAATTCAATGAGCTCTGAATTGGACCAATGTTGTCCTTGATATTGAAGAGTCAGGCAGGACTAATTTTTACATACGTTTTCATGCCAGTGGAAAGGACACTTTTATGGTAGAAAAGATGACTGCAGGATTTTGTCTTCAGGGGTCAATTTAAGGACTATGGAACAACCAAAGAAAAACCTACTCCCAGAGTATCCATCACAAGTTTTACAGTGAACCTCTTGCATGCTGGGACAATACTCTAGGGAATTAGTCAGTTCTGTATGATTACTCCTACCATGCAGGAATGATCAACCGCGCTGATAGTTATGTACTTCATATCAAGCCTCAGTGCTCTAAGAAGTTTCCAGTTATCTTTGAGTAAGGATATAGGAAAGGGTTGTGGACACAACTTCTGGCTATTTAATCATTGTCTCACAGGAAGGCTAGATGTAGATGGATATGATGAAGAATGGAATAGAGACAGTATGTACTATACATTTTAGTTGTATTCCTTGTTCATATTACTGTCATGTGTGATAAGTAGTATTCTTACCAAGTGTGTCCTTCACAAAGGGAGAAGGTGAATGTGTTTAAACATTTGCTGGGGTATAGCTTTGTGATTGAGTGGGTTTGCTTCATCAGGACTGAATTTTACAGGATTTAAGTTACCCGTCATTCTCCAAAGATGAGTTGTAGTTTTTTTACTTTCTCACCTTATAAAAATGTAGCAATTAGCAAAGCAAAACAATAACAAATTCCTTTAATCTTTTTTTCTGTCCTTTGTAGTCATCTAAACATTCTCTTCCTGAAAATTTCCTGCATAAGAGTCTAGCATGTCTTCAGAATATTTTCATTACAGTGCATTGCCTCTACTCTGAGAGACCTCCATAAATGTGGAAGACATACAAGAGTTGTTAGCAAGTCTTTAGTCACCTCAGGTTGTACCTTACACTCAGATCCCCTTCCTACCATGGTCACTTTTAACATCCTTGAAAAAATGAGGAAAATGATGCACTCAAATATTGTAGTGATATTTCAGACAAGTACCTGCATGGATAGAAATAGATGGCTAGATGCCTAGCCCCTTTGAAAAATGTAAAGGATTCTAAAAAAAATGAGTAAACTTTCTTTATGGTGATTTGTCCTCCAAGTCATAGGCTCTCTCTTGCACTACTTGGTTTTAATGGAAAGCTATTCAGAAGACCAAATTGCCATCCATCTCCCTCCCACCTATTATTCCAGGGAACATCATTTTTTCCACTTGAACTCAATTCCCTTGACCTTTGCAAATGCAGTAGCGGTACTTGCCTCTTAAATTGGAAGTGTGGATGAACAGCTGCTTCTCAGGTGGATTGATTGGCACAATAGCAAGACACTCATGCAGCATGCACCTCTGCTTCCCAGCATATTACCTTTGTGGCTTAAATTATGTCTCCTCCAGCCCGCAGTGAAAAACCTGAGATGACTCCCACACCCAGTTTCCCTGTGGTGCAACATACAACTATGCCAGTGAGCTGGGAAACAAAGCAACATTTATAAAAGTTTATGGTACAAACTATGTTGCTAATTACAACCTTGGGAACACTGGTCTTTTCATTTATTTATTAGAGAAGGAGGTTGAAAGAATGAAGAACTATAAACACAAAAAGACCAATTGATTTATTATGCCTTCTGCGCTGGTGACATTTGTCATGTGGTACGAAAGAAGGAATATTTAGCTAAGTTTTATTTGTCTCCCTGGTTCTCATTACTCTAGCTAATGTCTGAAAGGCAAAAAAGACAAATCTTAACAATCCAACAGTGCTCTCTGGTGGTGTGAAACAAAGGCATTTTATTCTCTACAGAAAACTCATATGAGTCCAGTACATAAGTCCTTGAAGACCGATAAGTGACAGGAATTCTCAACATGTTCCTCAGTGATAAGAAAAATAGAGCAATAAACAACTTTAAAACCACCGAAGCATGAAATGCGGATCTTGGCTTAGTAAAGGTAATGTAAATAAAACATCTTAAAGAATAATGTTTCTTTTCCAGCAGATGTGTTATACTCTTAATGTTCTGGGAGGAACTAATTTCTTCATCATGTACTGCATAATCAAAAAATAAAATGCACAGAATATAACATATCATGGTACATTTTATTGTGGATCATTTTGATCTCTAAAATACCATGTTATGGAGGGTTTTTTTTTCATGTGCATTATGTGTATGTGATAAAACAGCTTTGTTCAAATAAAATTATTTGGAAGGTGGAGGGGGTTCAATTATAAATCAGGATTGTTAAGCTTCAGAGTATTAAAAAAAGATCTTTGCATTTTTCCCACAAAGCTTGTGGCACAAGTTTAGCATTCTATAGTAATGCTTTAAATATAAATAAATAAATATGTAAAACACAGGCATCATAGGGATCCATCACTCTCTAGTGACAAGTAGATGAGGGCACTGCATATGTTAGGACTTCATTTGTTTAAAATTCTTGGCTTTGTGGGCCCAGATTTGTGTAGTCTGTGACTCAGGAGTGGTGCAATTTAATAAAGTCTCCCAAGTAGCTAAATGCACCATCCCCTCTCCTAAAGAAAGCCTAAATTTATGCTCTGTTACCGACTAACCGTACTGTGTAAGTAAATAAAATCTCCTATGAGATTATCTGCATGTTGGCTGCTAGACTGTGCCAATGCTAAACTATGAATCAGAGGCTTTTGCAGTAGATAATCGTATGTTACACTCAATTATTGCATTTTAAAAATATCCCATGTGGACATGGAAGATAGATTATGCATGTAACAAATGATGTGGAAATACAGTAGGGAACAAGGATGAGTAGTAGAGGGACAATTTTACATATAGTCTAAATCCCTGATCAGAAAGAAACACATCTGCAACCTAGCCAAATTTCTGATGAGTAGGTTGGTTGACAGTAAAGCCAAGATATGTAATCTTCCCCTGCTTTCACAGAATGGGAGTTATTTCAGGTGACTTGAGCCCCATGTGTTTAGACCCCAGTGTTTGATTGCTGCTCTCAGAATGCTAAATTTTATGGGAAAAATACTGGATAGCTAAATGGAAAAATATACACTACCACTACTATCTGTTAAGGAGTTACTGCAGAATGACAAAGTACTCTTCCTCTTCCCAAATCAGGATGCAGAAGTCAAAAAATGAGCCAAACATTTCATAGAGGATATAAACTGGCCTTCAAAATATACCTGAATACCTAGTGCTAAATTAGTCTCTGTCATAACCCCAATGTCACCAATGGTTTTAGAACAGGGACAAACTTCCTCCACCCCAATATTTTAAATTAAGTGAATGAATGATATGGAATGATATAACAAACTATGATCTAGAGCCGCTGAAGCCGGCACTATGGAGATGTAACTAAAACCTACTTGGACCCTTGGAATTCATAACCAAAAGGGAAGGCAGAAAAGGTTTTCTACCCGGGAGCTTCAGGTTATGCCAGGGAATCCAGAAGAGCCTTGCTGACACCAGCTGATGAGTGGATAAAGTTTATTATTATGTATTATTTATATAGCTTCCAAATGTTAAATTGTCACTTGGAGACAGATAAAAAGACTGGAGCCTGGCCCTGACAGTTTATAGTTGCATAAGACAAAAAAGGAGAGAGATGGGTATACAGGGGAAGATTTATTTTAAAAGAAATTTGAACCTATGCCTATTTCCTATATTTTATTTTCTCTTGACTCTTCATTAAATTCTCACTTTTATCACCATATTTTTAAGCCTTGACTTTTTTGTTTATTTTATTTTGGTAATTTAGCCTTGGGTGATTTTCTCTTTCTAAAAAGCATTTTATATTTAGTTTCCTCACACATGTAAGCCCTTTGGCCAAAGCCGAACTTGGATTCTGGGGGTGTAGTGGGCTTCCAGAGAGGCTCAGGGAGAGGAAAAGAGCTCTTTCTTTGTATTGTGTAAAAAGCTCATTCCCAAGTAGCCTAAGTGCTTGTGGCTCATGGCTCTCCTCCTGTGGGGACTTCTCTGCAAAAGACAACACAGACTAAGGACTTTGCAGCAAGAAATGAGGCAGAGAACTCTCTAGTCAGCGAAGATTCAGACTGAGGACTTTACTGAAAAAAACTGTCACAGAGGACAGCAGCATCACTGAATGGCCTTTGTCGAGGCCCCGCCCACACAGCATCGAAATAAATCTGAACCACTGATCTGGGTTAGGTGCTTACACTAGCAGACAGGACCAGATAAGCAGCTCCATCATGACTGCAGACAACCCTACAAAGAGACATTTGCCCTTCCTGAATCAGTGCCTCACTCTGTCATCCTGAAGATGACAGAACCTGCTACTTCCTGATCTATGCTGGTTCCCAGGGAGAAAAGAGACTGTGATATCTGTCCAGCACTCTTCCTATGGAAGACATTGTGATGGCATGCACCTAGGGCTGAATTGAGCCCCACATAACTTCACTGGGATCTCTCAATCTCTCAGCCTCAGTCTCGGAAATGTATGCATGCTTACCCTTAAGCATGGGAGTAGACACACTGAAATCCATAGGACAACTTCCATGCTTAAAGTTAAACACATGCATGAGTGTTTATAGATCAGGCCCCAAAACAATAAGTACTATGCCTGTTAGCAAAGTTTTTGTAGGAATGGGTTCTAAACTGTATTTTTTTCAGTGAACTGATTATTAATATGTATTACCATAATATAAACTTAAAAAAATATTTACAGCCAGAGCTTAATAACGGCTATTGATACTGGCTATAATAGATTCATAGATTCATAGATACTGAGGTCAGAAGGGACCATTCTGATCTTTTAGTCCGACCTCCTGCACAATGCAGGCTACAGAATCTCACCCACCCAATCCTATGAAAAACCTCAGCTATGTCTGAGCTATTGAAGTCCTCAAATCGTGGTTTAAAGACTTCAAGGAGCAGAGACTCCTCCCTCAAGTCACCCATGCCCCGTGCTACAGAGGAAGGCGAAAAACCTCCAGGGCCTCTCCAATCTGCCCTGGAGGAAAATTCCTTCCCGACCCCAAATATGGCGATCAGCTAAACCCTGAGCTTATGGGCAAGATTCACCAGCCAGATACTACAGAAAATTCTTTCCTGGGTAACTCAGATCCCATCCATCTAATATCCCATCTCAGGGGATTAGTCCTATTTACCTTGTATATTTAAAAATCAATTACTTACCAAAATCACATTATCCCATCATACCATCTCCTCCATAAACTTATTGAGTAGAATCTTAAAACCAGATAGATCTTTTGCCCCCACTGTTTCCCTTGGAAGGCTATTCCAAAACTTCACTCCTCTGATGGTTAGAAACCTTCATCTAATTTCAAGTCTAAACTTCCTGGTGGCCAGTTTATACCCATTTGTTCTTGTGTCCACATTGGTGCTGAGCTGAAATAATTCCTCTCCCTCTCCTGTATTTATCCCTCTGATATATTTATAGAGAGCAATCATATCTCCTCTCAACCTTCTTTTAGTTAGGCTAAACAAGCCAAGCTCCTTAAGTCTCCTTTCATAAGACCAGTTTTCCATTCCTCGGATCATCCTAGTAGCCCTTCTCTGTACCTGCTCCAGTTTGAATTCATCCTTTTTAAACATGGGAGACCAGAACTGCACACAGTATTCCAGGTGAGGTCTCACCAGTGCCTTGTATAATGGTACTAAAACCTCCTTATCCCTACTGAAAATGCCTCTCCTGATGCATCCCAAAACCTCATTAGCTTTTTTCACAGCCATATCACATAGGCAGCTCATAGTCATCCTTTGATCATACTCCAAGGTCCTTCTCCTCTTCCGTTACTTCTAATTGATGCGTCCCCAGTTTATAACTAAAATTCTTGTTATTAATCCCTAAATGCATAACCTTACACTTCTCACTATTAAATTTCATCCTATTACAATTACTGCAGTTTACAAGGTCATCCAGATCCTCCTGTATAATATCTCGATCCTTCTCCGAATTGGCAATACTTCCCAGCTTTGTATCATCTGCAAACTTTATTAGCACACTCCCACTTTTTGTGTCAAGATCAGTAATAAAAAGATTAAATAAGATTGGTCCCAAAACCGATCCCTGAGGAACTCCACTGATAACCTCCCTCCAGCCTGACAGTTCGCCTTTCAGTAGGACCCGTTGCAGTCTCCCCTTTAACCAATTCCTTATCCACCTTTTGATGTTCATATTGATCCCCATCTTCTCCAATTTAACTAATAATTCCCCATGTGGCATGATATGAAATGCCTTACTGAAATCTAGGTAAATTAGATCCACTGTGTTTCCTTTATCTAAAAAATCTGTTACTTTTTCAAAAAAGGAGATCAGGCTGGTTTGGCACGATCTACCTTTTGTACAACAATGTTGTATTTTGTCCCATTTGCCATTGACTTCAATGTCCTTAACTAATTTCTCCTTCAAAATTTTTTCCAGGACCTTTCATACTACAGATGTCAAACTAACAGGCCTGTAGTTACCTGGATCACTTTTTTTTCCCTTTCTTAAAAATAGAAACTATATTAGCAATTCTCCAATCATTCAGTACAATTCCTGAGTTTACAGATTCATTAAAAATTCTTGCTAATGGGCTTGCAATTTCAGGTGCCAATTCCTTTAATATTCTTGGATGAAGATTATCAGGGCCCCCCGATTTAGTCCCATTAAGCTGTTTCGCTAAGAAGTTTCGCTTCTACCTCAGATATGGTAATATCTACCTCCATATCCTCATTCCCATTTGTCATGCTACCATTATCCCTAAGATCCTCTTTAGCCTTATTAAAGACTGAGGCAAAGAATTTGTTTAGATATTGGGCCATGCTTAGATTATCTTTAACCTCTACTCCATCCTCAGTGTTTAGCGGCCCCACTTCTTCTTTTTTAGTATTCTTCTTATTTATATGGCTATAGAACCTTTTACTATTGGTTTTAATTCCCAAGGTGGCTTTTACAAATTATTTTTAAACTCCCTACATTCATAGACAGATTATTTTAAAATGTTATAGTTGCAAAACATGATAAAAATTAATTCATAAATTTATAAATTTACAATTTATAATTAAATCTGACACTGTTTTTACATCATCTCATTGCCTTTTAAGGAGTTAGATTACTTTGTGAGATTATAGTAGCTAGGGCAGCAGGATCAGAATGATAGGATGGAGTCTGAAAGTGTTGTTTAAAACTAGTACTCAATAATTTTCACTATTTGGGGTTAGGAAGAAAAGATCTTGGGGACTGGATTCCTCATGAGATTGATAATGGTATATAAAGCCTTTCAACTCTAGGTCACTATTCAGCTGTGATCCAGCCTGGTAGAAACTGAAATTACCATTCAAAAGAGGTTTGCTAGGCTTTGTGAAATGGATTGTTATTTTTATAGTTCCATTGGTGTGTGTCATTTTGAAGACACTAAAACAGGATCCCTGTCTTGAGGAGATTATAATCTCAATCAGAGATAACAAATAAAACATGACAATAAACAGTACCAGAAGGGAAAGGAAAGTGAGGAGACAATTGAAAACAATTGGAAAATGTAAATCACTCATTGGAGAGCATTGTTAACAATGAATGAGAAACACACATTTTGTTTTGAGACTGAATTTGGTTGACATTGTTGATAGGTGTTTATAACACAGTAATCTCTGATGCCAAATAATCAGACCTGGGTGCTTCATGGTAGGCAACTTGAATCTATGCTTGGGCACCTCTTTATCTATATCAGGGAGCGAAGGTGCTTATCTTTAAACACACAAGTATGAAAATGTGGTCCCTTGTTGGCAGTTTAAGCAAAGAAAATTGTCTGGAATGGAGATTGAACTGCTTTGTCACTCCTTTTGTGGGTTTCTCCAGTTCAGAATTGAGGCATATTGGGGATAGTGTGGAGGAATTTGCTTTACCAGTCTCCATTGTTTGCATAACTATGAACTTCAGTGTAAACTGTTGTCAATCTGTCACTTTTACAAACTGTGGAATCAGAGAGTAAGTGTTCTCAGGAAAGATACAACAAATAAATACATAAGAGACACTAAGCCACTACGTGTTGGGGGAGAGGAAGAATAAAAGTATTCCAGTTGATTCTTCAGGCAGCATTCTGTGTGCATGTGCTTTCCCTTGCACAATAACAATCCACTAAGCCTTGATATAGCCCCAGACTTGCCAACTCTATGCTTTTCCCCAGAGTTTTCAGACTGTGTTACACAGTGCAGAGGGCTAGCTCTTCTGATGGTCTGCACTTCCCTATTCCCCTGCCTCCTGAGGAAGGGGAGCCAATCGAGCTGAATTTGAACCAGACAAAAGTGTCGCCCTCCCATCAGAGCCCCCCTGGTCTACACTGGGGAAGTGGGGGTGAATCGATCTAAGTTATGCAACTTCAGCTTCGTGAATAATGTAGCTGAAGTCTACATACTTAGGTCGACATATCTTGGTGTCTGCACCATGGTGAGTTGACTGCTGCCGCTCCTCCGTTGACTCTGCCTGTGCCTCTCGCGGTGCTGGAGTACAGGAGTTGGCAGGAGAGTGCTCGGGGGGGAGGGAGGGTTTCAATTTATCATGTCCGATCTGGTGGGTAGTGAAGACATACCAGGGGGTATGGGTAGAAGAAGAATGATGTGGCAGATTGTTGTCAATACTGTTTTCACAAGAGTTGGGGAAAGAGGATGCAATAGAAAGAGCCCAAGAGCTCATGATGGCTCAGCTCTCATACATCCTCTTAACGAATAATGTTGCTCTCTCCTCCTCCTACCTTCTCCTCTTCTCTCTACCTCTGTAAACCTAGGCCCCTGGTGTGGATGTCAGGAGTCAAGAGGCCCCTGATGGAGCTGCCAATCCCCACCTTGGATCTGGGTGGAGGGCGGTGAAGAAGATTCTCCAGAATTGCACAAGTAGCTGAGGTGCACAGAGTACTAAGGGACAGACATGGAGCCAGGGTGGGCAGGCACAGAATTCAAGTGAGGCTGGGACTGTGAACAATTCATGTGAAGCTAGGGGAGGCACAGTATTAATTTAAGTGGGGCTGGAGGCCAGAGAATTAATTTATGTGGGATTGGAGGGATGCAGAATTAATTGTGGGGCCAAAGGGCTGGAAGATACATAATTCATTGATCTGTGCTGGGAAGGACAATTAACTGAAGTGGTGCTTCAGTGGGGTTCAGAATTCCTTGATGCATGGCTGGGGGAGTGAGTCAGATAGGGTGACCAGACATCCTGATAAAATAGGGACTGTCCCAATATTTAGTTGTTTGTCCCGTGTCCTGACCAATGTATGGTCGGGATGCCATTTGTCCGGATATTTTGCTTCGGCGGCACTCCGGCTATTTTTATTTTTTTTTTGCTTGGGGTGGTAAAAAACCTAGAGCCAGCCCTGGTGGGGCGGGGTGGGGGTGAGCATGGGGGTGCCCCCCCATGTGTCCCGATATTTTGTTCTTGTCATCTGGTCAATCTAGGGTCAGATATGAAATTGAGAGGCACAGAATTAATTAAGTAGCATTTCGATGGGGGGGAAGTTTTGAGGAGTTGGAAACTCCCATGCCACCAGGCATCACAATACACAAATTTGTGTAATTTAATTTAAATATTATATCTACTAGATTTTTTGTCACAAGATGTTGACAGTCATGATAGACAATGGAAATTGACAAATTGTCTGCCCCAGGATTATCCTGGTATTTAATAAAGAATTACACTGACCTATGAAAACTTGCATTGACTACAGTATAGTTACAAGAGGGATCCATTTGGCTCCTTAGTTCTCCTTGATGTTGCAAGAAGGGAAAGGAGGCAGAAACAGACGACAGAAGGTGCCTACTGAAGGATCTTAGACCGAGAAAAGCTGGAATCAGAAATCCAGGAATATAAACCGTTATGTAGAAATTTAAAAACATATATTTATTATTATAAGCAGTTGTCACTAACATGAATTTTCATTAATTGATGATGATCTGAATTATCTGGCTTAATCACCTGATTATCCTGTATTTAAGCATTTCTGTGACCTTTTCATATCTAATTTTCATATCCAAAAGGAATTAAGCACATCAATCAGGAGATAACCTTTTATAATCTGAGTTCACTTGCTATGTACAACTGCTCTAGTTAATTTAGGGAGCCATGAACAACTAATTTTAGACCATTGAAGGGTTGCCATGGATGGGCCATAGGTTCTTTGGTTCATCAGATATAAAGCCTTATCCTGAGACAAGACACATTATTCCCAATTGCATGGCAAGATTTTTTGCACTGCGGAAAATCCGGAGATCTTTTTTACGAATACTGCAGGTTCATTATTTAGACTATGGACTCTTTTCCTTGCAGATTTACTGCTCTCCTGAGCAGATTCTTCCATTCTTACAATAACTGTCAAAGAAAACTGGTTTATGTAATTCACATATTTAAATCTATGTTATATGCATTGCACCTTTCAGAATAAAGTAGAGGCCTGAGCTTGTCTGAAGAGGCAATCCCTGTGAGTTAGCTCAAGAAGTCTGCTATTATAGAAAGTGAATCACTCACACTGTTCTCTATCATACAGACTGTACATGTGTTCTAGCTTTCTTTCTTTGCTACTTCCTGTAATCTGAAATAAGATCATTCATGCTTATTTTTTGCTTTTGGAGAATCATAGAATCATAGACTTTAAGGTCAGAAGGGACCACTATGATCATCTAGTCTGACCTCCTGCACAACACAGGCCACAACTTCTGTAACAAACTCTTAACTTATGTCTGAGCTACTGAAGTCCTCAAATCATGGTTTAAAGACTTCAAGGTGCAGAGAATCCTCCAGCAAGAGACCCATGCCCCATGCTGTAGAGGAAGGCAAAAAAAACCCAGGGCCTCTGCCAATTTACCTTAGGGGAAAATTCCTTCCCAACCCCAAATATGGTGATCAGCTAAACCCTGAGCATGTGAGCAAGACTCACCAGCAAGACACCCAGGAAAGAATTCTCTGCAATAACTCAGATCCCACCCCATCTAACATCCCATCACAGGCCATTGGGCATATCTACCGCTAGCAGTCAAAGATAAATTAATTGCCAAAATTAGGCTATCCCAGCTACATGAGGTGGGGAACATCACTAAACATCCTCACGGAACCTCTTTTTGGACCTGATCTAGCACATTACTTAGGCACATGCTCAACTATAATCCTATTAAGAAATCATATTGATTTCAATGACTTTGCTGAATCAGGGCTATAATCCTTATGGATGAAAAAATTCACCATGGCTAATTAAAAAAATCTTACAAATAATTACAAGTATCCTTTAAGGAGTTCTTTGTTTCAGAAGGAAGAAGTGTGCCTTTGAAAGCATACTCTCAGAATAATAGTGAAAAATTTCCAGAAGGTGTTAAGCAATCTTACTGTTTTAAAGAAAAACAAAACACAAATATTTTCCACCTTCTTTTCTATCTTGCATATAAATTCATTTTGTAACAAGTGGCAGATTGCTATGGGAATGGAAGGCCCTATTTTGTCACAGTCCTGTGTTTACCATAAAGCTCATAGATTCATAGATTCATAGATACTAAGGTCAGAAGGGACCATTCTGATCATCTAGTCCGACCTCCTGCACAGCGCAGGCCACAGAATCTCACTCACCCACTCCTATAAAAAACCTCACCCATGTATGAGCTATTGAAGTCCTTAAATCATGGTTCAAAGACTTCAAGGAGCAGAGAAGCCTCCCTCAAGTCAACCATGCCCCATGCTACAGAGGAAGGCGAAAAACCTCCAGGGCCTCTCCAATCTGCCCTGGAGGAAAATTCCTTCCCAACCCCAAATATGGCAATCAGCTAAACCCTGAGCATATGGGCAAGATTCACCAGCCAGATACCCAGGAAAGAATTTTCTATAGTCACTCAGATCCCATCCATCTAATATCCCATCTCAGGGGATTTGGCCTATTTACCCTGAATATTTAAAGATCAATTACTTACCAAAATCCCATTATCCCATCATACCATCTCCTCCATAAACTTATCGAGTAGAATCTTAAAACCAGATAGATCTTTTGACCCCAATGCTTCCCTTGGAAGGCTATTCCAAAACTTCACTCCTCTGATGGTTAAAAACCTTCGTCTGATTTCAAGTCTAAACTTCCTGGGGGCCAGTTTATACCCATTTGTTCTTGTGTCCACATTGGTGCTGAGCTTAAATAATTCCTCTCCCTCTCCTATATTTATCCCTCTGATATATTTATAGAGAGCAATCATATCTCCCCTCAACCTTCTTTTAGTTAGGCTAAGCAAGCCAAGCTCCTTAAGTCTCCTTTCATAAGACCAGTTTTCCATTCCTCGGATCATCCTAGTAGCCCTTCTCTGTACCTGCTCCAGTTTGAATTCATCCTTTTTAAACATGTGAGACCAGAACTGCACACAGTATTCTAGGTGAGGTCTCACCAGTGCCTTATATAACGGTACTAAAACCTCCTTATCCCTAGTGAAAATGCCTCTCCTGATGCATCCCAAAACCGCATTAGCTTTTTTCACAGCCATATCACATTGGCAGCTCATAGTCATCCTATGATCAACCAATACTCCAAGGTCCTTCTCCTCTTCCGTTACTTCTAATTGATGCGTCCCCAACTTATAGCTAAAATTCTTGTTATTAATCCCTAAATGCATAACCTTACACTTTTCACTATTAAATTTCATCCTATTACTATTACTCCAATTTACAAGGTAATCCAGATCCTCCTGTATAATATCCCGATCCTTCTCCAAATTGGCAATACCTCCCAGCTTTGTATCATCTGCAAACTTTATTAGCACACTCCCACTTTTTGTGCCAAGGTCTGTAATAAAAAGATTAAATAAGACCCAAAACCGATCCCTGAGGAACTCCACTGGTAACCTCCCTCCAACCTGACAGTTCGCCTTTCAGTAGGACCCGTTGCAGTCTCCCCTTTGACCAATTCCTTATCCACCTTTTGCTGTTCATATTGATCCCCATCTTCTCCAATTTAACTAATAATTCCCCATGTGGCACGGTATCAAATGCCTTACTGAAATCTAGGTAAATTAGATCCACTGCATTTCCTTTATCTAAAAAATCTGTTACCTTTTCAAAAAAGGAGATTAGGTTGGTTTGGCACGATCTACCTTTTGTAAAAACATGTTGTATTTTGTCCCATTTACCATTGACTTCAATGTCCTTAACTTATTTCTCCTTCAAAATTTTTTCCAGGACCTTGCATACTACAGATGTCAAACTAACTGGCCTGTAGTTACCCGGATCACTTTTTTTTCCTTTCTTAAAAATAGGAACTATATTAGCAATTCTCCAATCATTCGGTACTATTCCTGAGTTTACAGATTCATTAAAAATTCTTGCTAATGGGCTTGCAATTTCAGGTGCCAATTCCTTTAATATTCTTGGATGAAGATTATCAGGGCCCCCCGATTTAGTCCCATTAAGATGTTTCAGTTTCGCTTCTACCTCTGATATGGTAATATCTACCTCTATATCCTCCTTCCCATTTGTCATGCTACCATTATCCCCAAGATCCTCTTTAGCCTTATTAAAGACTGAGGCAAAGAATTTGTTTAGATATTGGGCCATGCCTAGATTATCTTTAACCTCCACTCCATCCTCTGTGTTAAGCGGCCCCACTTTTTCCTTCTTAGTTTTCTTCTTATTAATATGGCTATAGAACCTTTTACTATTGGTTTTAATTCCCTTTGCAAGGTCCAACTCTACTTGACTTTTAGCCTGTCTCACTTGATCCCTACACGTTCTGACCTCAATAAGGTAGCTTTCCTTGCTGATTCCTCCCATCTTCCACTCCCTGTATGCTTTCTGCTTCTTCATAATCACCTCTCTAAGATGCTTGCTCATCCAGCTTGGTCTACAACTCCTTCCTATGAATTTTTTCCCCTTTCTTGGGATACAGGCTTCCGATAGCTTCTGCAGTTTTGATTTAAAGTAATCCCAGGCCTCCTCTACCTTTAGATCCATAAGTTCTTCAGTCCAATCCACTTCCCTAACTAATTTCCTTAATTTTTGAAAGTCAGCCCTTTTGAAATCAAAAACCCTAGTTGCAGATTTATTTTTGTTAATCCTTCCATTTAGTTTGAACTGAATTAGCTCATGATCACTTGAGCCAAGATTGTCCCCTACAACCATTTCTTCTATGAGGTCCTCGCTACTCACCAAAATTAAATCTAAAATGGCATCCCCTCCAGTCGGTTCAGCAACTACTTGATGAAGGAATCCATCAGCTATCGCATCTAGGAAAATCTGAGCCCTATTATTATTACTAGCACTGGTCCTCCAGTCTATATCTAGGAAGTTAAAGTCTCCCCTGATCATGCACTTTCCATTAGTATTTACTTTATTAAAGACATGAAAAAGGGCTCATATCCAAATTAGATCCCGGAGGTATGTAGCACACCCCAAGCACTATCATAGGAGAGGCTTTACGAGTTTTCTTCCCCAATGTAATTTTTGCCCAGACCGACTCTGTCTTATCCATTGCATCGCTTCTTATTTCTTTACATTCTACCTCATCATTGATATACAATGCTACTCCACCCCCTTTACCTTTGTTTCTGTCTTTCCTAAAGAGCACATACCCTTCAATACCTGTAGTCCAGTCATGACTACTATTCCACCATGTTTCTGTTATCCCTATAATATCTGGTTTCACCTCCTGCACCAGTAGCTCTAGTTCCTCCATTTTGTTACCTAGACTCCTCGCTTTGGTGTACAAACATCTTAATTTTTGCTGTTTGGACTCACTCACATTTTGTACCCTATTAGGCACAGTCATTCTCCAGCCAGTATAACCTATTAGACTAGTATCCACACTGCCCTCGCTCCTTGTATACATTCTCCTACCCACGGCTGTATCCTTTCTTACTTCATCTTCTTCCCTCTCAATGCTAAAATGTGGCGTGGAGATTTTCTGGACATCTCCCATCCATCTCCCCCCAATTCCTAGTTTAAAGCTCTCTTTATCAGTTGTGCCAGCCTCCATCCTAGAAGTCTATTTCCTTCCCTACTCAGATGAAGTCCATCCCGAGAGAACTGACCTCTGTCCGTGAATGCCTCCCAGTGGCCATACATCCCAAAGCCCTCCTTATAGCACCACTGCCTAAGCCATCTGTTGACAGTCATAATCTTGTCAGACCTTTGTTGCCCTTCTCTAGGAACAGGAAGGATCCCGCGAAAGATCACCTGAGCCTCAATTTCCTTAAGCGTCTTCCCCAGCCTAGCATAGTCTCCCTTAATACTTTCCAGCGAGAATCTAGCCGTATCATTTGTTCCCACATGAAGGATAATTAGGGGATTCTTTCCCGCTCCCTTTAGGATCCTTTTCAACCTCAGGTCTACATCCTGTATCTTAGCACCCGGAAGACAGCACACCCTTCTATTCTCAGGATCAGCTCTAGTTACAGGCCTGTCTATTCTTCTCAATAAAGAGTCCCCGATCACATAGACCTGCCTTTTCCTGGTGACAGTGCTATTCTCTAGTCTATCCCCTGTTCCCTCTGGCTGCAAGTTCTTTCCATTCCTATTTTCCCTTACAATCTTCTTCAACCCATCCTGTATCCTCCTGGGGCTCATATTTGGTGTAGTCTCCCTTGACTATTCCCCTTTTTCTATAGGACTAGCCTCTCTTCTCTTCTTCCTTACCCTTCCACCTTCAACAAGTACCTGCTGAGCCCCTTCTTCATTTTCCAACTCTGAAAACCTGTTCCTAAGCTCTATTTCTCCTTCACTAGCCCGTCTTTTTCTCTGCCTGGTTCTTTGAGTCACATGTTTCCACTGACCACTTTCCTCATCCAGTCTCTCCTCAAAATTCCCCAGCCCTGCTTCCATCTGCGAGTCTGAGCTTTTCCCTTCAGATACCTCATATCTTTGCTCCATCATCTGCTCAAACCCCTTCCTAAACTCAACCAGACTTTCCACCTGCATCTCCAAACCTCGGATCTTTTCCTCCATCAGCTCTATCAGACGACATTTCATGCAGAAAAAACTCTTACCGGTTCCCCCCTCCCGGATCATGTACATACCACAGCTTCCACATCTGTCATCCTCAATGTGTCTTTCACTACAGGAGTCACTCCCACAGCTGCCTCTGTATCTGTCATCTCCTTCCCACCTAAATCCTGTTAATCTGGGAAACACAAGCCACACCAAAAAGACCACCCCCCCCAGCAAAAGCAAACCCCAAACAAGCACCACAATCCAAACTCCCCTTGCAAACTCCCACTCAAACTCCCCTGTTTAGAGCTCTGTTTGCTAGCTCCTGTGCCGCTGCAGCTGTCTATTTTGTCACAGTCCTTTGTTTACCATAAAGCTCATGACATGAAGCTTCTACCACTAATAAGCTGTGTGCAGATAATTGAAAGCAAATAAAATCCTGGTCAGGCCAGCTGAGGTTCGGTATGAATCAATAAGGTATAGAAAATCTATTGTATGTGGGCAGAATTCATGTGAAATTATAATTGTAGCATTCTCAAA
Organism: Dermochelys coriacea; assembly: GCF_009764565.3. Lineage (NCBI taxonomy): Eukaryota > Metazoa > Chordata > Testudines > Dermochelyidae > Dermochelys > Dermochelys coriacea. Next base: position 319,265,361 of record NC_050068.2, on the reverse strand, counting down.
TCCACCAGTCTAGTGAAAAAATAAAGTTAAATGAAGAGGCCCAGATATGATACTGGGTTAGGAGAAAAGTTTTAGAGATCACTGTGGTAGTTATCATATTCTTTGTGTCTACAATGTGTTTAGTCATTCACACATTCATTCTCTCTAATCATTGGAAGAATATACGAAGTTCCATTACCAGTATCTGGATTCACAGGCATATCTGCTATACAGGATGACCGTTTTATTATTAGTTTTCAAGGAGATAAAGAATTTACACCTACCAGCTGAAAAATTAAAAGGTGGCTACAGGGCTCAATCTCTGGATGGAGATACCAGATATTGAGGCCCACAGAAAATATACACACATGCATGGACACGCCCACATAAGCAGAATCATCAGTTACTGCAGGTATCTGTGGCTGCCCCTGGAAGAGAAAAAGGTGTTTTAAGTACATAACAACTGTGCTCTGGGCCACATAGGTGCAATTCAGCCACTTGGATATAATCTACTTCTATCCTCTCATAGGAGAGATATAATCCACTATGTTGTGTGGAGGAAAAACACAGTAGACCCAAGTAGGCCTAAAACTTTGGTCAAGCCTAACTGTGTATATGAAACCTAAGAAGAGAGTAAGGAAAATTCCATTGTGGGGCAATTGCAGCAGCACAGTTTAAGAAATTTCTAACAGCTAGAAATTAGGAAAGACAGTTAACTGCAAAAGAACAACCTGTCAATAACAGGAAAAGCTTGTTTTGCTATATTCCAAATTCCAAATAAGGCAAAACTACTGTTAAGGCTCGCATTATATGCCAAATAAGGGAAAGCTCCATTGGTGGATATGTGGTTGATTAATTGTGGTTTTCAGCTATATAAACTCCTGTATTTTCTGTTTACGCCAGAGTAGCTCCGGCTGACTCTCCCTGTATGCACATACTTGAATAAAGCTGGCCTCAGGTTTGTTCTGATCCAAACACAACGCATGGTTAATTTTCCACCACAGTTGTTACCCATGTCAGCTCTTGGGTTTAAACTATTCACTTCAGAGGTGGCAGGACATTCTCAGTCCAGGGCTCATGCCTCTGGATCTCACCTCTCTATAAACCTGCCAAAGACTGAACCCAAAAGGCTTTGTTCAGTGTAAGGCTTAACTGGTGAAGCATTTGTAAGATTGAGGGTTTACTCTATGGTAGAGACTGAGGGTAGGATTTTATTTGCTTTATTTTGAAGATGAGGTTATGTTGCTGGCCTGAAAACTGAATAGCTGGTATGTTGTAATTTTACAATTCATTGTATTTATTAGCATGATGATACTTAGCTGTTGTATGTCACTTTTCATCTGCAGCACCCACAGTTTTACAAAAGCAAGTAAGGATTATTATCTGATTTTTACAGATGGGGAAATTGAGCACAACCTGGTAAAATGGCTTGCCCACACTGTAAGTATCCTAATAATGTAGAGAGCTCAAGTGCTTCATGTTAGGTGACAACGTACATTTCAAAATAAAGAAATACATTTTCAGTATTAGTTTTTTCAAAGGGAGTCCCTGTGAACCTGAAAGATGAGTAGCACATTTTATTCTCTATAGCCTGCAGTTAGGCTTGTGAGGAAAAAGAAAATAAACCATAATATTTCAATACCTGATACTAAAATTGGGTTATCAAAGGAATACAGCATGTAGCCCTTCCCTGCGGTATGCTCCATTCACATTTCGCAAGGTTCTTGAGAACCGACCTGACTTAAAGCATATGGCTAGTCTATTGTCTTCAGGTACTATAATCACATGCATAAAGTTAGGCACATGATTAAGTTTCTTGCTGAATCAAGGCTTAAGTAATCCCTAGCATGATATAAGTAGTGATATGTTTCTGGAGGAGCCAACTTTTGGATGAGCCAAAGCTGAGTACCTAGCCAACGGTCTTAATTCAGAATGTATTGAAACTTTTGGTAAGGGTCTTAAACCCAGTGTTCTTACTCAAGTTCTTTTAAAATAATTTAATGCAAACTAAATGTTTCCTTCAGTTTCAACAGAATAAAATATTGTTTTTTGTTTCCTATGCTGAGCAGCTGTGTAGTGTCACTGTGTGGTGTGCGTGTAATCTTCTCATTTTACACGTACACAAATAGTCCCATTCATCCAGTGGAATATTCACATGCGTAAGGTAAGCAGAATTCAACCCAAAGTTAATTAAGAATTGCTGGCTCTTTTGTGATGAAAGGCAAATACAAGGTTATATTATTATATATGGTATATATATATATAATCATGATAATTGCTCTGTTATGAACAACAGTTTCTGGTTGATTAGTGTGCAAATATCTGCTTACATTTATGGAAAGCTACAAAGCAATAATTACTCTTTTTCAATAGGTCACATCTGCATACTCTTGCTTCATATCAAATTGTTTTTAAAGGGGAAAAAACAGTTTCAGTTGGTGAGTTGATGGTACTGCTGCTACGCGGCATATTTGATTTGTCTGAGAATAATAACCCAAACAATAATCAAAGAGCAAACTATGTGCATGCTTATGTCAGAACATAAAGTTATATGATCTGCACTGACTGTTTAAGAACACAAATAATTTTGTGGGCGTTAATTATTCGATGGCCAAAGTGCATAATATTAATTTAAATTACAAGATTTCCTTGGGGCCACAAATCACATATGTGTGACTCATATGTGTGAGTGCAAAGGCATGATGGTTGTTGAGTACCTGTGGATGGGACAGGGATACAGGAGAGGAAACAGATATTACGACTTCTTCTATGCATCTATGCAGTCTGCTAACGTAGCAACATAAGTAACTAAACAAAGAAATGTAACTAATAAACACTTGGAATAGGAATGACATTTGTTCAATAGAGGAAAATGGTGTTTAGACACACATGCAAATGCACACACACAAACCAATGCATTACATACTTTTCAACTTGAGTGGATCCTTTATGTCACGTAGCTATGTTATGCAATGAATTCTGCTTTTTAAATCAGTGAAAAATAAAAATAAATGTGGATAATTAGATAGTAATACTATATATGTAGCGTTTAAACAGTGCCTTCCATCCCTAGATTTTTTTAAAAAAAGCTTTATAAAGGAATTAAATAAAATTATTCCCATTTTAGATTAAGAAGCTAAGATACTTCAAGATGAAGTTGCATTGCCCGAGGACAACCAGCAAGCTAATGGCAGTGCTAGGAGCAGAATGCAGACCTCTGTGTTCCAGTACAGTGTTCCACCCGTAGGGGCATAGTGATCTCATGAAATCCTTGTAAGTATGGTAATTGGTTAAAAATGTAAGTAGGAAAACAATGTAGTGTTCCTGTTTATTATTAGACAGTTGCTGTTTCACCCCACAGATGGCTCTACTTTAGCTATACCCTGCAGCAAATTGGATTTAAATTCTGAGCCAAAGTCTCCCGGTTTCTGTGGCACTGTGGTGGGGAGACTAGAAATTCTTCAGCAGTTCCAAGTAAATTTTAAAAATGGAAATTTTTAGCGCAATAATTATGAAAATAGATACTCCAATTTGTACGGTATTTCTTGTGTTGTTTGGTTTTACATTAAATTCAATGTATTTTACACTGCCCCCAAATGTTCAGTTTTCAGTGGGCTACAGACTTTTGCATTGACGATATAAATTGTAGAAGCTGGGGGGAAGCTGAGGGGAAGTGAGAATTGAGGCAAATTGTAGGAATGGGAAATATTTGGCAGTTATCGAACCATAGAGGTTAGTGATGTTCTTGGCAATGGAAAAATATGAACATATTTCTCTTTTGATGTAAATGAATAAATTATTTGCAACGAAATATGGTGAGGAATTTTACAAATTAGCTGCAATATTGCAGTACACTTCATTTGGAGTTAGACCCTCCAATCAGCTACCTCCAGTTTTTCTCAGATGATACAAAGTGGATGTAAACTGGCCAGAAATGGCTGGTGAAGAACTCCCCCTGTGCAGGACAATGCTTCCTATGGCAGAATGCTGGTGGAGGTGGCATAAGTTCCCCCACCATAAGGGGAAAGAGGAGGCAGATCAGGGACATATTGGGGACAGGGAGGGCATTGTGGAGGAGAGCTCTGCTACTCCCACTTTTGCCCTGGCATAAGGAAAATGCAATGAATAAACTTTGAATAGAAGTGACAGTTGGTTCTGAAGAGGGAAGTGTTGTGGAATCACACACGCAAATACACACACGCATGCATTACATAGTTTTCAATTTGAATGGCACCTTTATTTCATCTAGCTATACATTATGCCATTGAGTCTCCTTTTAATAAGGAAAAAAGCGGATGGCTGAAGTTAGAGCTGCTCCTCAGCAATACTGAATTACTCCAGAGTCAAGCAGCAGAGGATTAGGGAGCTACAAATGACACCCTCCTCCTCTCCACCTCCCTCCTCTGCCCCTCCCCCTCCCCCACTATACTCATTTTTTTCCACATAGCATTGACTGTGAAAACGTTTTAAAATCTGTACATGATCAAGCACTGATGAATTTGACAGTTCAACTGAGGGGTCACACAAGATCTAGCCTGACAAGTGTCATGTATTCTAAGCCCAGCAAGTAATACAGAGAGGGAAAAGGAATTAACAACTAAAGCTGAAGCAGGCAAAGAGTATTTTATTTACAGCCAAAGACACTTGACAGCCAAGACTATCAATGATTCTGGCTCATATTTATGACAGAAGAACTGTTCAATAAAGTAAGAAACCAAATAAGTTCCCTATCTTCATATTGTCTCAAAACCGTTTGAAGTTGTTCTTCTTCATTGTACTGGAGATGGTGCAAAAAAACCTGGGAACATCCTTCTGGAGTGATGGATGCTGTCAATCAAGTGTATGCCTCTGATAATGAAAAAGGGAAATTGCTGTTGGGAAATGATTTGTTATTGAAGTCCTCTCCACTTCTCAACTTAATCCATAAAACCATTTGAACTCAGGTAAAAGGACATATTCCATGTAGTATCCTGATAAGGAGAAAAAAAACAGAAAATGCTGTTATGTGCTGTCATAGGAAGATTAGATGCTCTGATTCTCTTCTCAGCTTTATAACTGTCTTTTTAGATTTGTTTCCCTGGATAGACTGTTTTTGTGGATGATCATTTAACTCTTAGCACAGTCTGTCCCTAGTTAATGGATTGAATTCATGTCTCACTATACCTATCTATCTGTTGGCAGAAAATGGTGTAGGTTTCAATTTGATCTCCTCCTACGATTCTTGTGGTGCAAATGAGTACATGTCTTCATGGGAAATGGAAGTAGAGGCTATATATGGCTGTCCTCTTGATTTGGAGACAGTGCCAGGAATTATTCTGTGTCCATGAAGAAGAGACTGAGGGCAGAGAAATCATTTGATGTGCAAATCCTAGTTTTGAGAAATCCCTTCATATGCGAATACATATAGCTACTATTTTGCTCTCATTGACTTCAATATTTTTGGATTAGGCTCTTTGACCCTCCCAATTGAGGTACTTATTGGGTATCTCATTTTGATGTTGCTTTTTTTGTTTGTTTTTAGATCTACTTGAACAGTAGAAATAAAACCATAAGTCACAAATATTATTTTCAATATATCCACTGAGTTCAGTTTGGTGTAATTAATGTAGTCGGATTGCTCATGGTTCACTAACATTTGACAAACAGGTGGCATTGCTGAAAACATTCTAAAGATCTGTGTATGGATTAGTGAACAATTTGATAGTTCTGGTTTGTAGATAAATAAGCTCTAGTCTGAAAAAATGACTTAATCACTCAACAAATAATACCAAGATGAGGGCATTAAACTAAAGTTGAAACAAATAGAGTATTTTGAAAATAATAGCAAGTCCTAAAAGTGTATTGAGTTTTAGCATAAGTGACTATCCCAAAATTCCTATAACAAATGTATTATTTGGTACTCATTTTCCTGTTAAAAGTACTTAAGCCGTCTAAACAAGAAGGAGAGACAATATCATGTAACTGCTATGTGAGCTACCACACGACAAACTTAATGACTAGCAAGTGTCAAATAACTGAAGTAAACAGTTCATAGACAACACAACATCTGACAACTATTCATCCAAAGTACTCAGTAAGTACTTAAGGATAACAAACACCTTCACCAGCAATCAGGATCATTTTGCAAACTATTCACTAACCCAAAAAGAAGCTAAATTTGTTATGGCTATAATTTGTTATAACTCGTTTGGACCGGCTCAATTTATTTTAATCAACTTCAATATAAGTACACTGTGTTCTTGAGAAATATGTAAGAACTATCCAGAAAAAAAAAAGCAGATAATGTAACTGTATGGAGCCCCAGTGCCTGCTATCTTCTTATAAGTATTTGTTGGTTGAAAGCATAATATTCCTAGATTCTTGAGTACGTGTGTCTATTGTTAATTGCACCCAGCACAAGTGAGTAAATGCAATGCAAAGTTGAAGGCACTGGAGATATTTTGAGGAAGGCATCAAAGAGAAGAGAGGAGAAAGGCAAGATGGTGGGATATTTCAGGTTAATCTTAGCAGAGCCTTTGCTAAGGGAAGACAGGTAGATTTAGAACACTTGCAGGGTTTTATGAGTAGTTCACTGCATCCATCCATTGACTCTCAATGGAGTCTGGGCTGACTCCTTACAGCCCAGGGAGAGAGGGAGGTATGCAGTGGTGCTGTGAACCCTTTTCTTTACCAATCAGAGTACCATACAATGGAAAACCCAGACATTACTCCTGTTTTCATGTATGTGTCCCATGGCCCAGTAACCCAATTGCCTGCCTGCAATACTTACCCTACCATTGTCATTTCACAGGGGATTGTATAATAAAATAATTGGAGAATAAAACAAATATGCTGTTTAGAGATTATTTTATCAATATGAATTAATTTGAAACAATGAACTATTCCATGAGACATCTTAAAATTAATGGTAAGATGATGGGAAAACAGAAGGTAAAGTGCAGGCATGAGGTGCACATTCTCTTATATCTCTAGAAATAAAGAATGGCCCCAGTTCTTAAATTTTGTGATAAATGCTGTAAATCCTGTCTGTGGCCCTCTGTCTTTGTTCACTTTAATAAGGAATTTGGGTTAATCCTACTGACTGCCTATTTGCTTAGATCAAAATACAACATTTCTGGTGTCGAGGATTACTTCTGCCTTTGTTTATCCAGCTTTTGAGTCTTTCTATGGAACAATAAGGTACATGTCTGCACCTTCAGGGCCCACACACCTCTGTATCCTAGAGCAGTGATTCCAAACTTGTTCCGCCGCTTGTGCAGGGAAAGCTCCTGGTGGGCTGGGCTGATTTATTTACCTTCCGCATCCACAGGTTCAGCTGATCGCAGCTCCCAGTGGCCACAGTTCACTGCTCCAGGCCAATGGGAGCTTCTGGAAATGGCAGCCAGTACATCCCTTGGCCTGCGCCGCTTCCAGCAGCTCCCATTGCTTGGAGCAGAGAACCGCAGCCACTGAGACCTGCGATCGGCTGAACCTGCAGACGTGGCAGGTAAACAAACCGGCCCGGCCCACCAGAGGCTTTCCTTGCACAAGTGGCGGAACAAGTTTGGGAACCATTGTCCTAGAGAGCCAGTGTTTTTACCTGAACACCAGTGAGGAAGACTCAGGAACCTAGATAACATCAAAGATAATATTTATTCCCCTGGCTCCTTTTCAGAGCTCACATTTGTCTTCTTCTTTCTCTTCCGCTCTATCTCCTCATCCCCTACCCCCTTCCTTTCTCTGTGGTGCATCTGGGGAAATACAGTTCAAGGACCCAAGGCTACAGGAACTTCCTAGGAAGAAACTTACAAATGAAAATTGATGTAAATTTCTGTACCTGACTAAATACAACACCAACTATTTTGTGGCACCAGTAGATGATATATATGGCAAGTTCAAAGGTGACAACTTTTCTGCAGGACACAAGTAAATTCTTCTGCTGCATTCATTGGGGCCAAAAAGACAAGGAAGCTACCTGCCATTCCAGATCCTCTGCTTGATTATAGACACTTTGATAAAGCAATTCTTCACTGAATAAGACCATGTCCCATTGATAAATGTACGGGCAGAATGTTATTATTTCTGACAGAGAGCAAGAAGTGATTGATGGCATTGCAACTGCATTACATTAATTAGTTGCAACATGAAAAGACTTTTGATCAGATACCAATACCACCTGAGTATCTACATTCAACTTTATTTCTAACTATGCACCCATTAGTGTGGCCAAGTTACACTAGCCTAGGAGATTAGAGAGGGTATATTCATTAGTTAAAATGGAATTTTCATTGCTAAATTAGTTACAAAAGTTACAAAGGGATCAAAGAGTTGGAATTCTAAATAGTGTGAACAGAAAGCACTCTTTAAGGCTTTGGATATAAAAAGGAAAGAAGAAGAGAGGCTCATGGTTAGATAGGCAGATGGGATCGAGATGGTAACATGAGAGTTCACCACTCTCTGTGAAGATTAGTAACTTCCATGTATGAATTCGTACCTATCTGCAATTGTATATGTAATTGTCTGATAGAACATTTCTACTGAAATTAAATGAGATCATCTATGGTTATATATCATATAAGAAAAACAGATTTCAGTGTCCATATTATATTATCTTAAAAGAAAAGGAGTACTTGTGGCACCTTAGAGACTAACAAATTTATTTAAGCATAAGCTTTCGTGAGCTACAGCTCACTTCATCGGATGCGTGCATACTCCTTTTCTTTTTGAGAATACAGACTAACACGGCTGCTACTCTGAAACCTGTCATATTGTATTATATGAGTTGAAAGTTAAGTTTCAAACCTGTTCTTGTAAAAAGAAATTGGATGCACCAGCGTCTGGGAAGTACAATAAGTCTCTTCATCTGAGCTGAGTTTCAAGAACAGACAGTAACAGGTTTTGTGTTGTGGTACCTAGGTCAAGGGAGGCAAATAATTAACCCATTATAGCAAAAGTAAATTGAGAGACTACATCTCCTAGAAAAAACAAACATAAGGCCCCATTTTTCCCTGCCTTGCACAGGGGAAAGGAAACTCTGTAACTCAACTCATTCAGTTTCCTCCAAATTCTTACAGCAAGGGTTAAATTTGATCTGGAGGGCCTCCTGCTACCATTTAACCTATGGATTTCACTAGATCCACAGCCACCTGGAGACAAATGTTGCTTGGCTGCCCAAGCCACAGATACTTCTTTAGCACTCTCTCATTCTTCTTTGACTAATTTTTATTCATCTACAAATTCTTTCCCATTATTTCATGTGCCCTTAAAGTTTAGTATCCCTCTGGCTAAATAAGCATCTTAGAGCTTGAGCCTTCCAACAGTTCCTCAATGTGGTGTGTAAAAAAGATGCTAATGCTGAAGTCCTAAATTAAGCAAAACTCCTTTTGAAATTAATGTTATTTGTGATGAGACGTTTTTACACTGATTATCTGTTATGCCAATAATCTCTCCTCTTTACTTTTCCTGTGCTGTTTAACACTATTTATTCCAGACTATGCACTCAGATTCTGGAGTTCCTCTATCTTTCCTGAAGTGTTTATAGTTTACTTAAAAAGTAGGTTCCCCTCAATGTTTTCCTTATTTTGGTGGCAGTTCTGTTTTTTTAAAATACTACACTTCCCATGTCTGTATATGTTATAAAACAGATTATAGGGGTATGTACAGTACCAGAGATAAGAATTCCAATCCTGCTTATTATTATTAACAGGATTTGTCTGACTTCCTCCTTCATATTGCCTTGAAAATGTACTTCTGTGTCTCTGACTCTCTATCGATGGTTACACTGATTGACATTAATACCTAAAATGCCTTTAAATAGCATTGCTATGCAGACAACATACAGATTTATTGCTGCTTTTTGCTGATAATTCCTTGACAAATCCTATTTCTGCACTTCAAGAGTATTTGATAGAGATTCAGCAGTGGATATGTTCCAATAAGCTGTCTCTTAATGTCTTGAAAACTGAGTTATTATCAGCACTCCATTTACTTGAAAAATCTGTGTGGTGCTTTCACAGTAACTTAGTTGTATCTTTGTCAAATCTACACCATAAGAATATACAACCTTGGGATTTATAAGGATTTTGGTTTAGCATGTGAATTCTATTTTAGTATTAAAATAATGGTGCTGTATTAGACTTGAAATTTTGTTTTAATATGTTCAACTTCAAAAAGACTAATAGGTTTCAGGGTTAAGGCTTTTTCAAATCTGATTAATTATTTTGTTGTCTCATACAGTGATTCCTCTAATTCACATTTGGTTGAACTTCCTAAATTCACTGTTCATAAGGTCTGGCTATTTCAAAGTGCTACCATTTTATGGGCCTGGTTACAGACAAGAAATATAACTATAGAGCTGTATTTCAGAGAATTGTTTATGCTTGCCCAAGATAACTTATGGCTGTTGTGGACTTGACCCTGTGATATTCATAATTATACAGTTACAGAATGAACCAGTGAACTTTTCTTTATCTGCCTATCACAGGCTAAATAATATGAGAAATAAACGGTGCATAAACAGGTCTATGCAAAACAGGACATCATTTTAAAGGAAAGAGAGTAGTTCATTATTTTGTTCAATATTGATTTTATTCTACAACTCTCATTTCATCATAGCATTTGAAGTGTCTTGAGAAATCATGATCAAGTATATATGAAGTACCCTCTTCCATTACCAGTGGCTTCTGGGCAAACTCTCCCCAATTCCATTACCAATAAATAGAGAAAGGTACTAAAAAAAATCCCTAAATTATAGAGTGACCTGTTGTGTTAAATCATTGCTTTCCAAATTCACTGAAAGAATCTCACTGAAAGGGCCAACTGGCTTGATCTGAATCCAGAAGTATTTCCAGAAATGAAATATGCACAGAGATATGGCAGGATAGTAAATCAAATACCCAAACTAGTTTCAGGAGTTGTTTTGCCCTAATTCAAATAAAATGCCAGAGCCTCAACTAGGATAAATCAGTAGCTCTGATTTGAATGGATTAAATACAGCTGAGAATTTAAAATATCCAGACTTACAGTCAAATTAAATAAAAGGAAAAAGAAATTAGAGTTATTTTTCAATATATTAAAGCAGATCAGAAACCTACTTTCTAAATTATCCTCTGGGTGTAGAATCACTGGAATATTTAAAAGGGTAGCATATATTTTGGCAAAGTTATTTGATCTGAGTCTCAGAGGCAGGATTGACACTATTCTTTGACCTAATATATATTTGGGGGATGAATAAGCTAAATGTATGTTATCTTTGTCATCCTCCTCTTCAGATCTCATGTAAAGACAAAGTATATTTCATGAAATGGAACAACTTCCCGGATCATTAGGAAGAACAAAGGGGGCTAAGTAACATGAAACTACAGGCATTAGCAGAAGTAAATAAAATATATATCTTGGTACCATTCCTGAATGCAGTCAAGCATACTGATATATTGGGCCTTTCTCCTTCCTCAGAAAACTGTGGCATTTTGTATCCACATTTTTGTGTTCGATATAGATAAAACTGCATATTCTACAGGACCCTCTACACCTAAGTCCTGTGATTACAAGGTTTCAGCACAAAGGTACACAGACCAAAAAGTCATGTCTGAAATTTTTCTCTTATTTTAGGCAACTAACTCAGTAACCAACAGTTTTGGGGGAAACAGATAAAGTAACCAATCATTTATTGGAAATTTGGAGATTCCTAACTGATATTCAGACAGCTCAGAGTTGTTTAAAATACGTTTATTCTCTAGCTCATTGTACTGATTTTTTTTTTACAGATTTATAACTCTGTATACATAGAAAATAACTGATTAGTATTCAAAGTCACGAGCTGGAAGGAGAAAGACAAATTAGGAACTAGAAAATATACAGGGTTAGCTTTTCAAAGTAAGGTGTGTATTCATATGCTTGTGTATGCCTAACTTATGTGCAAAAATACCAGATATGTGCAATAACCAGAAATTTGTTTTTGCCTATGGCTAGTTATGCATGTTAGAGATCATGCACACAGGCTGCATATAACTGATCTCTATATGTTTTTGGGGGATGGTGTTCGGGCATAATACAGGTACATAGAAGTTAAAAATGTACATGTTCAGTTGTTTGTACCTAGCTTTGAAAATCTGATTCATGATCACCAATTTGTAAAGTGATACATTTCTGTAGAACAGATACAAGCTTATCTTTCGTAATATGAAATCAGCATAGTATAAAAACATTATATGGGAGTATATCTATCATTATTATTACATAACTTGAGACCCTAAAACAGTCCAAATTGTGATATAATAATAGCATCATAGTTTAGATGTGTCCAAAGCCATATAATACAAATAATTAGGGCTATCAAGCGATTTAAAATATTTATCGTGATTAATCGCTCTGTTAAACGATAGAATACCATTTATTTTAAATATTTGTGGATGTTTACTACATTTTCAAATATATCCATTTCAATTACAACACAAAATACAAAGTGTACAGTGCTCACTTTATATTTACTTTTATTTCAAATATTTGCACTGTAAAAAACAAAAAAAATGTATTTTTCAATTCACCTCATATAAGTACTGTGGTTAAATCTCTTTATTGTGAAAGTCGAACTTACAAATGTAGAATTATGTACAAAAAAAACTTCATTCAAAAATAAAACAATGTAAAACTTTCCGAATTACAGTGTTGCTCTTTTTAGACTTCTAAAAGCATGCTCCACACCTCGTCCCTCTCAGATTTTGGAAGGCACTTCAGATTCTTAAACCTTGGGCTGAGTGCTGTAGCTATTTTCAGAGATCTCACATCGGTACCTTCTTTGCATTTTGTCAAATCTGTTGTGGAAGTGTTCTTAAAATGAACATGTGCTGGGTCATCATCCGAGACTGCTATAACATGAAATATATGCAGAATGCAGGTAAAACAGAGCAGGAGACATAAATTCTCCCCCCAAGAAGTACAGTCAAAAATTTAATTGACACATTATTTTTTTAACAAGCATTATCAGCATGGAAGCATGTCCTCTGGAATGGTGGACAAACCATGAAGGGCCATACGAATGTTTAGTATACCTGGCATGTAAAATACCTTGCAATGCCAGCTACAAAAGTGCCATGCAAATGTGTGTTCTCACTTTCAGGTGACACTGTAAATAAGAAGCAGGCAGCAATATTTCCCATCAATGTAAACAAATGTGTTTGTCTAAGGGCTTGTCTACATTTACGTTTGATAGCGCTCTAACTTGCTGGCTCAGGGGTGCACACCCCTGAGTGCAGCAAGTCTGAGCATTTTAAAGTGCTTGTGTACACAGGGTCTGAGCACTAGAATCCATGCTCCTAGTGCTCAGAGCTAATCCCCTCATAGAGGTGGATTACCAGGAGCGCTGGGAGAGCTCTCTCCCAGCACTTGCATGCGACCACACTCGCACTTCAAAGCACTGCCACGGGAGCGCTCCCACAACAGTGCTTTGAAGTTTCCAGGGTAGCCATGCCCTTAGCAATTGGTAGAATAAGAAGTAGGACTGAGTGGACTTGTAGGTTCTAAAGTTTTACATTGTTTAGTTATTGAGTGAAGTTATGTAACCAAAAAAATCTGCATTTGTAAGTTACACTTTCACAATAAAGAGATTGCACTTCAGTACTTGTATGAGATGAATTGAAAAATACTATTTATTTTGTTTATTATTTTTACAGTACATATATTTGTAATCAAAAATAATAATATAAAGTGAGCACTGTGCACTTTGTATTCTGTGTTGTAATTGAAATCAATATTGAAAATGTAGAAAAACATCCAAAAATATTTTATATGTTTCAATTGGTATTCTATTATTGTAAGTGTGAATAATTGCAATTAATTTCTTTAGTTAGTCGCATGAGTTAACTGTGATTAATTGACAGCCCTACAAATAATTAAACTGAAAAAAACCCAATCATTTTGGTCAAAATGTTGCAATGTGAGTGCCTAAAATGGGTGACCAAAACTCTTATTTAGGCACCTAAGTAAGTGGCTTTACCTCCAAAGATGCTAAGCACCCACTACATTTCAGTGCTTGCATGAATATTTGTGATTCATGGTAAGAGTGGCAGAATTAAGGGCCTTATTGAATTTCCTCTTTTTATAGGTAGATATTTTTGAAAGAAGAGCTATCAAATATGATACTTCTTATCAAATTTCATCATATACCTTACTTTTCATATGATGCTGACCTGAAATAAACTAAAGAAAATAAAGCATTCACTCTTGCGGCCTAATCCAGGTCCCATTAACATTAATGGTAAAGCTCCTGATGACTGCAAGGGTGAAAAGATCACATCCTGCAGTATAATCCTCACTCCTGCATCAGAGCCTTTATGCCATATGGAAAAGGAGTACTTGTGGCACCTTAGAGACTAACAAATTTATTAGAGCATAAGCTTTCGTGAGCTACAGCTCACTTCATCTTATGCTCTAATAAATTTGTTAGTCTCTAAGGTGCCACAAGTACTCCTTTTCTTTTTGCGAATACAGACTAACACGGCTGCTACTCTGAAACCTGTGTTTATGCCATATAAGAGCTGAAATGGCATAAAGGGTCCATTAAAGCCGTCTCCCACAGTCTCCTCTGCAAACATTGGGTATGTTGGGGTGGGGTATTTTAGACCTCACTAACCTTGGGCTGAGGTTTCTGTGCTGTGCCTTATAGAAGTGAAGCAGACAATCTCACTCTATGGGCTTCATCCTCCATGATTAAAGTTGGTGTGAATTTTACCACTGTGAATTAGCTCCAATGCCACAACATGTGATTAGTTAAATATGTAAAAAGAACTGAAAATCAAGGATTTGTCAGTTCAAAAATATGGTTTTGAATTAGTTAAATGAGCAGGAAACAAATTAAATAGGACATAAAAACACAAGCATTTCTAGACTAAATGAAAGAGTTTCTTGGAATTGTACAATTATTTCTGCAATTTATTTGAACTAAATAGATATTACATAGATTCTGATTAAAATGTTACACTAAAACCATGTAGAGTAATGGAGACTTGAACATAATCAAGATATGCAGAGATTGAAAAGCTGGATATGTACATTAACTATATATTTTCAGCAAAGGGCAAATATTTTTTAATGAAGCATGTCACAGCAATCCGTTCAGAGATGCAATGTAACACAAAATCTAGAGAATCTTGAAGATTAAATACGGTCTCCTTTAAAAAATAACTTAAGCAATAAACATTAGTTTTTTAAATAGAAATGTGAAAGAAATGAGCACATCAGAAAAAATAGATTAAAAATAGCTTTAATAAATCCTGTAGGGCTGAGTGAGTGGTTCTCATTGAAAAAAAATCAAAATTCACTTAGACAAGCTTGAGTACTTCACACTAAGCATGAGTATTTATAGGCCATTTAATGAATGCTTATGATAGGAGTAAGAGTTTTATATAATGGTACAATCAAGGATATTATTCTGGTGCCACTGTATTATTTTATGGTCTTAAGTGTTGTTGTGCAGAAAATCACTAAATAATAATTTAAACTGAATATTTTCTGTGGACATTATGGGTATTATATTTCATCCCATATTTGTTTGTTTGTTTGTTTGTTTGTTTGTTTGTTTTTAATGGGGGAAGTAATCTGATTTGCCAATGAGAAGTAATAAAAAACAGTGCTGCCAAGTCAAAGACCTTTCCCCTTGGCATTCTTCAAAAGGAAACAAAAAAGGAAACTGGGCCTTACTTATTTTGATACTATGATTGGGATGTGGGAATGAAGAGTCAACGATGAGGGAAAATCAATCCGCATTCCTTTTTCTCTCCAAAAACAGTCTCCCCTCTTCCCACTGCCCACTTCCCTGCTCCTACGCAATATTTCCTTGCTCATATATCCAAGGACTGCATTAGCCTTCTGAGTTACAGTATCACACCAGGAGCTCATGTTCAATTGGTTATTTGCCATGACTCCTAAATCCTTTTCACAGTCACTGCATGCTAGGATATATCCCTCACCATATAAGTGTCACCTACATTTTTTTGTTCTCAGATGTATGATTTTGCATTAAGCTATATTAAAAGTTGAAATTAATTTGCAAACTGGATACAATTAACTTAGGCTTGAATAAAGACTGGGAGTGGATGTGTCATTACACAAAGTAAAACTATATCCCCATGTTTATTCCTCCCCTCCCCCCACTGTTCCTCATACGTTCTTGTTGACTGCTGGAAATGGCCCACCTTGATTATCACTACAAAATTTTCCTCCTGCCCCCCCCACTCTCCTGCTGGTAATAGCTCACCTTACCTGATCACTCTTGTTACAGTGTGTATGGTAACACCCATTGTTTCATGTTCTCTATGTATATAAAATCTCCCCACTGTATTTTCCACTGCATGCATCTGATGAAGTGAGCTGTAGCTTATGAAAGCTTTTGCTCAAATAACTTTGTTAGTCTCTAAGGTGCCACAAGTACTCCTTTTCTTTTTGCACATACAGACTAACACAGCAGCTACTCTGAAACCTGTCATTAAAAGTCAAGTTGTTCTAATGGACTCACCTTGCCAAGCAAACAAGATCAGTCTGTATAATTGACCTGTGCCTCTGTCATAAATATAAAGGGAAGGGTAAACACCTTTAAAATCCCTCCTGGCCAGAGGAAAAACCCTTTCTCCTATAAAGGGTTAAGAAGCTAGGATAACCTCGCTCGCACCTGACCAAAATGACCAATGATGAGACAAGAAACTTTTAAAAGCTGGGGCGAGGGAGAAACAAAGCCTCTCTCTCTGGCTGTGTGATGTTTTTGCCGGGGACAGAACAGGAATGGAGTCTTAGAACTTAGTAAGTAATCTAGCTAGATATGCGTTAGATTCTGATTTCTTTAAATCGCTGAAGAAATAAGCTGTGCTGAATGGAATGGATACTCCTGTTTTTGTGTCTTTTTGTAACTTAAGGTTTTGCCGAGAGGGATTCTCTGTGTTTTGAATCTTATTACCCTGTAAGGTATTTACCATCCTGATTTTACAGAGGTGATTCTTTTTTACTTTTTCTTATATTAAAATTCTTCTTTTAAGAAACTGAATGCCTTTTCATTGTTCTTAAGTTCCAAGAGTTTGGGTCACCTATGCAAATTGGTGAGGATTTTTATCAAACCTTCCCCAGGAAAGGGAGTGTAAGATTTGGGAAGATTTTTGGGGGAAAGACGTTTCCAAATGGACTCGTTCCCAGTAACCGGTGTTAGACGTTTGGTGGTAGCAGCGAAAGTCCAAGGGCAAAAGGTAAAATAGTATGTAGCTTGGGGAAGTTTTAACCTAAGCTGGTAAAAGTAAGCTTAGGAGGTTTTCATGCAGATCCCCACATCTGTACCCTAGAGTTCGGAGTGGGGAAGGAACCTTGACAGCTTCACACTAATACACACTTCAATAATTGTTGTGACTTCTACAAATTTTACTATCAATTATTTTAGATTTTCTATGGGGTTATTTTTAAAGATACTGAACACCATTGGGCCAAGAACAGATCTTTGCAGGGCCTCACTAAAAACACCGCCATAGGATGATGTTTCCCATTTACAATACATCTGTGAGATCAATCAGATAAGCAGTTTAAAATCCATTTCATATATGCTACATTGATTTTATATTTTGCTATTTTCCTTTTAGCTGAATATTATGCATGAATAAGTTAAATACCTTACATAAATCAAAATATATTATGTCAAAACAGTTACCTTTGTCAAGCAAAAGTAATCTTATCAAAAATGATAACAGCTTTGTCTGAAAAGACCTACTTTTCATAAAACCATGTTGACTGGCATTAATTATATATCTTCCTTTAATTTTTACTGATTATGTTGCTTTTCTCTTTTTTTTTCTGTATTTCTACAATGTCTAGCACAATGGTGGTCTTGGTTCATGACTGGGTCTTTTAGTCACTACAAAAATACAAATAAATAAATAAATAAATATCAACCTTTCCTTGATTTTGCCTTGGACTGACATGAGGCTGACTAGCCTATGTTTTCCCAATTCAATTTGTTTACCGTTTTAAAACATTAAAACAACACTAGCTTTTTCCCAGTCTTCTGGAACTTCCCCCGTATTTGAAGATTTGTTAAACTGCCAACATCAATGCTTCAGAGAGCTCCTCAGCCAATTATTCTAATACTCTAGCTCAGTGTTTCCCAAACTTGGGATGCTGCTTGTTCAGGGAAAGACCCTAGCGGGCCGGGCCGGTTTGTATACCTGCCCCATCCGCAGGTTTGACCGATGGCGGCTCCCACTGGCTGTGATTCGCCGCTCCAGGCCAATGGGGGCTGTGGGAAGCGGTGGCCGGTGTGTCCCTCTGCCTGCGACAATTCCCACAGCCCCCATTGGCCTGCAGCAGCGAACCACAGCCAGTGAGAGCTGTGATTGGCTGAACCTGTGGGCATGGCAGGAAAACAAACCGGCCCGGCCTGCCAGGGGCTTTCACTGACCAAGCGGCATCCCAAGTTTGGGAAACACTGCTCTAGGATGGAAATTATCCAGTCCTACAGATTTTAAATATTTAACTTTAATAGTTGTTTCCCGAATCACTAATGAAACAAAACATATTTAATGATCAGTTTCAGATATGAATACATCATCCTGCTGCTTTCCAAATATAGAACAGAAATATTTATTGAATACTGCTGCCTTTTCTACATTATGATCTAGGGTTATTTTAACCATCTTTTGTGATTCCACAGTTATGGTTTTTTGTGTATCTAGTGAAGCATTCTTAAATTGCCAAATATCATTCATTATATTTAAATGTTTCTTCTCACTCAGTTTTGCTCATGATTGTTTTCAGCTTTGAAAATTTGGCCCTTTTAAAGCATCAAGTGTCTACTCCTATTTCAAGCAACCTTACCTGTTGTAGATTTGTTTTTATTTAGAAAGAGACTCACAAATTCTGTTTTGGAATTAGATCAACATAAAGAAAAACCTAAGTGCTGGGGTTCCTGCAAATATGGCCTTAACTGAGGCACCGTAACTCTGGTATTTTTTAAACTGTAAATATTGCTGTTATTAAGCATTCTTATCTATGACTAAATTTTTTTTAATTTGCTGTTCTAATCAGTCACAAGTTGAAAACTGGTTTCAGAGTAGCAGCCGTGTTAGTCTGTATTCACAAAAAGAAAAGGAGTACTTGTGGCACCGTAGAGACTAACAAATTTATTAGAGCATAAGCTTTCGTGAGCTACAGCTCACTTCATCGGATGCATTTGGTGGAAAAAACAGAGGAGAGATTTATATACACACACACACACAGAGAACATGAAACAATGGGTTTATCATACACACTGTAAGGAGAGTGATCACTTAAGATAAGCCATCACCAACAGCAGGGGGGGGAAGGAGGAAAACCTTTCATGGTGACAAGCAGGTAGGCTAATTCCAGCAGTTAACAAGAATATCAGAGGAATAGTGAAGGGTGGGGTGGGAGGGAGAAATACCATGGGGAAATAGTTTTACTTTGTGTAATGACTCATCCATTCCCAGTCTCTATTCAAGCCTAAGTTAATTGTATCCAGTTTGCAAATTAATTCCAATTCAGCAGTCTCTCGTTGGAGTCTGTTTTTGAAGCTTTTTTGTTGAAGTATAGCCACTCTTAGGTCTGTGATCGAGTGACCAGAGAGATTGAAGTGTTCTCCAACTGGTTTTTGAATGTTATAATTCTTGACGTCTGATTTGTGTCCATTCATTCTTTTACGTAGAGACTGTCCAGTTTGGCCAATGTACATGGCAGAGGGGCATTGCTGGCACATGATGGCATATATCACATTGGTAGATGCGCAGGTGAACGAGCCTCTGATAGTGTGGCTGATGTGATTAGGCCCTATGATGGTATCCCCTGAATAGATATGTGGACAGAGTTGGCACCGGGCTTTGTTGCAAGGATAGGTTCCTGGGTTAGTGGTTCTGTTGTGTGGTGTGTGGTTGCTGGTGAGTATTTGCTTCAGATTGGGGGGCTGTCTGTAAGCAAGGACTGGTCTGTCTCCCAAGATCTGAGAGAGCGATGGCTCGTCCTTCAGGATAGGTTGTAGATCCTTGATGATGCGTTGGAGAGGTTTTAGTTGGGGGCTGAAGGTGATGGCTAGTGGCGTTCTGTTGTTTTCTTTGTTGGGCCTGTCCTGTAGTAGGTGACTTCTGGGTACTCTTCTGGCTCTGTCAATCTGTTTCTTCACTTCAGCAGGTGGGTATTGTAGTTGTAGGAATGCATGATAGAGATCTTGTAGGTGTTTGTCTCTGTCTGAGGGGTTGGAGCAAATGCGGTTATATCGTAGCGCTTGGCTGTAGACAATGGATCGAGTGGTATGATCTGGATGAAAGCTAGAGGCATGTAGGTAGGAATAGCGGTCAGTAGGTTTCCGATATAGGGTGGTGTTTATGTGACCATCGCTTATTAGCACTGTAGTGTCCAGGAAGTGGATCTCTTGTGTGGACTGGTCCAGGCTGAGGTTGATGGTGGGATGGAAATTGTTGAAATCATGGTGGAATTCCTCAAGAGCTTCTTTTCCACGGGTCCAGATGATGAAGATGTCATCAATGTAGCGCAAGTAGAGTAGGGGCATTAGGGGAAGAGAGCTGAGGAAGCGTTGTTCTAAGTCAGCCATAAAAATGTTGGCATACTGTGGGGCCATGCGGGTACCCATCGCAGTGCCGCTGATTTGAAGGTATACATTGTCACCAAATGTGAAATAGTTATGGGTCAGGACAAAGTCACAAAGTTCTGCCACCAGGTTAGCCGTGACAGTATCGGGGATACTGTTCCTGACGGCTTGTAGTCCATCTTTGTGTGGAATGTTGGTGTAGAGGGCTTCTACATCCATAGTGGCTAGGATGGTGTTTTTAGGAAGATCACCAATGGACTGTAGTTTCCTCAGGAAATCGGTGGTGTCTCGAAGATAGCTGGGAGTGCTGGTAACGAAGGGCCTGAGGAGGGAGTCTACATAGCCAGACAATCCTGCTGTCAGGGTGCCAATGCCTGAGATGATGGGGCGTCCAGGATTTCCAGGTTTATGGATCTTGGGTAGCAGAGAGAATACCCCAGGTCGGGGCTCCAGGGGTGTGTCTGTGCGGATTTGTTCTTGTGCTTTTTCAGGGAGTTTCTTGAGCAAATGCTGTAGTTTCTTTTGGTAACTCTCAGTGGGATCAGAGGGTAATGGCTTGTAGAAAGTGGTGTTGGAGAGCTGCCTAGTAGCCTCTTGTTCATACTCCGACCTATTCATGATGACGACAGCACCTCCTTTGTCAGCCTTTTTGATTATGATGTCAGAGTTGTTTCTGAGGCTGTGGATGGCACTGTGTTCTGCATGGCTGAGGTTATGGGGTAAGCGATGCTGCTTTTCCACAATTTCAGCTCGTGCACGTCGGCGGAAGCAGTCTATGTAGAAATCCAGGCTGCTGTTTCGACCTTCAGGAGGAGTCCACCCAGAATCCTTCTTTTTGTAGTGTTGGCAGGAAGGTCTCTGTGGGTTAATATGTTGGTCAGAGGTGTGTTGGAAATATTCCTTGAGTCTGAGACGTCGAAAATAGGATTCTAGGTCACCACAGAACTGTATCATGTTCGTGGGGGTGGAGGGGCAAAAGGAGAGGCCCCGAGATAGGACAGATTCTTCCGCTGGGCTAAGAGTATAGTTGGATAGATTAACAATATTGCTGGGTGGGTTACGGGAACCATTGTTGTGGCCCCTTGTGGCATATAGTAGTTTAGATAGCTTAGTGTCCTTTTTCTTTTGTAGAGAATCAAAGTGTGTTTTGTAAATGGCTTGTCTAGTTTTTGTAAAGTCCAGCCACGAGGAAGTTTGTGTGGAAGGTTGGTTCTTTATGAGAGTATCCAGTTTTGAGAGCTCATTCTTAATCTTTCCCTGTTTGCTGTAGAGGATGTTGATCAGGTGGTTCCGCAGTTTCCTTGAGAGTGTGTGGCACAAGCTGTCAGCATAGTCTGTGTGGTATGTAGATTGTAATGGATTTTTTACCTTCAGTCCTTTCAGTATGATGTCCATCTGTTTGCATTTGGAGAGGAAAATGATGTCTGTCTGTATCTGTGCGAGTTTTTTCATGAAGTTGACAGATTTCCACTCTATACGGCTAAATTCAGTGCCTTGCATAATCACAGGTTTCAGAGTAGCAGCCGTGGAGCCTCTGATAGCGTGGCTGATGTGATTAGGCCCTATGATGGTATCCCCTGAATAGATATGTGGACAGAGTTGGCACCGGGCTTTGTTGCAAGGATAGGTTCCTGGGTTAGTGGTTCTGTTGTGTGGTGTGTGGTTGCTGGTGAGTATTTGCTTCAGATTGGGGGGCTGTCTGTAAGCAAGGACTGGTCTGTCTCCCAAGATCTGAGAGAGCGATGGCTCATCCTTCAGGATAGGTTGTAGATCCTTGATGATGCGTTGGAGAGGTTTTAGTTGGGGGCTGAAGGTGATGGCTAGTGGCGTTCTGTTGTTTTCTTTGTTGGGCCTGTTCTGTAGTAGGTGACTTCTGGGTACTCTTCTGGCTCTGTCAATCTGTTTCTTCACTTCAGCAGGTGGGTATTGTAGTTGTAGGAATGCATGATAGTTGAAAACTGTTCAATCATATTTCTCATCCCCTGCAACATAGCTTCTTTTATAGAGCTCATTCAGACCTAGAATGCATGTCACGTTTGAAGAAAAATAGTTTGATATTTTTAAATTTATAAATATTTGAAAGTATCTAATAAATCCTTTAACTAAGGTACATCTAATTGGAGTGCTATGGATACTCTTTTTTTTCCTGTTCTTTACTGCTCCTTTATGGGGTAGGAAGATGGCCTCATAAATTTCCTCATCTCCCTTTAAAAAAAAAGTCACAAACAATTATTAATACCATTAGGAATGTTTTTTCAGCTTCTTATCAGTAGGACTATTCACCCTCTACACAACTGGCTGTCTAGTATCACGAAAAACAAAATATTTGTGTTAGCCAATTCCATTTTGGTGCTTTGTGCAACTCAATCTTTACCCATAAACTCATTGATGCCTTTGTCTGCAGCCAGCTTTCCACAGGAGATGTGAAAAGGTGCTTCTTTAGCCCATTTGCTTCTCTACCTTGGAGATTCTGATCTCAGGTGATGTGGTTCCAGAGACTCTCACAGTTGCTCTTCCGTAGACTCTTCCCCATGAATAGTCTTTGATGGACTCCTGGTAGATTTTCAGTAGAGCTGAATTTTAGATGTAAGTGTCCTCTTTCATTCATTCTGTCTTTCATTGATCTCCATGAAAACTCTCGCTCATCTTTTTTGGGTTCGGTTATCTTAGGAATATATCAATTTGTTGGTTCTTTTTTTTCCCTTGGAACATCCAATATTGCAAAAAAAGGGTTGATAAGATTTTAACATTACATTATTGTCTTTGTCTTATAAAGAGGTGCTTTCATTAACTGTTATTTTTTTTTAATTTGCTTATTTGTTTTTTTTTTTTGGTTCATGTTGCAGAGATCTTTTCCAGAATGTTTCAGAGGTGCTGAAAGCTGAGTTTCTAAATGTTGCCCTACACTCCTGTTGTTAGAACTGGGTTTATTGTCTCATGCCTATGCAAAAAATAGCTCATATTCATAAATTCATAGAGTTTAAGGCAGAAAAGGACCATTAGATCATTTAATCTCACATCCGGTAAATCACAAGCCATTAAATTTTACCCAGTTACACCTGAATGGAGCCCAATTAATTGTGTTTGACTAAAGCATAATTTTTGTTTGGCTAACACGTATCTTCCAGAAAGGCATCTAGTTTTATCTGAAAACTTCAAGAGATATAACTTCCTTTCTAGTTTGTTCCAACGGTTAATTACCCTCACTGTTAAAAAATTGTCCCTTATTTCAAACCTGACTTTGTCTCACTTGTTCTTGTTATGTCTTTCTCAACTTGATTAAGGAGCCCTTTAGTCCCTGACATGTGCTCTCCATGAAGGTACTTATGCACTATAATTGTCATTTCACAATCTTCTTTTTGATAAGCAATGCTCATTCATCTTTTTAAGTCTGTCACTGTAAGGGATTATCTCCTACTCTTGAATCATTTTTGTGTCTCTTTTCTGCACCCTCTTCAGTTTTTCAGCATCCTTTTTAAAATGTGGACACCAGAATGACTTGCAGAATTCCAATGACATATAAAGAGCTAAAAATAAACTCCTCACTACTTCCTTGCTTATACATCCAAGGATGACATTTGTTCTTTTTACCACCGTATTGCACTAGGAACTCATGTTGAGTTGTTTGTCCAGTATTAAAATTCATTTTTGTTGAATGGGCCAATATTCCCAAGTGATCCAGATCATTCTATATTAATGCCCTGTCCTCATCATTATTTACCATTCCTCCAATCTTTGTGTCAACTGCCAATATTATCAGCAGTGATTTTATATTTGCCTCTCGCACATTTATGAAAATGTTGAATAATGTTGGGTCTAGTACTGATTGCTGGAAAATCCCTCTAGAAAACTCCATTTCATGATAATTTTCCATTTACAATCACCTTTTGAGATCTGCCAGGCAATTCTTAATCCAAGTAAAGTCTGTTTTATTGATACTATTATTATTAATAATTATTGTTATTTGTATTACTGTAGTACCTAGGAGTTGTGGTCATTGTGTTGGGCATTGTACAAACACAGACCAAATATTCTGTAGTGATATTTTTTAATTAGAATTTCATATGGTACTAAGTAAAATGCCTTACAAAACTGCCAAAGAGAAGGAGAGGCACAGAGAGGTGAAATGACTTTTCCAAGATCATACAGAAGGTGAGTGGCAAAGCCACTATGAGAATATGGGTCTCCTGGGTCCCAATCCAGTTGCCTAGCCACTAGACAATGCTACCTCTAAACATGCCTAAGAGCCAAATTATACTTTTGGTGCTATGAAAATAATAACATCTTTACCCAGTCTATATCTGAGTTTAGTTTGCAAACTTGTTTATTGTATGCATTGATCAACAGGAGTTTTGACTGAGTAAACACTAATGAAGTTTTCGGTGTCACCTTGTGTTAACTGTCAGCTCTGTGTTCTTGGGAACCAGGGCACAGTGCCCAGCCTGTCTGACTCATGAAGGACCCCCCCACACAGCCTCTTCTTCAACCCAAACCGATCACAAGAAAGACTTACAAAAAGCAATGAAAAGGCAGTGGGAGACAAACCTAAACCCCTCTGGACAAGGTGACAGGATTAAGGCAACTCCCCAGCCTCATTTGCATCAAAGATGGAATAGGGAGTCATCTCCATTAGCATACAGAATGGAGAACAGATATTCCAAGGCAAGAACCATACTGAACTCTGGGACCAGAAAGCAGGGAAGCAGTTCATGATGGGGGATCTCTACTTCACATGTTAATGAACCCATGCCTGAAGACACCCAGCTCAGTAGTTATCAGACAAATTCTAGTAATAAATCCTTTATTGGTATCCAAAATACTGAAGCTGCCGAATTGCATTGCGAGCTCCCTTGAAGGAACATGTCCATAGCCAGGAATGATCAGTTCCTATTGTGTAGCCCGAACACAATAACTTTGGTATACTCCCTTGAGCCATCAGTTTACCCATAAACAAATCTAGTGTAATCCCTTGAACCATTGTTGTTTCCCTACAAAAAAAAAAAAAACCATGCTCAAGTAAGTATTCTGATACCTGGATCCAAAATCTACATCAGTTCTATTGGGACTTCATCTTCTCCTGACTGATCGTGCTGGGGGCTCTGCCTGTTTCCAGCAATTCGTACCCTCATTTACCACCACCACCTGGATACCCCAACCGGTTCAAACTTCATGGAGAAATGAGAACCCCACTTTCTTTCTCTCTTTTTTTTTTCTACTCTAGGTATAGCTTTCTAACCCTGACTTGTGTGATCGGTTGTAGTTTTCCAAACCTGACTTTTGTAATCAAATATAAGCTATATTTAATATTGTAACTCTTTTGTTTGTTTGGCTCTCCTTGTATGGTTATTACCTAACAATAAATAAATTTTATGGTTAAGCTGGTTGCTTCTCTCTCTCACTCTCTCTCTCTCTCCCTCTCTTTCTTTTGTGTTTTTGGCTTTCCTGTTTTCTCTGCAACAACACTCCTCTTACCTAAGCTAAAGATCCCTGCAGTGCCCAAAAATACTGTGGGGTTTGCTCATCAAGTGGGTTACTACCAGAATAACTGTAACGTGAAAGTGGGGATAGGGACGTGCTGAACCTGGCGGGGTGGCAGCTTGGAAGTGCTGCTTGACCCAGCCTACTGAGTCCAGGGACATATAAGGGGTCAGCTTGGGAAGTGCTGATTGACCCAGTCCTCTTAGATGTACTCTGTTAATGTGTGTGTGTTCATCTCATTGTGGGGCCGGAGGAACCCAGCTCTGGGAAACCTAGTGCAGGATAGCTCCACTGGGAGGAAACTTGCAAAAGGGAGAAGTAGAGCTCCATATAACAACACAAGCACTATATTGATAGAATTACAGGAACCCTTCCCCCCTCCGAAGAGTAACCCTAATATGAGCTGTAGCTCACGAAAGCTTATGCTCTAATAAATTTGTTAGTCTCTAAGGTTCCACAAGTACTCCTTTTCTTTTTGCGAATACAGACTAACACGGCTGCTACTCTGAAACCTAATAAATGAGTGTATCCCAAAGTAACAGGCAAATCTGGTAACACTTGTTTATCTTTTACTGATAATAAAAGGAGTATAAGTGATATAAACTTTTTATATATTCTATCTATAACAGCAAGTTGTAAAAGCTTTAAAAATTTCGTACAGAAAAGTAGCTCACGCTTCTTAACAGCTAGTTTCTAATGCATTTCTACTGATTTTTTTCTAATGTGTTCATTTTCAAAGATCTATAAAAGTTTATAGGAATTTTTATAGCCATCTTTACAGGACCCAGACTGGCAATTGGCCTTTTTTCCCTTAGACTGTTTAGAAATCATTACAACTTAAAAAAAATAGATATTTCCATCTTCTAAGAAGAACAAAATCAAAAAGTTTAGAAATGGAAAAAGACCGACTGGGTTAGCTGGCCTGCCTCCAGACAATGCAGGATTTTTCCATGTAGAACAGGCCTATTTTTAAATGACTCAAGTCATAGAGATTCCACAACCCACTTCAGAGATTATTCCACAGTGTAATAGGCCTCACTGTGAGAAATCTTTCTCTGATAATCTGCCCACATCTTCCTTTTTTAATTTAATCTCATTATTCAGTTATACCTCCTTGTACCACCTTAAATGATTCCTCAATTACTGATAGACTTGTTGTTTAGGATAGCATAACTAATGGAATGAAACTGAGCAAGGAAAATGTAAACTACCAACAAGATTGTTCTAATATTGAGGTATTAGTCATTATTAGACTGCAGAAGAATCTTCCACTAAACCAGACAAATCAGTTGAAAATATAGAGAAAAATCCTGCTGTGGAAGGGCCATGTACTGGATGACCTAATAGGTCTTTTCCATCTCTAATTTTTCATATTTGACAATTCTATTTGCTCAAGAGGTTCAGTCTTTTCATTTGCAGAAAGCACAGTTTATAGCACACTTCTGTTTTACTTATGAATCATTTGGCAGATAAAAACTTCCATTCTCTTTATTGTAGATATAGGCAGAAATCCCTTATTGGACAATACAAGAAGTACTGGTACTAAAAACCGATTAAAAAAACAATAAAAATACAGACAAGCATGTAAATAAGATAATTAACTTATTTAAGGCTTTGTAGTGGCAGCTCCACACACTGATTAGTGGGGGAATCTGAGTTCAGGTCTGACAGGGGATATTGCTTGTAGCAACTACTGTATATACTGGATGAATTCTGAAGCAAAGTAGGATCCTTGCCATGTTCATTTTATAATAATGATAATAATTTACACTTCTGTCAGATCTCATAGCATTTTGCAAACTTTAATTAATTCTCCCAATATCCTTGTGAAATAGTTAGCAATTACTGTATTATCTTAATTTCAGAGTTGAGAAAAAGGGAACACTGTTCAAAGAAGCTTAGTGACTACTCCAAGGTTACACAGAGGGCACTCTTATTCTATATAAGACTCTGTTAGTATAACTGGTAAAACTCCTAGACAAGACCTAAGAACAATCATCCAGGACTCAAGAATATCTATAAAAGACTGATGGACCTGAGGATTTAAAGTAAGTCTCCCCACTGCCAAATCCCAAGAACTTGCAGTGACTGAGAATAAATAAGAGCAAAGAGAGGTTTCCATTGGGAAATTTCTTTTATTGGATTAAACATTGATAATGTGGTGATATTTTTACTTAGATTGTAAACTCTTTGGGGCAGGAACCATTGTTTTGGTTTGGTTTTGTACAGTACCTACTACATTGGGGTCCACAGCATGACTGGTGCCCTTAGGCACAACAATAATACAAATAATAAGTATATATTATTAGGTCAATTTAATTACCTCTTTCACAAATCTTCACAGATTAAGTTAGTTTATGTCAGGTTAATGTGGTGTTAATCTTATTTTCTGTTTAGCTTCTCAGCTCATCTCCTCCTGGGCTTTATCTTCAGTTAGAAGATAAAGAATGTTTTTATTTATCAGATTTCTCCTAACAAGCAATTGGACAGACTGTTTCCCTTTGTATCAAAGTCCCACATAGTCCAAGATCCCCTGTTCTCACTCTCAATGCTTCCCTCCCCTCAAGATTAGGCCACTTGTTAGTTTCCTTCATATTTATACTTCCAAATACATGGCACAAGGGATCATCCCTCCCACTCAGAAAGTAATTTACAATCAATCAACAGATCTTATCTATGATTAACTCACTTCATACACTCAGTGACTTGCAGACTTCAAAGAGACTAGTTGAAATAGCTCATTTTTTTATTTACTGCTCTTAAAATTAATATCTTTTCCAATATCTGTTTTATTTCTAGATCAACATTCAGTTGACAGACTGGAAGTGCTGGACCTAGAGTTCTCTTTGAGTGTCTCTGGGAGAAGTCACTTTTTGCAGGGTAACTATTTCCATTGCTGTTCAACTTGGGACTTTGCTGAGAAACATTTGGATGGCAATTTGCTGGCATTGGTTTTGCCTTAGTATATAATAGGGCAGACCATGAGACTGTTGTCATTACCCAGTCAAGGTGGAAGGATGCCAATGTCCTGAACAAACAGTTCATCAAGAACCCATCCAATGAACCCAAGGGCTTTTCATTCCCACATAAAATATGGTCCACTTTGAATTGCAGCTTCACATTACATGGCAGGTGTGTCTACCTTCTCCATAAATGGTTACTGAGACATAATCCTATCTGTGACTTCAGAAATTAATTTCAAACTGTGGAACACCTCATCAACCAACATCTCAAATAATCATATCCTGGTGGTATCTCTGCCATCCTTTCTACACTACCTGAAGCAATCAACTGGATTACCAGCCTACATTTGGACATCAAAAATTGCTATTTCCAAGCCATATAAAAGAAGACAACTTGTAGGCTGGCCACCCTAGATTTGCAAGTTATTATGCAGAACACACTTTGAATCCATAGTTTATTTAGAGCAATGATGCTTTGGCTCTGAGAAAAGGCTAAGAAAAGACATGCTGTGGTTTTGGAGGCAATGGATTATCTTCTGTCTGATTTGTAAACCAGATAATGGTCCCTGCCTTTAAATGTCAGACTTTTTTATAACTTCTGGCTGATGACAACCTACTAATGAGTTAATTCCTTCAAGGTACTCCTTTAATTCTTTCACATGTGTAAAGAACAAAGACATCCACAATTTAGAATATGATGCCTCAACTTAAGAATTTGACAAGGTATTGTGCAAGGTATTCAAATTGCAATATTTGTCAGATTGTTTGTTCTATGAATTGCCTCTCTATGTGCAATTACATTTGATTTGATGTAATTAAGGTTAATTGGTGATAAGTACAGCTGATGTCAGTCATAAAGGAGTGGCTGCACAGAGGTGATGCAGACATTGAGTTATCTAATTTCTGAAGGAAATGGTAGAATACAGAAAAAATAACGAAAAAAAATTCTCTCTCAAGGAAGCAGCATTAAAATTGCTTAAAGTTTTGATGTGGTGGTTTCTTAATTTTTTTTTCTTTCTAGTAGCAATTGCCTCCTCCCACTTTCTTCTTTTGGAAAACATTGCTGCAATAAACTACCTCTGTAAAACCTATCTTTTTAGGATTATACCTCACATATCAGCTCTCACTTTGAAAATTTATAGAAAGGGAAATATTTATTTCTCACCTATAGTATGGATGTTCTGATGGTCCTGATTGAGATTTTCAGTGGGAAGTGGGTGCTTTGCACCTTTGAAAATCTTACCCCCTGCCTGAGCTACCCTGTATACAGATGGGGATAGCAAAATGACTACATGAGGTGAACTATTAGAAGTGGAATACTACATTGAAATCTATTTTAAGTAACCACCCAAAGAAACAGCAACATATGATTCTCTAATACCAGGTGGGGTTTAATTAAAGGTTGAATTAAATTGTACTGGAAACCACTTGCAGATACTTTAATGTGATCATTTAAGAGTGGAGATAGCCTCAGGAGGGACATTCTTACTGCAAATTTTGCTGTGTAAAAATCCTCTCTATAATCCTGATCCTGAAAACTGCCACACAGAAGGCTGTGCACACACCTAAGGGCCCAGTCCTGCAGAGAAACTGGATGGCTGGATCCCTGTGCAATACTCCACTAGATTCCATGAGACTCCATGTGGGCACAAAGGTCTAACCATGCAGTGCTCCTTACAGGATCAGTAGCATACAATAATAGACAAGTATTTTTTCTTAAATATTAAAGTATTCTGAATACTACCCTCTGAAATGGCTTTCTACATCTCTGGATGTCTTTTAAAATTGACAATCCTTACAAGAGATGACACTTGTCTCCCTTAGGTTACTGTTTCAAAAGCAGTTCGTGGTGCAGGGCTTTCTGCTTGTATTGTGTTACCAGGATTTCTTGTTTCTGAGTCCTCAGTGAGTTTATGTAATACCAACCTCTAGACATGGTGAGAAAGCATCTGATAAAAACTGCTGTTCAGTTCTGACAGAAATTAAAATTTAATAAATCTCTGTATGAAGTTTGCTTAATCAAATGTCAGAGAGATCTTAAATCTATCAGTAAAGACCTTAATTCACCCAGGGGGCAAAATCAACAATGAAGGCAAAAATCCTCAACAAAAAAAGGGCCTTTAAGAGCTGTATTTGTAGTACCATCTGCTTTGAGTTAATTGTTCTCAACAGGTTACTCAGCTGCCATTTAATCTCTGTATCACCTATTAAAGGAGTAGAGAATACATTGAAATATGTCATGAGTATTAGCAAAATCCTGATTTACTGATAACACAATTTGATTGATATCTCTCTCCTCTGCTGTTATGCATCTTACTCCTCTACAAGTAAAATATCAGTCTTAGAGTAAACCCAACTCTCCAGCCTACTAATCCGTATATGTGATATGTGCCTAAGCCCAAGAGGGAGGCATATATAAAAGGAGCTATATATTATTTTGATATCTAACAAATATATGTACTATTCTTTCAAAACAGTTTGGCTACAAAGGCTCAGCCTCACCTGCATTGTAAGATGATGTGCTATTTCAGGCACTTAAAAGTAGGAAAATAATAGTTTGCTCTTGTGTATAGCAATAGGAGCTGCTATGTGGTTGAGAATTGGCCTTCGGAATCTTGCTCTTTGACCAGGAAGGTGTTGCAGCCTATCTGTCCTCACAGCTACTATTTGAATACAGCAATTACAACAGCTGTGCGAGAGTAGATGGGATTATATGGAAAGGAAAGCAGCCCAGAATGCAGAGGTGAGTGCAATTTTGGGACCCTCACATCTATATACTAAATACATTGGAGAGTCATTCATAACTTTAATAACAGAACAAAAACCACTCTTTTAAAAAAATCTTCCTTTACGTGAAGGGAATAGAGCTCAGTGATTCGGAAAATAATGATATGGTGATAGGCAGGTATTTTAATAGTTTCTTATCCTTAAAGTGAATCTTGCCTTCAGCTTCCACATGCCTATCTTTCTACTCTGAATCAAGTGATAAACTCTGGTGGGTATGTGACCATTTGTCACACATTCTTTGCCCAGTGCATATATGGGTATATCATGATATTTCCATAGGGTTAGATCCTGATACCCCATCTCATGCAGGTTTCAGAGTAGCAGCCGTGCTGAGTTGTCATTTACTCCTAGGCATGGTCCCATTGCTTTCAATGGGACCAGATGTAGAGAAGAACCCTGATCCTGCAATCTCATCAGCATGGGCACACTCCTTTGACCTCATGGAGATCCCACTGAATTCAATGGGGCTCTGGAAGGATGCAAGGTTTTGCCCATGCAGATCAGACTGCACGATCAAGGCTTCAGTTACTACTCAGTAGGTTAGGTGTTGGAGTGATGATGAGAAGAAAATAAACTGGGACAGTCTAGCTCCGCTCACTGGCACATTGTGGGGACAGATCCCAAAGTCCACTGATATGGGAGGGGAAGCAGTGACTCCATGGCAGTTGCTTTCCCCTTCATAAACAGATTAACAATATGGATAACCTACTTGAGGGAGTAAAAGGACATATTACATGACTCACAGTTTAGCTCATAGTGAGTAAATGTGGCAGACTCTGTACCCTAACATTTACCTTTACCAAACTAGGCAATAGTCAGACAGTAAGTGTGATGGCATAGGAAAATACAGTGATCGAAAAGAGCAAGAAAGTTACTGTCACAAAGTGAACACTGACTGGGTAAACACAAATCATATGTGTTACACAAAATGAAAAAGTTTACTGAAAGTGCTAAAAACAAAAGCTATGACGAGAGTGAGGCCAAAATATAGGAGAGTGAATGAGCCACATTTTCAGCCATGGATGCAGTGTGTGGATATGGAAAACTATAAGTGTAACCCACATGCCTAATAAGGAGATATCTCTTCAAGAGATTTATGGAGAGGTGGGGGTGGAAGGAAGAGGAATGAGTTATGTCTGGATAATTGTTGCTAGGCAGATGCACCATTAGCACTCCACATCCAGAAGTTTCTGGAATTGGGTGTGGTAGTTTTGAGCTTGCTCAACAGGTTCCCTGTAGCTGGACTCAGCCTCCATTGATGACCAGTAGTCAGGGCAGCTGCTTTAAATAAGGACATGTAACCTGTGTGGGTGGTTGGTTAGGTTTTTAACTGGCTAGCTAACTGAGTACAGTACAGGAGAAGGGAAAGTCTGCATGGATTCCATTCGGAGGTTTTTGCAAGCAAGAGGAGGGAAGATATTGTTGCAGTGCTTTTGACTCAACAGATTGTAGATATCTAGTGGTCAAAGACTCTATCTTTCTACTCTGGTGAGACTCAGGTGAACTCAACCTAAACTTTTGGGTCTCTGAGATACTTCTCACTGTGTTTCTGTGGGGACAGAGCGTTTAGATTTAATTTTTTCCCTCTAATTTATGTTTATGTAAAATTGTGAAGATAATGTATGTGGATTATAAAGTAGCCTTGTTATGTTGTAGGAATTAAGTTATTATAATGTTTCTTTATCATTATGAGACTTTATAAAGTTGGTACATAAGAATTAAGTTAATTCCTTTCATTCTTTTTGGACTTGATTGTGGGGAGGTTGACCCTGTGCAACCCTCGCTGAAAGTCCTCAATGACTGATTTCTGGGTTTCCATATGCTTTTCTATGGGAGTTTTTTAGGCAACTAGGAGAAAGGCAGTGAAGTAAACTTCAACCCACCCAAAGGTTACACAATCACACACACAAATCAGATAGCTGTACTTACAAATATGTTGGTGAGCTATACAAATTCCTTATCTGTATACAGAAATGAAGTACCTAGTCAGAGCAATATCTATTTTTAAATGTACTGTTTTGAAGTAGTCAAAGCCAAACCAGTAATGAACTATATCAACCTCACTCTATAGTCTATTTTATTATTCAGTGTGCACTGAAGTTTTTTATCTGCAGAACTCCATGATTCAGAAAGTCTCCAATGCTTCCCTAGGCACTTGCCAATGGGATACCAAATTCTTATGCAGTATGTTTTGAATGCAGATACATTTAAGCCTATGGAAAGAAAAAAATTATGGAGACCTTAGTACTGTACCAAAGACAACTTTTGCATGATCGTAATCCAAAAGAGTAGATATAACTGGGAGTGAATATAGACAGCTGTGGTATCAATCACAACTTTTTGGATCAAAGGAAAGTAGGCTACTTTAGATACCATATATGATGTCTTTCTGATCAATATTATAATGAAATTTAATATTTGATGTTGGATTATTAGCAGATAATGCATTTGTCCTTTTATTATTGATGTATAATCAATATTTTAATCAGCTCCATCCATGATATGATGTCAAGTTTTTAGTATAAAAAGAAAATGAATTGCTGAACTAATAACAAATATACCTTTCCTTTGAATGTAATCTTCAGTAATTGAGTTTACAGACAAGCCATGCTATAAACACAGGAAGCATTAAAAATCTTTATTATTGAAGTGAAAACATGTTAATGCACAGTTTCCCTTCAAACAGGATAGAAATGTGTGGGAATAATTTCTTAATCTGGAGATTTCCTAATACTAATAAATTTAAGATATATGAATTCTCATAATAAAAGGCCATCATTTTTGAGAATACATTATGTTCTGGAAATAACATTTTTTCTTCAAAAAGAAAAGGAGTACTTGTGGCACCTTAGAGACTAAATTTGTTAGTCTCTAAGGTGCCACAAGTACTCCTTTTCTTTTCGCGAATACAGACTAACATGGCTGCTATTCTGAAACCTGTCATTTTTTCTTCAAGGATACATATAGAATAAGTGAGAAGAATGTGCCAGCTAAAGTCAAGGGACATGTCTGCTTTATGTCTTTGTTTATGAAACAGATATTCTTCCAAGAGAGACAACAAAACCAGAAGAACCTAGATTAAAGTAGTCTATCCTGTATTAGTTCCCAATATAATTGGTGCATTATCTTATCAATAGTAATTCCTGAATTGTGAGAGAAATATTTCTCTGTAACATTTGTTACTTCATCACCATGGTTTTGAATAAGGACCTGAAAAACAGACAAGTCAGGATACATAAAATAATTAGAAACTAATCATTAGAGGTTCTGAACACCCTCCCCCACATTTCAGATATCCAATGGTGTATCAGATCAAACATGACATTGCTGAAATACTGATGTAACCTGAGCTGGCCTGTCTGACAGGATGATGAATTCTGCCACATGTTTACTAGCAAAGAAGGTCACAGACTATAGAGCACTGGGATCTGAGGAAGTGGGCTTTTTAAAGGCCCAGGAGGGCAGAAGGATGGGTCTCTGACAGACTTGGAGGCTGAAAGGGTCAAAGGGAGGAAAAAGAGATAATGTGCTCTAAGAAAGGCAAGGTGGCTTTCTTCGTTTGTTTTACACACTATAGAAATGGAAACTATTTTGGGTATCAGTCCAACTCCCAGCAGTGGTGCAAGTAAAATCCATGTCTAACTGATATTGCGTGGGGCCACCAGCTAAGGTGGGCAAGTGACCTCCCCACGTGACCCTCCCTATGACTCCTCACTGTCCCACCCCCAGCCCAGGGCTCCCACGCTCTCCCCTTCCCGTCCCCACATTCATCCCATGTTACCTGTGTGTGTGGGGGGGAGGCGGCTCTGTTCTCCTCCTGTTGCGCTAGAGACAGGGCTGGGGGGGCGAGGCTGGGGGCCTGCGGTACAGCTGCCAGAAGAGCTGCCACCGTTTTGCTCCTTTCCCTGCTGCTGTCCCTCCCAGTGGGCAAAGGAACAGAACTCTCCTCTGGCAGGGGTTCTGTTGTGTCTTTCTGGTAAACCGTACCAGCTATAAATAGCTTGCTGGTATGGCGTACCGGAGTGCACCAGCCTACTTGCACTGTTGACTCCCAGTGAAATAAATGGGAGTTTTGTTTATTTCAGTTGGCACTGGGTTGGGGACTGGATTATGTGAGAGAGATACTTTATACAGTACATGTTGGTTAAATAATTTTAATGAACCAGTTATTTCTGATGGGTTTCTTGCTCTTCCTTTGGTCTCTATTCCTTAGTTAAAGGATAGACTGGAGAATTATAATACATGTATCAGTTTTATTAGTAGGTATAGCTCATAAAATACTAATAAGAAATTGCAGAAATTAAAATGGAGGTTACATGATGGTGTTCACAGTGTTTATAAATTGAACTCGAATGCAATAATTGGTTTCTCAAGACAGAGAGCAAGTTCACACAAGAAATTCAGACATAGTGTCATGACAGCTGTATTCTTATTCTCTTTCTTGATTTTGCAGCAGTTTCCCTACATAGGATTTGAAAGAGAGTTAATAGGAGCATTGTCAGTTAAAAGACTCTATTTGTTACTAGAGCTGTGCGAATAATCGATTTTTGGGAGGTTGCTGGCTGAACTGAAAAATTGAAAAATACATTCTTTTCAGGTCAACCCAAAATAGTTTTTTTTGTTTTCTCGATGAAACAAAAAAAATACAATTAAATTAAAATATAATAATAATTTCCATTTGAAACAACTGAACAAAAGTGAAAGATCTTCAACAGAAGAGAGTACCCAATAACCCAGTGATTACTACACTTTTCTATAATGTGGGACACTGAAGTTCAAGTCCCTTTTCTGAAACAGAGTGAGGACTTGAACATTTTGTATCCCACAGGAATACTCTAATCACAGGGCAATGGGATAAAAGTGCCGGGGGTTGTGATGGCAGCACTTCCTCTGGCAGTTTTGTGAGTGGTACCCAGGTGCCTTTATGAATCTACTAAAATTTTCTGGAGGAAGCAAAGCTATTTAGCAAATACATGCTGAATTTTTAAATAGTTTTGGGTATAGTTTTGAGCATATTTTGGCAAATAAACTATTTGCCTCCCAAAAGTGGCCCTAGTTGTTATCAGGTAGGGCCAGGCAATGATTGTCTTGTTGACAGTTTCTTGTACCCAGCAACTTGAGCTTCAAAGAGCAACATGTTGAACAAAATAGAATGTTTTCAACATCTTTTGTTGGGCAACACAGCCCAGTTTCTCCTCTTGGCAAAGCTGATGTGGACCAAGCAGAAAGTGACCCATGCTTCTTTGGAACATCCAGTGAGAGTGTCAGCTATGTTCCTTCTCATCGTCCAGTGGGAAAAGGTGTCTTCTTTGTGGCTTCTTGACATTTTGCGT
Organism: Dermochelys coriacea; assembly: GCF_009764565.3. Classification (NCBI taxonomy): domain Eukaryota; kingdom Metazoa; phylum Chordata; order Testudines; family Dermochelyidae; genus Dermochelys; species Dermochelys coriacea. The sequence continues at coordinate 319,228,255 of NC_050068.2, read as the reverse complement.
CTGGAAAAAATCCTGTTTCTTTGTGCAAATTCCAGTTATGCCACTTCATTTTGTTAGGTTAGCTTAGCTCTGGTCAGCAACCTACTCCTGCAAGTTTCTATTCCTTTGCACTTGTGAGGAACAATCCTTTGGCTAACTTTACATATCACCATGCTCTTACCCTAAGAAATTCTAGCTGTTGCAGAAACAACCATTTGAATTTAAAGCATTGGCTTTGTGTATAGTCTCTTCGTATTTCTGGGTGACTCTGTAGTTATTTAGTAGTTCATCATGAAATACAATAAAGTCATTTAACTCATTTGTTTGGTCCATCAACAATAGGTTGTAGAAATTAATGAAATTATACAAAACAGTTTCATATACATTCTATACCAGTACTTGATTATTCCCTATGTTTCAAAAGTATATTCAGATCATTTCATATGTTCTATACAAATGCTATTCATACATATGCTAAGGCCTTAAATGGTCCTTATGCGATTTTCATTTCACAACAGCTTCTCAGCATACTCTTTAAATGTATCAGCTTCTTTTTAACAAGGTATTTGTTTTATATTACATTTGTTGGCAAATAGACACCATAGTCCAAACTATTTCTTCCTCAGACGAAATGGGTATGTTACAGATGCTGTAATTTTCTATATATTTTTTAAAATTTTAATTAACACCTTTTTAGATCTCTTATCCAGTAATAATTTTACCTTATATTAACATATTAAATGTTATAGCTCAATGTACTGTATCTGTATTATGAATTTATATGCATAAAGCATATAAAAAAAGAAAAAGGTAAAAGAGGAAGTTACATCACATTTCTGCAAGAGTTTGTGGTTAAGCCTACCATTCTTTGTATGAAATACAGAAACAGCATCTGCTGTTTGACATGTTTTCAGATCTTCTGTGTGTTATGGCAAGGATTCTTGCCCATGTCTGGATGTATATAATATTACTATTAATAATACATTCAATCATTATTGCTGCTGCAATGAACTTTGTGGAGTGTCAGAATAGATATGTTGTGCAGATTGTATCTTTGGTTTTGGTCTGATCTTTGCTTTCTGCTCTTAAGAAATCTTGTTTTTAATTAGACCACTTGATTCTTCAACTGCTGTTTGGGGGCTTCATGCAGAATGTCCTGGAGAGGTATGACAACCTTTAACACATAAGAAGAGAGCATACAAGAAGAGTGAGTGGAATTTATCTCTCCTGGAATTCTTGGTCACAAAGACATGTATTAAGGAGTCCTCTCCCATCAGGGACATCACTTATGGGGTAGAGAACTAAGACAAAGAGCAAATGAAATGTTATGTTCAGTGTTGTTATGTTCAGAGTTCTCATACCTTCCCAGTTTTTACCCTCCCCTTCTGATTTTAGTTTAATAACAATAATAATAAAATTATCAGGCCCTAGAGAAAAGAATGTAACCACAACAGGCGTCATGGACAAGAAGGCACAAGGACAAGAGTGGAAGAAGAATACAAAGGTGCAGTTATATGTGTGAAGAGTAAAAGTAGTGGGAGTGAAATAGGAAGAGAAGAAAACAAGATGTCGGAAAGTAGAGAAGTTCTGCAGATCTCTGAAGGTAAGGGGCTTAAACTGGACAAAGAAGGCGAATGGAAACCAGAGGAGAGATTTGAAAATGGGAGTTACATGTTTAGGGACACAGCCATGGACGATGATTTACAAAACAGCACTTCGGGTGGACTGAAGAAGCAAAAGGAGGAAGTTACATAGCTGAGTAAAGAAATGAAGAGACATAGAGCAAGGTCTTATCAGAAAGGCTCTGTATTTGTCACAGAGGTCACAGAAGTCACGGATTCCATGACTTTCCATGACTTCTGCAGCGACCCATATGGCTGGCCTGGGAGCCTCTCAGCCAGTTGCCTCACTGCTGGGGCAGTTTTGCCTTCCCCCCCCCAGCAGCAGGAGTTTAGTTGTGGGGGGGCTGAGGATTTGGGTGTGGGGAGGCGCTTACCTGAGGGGGGCTCCCTTGAAGGGCGACAGGAACTCCCCTCACTCAGCTCCTAGCTCCACGTGCTGCCTCCACCTGCAGGCACCACCCCCTGCAGCTCCCATTGGTCACGTTTCCCAGCCAATGGGAGCTGCAGAACTGGGGCTTGAGGCGGAGCAGAGGCAGAACGTGGAGCTAGGAACTGGAGGTTGCCCCTTCCCAGAAGTCGGGTAGGGAACTTGCCCCAGCCCCACCCCTGAGCACCCATGCCGCCCCCCTGGACTGTGACCCCCTTAAGTACTCCAAGCTGCCCCCCAGCACCCACAGTGCTTCCAGGGATGCCTCCCTGAGCCACCCTGCCCCCAAGTTTTAGTCAGTGGTATATTGTAAATGTCATGGACAGGTCACGGGCCATGAATTTTTGATAACTGCTCGTGACCTGTCCATGACTTTTACTAAAAATACCTGTGACTAAAATGTAGCATTACTTATCAGTAGCACAAGAGAGGAAAGGACATTTTCACAGATATTATCAGTAAGACTGTATTATAATGTGTCTGAACCTGAGGAAAATAATTTACACACAGATGTATTTAAAAAATGTTGTGTTTATTCTTTTATAAATGGGATTGCAAAACCAGAAAATATAAATTTTGTTGCATGGCATAGTAGAAGAATATGTGAATTTGGTTTGGAAATATTATGAAAACAAAATAGGAATGCACTTTTTTTTAATTATATTTTTGACTGGCTTATTTTGTGTATGAGGAAGGGAAGATGTGTATAAAAATACTTTCGGGAGACAAACTCTGCATGCTATCCTACATTTCAGTTCCTAACAGAGATAGAAGACCGAACAGCTAACTTGTACTAAGCAATGCCCATTCCAGTTCTCCGGGACTACGCAGCTCAGAAGCAATTTGTAATTGCACTCCTGGCTTACATAATGATTTTGTCATTACCCTAAAACTGCATTATATTTCCAAATACAATCAACTTAATTTTGATCACTGCGGACAACATATAATCAGGAACATTCAGAACGCCTTAGCATCCCTGTAACACCAAAGAGAGTGGCAATGGAAACTAACAAAAGCAACCATACAAACACTGGGCTACAGCTTACCACCAAGATCTCCAAGGGGCCCTTACCAGCCTGCATGAGTATGTTTGGGTGGGAAGTAAACTGCCTCCACAGTAGTGTTGCTTCCTTCTCAAGGCTCTACCAAGTGCACCCCATGACGTTGGGATCTACAAGGAAGAAGGAAAGAGAACTGGAAAAGATGGGGAGAGAGGAAGAAGGGAAAGGGAAAGAGACAACTAAGAGGGGATATGATAAAGGCCTATAAAATCATGAATGGTATGGAGAAAGTGAATAAGGAATAAGGAATAAGGAAGTGTTACCCCTTCACATAACACAAGAACCAGGGGTCATCCAAAGAAATTAGTAGGTGGCAGGTTTAAAACAAACAAAAGGAAATACTTCTTCACACAACACACACACAATTCTAAATCTGTGGAACCTGTTGCCAGAGGATGTTGTGAAGGTCAAAATGATAACAGGGTTAAAAAAGGATTTATATAAGTTTATGGAGGATATGTCCATCAATGGCTATTAGCTAAGATAGTAGGGATGCAGCCCCATGCTCTGGGTGTCCTTAGCTTCTGATTGCCAGAAGCTGGAAGTGGACTACAGGGTTTGGATCACTTGGTGTTTGCCTATTCTGTTCATTCCCTCTGAAGGACCTGGCATTGGCCACTCTCGGAAGACAGATACTGGGCTAGATAGACCATTGGTCTGACTCAGTATGACTATTCTTCTGTTCTAAGGAGGGGTGACTTGCACTGAGTGAGACAGGGCCTGGAAGATGCATGGTATCCTCCCATAGCTCCATAGTAAAGGCAATGTAGCCAATCTGGAGCTCCTCCATTATGCTGAACTTCCTGTTAAGGAGGGTCCGAAGAGCAGCAGTGGCCTTAGGTTGACCCTGGTGGTAGGGTTGCCTTACAGGTGCACTGCCAGAGACTAGGAGGTGGGCGAGGCCCTCACTGGCACAGGGTTGATGTGGAGCATATGGCTTCTACATTGCTTGCCTTAGTCTTCTCTAGATCTTGAGATATTCAGCAAATTTTTGGTGGCTAATAACATGGGAAGCAAATGTGTTCCCCAAAGAAGAAACTCTGTGAGGAAAACTGTACACATTCCTCCCACCTTGTTCCAATTTGACCCAATCAGTGTTTCTTACTAACACATTTTTTGTATAATGGTGGGAGTGTGTTTATGTTCCCCAATGCATCTGAATGCAGGAAGATGATTAATAGACGTTCAGGCTGTTTTATTTACTATTCACATTAACCAAACAGAATTCCTTTATTAAAACTCATCCTCTGTTATTTCACAAATAATGAGGAATTGTGGTGGCGGTTGTTTTGTTTTTTGGATTTGTTTTCTTTCATTTCAGAGATATTTAAAACATTGTATCTGTGAGCATCTAATACATGGAATAAATGACAGAATTATAGAGTTTGTTATGAACGGAGCTCATCAAGTTTGCATAGAGGCTAGTGAACAAACATCTTGGAGGGATTTGGATTTAACATGTAAATTTGAAATTGAAAAATGGAGAATATGGCTTCCAATGTAATTTATTTGATGCTTTGTGATAGATTTTTAATTCACTTTTTCTGTTTTTTTTTTAATTTTTGGGGTCACAATGTGGGTAAACTCTGGGTAGGTGAACAAAGGGTTGAGGAGAAAGTCCATGGACTTCCCCTTTCCTCTTATGCCTTGGAAGCTACAGTATAACAGACCCTGCTCTCCCCTAGTTACTTGCAGGTACTAGCTTCCTAAAAGCAGGGCTGGGACAGCAGAGCTTGCCACATGTAGATGAGGAGGCAAGCTGCACACTCTTCAGGGTATAGCTAGTATATGCTGCTTAGGAGCTCCAAAGAATTCTAACTGTGTGACCCGCCCAGCATCCCTAAACCCCACAGTCTAAATTAAAGAGGAGACATTTATTAAAGGAAAACAACTACAAACTATGGACATCAACATACAGACTTCCATAATTTAGGTGCCAGCTTTGTCTCCCTTCTTTACTAGGGACCTATTTTGGCTTTAATACTGCATGCAGAGACATATATTAGTCTGGGTTTTCAGAAGTGCTTAAGAGACTCAAGAATGAAAGTTTCAAAAGTCAGGTGCTTAGGAACCTAAGTCCCTTTGACTTTCAATGGAACTTATGATCCTGAATGCTTAACTTACTTTTGAAAATGGGACTTAGATGTTTTTGAAAATTTGACCTGTTTTATGTGTATATACTATGAAAAGACAGCAATCCTCATTGTACAAAGCACTCAATTTATAACAAGCAAATTCCTTAGTCACTGGAATCTATTTTTTTCCATGTTCCTTCAGCCAGCTCTTCAGGTGTCTTGTGATAAAGAGCTGATCTGCCTGGTTTGCAGTAGATTTTCATCTTATCATATCTTTGCATCCTCTTTCTTTCTTCTCTTCTATTTACTTTTTTTTTTAGAGAGGGGAATCTTGCTGGCCAGAGATATTGAATCTTATAAATACTAAGATCTACCCACTACTCTGGAAGCCCATATAATTTTTTTGGACTCAAGTCAAGACCACTCTACTAGGTTTCAATGTAAATCACAAATACTGCAGTCTCTTGCTTTTCTTAAAGTGCAGTTTGCATTTTACCAAAAAAGGAAATGCTCTGAGATGAGAGTTGAGTGCTAAAGATATTATATGCAATATATCATTAGTTTTGCTTTTGATACCCCGTTCACCTGGGTTATTCATTAACTATTCTGATTATACAGATGATTATATGCTTCAGGGTTGCTCTTTGATAGCTCAGACCAAGGTCTTGTCTTTATAATTCATGAATACTCATATTTTTATGGGTTTCAGAGTAGCAGCTGTGTTAGTCTGTATTCACAAAAAGAAAAGGAGTACTTGTGGCACCTTAGAGACTAACAAATTTATTTGAGCTTAAGCTTTCATGAGCTACAGTTCACTTGTTTAGAAGAAATAACTAGTGCCAATCCACAGGCTCTAAGCACTTGATGGTTCTTTTAAATTACATAAACAACATGCAGTACAAGCTCCTCACCCTGTCTACCAAGCAACAAGACCAAAACTTACAACTCCTATAGAACAGCCCTCACCTCAGTCCCCACACCTCTTTTCAAAGGCCCCGTGGTACAAATGGGCTTCACAGCATGTTCCAAAAATCATCAGATCCAGGTTATTTCAGGCCAGGGTTGGGAAGACATTTCAAATCCCTGGGTTCCTTATGAAAAATAGTCTGCCTGCTTCTCTTTACTTATTACTTATCCAGGTGACTCTAGTATAGAGAGTTGAGTATCTGCTGATTGCAACTGTGACAGTGCAGCAAAGAGAGATGGGTGGTCTCTCTGGTAGATTGGTGATTTTAACCCATTTTTTCAGATAGACAATTTAGTGAGTGTTGGGACTGCTTTATAATGAAAAGGTCTGTGGCATTCCCAGTTCCCTGCAACCATCTGATCGCAGACCACAGGTTGGGCAACGTCTTCTCTCCAGCCATCTCTCAACACATTCTTATGCCCATTCTCTGCCTTAAACTTCCTGACTCCCTTCTGCCCTGTCAGCCTACACACTCTTTCTTTCATCTGGCACAAACAAGGATTTTCCTTGGCAAGTAGTACATCCACTGACTACATTTGCTACTTATTCCTTTAGGATTGAGGAGACACTAGTAACACCTCCTGTGTTATCACACAGATGAGGAACCCTCTGATGCTTTTCCATCTTCCTTCCCAATCCCTTTCTGGAAAGGAAACTACTTCAATCCACTTCCTGGACACTACGGTGCTAATAAGCGATGGTCACATAAACACCACCCTATATCAGAAAACTACTGACTGCTATTCCTACCTACATGCCTCTAGCTTTCATCCAGATCATACCACTCGATCCATTGTCTACAGCCAAGCTCTACAATATAACCGCATTTGCTCCAACCCCTCAGACAGAGACAAACACCTACAAGATCTCTATCATGCATTCCTACAACTACAATACCCACCTGCTGAAGTGAAGAAACAGATTGACAGAGCCAGAAGAGTACCCAGAAGTCACCTACTACAGGACAGAACCAACAAAGAAAATAACAGAACGCCACTAGCCATCACCTTCAGCCCCCAACTAAAACCTCTCCAACGCATCATCAAGGATCTACAACCTATCCTGAAGGACGACCCATTACTCTCACAGATCTTGGGAGACAGGCCAGTCCTTGCTTACAGACAGCCCCCCAATCTGAAGCAAATACTCACCAGCAACCACACACCACATAACAGAACCACTAACCCAGGAACCTATCCTTGCAACAACTCCGCCAACTCTGTCCACATATCTATTCAGGGGATACCATCATAGGGCCTAATCACATCAGCCACACTATCAGAGGCTCGTTCACCTGTGCATCTACCAATGTGATATATGCCATCATGTGCCAGCAATGCCCCTCTGCCATGTACATTGGTCAAACTGGACACAAAAAGAATGGTAAAAGAATTAGTGGACACAAATCAGACGTCAAGAATTATAACATTCAAAAACCAGTTGGAGAACACTTCAATCTCTCTGGTCACTCGATTACAGACCTAAGAGTGGCTATACTTCAACAAAAAAGCTTCAAAAACAGACTCCCAGGAGAGACTGCTGAATTGGAATTAATTTGCAAACTGGATACAATTAACTTAGGCTTGAATAGAGACTGGGAGTGAATGAGTCATTACACAAAAACTATTTCCCCATGATATTTCTCCCCCCCACCCCACCCCCACTGTTCCTCTGATATTCTTGTTAACTGCTGGAATTAGCCTACCTTGCTTGTCACCATGAAAGGTTTTCCTCCTTTCCCCCCCCCCTGCTGCTGGTGATGGCTTATCTTAAGTGATCACTCTCCTTACAGTGTGTATGATAAACCCATTGTTTCATGTTCTCTGTGTGTGTATATAAATCTCTCCTCTGTTTTTTCCACCAAATGCATCCGATGAAGTGAGCTGTAGCTCACGAAAGCTTATGCTCTAATAAATTTGTTAGTCTCTAAGGTGCCACAAGTACTCCTTTTCTTTTTGCGAATACAGACTAACACGGCTGCTACTCTGAAACCTGTACTTCTTCCATGTTGCTTCAGCAAAACCTTCACGATCAGGAAACACACACCTAGCAATTACCTTCACAAACCCTGTCCCTCACCCATATTTATTTCCTATACTTCTCTGAATGCAGGGAGGAGCAAATATCACCAAAAGGGGACAAACTATCTCTTACCTGAACCTTAAGTTTCAAAGATGTTGCTATAGCACAGGAATCCAACCCATTATCAGGGAACTCCATTCTCCATCGAAACAACAGCATAAGGAACCTTAGGAACCTAACCAAAACTTTCCTGAGAGTCGCTTCTACTTTGGTCCTTATCTCCTTTTGTAAAGCCCCGTGGACAAATATCAAATAATGTATAATAACAAATAATAATTATCACACACCCCTCTTTCAGTTAGTTAGTACATTCTGAGAGCAAAGAAAAAGCAGGAAGTATTGAGCTAGGAAGTATTTGCTGAGATAGGTATCTATATACATCCAAACAGTGTCAAGATATTGTCAAGAAATCTAGAAATCTAGAAATTTGTAAAAAAGATCTTCATATGAATGAACAAATGATTGAGCCATACTTATTATGTTCACAAGGCTCTCCAGCTAAACTTTATCCATTTAGTTTGGTTATACAAGGCTATATGTTTCTATATCAATTTCAGTGCAAGTCTGATTGAAGACAGCACACTGGTCTGTTTTTATTCTTTGAAGGAATTAAAGTTATCAGTTTTAATCATAGTTGCTAACTTCTAAGTTGTCCTTCACATCTGAGTGGTCAGCTAACAGTAATCAACAAACATTACTCACATACGGCTCAATCCTAATTACTCTTCTCATCCTACAATATAAACAATCAGTGACGCATGATCTCACTGCTGACTCACATACCAAGCTTTCTGTAATGAACTAGGATAGTCTTACTTTCATAGATGTAGTCTATAGATTGAATTCCTAATATATTAAACTACAGATGTAATGAATGTGCCAGATAGCTTATATTACAGACATGATGGAGTTCCAGTACACATTTTTATTTAATATTAAAATAAAATTACCTAATTTCAGAAGGATATAGGAACTATTAGTTGAAATTTGAAGTTCACTATTTTGTTTTTAATGTTTATCAGCTACTATTCCTTGATCACAATCACCATCTGGAGGCAAAAATGCTATTTGAGTGGTAAAGCCACAGGAACTGAGCTGATCAATACCCACTTACATCAAAGGAAATTGTTGCCCTAAAAGTTCAGCTCTCTCTTTTTGTTTTCTTGACCAGGCATTAGCACAGTGCGGAACGTAGAAAAATAAAAATGTCATGAGCCAAATGATCCCTTCTGCCTCCATGAGGAAGGGGATGAAATACTTGAAGATTTGGGTAGTATAGAGTGCTGAAAGGAGGTCGTGTTATGGAAATGGCCCTTACTTTTGTACGTTTCCTAAGGTAATTCTCTTTCGTTATTAAGAAGACTCTTTGAATACTGGTCAAAAAAAGTCAAAGAAAGTTTTTCATTGATAAATATGGTTGAGTTGAAAAGTAATTGTTTGTGATATACTTCATTCAGAAAATATTTAAAAAAATCCTCATTTTTTTCAAAATGAAAAATTGGCAAAATTCCCATTTTTCATTTGGAAAATTGTGAGGTTTTCCCCACTTTCACACTTTGTTTTTTCCTAACATTTTACAGTTTTTTTCTCAATTAGGAAACAATATTAACGTCCGAGAAATATTGTCAAGTGTGGAAAGTTCTCTCCTCTCCTCCCCCAGAGAAAATAAGACTTTCAGCAGTGTCTTTTTTTCCAGCTACAGGAGTTGGGAAACAGTAAGAAAGTGTGGAATTCTATGCTTTCACACTTTTTTGTATTTAAAAAACCCCCAAAATCTGTGATTAGGCCATTCAAAGCTTTGTGGTTTCATACAGTAACAATGTATGAAAAGGGAGCTATTTACCAGCTTCATCGCACTTTTTATACTGAATGTGCAGCTGCTGTCTAAATAGCCAGCAAAATGTTAAGATGCATAAGGAATGGATGAGATTTGGATGGATTGGGAATGTTACCTTCAAAATGAGATGAATAAGAGGGGATATGAGAAAAGTATATAAAATGACTCATTACACAATAAGAAGGGGACAGCCAATGAAATTTAAAAAGAGGAAGTCTAAAAGAAAATATTTTTTTCTCACAACACAGCAATTAGTCTGTGGAACTCTCTGCCACAGGAAATTGCTGAGGCTAATAATTTAGCAAGACTCAAAAAGGGATTGTATATTCGTATTGATATTGATAATATCAAGAGTAGTCATAATTTAAAAAATGGAAGAGATATTAAGTCATATGCCCCAGAGCTTCAGCTAATTTGTAGATTTTAGAAATCAGGAATACTTTTAAGTGTGTGTGGAGGGAGCGGATTATCCCACATCTGCCTACTGTGAGATTCTTACACTTTTCTCTAAAACATTTGTTGTTTGTCACTGTTAGAAACAGGCTACTGAAGTACATGTACTTAAGGTTTGATCCAGTATGGCACTTTTTATGTTCTTATGTTTTTGTGTACCTTCCTCTTTTTTCCAGTGGAAAAATGGGGAAAAGGTGAGGGGCGGGGGGCAGAGAACATGAAACTAAAACCAGCCATCATTTACAGTCAAAATAAAAGACACATTGTTTCATTTAAAAACGAAACGAAAAACAAAAAAAACCTTTTGATTTCATTCAGAAATATTCAATGGACAATCAAGCAATCAAAACATTTCAAAAGGATTTTTCCCAGTCAAAAGTTCTTCAAGAAAATAATCCTCTTTTCTGACCAGATCTATTTAAGTAACACACCAAAAGCTTGTAACAAGGCATAGGGATTTTGGAGTGGCTGCCATCTTTGATTTCCTCGTGATAGGAACAATTCCAAGTGGATGATTATGAAGCTTTGGTTGCTTAATGTTTTATTTGCATTTCATGAATCCCCTGGTTTAGGGGTGAAAACACCTTGCTACTTTATCACCTGTGGGGGGAACCTCCAAGGAAAGAATGCAAATGTAACATGGCAATATCAAGCTGGCAGAACTTAGTCTTCCAATAACAGGAATAACCCATGTAGGAAATAATGTGATCTTTGGAATTGTAATTCTAATTTAAATTATATCGAAGATAATGTTAATGGAATGGAAATTTCACTCCAATAATCATCTGTCACGGACAAATAAATACTGACACAGAGGCCCTTAGAAAACAGAAACAACAAGAAAAACTGAAATAGTTAGTTTAGGCGAGGTGTAACTTTACTGAAGTATGAACTTATATTCAATATATACAATTCTACACAAAAATTCTGCATGGATAAAATGCAAAATAATTTTAAGCAGGATCTAATTGAGTTATCCCCTGACAGCTAGCTGGGAAGGGGAAAAGGATTCAGCACCAGACTGTATTTACATGAACACACCTACTCTGACTAGGTATCCAGGATACAGAGCTGTGTTGCCAAAGTGATCAGCTTTGGCTGGTATTGGGTTACAAATCACTTCAGTACTGAATGCAGAGGTAATGAAATATTGTTATCATTATTGTCTGAGTAAAGGATAGCAGAGCTGTGCTTAGCCTGTCCTGACTGAGGGGGGTCACCCTTAACAGAAATGAACTCGCTAAGCAGTGGGCTTAGATGCCAGACCCTGTGAGAAGAAAAGAGGGTGGGGACAGGTGTCCCTACTGGTTGGTGTGACCTATACCTGAGAGTCCTAGGCATGGTCTAACCTGCACTGTTCAAATATAGAGATAATTAAAGATCCATTAGGAGTCTTTTGTTTTGTTATGTGATCACTAGAGCTAAAGTCACTTGTGTGAGACAACATTTCTACCCAGCCTGCTTCAGCAATGAAGTTCCCCCACTGAGAGCTAAGTAGAACCTCAAGAGATCAACCTTAAAAGGTTACAGTAGAAAAGCAGGTGGCAGCAGAAGGTGGCAGTGTGCAGCGTAGTGGCTGGTGGATAGGCCGGTGGAGCAGTGATCGGCCCGGGGGGTGGGGAGTGGAGTGGAGCTGTGGCTGGCCAACAGAGCAGTGACGCCGGAGCAAGTGCTCAGATGGCAGAGCAAACAAGGTGTCTCCTCCACCCCCATTTCCCCAGTGGGAAGGGAACTCACACAGATGCACTGTTGAACTCTGGTCTTTACTGAGCAAGGATAACCACTGTGAGTGGGTAGTGATGGGGGATCAGAGAGGGCCATATTAAAGTAACTTTTAGTTGTAGAACTCAAGAACCTGAGGCAAAAGACACTGCCCATCGTACTCTGGGGTGGATGTTCTGCTGAATCCTGCTTGCGGCATTTGCCCTAATCAATGCCAGGTGACTTCCTTCCTTTTATAAATAGTTACTTTTCTCTACTCAGGCTCTATGCTTGAGAGCAGGAAAGTATTGTCTCTAAGAGGCCAAGGGGTGGTGTGTTTCCCTGGTTACTGGGTGGGGGCTCAAGCCATTCTGTGTTGTATTGTTGGAAATCCTACATATTGAACCCGGCCCTGGTTGCTGCCAAAACCACCTGTCAGAAGGGTTACATAATATTATTGCTATTTTACCCACTAAAAGCCGAAAATGAAGCATCTGAAGCTTCAAAAGGAGCCAAATGAATTCTCTTTTGTCCTGAAAGAAATCAAAGATGGGAGCCATTCTGGAGACCCTATTAACAGTTTATAAACACTTAGAAACAGTGACTGGGTTTCCAAAAAAGTCACTTTGGACATAATCAATGCTGAAAAATGGATTGAAAGCAAACATCAACAATTCTTAATTCAGTCACCTTTTTTCTCTTCTATAGTAGAGACTGTACAAAATGGCAGAGGATACATGGAGTTTACCAAAAATTGTGAAAATTTTTCATAAAAAATGTGTCCATAAATTTCACATTTTGCAACCAGCTGCTATGGCATAAAATTTTCCATTGAAATAAATATGATATTTAATGTATGGTTTTCTTTCAAATTACTGATATCTCATTGGCTGAGAGACAATTTTTAGACATTCATGCTTTTATGGATACAATTTTTCTTTTTTTTCCTTTTAAAATTTTATCATGGAATAATGATCAAACTATCCAGCAAGATTTAATTTGGTACATCTCTTAATATTTTTAGATTCTATCAGAAAAGCAACCATATCTTTCACAAACTAACTAGAGAAATAAAATGCTGGCAAGGAATAATCTTGTGTTTCTGCCATAAATACACTTACTGTCCCATAACTTTTCTGTTTCAATGAATTCAAACATTAAAGAAATTTCTAAAGACAGTAGATGTAACATATACTAAAAGAAAAAAAACATTAAGGGCCCACTTCTACCATGCTCACTCAAATTTCAATGGGACTACTTCCTCAGTACTTTATGGCAGGGATCCCAAAGTAGTGTTCAGTGATCACTTGATACATAAGGTACTAACAAGAGATCTGTTTTATTCAGTGTCCAGTTCCAAATGGTGGTACATAAAAACAAGGGCTTCACAGTGCCCCACTCAGAATCTTTGTCTGGGAAACTCAGCCCTTAAATCACAGTCTTTTTATTCATGTCTTATAAATGTTATTTTTCTTAGCATACAAACAAGTTTTAAATCTTTTAGGAAATTCTATGTAGTTTCTGGGGTTTGGATGCAGTTTTTTGGGGGAGCTGTAGCAAGAAGCAAGGCATTTTGGTTTATGCCCTAATCTCTCTAATTTGTTAATTCTTGAGTAGAGCGATTACCTGGGAACTGGGCATGGATGTTCAGGGTTAGATGACCAAAAGTGGAGATTGCCTTTGCACTGTTTGTGACCACCTCTGTTCAAAGACCGATTCACATAGTGTAAAATAATCAAGTCATCCTGGTAATTCTTTTTCTAGACTCCACTTCACAGATTCCTCCTCCAGTGGGAATCAGACCTGCAATGCCATGACATCTTCTACTGTTCGGCAGAAGGAAAACAGTAAGAGCTTGTCTACATTTGAAATACTGCAGTGGCACAACTGCACCATTGCAGCTGTGCCGCTATACCACTTCAGCTTAGACATTACCTGTGCTGATAGGAGGGGCTCTTCCATTGGCATAGGTAATCAGCCTTCCCAAGAGGAACTATATAGGTCAACAGAAGAATTCTTCCATCAACTGGGGGTTAGATCATCTTAACTGCGCTGTTCTGAGGTGTGGATTTTTCACACCCCTGAGCGACATAGTTAAGCTAACTTAAATTTTCAGTGTAGACCAGGCCTAAATTACTAGAAGGTAGTAGAAGGTAACAGCAGCATGGGGAGTTAGTTCATGGGTGTAAATCTTATCAGGCATACTTGATTGCATTGTTTAGTGAAATCAACAAATTTAATACTTCAACAAATTGAGATCCATGGAGCTGTTATGTTGAAAGGAGCTAATTGCTGCCATTGGGTGAATCTTTGATCCGAAGAGAACCACAGTCCTTTTTAAAGTCAAAGGAAGTGCCAAGCACTCTTTCACACTCAGTAGAAGGAGAAGTTAATCCCCTTTAGGTAATAGAATTAGCTACAAACAATGGAAATATTGCCCAAAGCACATGGCAGCATAGAGATAAGATGCAGGGTTTCTCTCAGTGCAAACGCGGAGGTTAGGATATTGGTTTTTCAGCCTGTCTGTATTAGAAGCAGAAAGCCAGAAGGAAATCAAGAGAAGCAGTTTCTAGTGTGACCCCAAGAGGAAGCGCCTAGAGAGCTTCTTGGGCACATACCTTGCTGGTGTGGCAGGAAGTCGGAATTTTTGAGGAAGGTAGGAAACTGATTATTATTGTTGGTTTCTACTCTGTTCAGGGAAGCAGGATTTTGTGGACACTTTTTGTAAATAAACAAGGTTTCACCAAAGAATATATCTTGTATCATCAATTTCTCTTCCTAACAGAAGCAAGCTGACAAAGACACAAAATTGACTAACCCTTGGGCTGAGGGAATATCAGATACTTTCCACTGATCTTGTTGAGCTTTCAATGAACCTCTTAGTGGACAAAGGAAAAACAGCACATGTAATGAATGTGGGGTTTACTAAACCACTTAATCCAATGTCATAAGGTGTATAGTGTGGGAGGAAGATATAGTCTTCCCCCCTCACCTTGGCTGTCTCATATAAATGCCATGTAGAATTGCTGGCACTCTCTACTCCTCTCAAGGGACATGATGCTCCAGAGGGAGCAGAGAAGATGGGAGAAGGCATTATTATTGCCCCACATCTGTCTTACTGGTCCAAAGAGCAAGACTGGCAAGTATGCTGCAACACATTAAAGTGTATAGCAGCAGCCACATTCCTTCTGCATGCTGTGGAGATGAGAGATGCACTCTGGGCTATGACTAAATGTTATGATCTAGTCCTTCGTACAGTGGCTTATTCCCGCCTAGGCCGACAAGGCCTAGGCCTAGGGCGGCAAATTTGCAGGGGCAGCAAATTTATAATAGCAGCCAGAGGTGCCAACTTCCCCTGGCGCTGGTGGGAGCTCACCCCCCCCGGCCCCGCCCCAACTCCACCCCATCCCCAACTCCACTCCAGCCCCGGAGCACCCATGGAGTCAGCATCTATGGATGCCGCAATTCTACCAATCATAGCGTGTATTGAAACCACCAGTGATGGCATGAATTTGTAAAAAAACTAAAAACAAGTTCATATGGGGGGCGGCAATTATTTCAGAGCCTAAGGCTGGCAAAATCATTAATCTGCCACTGCCTTCATATATGAACATTACCAGGAGGATTGAATACTGGCTAAATGGGCATGAACAAAGGGTAAGGATATAGGACAATGTATTCAGTTTAGGTGAACCATCTACTGGGAAACCACAGGGACCTGTGTTAGGTCTAGTCTTATTTTATTCACATCTTCATATATGATGTACTTGAATCATGAATACAAAAAGAGGCAAAATTCATCAAAAAAATTATTTGGCCTATATTATTCACCCACTTCTATTCATCATGATGAGAACGTTCCAAGGCAGTTTTTAGTGACTCAGTTAGGTAGAGCTAAAAACATACACTATTTTTGGAAGATCACTACTCATTGACTCTATTTTCTAACACGAAGACTATGGGCCAAATTCACTATTGATTTACATAATCTTATGTTGGTGGAGAGTCCTGGGTGCTGAAATTGAGCTGGGATCCAGGTTACTGAGGGGTTCTGGACCATCACTTGGAGCTGTAAGGATCCAGCATTGCTCCCAAAGTGGGTGACCCTGGTCAAAATGTTGGCATGGAAAAGGTGGCCAGATGGTAGGTTGATCAATCATGTCCCCCTCTAGGAGTACTTCACTGGCAGATTTGCTGTCATGTGCTGGGTGGTCATTGAAGCTACTACTGGCAGAAACGCTTCATGGCAGGGAAGGGCAGAGTAGCATTATGTACTTAGATGACACACAAGGTATATTTTACACTTCCCTGCACCAGCTCTGCTGAGTTTGGCTCTGCATATAATAGTTTGAGAAAATAATGACATACATGTTTTATGAAGCCACATTTCTTTCTGTGTCAGACATTTCACTTTCAGAGCTCTTCAAACAACTTAGAAATGTGTTGTGAGCACTTTCCAAGTCACTATCTTAATCTTCCAGAAGAAATTCTCCAACCTTGCTACAAACAGTTTGAGGACATCTTTTCTTACTTATCTTGTACCTGTCAATGTGTTCATGAACAATTTTCAATTGTTTCTAAAGCCTGTCAAATACATAATTAGATTTGAATCCCACTGCTTCAGGTGATGTTTTGGCAAACTATTCTATACTGTTAAGGGCTTTGGGTTTTTTTCTACCTCTGACAGAATGAGTAGAAATGTCCAAAGATTTTTCATGCTACAAGCAATATATTTTCACGATGATAATTATTATGTAGTAAGTTACTGAAGAACACATTTAAGCAGAGCCTGGAGCATGTTAGGTACATAAAGCTATAGCTGCCACCTGCAGTACTGATTAACCCAAAACACTACACAATCTCCCCTTTCATTAGTACAATGTTCAATTCAGTCTTTTTGAACAAAGATCTGATTGCTACCATTAACTACTAGTTACTGGTCCCATGAAACACTTAGTACCAGAAATGCGGAGAACATTGCTTTCTGACAGTTGCTTACTGACTCCAGTCCAGCTGATCCAACTCAAAAGAGGACACGTCTGCAAAGGAGGAACCAGTTGCTTTTCTAGAATTTTAAAACTTTGCAAGATTTAAAGCACAGAACCTGATTCTCCTTTTTCTTACACTGGGGTTTATACCAGTATAACTTGATTGACTTCAAACACAAGGCAGTTACAGCCCTGTGAAGCCGCTACACAGGGGTTTGATTCTTGCATAATGATTGTTACAATGGTCACACTTAAAAGCTTTCTTTCTATCCTGAAAATAGAATATAACAATGAAACAAACTATATCTCACAAAATGGCAAGTTTTTTTTATTACCTGTTCTCTACCTATTCACAAGTACCAGCCTACCTCTCTTATCTCCCAACATGTGAAAAGTATGAACTCTTACCACGAAAATGTAGCAGTCTGCTACACAGCTCAGTTAACTTCAGTGGGAATAGAATTTGACCCTGTTTTAGTTCCTCAATGACTTATTTGATCCTTTCTTCAAATGCATATGATATTATATATGGGCCTCCACAGCAACGATCCTACACTGCTAAACCTGCTGGAAACTCCTGGCCATATAAGCAGAAAAGGGGAAGCTTAAATGTGGCCAATTTCTCATTGAGACTGGGATTAACATAGTGAAAATAACTAGGGAAAAATCCTGCCTCCACCTCCTCTGCACTATAACAGATGCTGCACAAGGAGGATGGGAGCAGCTTTTGGGGAGGCTGCAAAGAGTATGCACACCTCCTTCATGGTGTGGGGCCCAGTTCCTTAGAAGCTCCCTGTTGTAGTATAGAGTGTGGGGCTTGGGCATGGTGAACCTCTGCTCATTCCCACTTGAGTTCTGCTCCAACTTCCACTGAACTCAATGGGAGTCTTTCCACTGACTTCAGCTGGAGCTGGGTCAGGTCCTTGAAGAAAGGTCACAACGGCTGTGGAGGCAAGTTTCTGAAAATTGACTCTATGGCCATGTTTCTCAGGCTTGATCCTAGTTAGGTGGATTTATGGTAGAATGGTGGAATTGTAGCAGCATCTTAATGGTGGAATTGTAGCAGCATCTATTAGTTTGCTTCTAATTGGAATCTCAGGGAAACTAGTGCCATTCAAAAAAGCCCTGATGCTCCTGTGAGAGATGTTCTTACCATAGCATTTGGCACACGTAGACATCTGAACTTCTTGCCCAAAGCAACCAACCAGCAATGGATAGCTCAGGATAATGGAGAAATTTCCAGATACGGGATGGCACATTTCCAAATACAGGATGTAAATGTGTACTGGGATTCTCCATTGTGTGTGTGTAAGCCACATTGCTTGATATAACAAAAGTGGGCTGTACATCAAATGGCTTTTGAACAGGACATAGGGGAAGTATTAAGCCACTGCCAGTAAAACATTCTGTACAAGATAGCTATGACTCGTGTTTAAGCTTTGAAACAATTAAAATAAAATTAGCAAAGAGAAAGTTTTATGGGAAAATGGAAATCCTTTTTTCGATCCCAAATATAATGGAATTGATTAAAAATAAAATATTTCTATTATTTTACATAATTGAACATTAAGTTAGGTGCATTTTCTCTCCACCCTCTCTGTTCTTCCTTCTTCCTTGGCTAGAATATTAGTACTATTTATTTTTAGTTATGGTAAAACCCAGAGGCTTTCTCATCAGAATTGGATTCTATTGTGCTTGTGTCAACTGCTTTTGGGTCAGTCTCTCTAGATGTCCCCACTTTCTCCTACCTGGTCTCCCTCTGTTCATCTCAAATTAGACCAATCAATCAATTTAGCGTAAAATGAGTCAAGCAGGCCTTATATTCCAGGACTTGCAGTTTTTCTTTGTCTCCCTGTCAGTTTCTTAGAGGAAGCCTGGCACAGGACTGTCTCTTCTATCCCAGGACATTCTGCCTCCTCATCACTCTCTGTTTCCTTCCTTTATCACTGGACTTGTTTCCCTTATTGGTCCCAGCTGTGGATGCATGACTCCATAACTGGTAGTTCTGGCAGCAGTTTTGAGGTTTGGTCAGCCTTATCACCTGTAAGTGAGGAAAACTCTCCTCTCCCTTCTGCCTGTGCTTTTGTAAACTCCATTACATATCTTCCCTCTTACGGCTGAGACCCAGCCGTAACTTGGTTCTTGACAGAAAATCAGCATTGAAATGCAAACTTCCTGCCCAGTGCTGGAAGGCTCATGGTTGCAACTACAGGTACTGTCTCATCATCTGTGGGTTCATCTCTTTTATTGCATTCAGCTTAGAGCAAAGGGGCATGATCAGTAACTAATCTGAATTCTTTCTCCAGGAGGTGAATTTCTTTCCCCAGTAGGCTTTCTATCACCCGCTTGGCAGGTGATCATTGCTTCTCTATCACTAAATATACTCTCACAAGGAAAACGTTTCTCACAAGGAACACTATTGGGTGTTCTTCTCCATCCACCTCTTCAGAAAGGACTGCCCCTGCCCCTACCTGCAATGCCTCAGTTTGCAATATGAAGTCCTTCTCAAAGGAACAGTGCTGTCTACAGAGTATGTTCTTGAGCTCTAGAAAGGCCATTTCAAAGGTGGATGTCCATAAGACCCCTTTTGGGCAGATATCTTTAGCTTGGTTAGCGGAGCTTCTGTGGTGGTGAAAAGCAATATGAAAAAGGCGATAGTGGCTTGCTAGACCTAGGAAGACGCAAACTTGCCATTTGGGGGAAGCAATTATATATTCCTGTAACCTTATTCACCAAGGGGAGGACTTGCTCTCCCCCAACCATGTATGCCAGGTAACAGGCTTCCTGTTTTTTTGTCTCATAGTTGAGTTAACTGTTAAACTGGCTCAGTTGGAGAACAGCAGCTACTTTGTCCAGATGTGTATCCCAACCTCTGCTATAAATGAATATGTTGTCCAAGTATGCCACTGCATATTAACTATGCTGTTGGAGTAATCGGTCCATGAAATACTGGAAATTAATCACTTCCCTGTGTGGCCCAAAAGGCATAAAAATGAAATATGCCAAGCATCACAGAATAAGAAGCCATCTTCTCCTAAGAGTCAGGAGTTAAGGGGATCTGCCAGTACCCATCAGTCAAATCAAGAATGGTGGTATACTGGGCTTCTCCCAACCAGTCTACGAGTTCATCCACACGTAACATAGGCTAGGCAAGAATTTTTGAAACTGCATTCACCTTTCTGAAGTTTATAGAGAAACACAGTGAGCTGTCAGGCGTTGGTACCAGTACAGTAGGCCTCCCCCAGTCACTTTGAGATTCCTCTATTATCCTGAATACTATCATAGTCTTGATACTTTTTTGACAGTTTGGCTGTAACTGGGGCATACATTAAATAAATTCAGTTTTAAATGCATCAGATTATGTTTTCACAGTGAATATTGCCATTTGAAATGCAGATTTACAGCTGTGTAACAAGATGTTTCATTTGTTTGGTTAGTAAATATTCAATGGAACATGCTGACCCTCAACATTTCAGAAAATCAGAACTTCCATCTCTCATGGGCATTGAGATATTGCTGTACCCAAAATATGTGAACATTTTGGAAAATGTAGCCCTTTCTTAGGAGTGTTTCAGGTTCCTCATCTGAAATATAAGGGTGATGCTATTTTATTGACAGGATGTTCTGAGGACTAATTAGATGATATGTGTACACATCTGTGAAGATATAAAGCAGTATAATTGTAAGTATTACTGCAATTACTAGCTGCTGGGTGGACTTTTCAGAAGTGCCTAAGTAACTTAGGAGCACAAGCCCCATTAATTTTCAATTAGATTTATGTTTCACCCTAAATCATATAGATGCTTTGGAAAATCCCACCCATAGACTATGGACATGTGACATTGTGGGCAGTGCATTTGAATGTTTCAGGGAAGTGTATTTGTGATGGAATCCCTGAGCTGGCATGATAAAAATATCTGCTTAGTCCATCACCCACTCTGTTGGCCCCTATGGTTGTGTTTCTGTTGCCTTGGAACTATTCAGCTTTATGCATCATTAAATCTCAGATATCTGTCAAGAACATTTTGGGTGATATTTATGGACAGATCATCAGACTCGACATATTGCTCTTCCACTACTCTAGCAACAAACAGGCCATAAAACTGTCCTAACTGGCAATTTATGATTCATGCAGTGTAGAGGAATTCTGCAGGATTCTATGGCATAGGGAACATTTTGGAGGCATGTCCAAGCACAGAAATGTGGTCAGAACTCTGTTGTGCTTTAGAAATTCCCTGATATAACAATCCTCATAGGACTGTCATTGGCGTGTGTGAATTAGGGTAGATTTGTGCATGGGGATAAATTTTTCTCAAATAGCTGAAGGTGTTAAGGTGAGAAAAAGTGGTATCTGCACCTCCAGTCCTATGGTGAGTACTATTCAGCCAGACCCAAGATTTGGGCCCTTTATATTTACTGCCACTGTCAGTGGGCCTTACTGTATTGCAAAGGACAATGTATTAAGATGTCTGTAGTATTACTGACTTAATGGAATACTGTGAAAATGTGCAGCTGCCAAGATGATACATTTCCTTTGTAACTGGAAATGACTTTACTTTACTGGAGTGACTTTACTTTCAGAGAATGAAGCATGATCACAAATACTTCCATTTTATACAAACCAATTTCTTAAAAGGAAGAGCTATGCCAACTTAATCTGTGATATCTAACATTACTGAAGCAGATGCTTTTAAAATGGTCAGACTAAATGACAAACATTTGCACATAGTA
Source organism: Dermochelys coriacea (assembly GCF_009764565.3). NCBI lineage: Eukaryota > Metazoa > Chordata > Testudines > Dermochelyidae > Dermochelys > Dermochelys coriacea. The sequence goes on along the minus strand of NC_050068.2, from coordinate 319,206,329 downwards.
GGGTACCTGTCTCCAATGTGGAGCTTCTATTTGTGCATTTATAAACTTTGGTTCCAACTTTGGCTAAGGTGGCTGTTATTTTCAGTATCAAAACTGCGTATGGCACAACAATTTATTTTTCTAGGCTAAGCTATTTGTATGTGAACTGTTTAAAGGGTGCTAGACTGTTTTTCATTCCAAGGGTGGTCAGAATTGAATTGCATGGCTGGTCAAAGTTCTTGAGGACAGTTTAATTTAAATACAAGTGCAAAAGGATTCCAATCCAATGTTTTTATAATATAAGGCAGAGGACAATATAGCCACCAGACTAACAGTATTCTTTTCTATAGCAAATGATATCTAAATGTTCACCCTCTAAGGCTATCCACATTGCTTATTGCAGACATAGAGATCTGTGATTCAGAGTAGCCAAAATGTAATGACACAACAGTCTGAATTTTAAAAGTGTGTTCTTGCTAAGAAGCATATACTACATTTCCTGCATGCTTTGATTCTTTAACACCAAGAGTTTATGGAGCATGATGAGGAACAAGACTCTTCTTCTTTTGCATATACCAAAGTCCATAAATGATTACTGCTGAATCAATGAATAGTTATGTCCAAATACCAACAAATGGTGTAATATTGTAATATTAGGGCAACAGGACACTATCCATTTTGCCCCTGCTTACAAAGCAGTGCTAGTGATTCCATTGTAACCTGTCTTCTAGCCAGTGCAGGGCATCAAACTAAAATGTTTTCTTGTAACAGTTCATTAGCGTCATTGTAACATGCTTAGTGAGCACTATATTTCCTTAAATAGTGTGAAGACTGTGTGATGGCTTGCAGGGACTTGAATAGCACTTGTGATGGTTGACAGCATGCTTATTCCTTCTACATATAATACGCGTTTTGTCTTCAGAAAACTGTCCCCCCGACCCCCCACAGTTTTGCCTTTATGTATCCTAAAGCCATTGTAGATTAGATGGTACTTTATGAAGAAAGATGAATTATTGGAAGTTCAGCAATGATATCTAACAATAAAACATTTCTTTACCTAACTGATTTTATTTAGGGATATTTGCAATATCTGTAATATTACATTACTCAAAGGTCTGGTCCAGGACACTGTCACAGAAAACATGAGGTCACTCACAATCCCAACTTTGCCTTGGCACATCAATCAACGTGTATGTCTGAGGGTGACATTTTGCAGCTCGAAAACCTGTGTTTGAACACTGCATGACTCATGGAAATTTTTCTATTTCCGAGCTCCATGTTTGGAGATTGCTCTCCTTAGCAATTCAGAGGCTCAGACTAATGGCCAGGCTCAGTTATTTATTCAGCATCAGACAGCTGATTTCTTCTGTGCTTTACATTTCCAGATTGAAGTGCCTTGATGTGACAACTGGCATTATAGAACTCAATGAAATAAAATAAAATAAAATAAAATCCATATTTGCCAGCAAGATCTCAGAATTTGGTAGAAAATGTGCTATTTCTGTTCATGACTCATGAAATCTCTCTTTCTCTCATACACACACACACACACACACACTTTGACACAACCATTGAATTTCCACATCTAGTGTGTTAAGTACTACTGTATATTATGATATAATGCAGAGTTGCTTTTCATCCTGAGCCTAACAAGTAAGAATGGCCATGAGCTGGTGGAAGTCAGTGGGAGTTTTGCAAGAATATGTATATATGTACGCGGCCTTCTTTAACTGCCCTTTCAAAGCTACTATCTCTGAGGTAAATAATAGTTTTGAGGATAGGATCATCAATGTGCTTTTCAAGCCTACCTAGAATCTCTTGTTCAATCGAATTTGAGTTCATGGCAGGTAGATTGCTTTAGACTATTCTCTGATATCTTATGTCTTATTTTCTCTTTTCTGGGTCTTTCTGTGTATTCTTTAATAAGGCACCCTTAAATATACTGGGGACAACCATCCAACCATTGACTTCCTCAGCAGTTATTTGGGCCAGACCCTCACTTGGTTTAAATCAGTGAAGTTCCATAGAAAGCAACAGAGTTATGCAGATTTAGAACAGTTGAGACCTCTGGACTAATAGCTCTCAGGCAATCTACAATATGTTTACGAATTAATTCTTTCTTCAGTGCTCAGCATTTTAACTATACAATTACCATTATAGGACTAATATTGCTAAAAATTGCACAATATATATTTGGATACTTGGTAGGCTAGTAAAGTTAGGTACAGTTATAAATTCAAGCAAAAGGTAAAGTACGGATAGAAAGAAAAATTCACTCATTAATTAAATTCATTTTTATATATATATTCTTACTGACACTGCTAGAGATCAAAAAAAATTCTGCATGAATTAATAAAGACATTCTCAGCTAAAACAAGACATAAGCTGTTTAATCATTTTGGCTATGAGCCATTCTCATATGATGTAGCAGAATTGCATTATTTTGCTCCACTATTCAACAGAATAGTTATGGCTGATCTGATGAAATTACAACCATTTCTAAAACAATAAGAAGGAATACCAAATGTAGAGAAGCTCACATATGTCTGGTCCCAGAGCCTGACTACTTATCTAATGGATCCTAGGGAAATAAAGAGTTTGACAGTACAGTAAGGAAATTATAAATAAATATATCAAATATACAACACAAGTTCTGTTGCTAAATGAAGTAGCTAAATAATATAGAGATGTTGTATTTCTTGTCATCCCCATTAGAGCTGGGAAAAAACAAACTTTTTCCTACAAGAAATTTTGAATGAAAAATGTACTTTCAAAATGTTTTGTCAAATATTTAATTTATTTGCAGGAACTTTTGAACAGGTTTAATTTTCATTTCAAACTGATATTTTGGAACAAAACAAAAATATTTGTTTTGTCTTAAAACGACACTGTGGGTATTATTCAGTTTCAAAAATCCTAAACCTCATTTTCAATTAAAACTAAATGAAAATTTTCATTTATCAAAAGACCAGAAAAACCAAGAGAGAAGGCAGCTTTGAAGGTCCAGACAAGCCTAACCAAGCACTGGGAGTGTGATCCTAAGGAACGCCAAAAGTAGACCTTAGAACTGTAAGCAAAATCATCGTCTCTTGCTGTTTGAGTACTGCTGTGTTAATGAAAACAGGACATCTTACGTTCTTCGTAAATAAACAGGATTGCATCAAAGAGACTCCTTAATTTGGCCTCCTAACACAAACAAATTGCAACAATGAATTTAGCTAAACACTCAGATCAAAACAGGTACCAGTTTGGCAGTTGTGTTTTCATTAAACTTGGGGAAAAAAGTCAAAACAAAAGAAATATTTTCAAATTTTGTACAGAATTTTTTTTACATCAGAATTAACATTTCTCATGACAAAAAAACCAGTTTCAACCAAACTATTTTCCCCCATGAAGAAAGTTTTCCTCCCAAAAATTTCAATCAATTCTAAACTCCATCACCTTGATGTCACAATCTCTTTTTTTTCTCCCATTTTCTCCCAAATTTTTAATATTTTCCCTTTACTGTTAAGGTTTTGGCATCTGTATTTCTCAAGTCTTCCCCACAGGTTTCCCCTCTCTATTTCATACTCCTGTGTTTCCTTCCAATTCATATATTGTTCTTCTTTTGTTATCATTTTTATTTGCTGACTGATTCAGAATTATTACTATTTTTGAATTTGTTTTCATTGCAAAGGAGCAGTAAGGGGAATATTTAGGTCACCACATAAAATACTTTACATGAACCTGATCCAACACCTATTGAATATCTTAATTGACTTCAGCGTGCACTGGATCATGCCCCATATGAATAGTTACTACCAACATTATGATGAATGTTTGGTGGTATCAGTCTAGTTGCTACTAAACAGGTATTTATTATATTATTTCTCAACAGCATTAAATGTCCAAAATAAATAAATAAAAATTAGAGCTCTGTGACATCGCCATTTCTCAATCAGCGTGAAATTCATGACTTTGGTGGGGGTTAATTGGTGCATGGGGTTAATTTCACCATATATGCAATTCCACATGTTAATAGAAGGGTTAGCTGAAACCCAGGACAAATATGTGAGAAATATATTAAATTAATAAAATCAACTTCTATTAAAAAATCCAGAAAACAAATGAAAATTTTCCCAATAACGTATTCAACTAACATTGTTGTATCACCTCCAGTGAACAGCAAGTCTTGGGTTTAAAATTGAATGTAAGGTGACTTTTTATTTTCATTTGCAACAATAAAACCAACATCTTTTGAAAACTTGTAGGTTTTTTTTTTTTTGGCGGGGAGGCATTTGGAGGAAAAGATTTTCCATTTTCATGAATTGAGGAAATTTGTTTTGTCAATGTCCCCTGATCCCCATCCCTTTCTCTTGTCTGTCAATTTTCTCTGTTGTCTTTGTTTACCCCTCTGTCTCTACTGCACTGCATGCTTTTGCCAGTCTTCTCTCTTATCTCGATACTTACATCATCAAGAAATACTGGATAAAGGTGGAGTCTGAAGATGGGTTCTTTCTATACAGCTCTACAGTAGAGTTCCAAGATCCCCAGGTAAAAGAATCAAAGCCACAGGTGGTGTGTAGATTAGGCCTTATAGAGCAGGGACTGGTAGCTATAAGGAGTGTGGTGAAGAAGCTACTTTGGATGTTAACATTGTGGAACAATTTCTAAAGTGCAGCATATGAGCAAATTGGTCTTATTTTTCTACTGGATTACCTAGATACCTTGATGTTCTAAACTGTTGTGGAGCTAGTGGATAGCATTTCAATATTATCTTAACACACACATTAGAATAAAACTTTTGGAAATGATACTTAGTTCTCAAGCCACAGGCATTACTTTAGGACTGCACATGCAGCTCTGTCAACTACAGGTTTGATCAGCAGCAATCTGTTTGCCACTTGCTTTGGGAGTCAGACAGATTAATGCAATTCACAGGACCGGCCACTTCACCTTGTGATGCATGGGAGGCAACGCAGGGGACGGTTAGCTATTTGGTTGGTAATAGGTCAGCCACTGCCCCATAAGGATAAAGAAAAAAGTATGACTGGAATTCCTTTGCTGTCCATCAACTTGGAGGAGAAAGGAGAGAATTGACAGCCTACAAAATATTCAGAAAATATCAAAAAATCACAGAGCACTGTCAGATACTGCCTTGCTATTTTCCTTAAGCCTGACATATAAATATGTGGTGACATTGAGTCACAAATGATATTGAATCACAGTACTTGACACATTATTATGAAACTGAGTATTTGGTGGGTCTGTCCCACTTTCTTTATTAACAGGCTCTCCTCCTTCTGGAAGACTATCATTGCCCTTCTGTAAATCTGTTTAGGATACTAGGTTTCTGTAGTAGTAGTTCTACAAGTATCAGGGGGTAGCCTGTTAGTCTGTATCAACAAAAACAAGGAGTCTGGTGGCACCTTAAAGGCTAACAGATTTATTTGAGCATAAGTTTTTGTGGGTAAAACACCACTTCTTCAGATGCATGGAGTGAAAATGACAGATTCAGGCATTATATAATAACACATGAAGGGAAGGGAGTTTTTACCTCACAAGTGGAGAACGACTGTTGACAGGGCCAATTCGATCAGGGTGGATGTAGTCCACTCCCAATAATAGATGAGGAGGTGTCAATTCCAGGAGAGGCAAAGCTGATTTTGTAATGAGCCAGCTGCTCCCAGTCCCTATTCAAGCCCAAATTAAGGGTGTTAAATTTGCAAATTAATTTTAGTTCTGCTGTTTCTCGTTGAAGTCTGTTTCTGAAATTTTTTTGTTGAAGTATAGCTACCTTTAAATCTGTTGTAGAATGTCCAGGAAGATTGAAGTGTTCTCCTAAGCATGAGAGACTCTGAAAGAAGCAGAAGGAGGACATGAAGCAATAATTGGCTCATAAAACAACTTCACAAGCACAAATAATTAAATGTCATACTATAACAAATTCAAATTATGTGAGCCCCCGAATATCAATTTTAAGTAGTTTATTTCTTCCTCAGTTCATAGAATCATAGAAATCAGAGACTTCATAGGTCATCTAGTCCATTTCTCAGTAAACTATCCTATGATTAAAAGCTCTAGAGCTGTAGACAATTTTTTTAATAAAGAATCAATTTAGGCACTCGACAGGTTCTCTCAGACTCATCTGGCTCTAATTAAAGAAATACTGTCTAGAAAGAACTCATATATTAAAATAAAAATTCCTTATCTTTACCTTATACTTTAGATAATTAAAGCAGAAATATATTTTAAAAAAATAAGTAACTTTCCACTCTGCTGTTTGATTATTTTTGGCATTCCATTCAATTTGAACAACAAAATGTTGGTATCTGTTTTCTTTCTTATATGCAAGTGGCAGATTTTGTTGAAGTCTACTTCTTACTAAAGCCCTCACTTTTGCAGAATAAGGACCCAATCCTGCTCCCATCGAAGTCTAGAGAAGCTTTGTCATTGATTGTAATGGGAGCAGCACTGGGCCCTAAAATATAACTGGAGTTGACCTGGTGAATCTAACAAACTGGGTGAACTATGAGTAGAATGGTTTCTGGATTGGGAAAGAGTGTAAACATTTCACATAGCTGTAGCATAAGAGAGATTTGTGATGTCTTTGAATTATCAGTTTACTATGACACACAGATGTGGCAGGCTTTAGAGGTAGGCAAACAGACACAATCTCTTGGGGTGCCAGAAAAACTGACAGAATTTAAGAGATGCTACATCCTTCCTCTCTCACTTCCAGACTTTGATAAAAAATTGAAAGATATTTTCAAAGCTTCTAGTCAAAACTCTCAGAACTAGGATTACAAAAGAACTATAATTTCAAAACAATGTTTTCTTTTGATCCCTGAGCTTGTTTTCCTTTTGTTAATTTGTATTTTCTCTGACTAAGTGTTACTTTGAGTTCTAAAGTTTAGATTTCAAACTTTCCAATATCAAAATCAGAACCAATTCTCAATCCCAAATAAACCATGAATTTTGATATTATTTGAAGGCAACACAAAGAGTACAGTTTTGAGGCAGGTCCTATCTTCACATTCCAGAATGTCATTTTTTTTATTTTAATAATTTGCAGGAGTTTCATATCAGAGACAGCCTACAGAAAAAAACAGGAATATGGAAGAGGAACAAACAAAATCCAGTCCATATATAAAATACAAAAACAAAAGAAATTGCTTAAAACAAATTACCTGTTTAGTTAAAGGGTATAAGGAAGATTTGCTCCCAATGAGCCATGCATACAAAGTTAGAGTCTCAGAATTAAATTGGACAATTAATAAAGTTTGTAAAATGAAGGGAAATAAGGCATCTACTCCAAACAGAGGCCAGTAAAATCAAGTTCATACCTGAGGGGGGAAATATAAGTAAAAAAGCCATGTCAAACAGAAAAGTCGTTTGAGTTAGAATCATAGAACATTAGGTTGGAAGAGATCTCAACAGGTCATCTAGTCCAATCCCCTGCTCAGAGCGGAACCAACACCAACTAAATCATCCCAGACAGGACTTTGTCAATCCAGGCCTTAAAAACTTCTAAGGATGGAGATTCCACCACCTCCCTAGGTAACCCATTCCAGTGCTTCACCACCCTCCTAGTGAAATAATGTTTCCTAATATCCAACCTAGACCTCACCCACTGCTTCTTGTTCTGTAATCTGCCACCACTGAGAACAGCCTAACTCCATCCTCTTTAGAACCTCCCTTCAGGGAATTGAAAGCAGCTATCAAATCCCCCCTCACTCTTCTCTTCTACAGACTAAATAATCCTAGTACCCTCAGCCTCTCCTCGTAAGTCATGTGCCTCAGCCCCCTAATCATTTTCGTTGCCCTCCGTTGGACTCTCTCCAATTTGTCCACATCCCTTCTGTAGTGGAGGGTCCAAAACTGGACACAATACACCAGTGCCAAAAAGAGGGGAATAATCACCTCCCTTGATCTGCTGGCAATGCTCCTACTAATATAGCCCAATATGCCATTGTCCTTCTTGGCAACAAGGGCACACTGCTGACTCATATCCAGCTTCTCATCCACTGTAATCCCCAGGTCCTTTTCTGCAGAACTGCTGCTTATCCAGTCGGTCCCCAGCCTGTAGTGGTACATGGGATTCTTCCTTCCTAAGTGCACGACTCTGCATTTGTCCTTGTTGAACCTCATCAGATTTCTTTTGGCCCAATACTCCAATTTGTCTACATCACTCTGGACCCTATTCCCTACCCTTCAGCATATATACCTCTCCCCCCATCATGAAAAATTTAAATAATCCTCAAAATTTATATATATAGCAATTTCCATGAGGTTTTTACCAAATAAAAGGTTAAAATTCTGGTTCAAAAATCTCTGTAACCCAGGCATAACTATGGGCAGCTACCATTGCACCCTAAACCATGACAAATTACTAAATGTGATATGTGGAAAGAATATTCTCCAGTACAAGGATATTTTGGACATACTGGGGCTTTGTAGAATTTGGAAAAAAAAAAGAATACCTGCTGGATGTAAAGAGGGTTACAACCAACCAACCAACCAACCAACCAACCAACCAACAAACAAACAAACAAACAAACAAACAAACAAACAAAACTAATTAATGATTGAACAGCGCATAGTAGATTTGGGGAGGAGGGTTAGATCAATAATTGTAACAGATAAATATGCCTTCCAGTGTGCTCTTCAATACATTTTAAAAATGTTTGAACCAGAAAAAAACATGATTAGAAGATTATAAAATGTTGCCCTGAAATAAATATTTAGTTACTCTTCACTAGTTCAGAAAAAAGCTTGTCTGAACCATTAGTAGATTTAGAACATGTTCAGTTTAAAGTCTACGCTTACCTCGATCAAGCATATAATTTGTTTCCATTTTTTTAAAAAAAAAGTGCTTTACAAGTTTTATATTGATTACATGGTAATTTCTGAATGTGTTACCAATGTTGAGTTCAAAGTAATTATTGTTCTAAATAGGCAGAGCATAAATGTTATACATTACTTGCATCAGTAGTTATAGAACAGTACAGATGTTCCCTTTTCTGTTGATCCCTTTTCTTTAAAGAAATTTCATGTTGGTCTGCTTTGTATTTTCCAGCTGGATGGAGGAAAGTGCAGGTAAGAGTCTCTCATTAGAAGCATGTCTGATTTAATTAATTTTTAATTATTGTGCAAAACAAATGAAAGGATAGCTTCGATCAGCAAATTCATTTGCAACATTTATCAGCTAGTTGATCTTTATCACCCACCCAGATGACAGTAAATCAAATGCATGGCCCTTTTCAATTCATGGAGCAAATGATTAAAGTGTCCATAAACGTCTCTATCCTAACAAAATCTAATTGTGTGTGAATAATCACTTCAATTTTGTGATGAACGTGCCATCATGGACTCTTGATACTTTAAAAGAATAACCAAATCATATTTAAAACTTCACTAAAACATATATCCTGCACAGTCTGAAACTTGTAGCTTTGAGGAATGTTTTCTTATTTTTAGTATTGTATATCTCAAGTATACTGTGTTTTTTTACAAAAAAAATTAACATGTCAAATAATAAAATGCTCTAGGGATAAATGTACTAACATATTTATTTGGTCTAAGTATCACCATAAGATCTGGAAATCTCACCAGATGCAGTAGAGGATAATATTCTGGAATGCTACAACACAATCTTGTGCATCCATAATTATCAAAGAAAAGCACCTTTGCTGCCACTTTAATATTTAAAAGCCACCTTTCTTCCTCCACTCACTAAACCCACCCACTATCTCGCTGCTTCCACATGAAAAGATTTTGCAGATTTCATCCATGACAAGCTAAGCTTATGATCTGGAACAACTTGAGCTCTGCCACATCTAGCCTATCCACTTCAGCAATTCCTTTCCATGATCCTCTCGTAACATCTTTTCTGGGTCTAATTATATCTTTAAATAAATACATAAATAAAATCTCTTTGTCTTTTCTCCTCCTGGCCAGCTCCATCCCTGTCTCACAGCAATATGCATCCATGAACACACACCAGTTTGTGTTTTGATTGAATAAAAATGGGTGCTCCTCCATAACTAGGCTTATTCAGGATGGTGTTTGTGCCAACCTTTATTTTTTGTCTCCTCTTCACTAGCTCATAACTATTGGATACCTCCTTTCTAAATTTGTTGTACTTTCATCGCAGCTGATGACAAAATCTAAACCCCATTTACTGAACCATTTATTTCATCCCTTTCTACCTGACATTGCCACCACACTTTTTGGGCTGACTTCATGGTGACTTTTACTATCTCAGCATATTCCAGAGATATAATGCCTTAAATGTCAGAAGTATCATAAGACCATAAGAACTACCATACTGGGCCTGACCAATGGTCCATCTAGTCTGGTATCCTGTCTTCCAACAGTGGCCAAGGCCAGGTGTTTCAGAGGGAATGAACAAAACAGGTAATCATCAAGTGATCCATCCCCTGTTGCCCATTCCCAGCTTCTAGGGACATTTCAGAGCATGATTGTGCATTCCTGCCCATCCTGGTTAACAGACACTGATGAACCTATCCTTCATGAACTTATCTAGTTCTTTTTTGAACCCTGTTATAATTTTGGCCTTCATAGCATCCTCTGGCAAAGAGTTCTGCAGGTTGACTGTGCATTGTGTGAAGAAATATTTCCTTTTATTTGTTTTAAACCTGCTGCCTATTAATTTCATCTGGTGACCCCTAGTTCTTGTGTTATGAGAAGGAGTAAATAACACTTCCTAATTTACTTTCTCGACACCCATCATGATTTTATAGATTTCTATCATATCCCCCCTTAGTCATCTCTTTTCCAAGCTGAAAAGTCCCAGTTCTATTAATCTCTCCTCACATGGATGCTTTTCCATACCCCTAATGATTTTTTTTACCCTTTTCTGAATCTTTTCCAAGTGCAATATATCTTTTTTGAGATGGGGCAACCACATCTGCATGCAGTATTTAAGATGTGGGTGTACCATGGATTTATATAGAGGCAATATGATATTTTCTGTCTTATTATCTATCCCTTTCTTACTGATTCTGAACTTTCTGTTTGCTTTTTTAACTGCTGTTGCACATTGAGTAGATGTTTTCAGAGAACTATCCACTATGACTCCAAGACATCTTTCTTGAGTGGTAACAACTAATTTAGATCCCATTATTTTATATATATAGTTGGGATTATGCTTTCCAATGTGCATTAGTTTGCATTTATCATTGTGCTGTATTACAAAAGCATCAGTAGCCCAAACCAAAATACTGTGATCTCCATTTCCATCCTAAGATTAACCACCAGTAACCTCTGTTCTTAGGAAAGAGGTTTTTTACTTGACCCAATATCTTTTGTTTTGCTTTCTTTTGTTTTACCTACACTATACCCTATCACCGTATATTTGTTTATCATAGTGGTTCTCAACCCGTGGGCTGCTTGCGGCCCAATCAGTACAGAGCTGTGGCCAATGTGATATCCTCAGGGCCATACAGGTAGTATTGGATGTGGCCCACATAACACATTCTGTGCCACATATGCGGCCCACAATAGTAAATAGGTTAAGAACCATTGGTTTATTATAAATAAAATCTCAGCAATGTAACAACAACCATGCAATCTTTGCCAAAGACATTATCTTGACTACTCCCTTGCCTAAATAGTTGTTAATTAATTTTCTTCTCATCTTGAATTCTGTAATCCCTTCTTGAATTTTTCCTAAACTTCATTTTTATACATTTGAAATTTGTCCAAAATACAATGAATGCTTAAATCCAAATTGAACACATTTAGAAATGTTTTCATCTCTAAATGGAATCAAATAATGATAATCTAACCAGATAGAAAAACTATTCTTAAAAATTGTCATGACCTACTTCATTAATTTGAAATTATATTGTATAGAAGCCTGCGAGTAGCAAATGCATTCATTGTCCTCCGTCATCTATAAAATAATTAAAACAGATCCTGGTGAAATTGCTGAATTAATCAAAGTTGGAACAAAAAGGTTTGTAACAAAGTAAGCTGTAAAAAAATATTTGTAATTAGTTGTAGCTAAAGCTAATTAGTTAAAATATGAACATTATCAATACAGATTTTCTAATAAAATTTATTATTTTATTCAATTTTTAATATATAAACTGATCAGAATACAAAGGTCTAAGTACATACAAGAATTGTAAAGCAGAAATGATACAGCTTCATTCAAATAATACTGAGCAATGTCATTCTCTCACCTGTAGTAAAGAAAATGTCTAAGGAAAAAGATGGATTATGTTCTGAAGGTCACCAGATATAGAGAAACAAATTCCAGAAATGAGGTTGTCCCACCCCCATTGTTTAATGTTTGAAGTTTTGAAAGTGCAAAACTCTAGAAGTGCAAAGTATTATTTTTCATTCTTCATTATCCAACATATGTTAACTGTACGAAGGATATCTTCAACAGCAGTATCAGGCTCCTAGGTGTTATGGTAATATAAATAAAATAAAATAATAAGACAAGTTTTATTGATTACTACTTTTCATCTATGGTAATGATATGTTTGTGTGAAATGCATCCTCACCTGAAACAGATTCTGTAACTATCCCTGAAAATCCTCCTGTCAAATAACAGAGGGCCAGGTCCTGAATTAATGTCACTGTCACTCAGCTGAAGTCTGTGGAGCTCTGCTAATATACACCACCTCAGGTTCTGGCCCTGCACATTTAAATTAGCTAGATATCCCATGTAGATGTGCAGTTGATTCATGGAAGGCGTATCTCATAAATGCTCCCACACAAATTGGAAGAAAAAGCTGGTGTTATATCTCTGGGGAAAATACACCGCACAAGTCAAGTGTTATGGGATCCCTGAACTAAAAGATGCTGCTGTAAATCAAAGTACAGAAACATTTATTTCCTATTTACTGAAAAGTTATTTGTTCACTTTATTGTAATTCAGAGTTTGATTAATGTTTAAATATTGTTTTCTTTAAAGCTTTGCAGCTTTTCATTAGTGATGGGGCAGTAGGTTTTTCAGCATCATATAAAGTGATTTCAAAGTAAATTATTAAGCAGCTTGTTTAATAATGCAAACCTTCACATTTCTAAGTGAAAAGCAGATGTCCTATGTTAAAACATAATGTTTCAGGGGAGCAATAGATCAGCAAAAACTTCTGTCTTCTTGAGACAGTAATGCAACAGGAAAGCTTGTATTGTGCTTCTTCCAAACTGAAAAGCTCATCTTCAGAGATTTTTATGAGAAGAAAATGGGTCACTCACTTCAACAGTTGGTTTCAAACAAGGGGGAAAATCAAAAGTTAATTTCTGGTTGTATCCAGAAGAAAAAAAGGTGGGCTGTTGTTTGCAGCAAAAAGTGAAGGCGGACCACTAGGGACGTAGGGTGAAATTCTGATTTACTGAAGTCAATGGCAAAATTCCCATTGCCTTCACTGGGAACCATAGTCGACTCCTTCAGTGCTCCAGGGCTTAAGCACACATGGGAAAAAATAGGGGACACTTGGCACTCACCAGCCACAGCTCTTCCGTGGGGCCACCGATCAACTGTTCAGTGGCTGCTAAGAGGTGCTTGTAGGAGGGCAGAGAGCAGAGAGTGGTGAGTGGGCAGGGGGTGGGCTTCAGGGGTGGTGGCAGAGCAGGGGTGGGAAGAGGCAGAGTTAGAGGGGACTTTGGGGAGGGGGCAGAGCAGGACGGGGAAGAGGCAGAGAGAGGGTGTGGCCTTGGGGAAGGGGAAGAGTGGGGGTGGAGCACCCACCAGGAAAAATAAAAATCAGTGCCTGTGCTGGGTATAAGTTTGTAGCATGTAGAACAATGATTTTCCTAAGAAGCTACTGACTGCTAGTTTTGCTCTTTTAAAACATTTTTTACAAGAATAAAAGTACTAATTTAGGATGGCAGAATGGCTTATACTACACTTTTTGTAATGTTTCAATATACCTCTGTATGCAAGATTTAAAAATAAAACACAGTTTCCTATGCTGTTCCATAGATAATTGCTTATATTCATAACCAGTAGTAAAGTTTCTGTGGGCTGGATGCAGGCCTGATGTAAGCAAATATAATTCCTATGGAAATTTCTGGGCCAAATTTACCCAGGTACTAGAAGTGTTGTGTAAGTTATATAAAGAGCCTCATTCTCCAATTCCTTGCACTTTGTGGCATCACCCCTACCTTGCGTTAATTTTGCACCTTGTGTATTCATTACATCTGAGCAAGGCTGTGGAGAATCAGGCTTCAGGTGTGTAAACTAGTCAGAAATCACACTGCACTTCCATGCATTCTGTCGTCTTGAGGGATCAGAACCTCATCTCATGCGAAATAAACTGGCTGGCTTTATGATTTTTTACTTCCTTATCCGTACATAAACTTTATCCAAAATGCTGTCACTATTAAGGTAGCATGACTCTGGGCAAGAAGTTTAGATTAATAAGACTGCTACAAAGGTTGGACAATCAAGCATAAGAAAGAATATTTGTCTTCTGCTTATTTTGTGGGGTGCTTTGCATACGTAAGTACTTGAAAAAATATTTTTTTTAGATCCTGTATAATAGTTGCTTATTTTTAATAACTTCCTATGAGTGTGCTATTTTTTAACAGAGATATTTAGAATCTGAAGGACATCTTTTGTATTCAAACTGATTGTGTGCCAGTACCCTGTGATGGATGATTTGAGACTTGTACCAATATAAAAAGGCTTCATTTTAATTTATGTTTCTCAATGGAGGAGATGGTATGATGGGATAATGGGATTTTGGTAAGTAATTGATCTTTAAATATTCAGGGTAAATAGGCCAAATCCCCTGAGATGGGATATTAGATGGATGGGATCTGAGTTACTATAGAAAATTCTTTCCTGGGTATCTGGCTGGTGAATCTTGCCCATATGCTCAGGGTTTAGCTGATCGCCATATTTGGGCTCGGGAAGGAATTTTCCTCCAGGGCAGATTGGAGAGGCCCTGGAGGTTTTTTGCCTTCCTCTGTAGCATGGGGCATGGTTGACATGAGGGAGGCTTCTCTGCTCCTTGAAGTCTTTGAACCATGATTTAAGGACTTCAATAGCTCAGACATGGGTGAGGTTTTTCATAGGAGTGGGTGGGTGAGATTCTGTGGCCTGCGCTGTGCAGGAGGTCGGACTAGATGATCAGAATGGTCCCTTCTGACCTTAGTATCTATGAATCTATGAATCTAAGTAGCTATAATTTCAAAAAAAACCCAAACCCTGCTCAACACTTAATTTGAGATTTATCGTATTAAAATATTTAACAGTTAAATAATGCTGAGGAAATACCAACAAGAATTTTCAGTCTTAAATATACTTATCAAAATATGTTGAACATGTGAATTGCTTCCAGGTGATTATTATAAAGCATTTTGATGGAATTCATGACAACACTTTTTCTGGAGGAAAAAAACCGTGAGTTTCTATTTCCAAGTTTACTTTTTCCCATAAAAATCCAAATTGCCTCAAATAAATATGCATGCATCAGATGAAGTAGGTATTCACCCATGAAAGCTTATGCTCCAATACGTCTGTTAGTCTTTAAGGTGCCACAGGACTCTTTGCCGCTTTTACAGATCCAGACTAACATGGCTACCCCTCTGATACTCAAATAAATATGTTTCCCTGTAATGTACAAGTTGCTTTTGCAAAACCATGCTTCACCTCTGCCTTTCCCACACACCAGTTGTGGTGGTAATCTAAGATCCCTCCAAGCTGTGTGACCACACATCCGTGCAGCAGCCTATTTAGCACCACGCAGGCGCTCAGAGAACCCAACCCGGAGACATGTCGTGGCCAGGGGTGGGGCACCCCTGCCCCAGCCCAAACTTAGCCCGGCCCCAAACCTGTCACGGCTGGAGAGGCCCCCTGACCCCAACTATGCTGCAGCCTGAACCCAGCTGTGGCTGGAGTGGCCCGGCTGGGACCCAGCCATAGCGGCCCAGCCTGAACCCAGCCATGGCCAGGGCTGCACGGTGCAAACCCAGGTGGCCCGGCCTGTACCTGTCACGGGGCACCTAGCCCCAAACCGAGCCCCAGCCTGGACCTGTCACAGCTGGGATGCCCCTCCCTGAACCTAGCCCCAGCTGGATGTGTGAGGGCCTGGGGAGGGGCACCTAACCTGTGGCCCCAGTCCCAGAGCTGCCACGGCGGGGAGAGGTGTCTCTCCCTCCAAGCCCAAGTGCTGCTGTGGGGAGAGAGGGCTCGGGGGAGTCCTCTCTCCCACTGTAGTCCCAGAGCACCTTCCTGTATTCCAAACTCCTCATCCCTAGCCCCACCCCAGAGCTCACACCCCATCTGGAGCCCTCACACCTCTGCACCCCAACCCTCTGTCCCATCCCTGAGCCCCTCATTACTGGCCCCACCCCAGAGCCCGCACCCTTAGCCAGAGCCCTGCATCCCAACCCTCTGCCCCAGCCTTGAGCCCCCTCCCACACTCCAAACTCCTTGGCCCTACCCCCACCACATGAATTTTTTTATGTGCACTGATACACTAATACTGATACTGCTCCATACTGGTGCACATAACAAAATTCATTCCGCACATGTGTGGGGAAAAAATAGAGGAAATACTGGTGGTAACTGCACTACAGTGACTGTCCTGCTGAATAAATCCATACATTAATACAGTGTAGCTGACTCTCATGTTATTAGCAAGAGTCTCATGATATTTGATGTTTTTTCTTAAAGCCCTACCCCTGGAATCATGTGATTATGTGAGAATTTCAGCTTTCATCAAAAAATAAAATTAATTTCTAGCCCTCATGGTTGCAGAGAAAAGCATAAAAACATGAACTCAAAGGCTTAAAGACCAGAAGACAGATAAAATAAACTAATTTTTAAAAAGCGTCACAACCTTTAAGCCACTTACATAATCTGGGGAGTCTAATGTGTGATTTTTGAACAATTGAGATCTGCAATACAATCTCTGAATGACATTGGCCCATAAACTCTATACACATCTGCAGTTTATACAGCTTATGGTCCAGAGTCATTCAGAGATTGTTCTGGCTAGTTTGTGCTGTTTTGCCTTCTGTAACTAGCTAGTGAAGACAGGTTAATGGCTGGTTTGTATCACTGAAATGACTCAGAGCAGCGAGAGCATACCGGTGAAATTGGCCCTATAATTTAAGTTGTCACAATCAATGTCGAACTGATGTGTATTCATAAATAGTAATAATTTCATAGATAGTCCTACACTAAATAGTCCGAATATATTACTATCTATAATTAAATCAGTCACACATATGTCTGTGCTGTGAAAGAATAGAAATTAATGTCACCTTCTAGCAGCCAACACTGTAAGAAGTATCCCATCTGGTATGTCAGGTTTGTTGATTCATCATAACAATTCTGTCACATTACATCAACTAAAACTGTTCTTGAAGACAGGTACAGTAACCAAGTTATGCTTGCAATCGTCAAGAACCACCTTAGGAAAGAATAATCAACTATAAAAAGCTTGATGAAATGTTCCGCTGCAGTAAAGAAAATATTCTGTGATGATTACACTGTAATTCAATAGAAGTAGAAAACTCATCTATAAACTATTTAACAATCCAGTCTCTGTGTGAAACATGCCCCAGTCTCACTTGTATGAGTGGAAAGCTGGATTACTGCCTCTTCAAATTCATCAGAGCAAATACATTTTTATTCTTCTTTTAATCTCAAGGTTATTATAAGATTGACAGACAAGAGTTATGTCTATTTGGGCAAGCATTTAAACATATTACCTTGATGTGTTTATATAAAATTCTGTCCTCTAGCCTCATGTAAGCAGTGTTCTCCAACTTTTTCAAGCATTATAATAAATAGAAAATCTTCCTCTGCTTTGAAATGATTGTAGAAATGGCATCCTGGGCTCCATACTTGTTGACTACAAAATTCAAACCAGTCTAGGGGATTTAGAGACTTTTTCCACTGAAATTAATAAAAAAACCCCACGTCTGAATTGCCTAGGCTTCTTCAAAATCTCAGTCTGATATCTTAATACCTTTATGTTTGCCTATGGCTTGTCTACATAAGAAAGTTGCATTGCTTTAGATTAAGATGTGATTTAGCTAAACTGCTGCAAACTCCTGTATAGATACTCTTATTTGTGTTTAAATCAGCCTTATTTTGGTTTACTTTAAATTAATTAGCAATAGATTTAAGATAAACTGAAATAAGGCACTCAAACCAAAATAAGGAGTTTGCATTCATTTTACTTACTTTGATTTAATTGGTGCAACTTCTTTCTATAGAAATCGCCTTAGTTTGCAAGTAAAAATATTTATGTTTTTCCCCCTAATTCCTTGTTCTTCAGACCTTTCCCAGACCTAAAGAAGAGCTCTGTGTAGCTCAGAGCTTGTATCTCTCACCAACAAGATGAGTCTGTCATGCACCTCCCAGACCACCCTGCATTGATGTCAATGAAACACCCAAGGTGATCCACGAGTGCCTGCAACACCATGTAGAAGCACCCCTTCCTATTGATGTACTTAGTTGCAAGGTGGTTTGGTTCCAAAATTGGAACATGTGTGCCATCTCTAGCCCCTCCACAGTTAGAGAAACCCATTTCTGCCATCCACTATTTCATGTGCATTTCCCAAAGTCACGGTCCTTCATAGCAGGATGCTACTAATTGCCCTCCACATTTACATTAACGCAGCCCCAACAGTCGACTTCCCTACTCCAAATTGATTTGTGACCGACTGGTAGCAGTCTGGAATCGCAAGCTTCCACACAGCAACTGCCACACACTTCTCTACTGAGAAGGCAGCTCTCATTCTGGTATCCTTGTGCCGCGGGTTTGGGGCAATCTCCATGCACAGTTCCAGGAAGGTGGTTTTCCACATCCAAAAGTTCTGTAGCCACTGCTCATTGTCCCACACCTGTATGACGATACAATCCCATTCAGTGCTTGTTTCACGAGCCCAAAAGTGATAGTCTACCCTGTGCACCTGCTCTGTGAATTCCAAAAGCAATCTAAAATTGCTCCTATCCATATCACGCAGAATGTCAGGAGTCTGCGAGTCTTCTTTAGTTAGGAACTTCACGATTGACTACATTGCCATCTGCGATGTCTTCATGACAGCTAACAGAGCATAGGAGAGCAATCCCTTATCAAAAAGAGGCTCGGGTGCACAGCAAAGAAGGGCTGTTGAAAAAATGTTGCAAAAGAAAGCCAGGTTTCAGAGTAGCAGCCGTGTTAGTCTGTATTCGCAAAAAGAAAAAGAGTACTTGTGGCACCTTAGAGACTAACAAATTTATTAGAGCATAAGCTTTCGTGAGCTACAGCTCACTTCGTGCTTTATTAGAGCTTATGCTCTAATAAATTTGTTAGTCTCTAAGGTGCCAAAAGAAAGCCAGAAGCCCATGTAGTTTTGGGACAGAAAGCAATGCATCACAGGACAGTCTCAAGATGTGTCCCGATCCGCTGCATCATCCCACAACACCTAGCAATGTAAGGACTGTGGAATAAGCACCCACAGTGCATTGCTCACAAAGTTGATGATGGTGCCCGAACTGTGTACATGATCTGCAGACAGAGGGATCAAGTGTGAACACGAAATTTCATTTTTTATTATGTCGACTTTGGGTGTCAACATCACTTTTGTCAACACAAATTGGCAGTGCAGACATGGCCTGAGATCTGAAACTCAAACTGCATTCTTTGTCTACTCCCATATCACACTGTAACCCAAGTGATGTAAGTAGAAGGAGTAATTAAGGGGAAAAGGGGTATAGGGATTCCTGTATGAGCTGTTGAAGATACAACAGTGCCAAGTTCATAGCTAGCCAAGACGGTATGGGGGAGTGATAGAAAACTATAGGGAGAGAAAAAATATGGAGTGCAGGCATTCTCCAGGGGAAAATTTTGAACTACTCGGATTTAATTTCCTGCATTTTAGAGCAAGAAGTTTAAATCTCAGAAGTAAACTCCTACCAGGTTTTTATCCAGAACTAAAGAAGGGTAAGATAGTAAAATAATAATTATACATTTTAAATAACCACTTCCTTTGGGTCTCCCAGTGTGTCTTATCTTCTCTGCAATGCTACTTCAGATGATCCCACTAAACCTGCAATTGAAAGGTGGTCTCCAAAGTAACAGAGGCCCCTTCCCATGAGGGGATCTTAAAAATCCAGTGTGTTGTTTGACGGCAATAGGTAAGTGCTTCAAGTTTGGGCCCAATTTTATTATAAGTAATCATTAAAACACATAGCAACCATCCTTTGAATAGAATGCACACAAAGGGTTCAGTCCTTAGCCCTTCCTATAGCTATAGCCAGAAAGTTGCCCTAAAGGGGCAGTCTTAAGACAAGAGAATCCTTTAGGTGGTGCAAAGCTGGCATAGCTGGCTCTGTGCCACTTGTTTCCGTCCACTCTGTGTAGTGGCCTGGGATGGATGGGAGAAGGTGGGTGCCTGGAGCAGCATGGAGCATGACAGAGCATACAGTCAGATTCTCCCCAACCCCCCACAGCTATTTTAATGTCTAATACCCTCAGACTTAGAAACACCTTTCACCTCCTCTCCTCAGCTGCATCAATTGTGACCTCGTCACAGCTGAGGGCTGAACCCAAATGGCCAGATTCTTTCCACATTAAAAAGAGTTATTCTGCGTTCACACTGGTAACCCAGAGAAGGAATTAGACTATTTTGCTCAGGCAAAATTATAATTCTGGTTAAATTTAACCATCACTTTCCTAGATATTCAAATACTTCTTATGATACAAAGATTTTCTATATATGTAATATGTTTTATGTCAAATTATATTATTTTCCAAATGTAGGGCATGTGTAAACTAATGTAGGTCCACTGACTTCAGTGGATGTCCATTGAGCAACAGCAGGTGTCCATTGTACACCTGCTGAGGATCTGTTCCACAGTCTATGGGCCTGAGTTTCCACTGTTTTGCAACTCTTATAGATCATGTGCATACATGCAAAGCAAGGGCAAAGTGCTAACAAGTCAGAATGCTCACTTTGCATAGCTGTAAATGATTACATAAGTGGCAAATCAGAGCCAACTTGTACCATCATTCTAACAGAAAGAAAAGGAGTACTTGTGGCACCTTACAGACTAACAAATTTATTTGAGCATAAGCTTTCGTGAGCTACAGCAGACTAACACAGCTGCTACTCTGAAACCTATCATTCTAACAGAGTTATTCTGGATTTATACCACTGGAAATGTATGCTGGATCTATACATTTTCTCACTGCAGGAATTGCTGGAAATACATGCAATTCCCCAAATACATTAAAATAAATATTTTCCATATGGGTAGACCAGCAAAGCACTCCCAAATATCGTAACAATGTAACAATTACCTAGTGTATGAATTGTGTATGTTTGTGGGCAGGAAGGCTTGGGGACTCGATCACTTTGTTTTCCTATTTTAACCAAACCACTTCCCATATACAAAGGTAGGCAACATCATTTGGCAAACAAATGTTAATTAAGCCTACTTTCTAACTCTGTATTTTCTTCTTGAAAAATATAGTGGACTTGGTTCGCATCTCATTTACTCTGGTTAGACTCCACTGTCACTTCATTAACTTTAGTGGAATTACTGCTAATTATCTTGGACACTACAGGAAGAAAGATAAGACTCCAGAAACATGTTTTAACTAGGCCACAATGGCGTTAAGTAACCCATCTGGGATTTAGCCAGCAATAACTCTTCAAGTGCAGGTCATCCTTCCTTCCACAATCCAGACCACCTAGTGGAGAGCTGCTCTTCTCCCTCCATATCACTAACCTGCTCCATTAACCATTGCTGAGACTTCAGTGCCTTCCTCTCATGAGAGGCTTAGTGGGGTTGGGAAGAGGGGGTGGAGCCTTAACACTATTTCCCACATTTTTCATTAGGAGATGCCTTCTACCAATCCATTCTCAGTTCGTTTGTCAGGAAACCAGACCCCCTTATAATCAATTAACTGCGCTTAACACCTGTCAAATAGTAACAACTTGAATTTTGCAGCCTAACCTACCCACCAGGTCCCTGGGCTGTTGAGAGGGAATTGAAAAGCTACCATCAGAGAGAAGAGCTGGTAAACCCTTCCTTGGCTATGCAGGAGCCAATAGGCTTATGTTTAGCCTTATATACCACTAATCAGACAAGGAACCCTCTTCTCACCACCTCAGCCCACAAGAAGCCTATGTGCCCAGAAGGAAGTAATTCTTAAAGGGGACAATTGTTTTCTTCCCCTACTTGCCAAGACAAAGCCTCCCCAGCTTTGAAGTTCTGGGGTGGGGGGTGCGGTTTGTTGGTGGAAGGAACATTTACACTGTTTTTATTAAGAAAATAGGAACCCTGACAATAATGACAAATGAGCAAAATCTAGCAGGCCAGATTCTCAATCACCTTTGTGTGGTCACTTACACAAGTACACATCAAAGTGATAAGGTTTCAAACCTTCTTTCATTCAAATTAGGACCAATATTCTTACATCTGTGCAACTTTAACTGGGGTGAGTATTCCAAAGGGAAAGTACTTTTATGAACCTCAGGGATAAAACCGCACATTTATGGCTGGATCATTTTATGATTTCATAGATGCGGTGCACTTGACCTGAGACCATTGTCCTTTTAATGTGGTTGAGGAATTTAAAAACCGTTTTCCAAGACCATACTCCAGGACATCAATAGGGTCGATATTCTGGGTTTTTTTGTTTTTTTTTAAATAGTTTGGGCATTTCAGTAATACATTTTGTTAACTAGCTTTGTGGTAAAAGGATTACAATTGGGTAGAGCTGTTAAACATGTAGCTATAATGAAATTCCATTGAAACAGTTTAAATGCATTACAGTACCTTGGAAGTGCTACTGAAATAGTTTGAAAGGATAGTTTCCTCATTCTAATATAGGTGGGCAAATCAAATTAGAAAAATGGAACACATACACACACAAACATACACTTCTGTCTTCTCCTATCCAAACCCTTCTGTTGTTTTGAGAAGCAAATTAAAGGGATTTTTTTTTTTAGAAATGCTGAAGTGTTCACATAACATTTTGGGGCTCCCCCCCATGCCTTCTTTTCTGTGTTTTTGCCAGGGCTTGAACTGCTCTTCTTGTTGCAGCACCTAGCTCAAAGGCATCCTAGTCCTTATTAGTGATCTTACCTGCTACGGTAATTAGAGCTGTGTGAATAATAAATTTTTTGGTTTGCTAGCAGTTCGGACAAATCAGACAACAGAAAATTAGTTTGGGTTGACCCAAAATGAGCAATTGTGAAATTCTGGATGAATCAAAAAGCTGGAAAAAAATTCTGGTTCAATTACATATTTTGTTTCAGTTTTGAGCTTTTGTTTGTCTGTTTTATAATTTTTATTTTAAAACATAAAATTGAAGGACATTTTGAATTTAAAAATCATTTTGCATGAAAAAAATCAAAATATTTTGGTAAGAAAATGTTGAAACAAAACTTGTAAAATATTTTTCTTTCTGACTGACACAATTTGGTGAAATTGAAACATTTACAAAATGTTTCACTCAACCCAACCCTGCATTTTTGGTAACCCCCCCCCAAAAAAAAAAGTTTAGACAAAAAATTTCACCTAGCTCTAACTATAATACAAATAAATAATAATACAATAGAAAAATACCATGAGGAAAGTTGTGCTCAGAAGCAGAATCTCTGGAAATCTGAGACAGCGCCCAATTCTTGTAATTGTATTTCCAGACCAAAGAGTTAGTCTTGTAGCCAAACTCCCACTGAATGGAAATGACCATTTGGCTATGTAGAGAGCTGATTGCAGGACCAGACTTCAACTTTGCAGAACCAAGAAGTTCAGATATTTCACGTTGACTCTGAATTCTTTTATTCTTATCTGAACTGCACCCAAACTACTCTGAAATTTTTGAGGTTCCACCATTATTAAATTTATAGACAACAGGTTAGATGCCTATGTCCAGCTGAGCTACAGCCAAGGCACCTTTCCACTCCCCTGATCCTGGCACTGACCAACAACTGACCCAGCCTACAGCCTACAGGTTGCTATATGTTATGATGTCTGAACTGTCCTTCTCGACCCCATTCACTGGATGGGAATCATTATTTCACATGTGACCCCTCTCACAGAGGATAGCTCAAGCATCCTCCCTGATGCTTGCTAATTGGAGTGGCTTCCTCTCCCCCCTCCTCACAGGGGTTGGATCCTTTTGTCACCTGGTTCCTCCACCCAAGGTGACTTGTCTCTGGGCCAGGAGCACAGGGGGTGCTGTTCCTGGGGAAAATAATAGTTCTGCTCCATTTACAGGGAACATAATCCAAAACACAAACAACAAAATATATTAATACGAGCACCAATAAATGTAATGGCACATTCAGAAAGAACCATAAAATTCAAAGGACTTTACTGGGACAGAAAACAGAGGAACTCAGGAAGGAAAGGATTAAAATTAACTGAAATACTAAACCATGAACAATACAACAAATTCCCTTCCTCCCTGCACTCACCACTGTACCCAACCCCCTGATCCCTCCCTAGTGCCATTCTAGGCAGATGTTTTGTGGAGGTTAAATCCTGAGATGAGTGCTGCAGCACTGTGAATACTGGCCACTTTAAGCAAAAAGAAAGGAGTTCTCTTACACTGTCTTGACCTCTGGGTGGGGAAGGTCATCCACTGGCTTCCTGGTCTGAAGTCCTGTGGAGCTCTTGGCTGGTTCTAGTTGGTTCTCTGCTTCTGTGATCACTGGTATCTCTGGGGTTGGCACTCCCCAATCACAGACAGAATCCCACAGTACTTCAAAGTATCCGTTTGTGTGGAGAGTGAGAGGTTGAGAAGAAACTTCCAAACTGCTGCTCCTCTCCCAGCTCCAAACCCAAATACCCCAAAAGTGAGCCACAAACTATTCCCTTTTTCACTGAGTCAGCCTGTTCCTTTCCACTGAGGGATCTGAACAGCCCTGGCTGCTCATTGGCCCAGCAAACAGTCTATAAGAATTACTCCATCCCAAGCTTCCCTTTGGCTACTGTAGGAATTTCCACTCTATTCTGTTTCTGTCCCGGGCAATAAGCAGGCTGGTAAATGAGTCTCTAAAGTCATTGTTGCTGTAGTCCAGAGGGAAGGAACCCTAGACCCTTAGTTCAATGTTCCAGGAGTGAAAAAACTCCCAAGTGGGTTATATACAGCACGCCCTGGTCATATCCTTGCCTGTATTGGTCATGCCCTATTTCACCCCTTATGCCTTCTTTGGGTGCAGGTGGAACAGAACAGGGTATGCTACCGAGGGATCTTCCTGATGTAGGGGACTCCATAGCTGCCCTGGCAGCTCTCCATCCCCTTTGTGCCACTAGAGTTGGGAAAGAGGTTCAGAGCCAGGGGGAAAGTTTTGGCCCAATGTTTTTTATCCTACAGTATGAGATACTTGTTGCCACGTAGAAATATCACCTCACACATGGGTTTGGAAAGCTTCAAGTTGTTAAGAGTTCACAAAATCAGAAAGCTGCAATGTATGGAGTCACAAAGAAGTCAGCTGCCATAATTATGGGTCAAAAATAGCCTATAGCACAACACAGGACGCTCAGAAATGTAACTGTTCATCAGAAAGTCATCAATTTGATGCTTGCTTGAACTGCAGAGTGGCTTCAACGGTTGCAGCTAGGAATTGCAGTTAATTATTGGGGGTGGTTGGTGAAAGGTGAAGAGGAAAGAGGAATAGAATAGTTCATGCTTCAAGACTTAATCTGAAAAGTTAAAATAATTAGTCATACAGAGCTTCTTGCTCTAGGCCAGCTCTTCCTCTGGTTTAAATCTGCATTGTTCCACTGGAGTCATCCAGTCCATGATTTACTGGATCAGAATATTTAGCAGCATCACAATAATTCAGTCAAAATATTAGATTAATGGGTCACAGTTTGGATGGCTGTTACTGTCACCTGCACCTCCTACAACTTGTGTCTTCTTTGGGATCCATCACCATTCCCCTGTGTGGCTTTCAGACTGAAGCTCCACACAGGACATATCTCCTTGGAAACAACCCCTTTGCCCCTTCCCTTTTGATTGAGACCTCTAAGGCTCCAGGCACACTTGACCCTTTATACTTTCTCCTTAGAGAGGTTTGTTCTCTTTGGGGCAACCTGCGCTAAGTTACTTAAGGAACAGGCTGAGACTCCCACCATCTTAACAAAATCAGATTTATTTGAATTAGAGATAAATTCCTATGCAAATAAAAGTAATGGTTTGCATAACATACCACATCTGAATACTTTGTATTGATCATTGGGGGGCACATCATGCTGGTTTAGTTACAGGGAAAAGCAAAGATCATACATGTCTAGAAATAAATGTCCACTTCCTGACTTTCTTATGTCAGAGACAACCTATCAGCAATTCAGCTCCCTTCCTGATCTCCTAGGGTCTCTCTCCTCTCTCCTCCAAGTCTTGTGTTTCAAGCCAATGGGGCACATCCAGTCCTTTGACAATCATGTGAAACTAAGTATCAAATCCAAATTTTACAAAAGGTGTCGATCTAGTTGGTTTAGTTTATTATCATCCTAGAGAACCTCCATTTATTCCCAAATAGTCTTTGAAGGTACAGACACACAATAGGTATCTCTAAACTGTTGCCTCTGACCAGTGTCAGGGTGATTGTGAGAGAAAAGATGTCTCAGGATGTTAATTAACCATCTTTTTTCCTGCCAAGCAACTACATGACACCCATTCCACATCTCTGTCTTCTTTTAGAAATGTGGTTTCTACTCCCCCTACTTATTTATGTATGTTAAATATAATTTATGGATAGAGACCAGACCCTCTGTCTCAGTGACATTTATAAATACTTGAATAATATATAATAGATTATTTAATAACTTTCTATATGGCACACTATGAAATCCATTAACAAATACATTCTGAACATGTGAAATTATTAAAGCTGAGAAAGATATTATTACATGCAGATATTTCTGAAGCAAAATACATTGCAACTTAATGTCTGTTGTAGGGAACACACTTTTAAGTGTTATATAAACTATTAAATAATAGCAATAATTTATAAATGAAACTTTAAAATAATGTGTTACCGATTATACCGGTGGATCACCAGTTGGGATTTGCTATCAAAACATGGGTAAGGTTTCTGAAAAAAATAAACATAACTATAAAACAGGGATTAGCAACCTTTGGCACGTGGCACATCAGTGAAATCTGCTGGCAGGCGGAGATGGTTTGTTTACCTGCAGCGTCCACAGGTTCAGCCGATTGCAGCTCCCACTGGCTGCGGTTCGCCGTTCCAGGCCAAAGTGGGCTGCGGGAAGCGGTGTGGGCTGCGGGACAGATAGATTATATTGCCACAGGTACTGCTGAAATGAAGTTGCCTTCACCAAAGTAGCCAGAGCAGAGCCAATGTATAACATCAGTGCTGTGGGAGTTTCAAGACAGTGCCTCTTACAGAAAACTGGGTCCTCAGGGATGGTGCTCAAAGATTTACAGTGGATTTCTGGGCTCTCCACAAATTCCAGGTCACATTCTCGCCATCCTCTGTGAGGCTGCTAATCCTCCTCCAGGTCTTGTTGCCATGGGGAAAACGTCCTGGAAACATCACACTTTTGTGTGCAGTTTTTCCCATTTACCACCAAGTTGCTTGGAATAGGACAAACTAGCTCATCATTAATGGAGTTTACATTAAGTTATCATTGATGGACACAGACTGCTGGATTATAGAATCTGGGTTGAAGCTTTAATCTGTGCTGTGAATAGATGCTTTTTACTGACTGTACAAATAAAACAAATATGCCTTATGTTGTATGAACGTAGAGAAAGCCAGGCTAGTACCCTATGGCTGGTCTGAGGCAACCTCCATGTGCTATCATGCTAAATGTCTAGATCTGCACCGGTTGAATCAATTTTTTTCATTAATTTGTCCCTAACATATTAACATGTACATAATTTTAAATTATTATTATTATTTGTTCTTATTCTTGTTCTATGATATTAGTGATGTTATAGATATTGTTGTTATATTATATTATTACTTGTGCTACGGCCACAACAGCAGATTATTCAGCCAGTAGAACACAGACTGACATCGACTAATAGAAATGTTGGCTCTAAAATAAATGATCTTCCTTCAAACATTCTATATGCACTTCCAGCACCAAATCCTGAGCATAAGGTGGTTTGACTTTGCATGAAATGTCATAATCTCACAGAGATCTGGCCTTCCTTCAAATGCTCATTATATTTAAAAGCAGCATTTCATACTCTTCACCCATGGTGCCAGGATGGACAAATACACCCCAAAACACAGTGCTCTCAAACACTCCAACAGATAAAGGGGTGTGTGGCAATGTTTCCTCTAATTTTTTCCATCATGTGTGGAATGAATTTTATTATGTGCACCAATATCGAGATAATGTGCGGATGTGCGCCACCAGTAGAAACAAAAAACCTAGATATATTATATATTTTTTAAAAAGTTACCATAGCGATAATTACTCCAGCCAGGACAGTTTAGGCATTTTAGAACTCACTATTCAAAGAATTCAATTTAAGCATAAGAGAGAAACAAAATTATGAAATGCATAGATCAGATAAAAAATGAAAATAACACACTTTGAAAGAATAAAATTACAGAGAATATGTATGTATTGCAGGAAGTAGCAACAACAACACAAGTATGTGTTGGGAGGTGAGTGTGAAAGAGACAGTGCATGTGTGTCAAAGACACAGAGACTCTGTGTGTGAGTGTGAGAGAGAGACAGAGACAGAAACAGTATGTGTATATGTGTGTTTGAGACAGAGTGTGTGTGTGCTGGCTGCTGGGGAAGTCTATGAGTGACATGCAAGTCTCTTTAAGGCACTCACCAGAAGGCTCCTTCAGACTGCAGCAGCTGTCAGCAGCTCCATCCTGCTCCTGAGCCCTGTCCCCCTCCCCTGTTGTGCAGAGATGGAGACATGCGCAGGGGGGGAGGGGACACCCTGACATCAACGTCCCTCAGCCCCCTCCCCCCCACCCACCTCCAACACCCCACCCCCCGAATTCTACACAGAAAGCAGGAGGGTCTGGAAGTAGCTGGCCAGGGGCTCCAAGGCAGAGGGAAGGAGCATTATGGCTGCAGAGCAACAGAGGGAGGGGCACCTGAACACATATTGCCAGATGTGCATGGCTCTGCTAATCAAATGCACAGAACTTGATTGACTCTTGGGCAGCCATGCAGCCCCACAGCTTAGAGGGAACACAGATGTATGTTCTCAACCTACCTGGTGCCACCAACAGGACCATCCTAGAGAATTATGCATTTGCAGGACTGGGACAGATCTGAGAACTTCATTACACGATGCCTCGTGCAACATTATCAACCATGGTCACATTGGCTGGTGCAGTGGTCCTCAGTAGGCTATCTATGTTTTATTATTGTGATGCTAAAAGCATGTAGCATATCTTGTTAACTAGTATAAGCACTAAATCTATGAATTTAATAAATACAAATAAAAGATGGTCTTGTTGGAAATACTGATAGTGTAGGGCTCCTTCTCTTTATTTCCCCTCACATTTTCAGATGTTCCTAAATGAAGTTGTAAAAGAAAGTGAAGTTTGAAATAGGACTCATAACTCATTTTGTCAAGCTGATGAAAAATGTCCTTATAAATGGAAAGAAACAGAAATAAATGATTACTTTTTTGATTGATGGATTGAATTACGTTGTTCAGATACAGTGGGGGTATAAAATAAATCTAACTGCAATACCTTTTTTCCTGAATAATTTGATTATAAATGTCAAATTAGAAATGTACATACTGTTAATGTTAATACTAAGTCTATTAACACTTTATATACCACAAAACTGCTTTTTGCCAATGTACAATTGAAGTTTGGTTGAAATTCAAGATGTGCGCCACTGAGTAGCTGAGCCCAGCCCGTGATAAACATATTTAACCTTCTGTTTACCAGGTATACTTTTGTTTAGCTAAATTCTTACTACTTGAAAGGCTCAATGTCAGTGTCTATAGATTTAAGAGTCTGACCCCACAGACTCTTCTGCATGTGAGTAACTTTGCCATAAAGAAGAGGTCTAATGTCTAAACAGAGCTGCAATCATAGTGAATCATTATTTTGAGGGCTGACCATAATACTGAGGTACTCTGATGCATGCACGCTTTTTTTTTTTTTGGTACTTCCTTCAATCTCTAAAATCCTCCCTCAGAGTAAACAAAAAACATCACCAAGAAAGGCAGCACACGGGCACGGAGGATGTCATTTAAGATAACAAGCGAACTAAATTAGGACAATAAGCTAGTAGAGTTCATGAGTTTTTTCCCTATTCCAAGTTCTCATAAAGCTCATTTGTATGGATCTCATCTTCATTGGCCTCATTCATATTCTGTTTAAAAAGTACATAACATTTGTGGAATCTTACACATTTAGTAATTTTAGTATATTCAACTTTGCTACATACCTCAAATAGGGGGATTTTATTATTACAGTGTCAAAGATAGAAAAGAACTCCATGTTCATAGTGTCATAAGCTAGGGGGGAAACTGAGTCCTCCCATGAAGATACCTGTGGGAGAGGGTTTGAGGGACCAAGGATAAGCAGGAAGGGCTACGGAGAATTTGGAATGTGTACTCCCAGCTCTGTCAAGATCTCTCAGGAAGTGAAGCCCCATTCTTGCAGTGTCAGCCCCTCTATAATGAGCCTCTGCTCCTTTTCCATTCTGTGTCACATTGTGCCTACATAAATCTTCCCCTTCCAAGGAAAGTGCAGTCACAGAGACTGAGTTAATGCTTCTAATGTTATCGAGTGGCATTAACTTGGATCCAGATATCTGATGTCATGGAGGGGCATGGAGAATCCTGTGGAAAATGGCTTCTTGTCCAGACTTCTGAAATTCTGTGGAGTCTGATTCCTACTGAGCACCAGAGAGGAACTTCTGCTGCAGCTGGGCAAAGGGAAGACCATGATGTGGAAGCAGAACTCCCCAGTTCCATAGTCCAGATTGACTCAATAGGTGATCTCTTGCCTCCCTTCCTTGAAGGATGGATCTGAAATCTGAATCCAGGTTTAGAACTCCAGAGTTCTAAAATCTGATGTTTTTAAAAAAATATCAGGTATTGAAGTTTTTTTCTGGATAATCTTCCTTTAATACCTTAATTCAATAAGTCATTATTAGAGCTGAGCAAATAATTTACAGTGAATAATTTATTTAGCTAATTTAGCCTCTTTTTCTGTTCACAGAATGTCTGTGAGCAGTTCACGGTTTCCTCACATTTAGTGCTTATCTGAATGTCCTGAAAGTGCTTTTCAGTGAGTTTTTTATTTCTGTGGATTGACTGTAAGCAATTCCATGGGTATATACCACATCCAGTATTTGAAATTCAAGCCGTGCTAGTGAGTTGTGATTGGTCTCATTAATCACATGTTATTGCCTTGGAAAGGGAGTAGTTATGTGAGCAATGGCAAATAAGTGTGATCTGGGAATTTTAGACTCTGCATTTAGGGCAGGGACTGTGCCTTATTCTCTTTTGGAAAGTGTTTAGCACATTCTGAATTTGAACAGGTGTAAATATTAATAATAATGGGCATTCCCTTAATAAGCTTTTCCCATTCTGGATTCCTTTGGCCTCTTCTTAGGAAAAGTTGTAATATTTATTGTCTGGGCACAGAAACAAAATTTAATTCTCTCTCATCATGATTTCACAAAGTAATTGTGAGTGTGCTTGTAATTGTTATTATTTTATTTATTACATATACAGTGACTTGGATGTTAAAAATATATAGAGATGGAGTCTCTCACCCAAAGATGGACTCAAAAGCCTGAATTCTGCAGCTGGATCTGTCTGGTCAGAGAAGAAAGAGCAGTGGGAACAACAGCACTGGGAGTGGTGAGTGCCCTGGGAAGGACAAAGGCATTGGCAATGTGATGTTGCAGTCACTTTGCATCATGGGGGTTACATAGTTTACTTCTTGATATTTTAAGGTATTAACAATACCTAAATATAGCTTATAAGCTTCCTTGAAGAAGAGGGTCATTAGAAAGGATTTAAAAGAGGGGAGGACAGAGGTGCAACCAATGAGATCAGGACAAATCCCAGGAGCAGCTAGGGGATGTAGGGGGCAGACGTAAAGGCACAGATGTGAAGATTTATGAGAGTATAAGAGGGAAGGGGTGATGATGGAAGAGAAAAAGGCAAGAGTGGGGATTCAGATAGCATAATAGGGGGAGGTTACAAGGACAAAGAGTCCGTTGAGAAGAGTTTCTGCTCACCAGAGTTATGCTGATATAAATTGTACTGAAGGCAGTGGGCTGCTACAGATTTGAAGGCTGCAGTCCAAGCTGTGGTGAGCAACAGCTGAATGCTGCTTTTTCCTAATAGCTTTATTTAAACCCAGCTGTTACTGCTCTGTACTCTGGTGAAGAGGGGAACAAGGGAAACCCTTGCGACCATCTGCAGGTTCAGGCTGTTTGGAGAGATCACTGATTGCAGCCTCTAGTTGCTTTACAGACATCCAGCTCCTAGCAGCCTGGGCCCTGATGTAGAGTGGTCCCAGGGGACTTCTTAATGGCTTGCTAACAGCATTGGTGCCAGGACTCTGGCAGAGGGATTTGGGAAGCCTGTTATATTCCTCTTCCATGAGAATATGCATCCATGGTGGTTAAAATTTGCTATTTGTGAGTTTTAGAGCATGCAAGTTTAGGATTTGCTGTCTGTGAGCAGCCATGTAAAACTCAATCACTCAAATGTTTAAAAAGAGCAATTACAAAAGGACTGTGAGCATGGCTGAAGTAAATATATTTCTAAATTCACAGATATTTTTCCTCTATTCAATCCATCTCTGATCAGTGCTTATTTTTTTTTTCTTCTTATGAGTGTCAATTCATTAGTATAGGAGAAAATGAAGTCACAGTTACATGGAATGCTTTTAGTACCATTCTTGTGCAACAAGAAATAAACTTAATGGAATTGCTAACAACATTTTACATAGGAAAGCCTTCCCCACCCCATCTTTTTTTTTTAAAGTAATTGCTGCCTGAGCCTCAAAGGCTAAAAATCGTTTTTCATCTCATGCATGAAGAATTTTAGTCTGATTGATGACAGCTAAGGAACCTTTCCTTAGTCACTAAGCTGCAGTAATTTGCAAGCTAAAACAATATTAGCAAATTGTTAATGATCCATGAAACTGCAGCAGCAGCCTTAAATGTTATGCTCAGAACTTTCTTACAACTAAAGCAGCTTACCTAAATTCCCACAATGGACACAAAATGAGATGGCATTTATGGGGGGAAAAAATGAAGCGACACACTAAGCTAATGCAGTACATCAGTGTGAATAATTTGCATTGAAGGCACGTGAACAATTAACAGTAAAACCCAGAGCTAGTTGGTAGCAGGTTTGAATTTAATTTTCATGTTGAGTTAAAGCTGTCGCACACATTTCCTGTTTGCACTTAATGGCTGTAATTTTCCTTTATTTCCAGCATTGTGTGCCTGGCTTTTAAAATGAACCATTTTTTTTTCAAAGAGGAAGTATCGTCAGTTTCAGGTGCACCTGTGCACAGCATTTCACATACTGAAATAACATTTTTTCTTAATAGAGCCCAAAGTACTTTTCAGTAATGTATTTTGACGTGTTTCTAGCAATTCTGTCATCTGGGCAATATTGAAAAAGTTTCATGTTACTGAAGTTCATGTAAGTCTGGATTGCCAGTCAACATGTCAGCGGAGCATGAGAAAAGATGTAACTGTGCAAATAGGCGTTGACAAATAACACAAAAGAGACTTGTAAAGCAATACGTGTTTGTTTAGCACATGCATTGCTTACGGTAGATGGCAAGAAAGGTTTAAGCTCAAGCACTAGTATTTCACTTACTGCATGTAACCAATTTACTGTATTAATTTCTTCCATGTGCAGTTTGGCAATACACATAAATATATGTAAAAAAGTTATGCATCCTGTTGCATGGTCGCTCAACAGCAGTATAAAAACATTCAAAAACAAAGGTAGAATATATTAAATATTAAAAAAAATCAGACATCAAGAGTTAGTTTAGTGAATATGAATGAAACATAGGGAATTAAAATTCAGCAGGAAGAAGCTGGGACTTCTCGTGTATACTAGGTAAATATAATAGACGTTTGTTATTTATTTTTATATGTACTATGTTAGGTTATTAGAGAAGGGCTTACCTATGTGTCTTAGAGCACTAGATAATTATATATTAATTGTATTGCAGTAGCATCTCAAGGCCCCAGTGAAGTTCAGATACCTACCATGCTAGGCACTATAAAAAACACATAAAAAGATACAAGCCCTGTTCCAAAAGAGTTTACAATCCACCTTGAACCAAGATGCAACAAGTGAGCATGACAATCAAACAATAGAAGAGAAGGGTGATAAAGTCATGTGGTTCCACATGTTAGTTATTGCACAACTTGATGATTCCAAATGGATGAAAAGGGGTTTTAATAAATAAATAAACTCTGCTCTGTTCCAGAGCTGCCTGGTCATGGCAGGATGTAGCAGCAGGCATGTTCCTCTTGTGTGGTCCAGGAGACTCTACTCAATTTCTACTATAGCACATCACCTCTGCATTGCCCCAGCCCTGGGAGTCCCTTAAAATATGTATGAACCTTATATTGATACTTATAGTCTCTACGTAAAAGAATGAATGGACACAAATCAGACGTCAAGAATGATAACATTCAAAAACCAGTTGGAGAACACTTCAGTCTCTCTGGTCCCTCGATTACAGATCTAAGAGTGGCTATCCTTCAACAAAAAAGCTTCAAAAACAGACTCCAACGAGAGACTGCTGAATTGGAAATAATTTGCAAACTGGATACAATTAACTTAGGCTTGAATAGAGACTGGGAATGGATGAGTCATTACACAAAGTAAAACTATTTCCCCATGGTATTTCTGCCCCCCACCCCACCCCTACTGTTCCTCAGATATTCTTGTTAACTACTGGAAATAGCCTACCTTGCTTGTCACCATGAAAGGTTTTCCTCCTTTCCCCCCCCCCCCCCGCTGCTGGTGATGGCTTATCTTAAGTGATCACTCTCCTTACAGTGTGTATGATTAAACCCATTGTTTCATGTTCTCTGTGTGTGTATATCAATCTCCCCTCTGTATTTTCCACCAAATGCATCCGATGAAGTGAGCTGTAGCTCACGAAATCTTATGCTCTAATAAATTTGTTAGTCTCTAAGGTGCCACAAGTACTCCTTTTCTTTTTGCGAATACAGACTAACACGGCTGCTACTCTGAAACCTGTTTAAGACCTAATTAGTCAGAGGTGCTTCCTCCGACTTCTCATCTCATACTGAGAGTGATGTTCAGAGTGTTGCTAATGTACAGGTGATACTATGTCTGGGGCCCAAGCCCTGAGTCTGCTCAGTGTTCCCTTCTCCATTAACCGAAAATATAGAACAGGTATAAGAGAGCTGATCCTAAACACCACTGTAGGCCTTGTCCCAATATGTTCAGGAGCATGACATTCTTTGAACCTTGCAGGTCAACACAAAGGATTGGAGGAGGCTGCCTTGCTGGATCAGTTTATTTTCATGTGCATGAGTCATTCAGGAGACAATTCTTTATTTTTGTATTTTTTCCCCTAAGGAAGGGAAAATTGACTCTTCAGAGTTTTGGACTCTCCTGAAAGTGTCAATATCTCAAATCTAGGGCCCAATCCCACACTAGCTGTCCCACTTTCTCCCTCCTTCTTGATGGGGATCAGAAAAATAAAACACCGGGTTAGGCAGCTGGTGTGTTGTGACTACTGCTTTTCATGCTGACCAGTTTTGTCTCATTGTCACCTTGTGCTCCCTCATCTGTCTGTTGTATCCACTGGCTGAAACTTCTAATAGGGATTATAAGTTTTCTGGGGGGAGAGACCATATTTTTGTGTGTCTGTTTGTACAGCGCTTAGCACAAAGGGGCCCTTGTCCATGACAGTGCCCTTTAGGTGCTAATGTAATTCACACTATTTATTAATAATTATAAATGCCATCTGATTATTTTTGCCTAAATCCACAGCATTGTCCCAATGAGAGTCCAAGCAGTGCAGTTTGAATCAATTATTAATTTTATATTCAAAATTAATTATAGTTTGCCAATTTTACATAGAAGAAGCATGCATTATATAAATATGTTCATTACAAATTGTACATTTTCCTCATTCTGCTCTCTTGAAATGAACTATTGTAATGGTAATGATCTTCTCCCACACCAAGATCTTTTCATCTGAAGGAGAACTGAAAGTGCCATTTAACATATTATGCTCAGCAAGGTTTCTTGTCACTAAAAATAGAGCTGAAAATGAGACTTCAAGTTAAACAGAAAAAAAATACACCTATAATAAAATTAGTACGCTGTGACTATATTTGGTGATTTTCACTAGAATGGGGGAAATAGCCATATTTCAGCTAGCTTCTTTCAATGATTTGAACAGGTTTCAGCACTGAAAATAACTTTAAGCTTAACAAAAGTCAAAGTGATACAGTGGGGAAGGGCAAAGAGCAGGTCAGATTGCTCTGTCAATCAGTTGGTATTATGAGAACAGGATAGCCTGGGATTGTTAGAGAGATGTTTTGTTGTTGTTGTTGTTTTTAACATAGGGATGAAGAAAGAAAAAAAAGCTTTCCTACTCACTCCCCTCCACCCCCCACACATATACAAAGAAAGAGTAGATGCTAAAAAAATAAAAATGAGAATATGGTATCATGGAAAGTTTTATGCAGGAAGAGAAGAAAAGCAAGAGTCAATGTATATCTCCAAAAATATTTTTAAAGAGGCCAACTCTGGATGAAATCCTGATGGAAATCCACTGGAGTCAACGGGAGTTTTACCATTGACTTCAATGAGGCCAGGTTTTCCCCCTCCAAGTCTTTGTTCTTCTGAAGTATGATCCATAATAATAATAATAATAATAAAGGAGTGTTATTTACTAATAGTAAGGAGGACTAAAAAAAAAAGGATGAAAGGGCACTCAGAAACTGGAAACAAGGATCATTAAGATCCTAGCTAGAAGATGAGATGCAGAGTAATCAGGGATGCAGAATGTCAGTGGGATTTTTTATAGTAAGTTAAGAAGAAACTGAATCACAAAGAGATGCCATGACTAAAGAAGAGACTGCTTTATGAAGAAGTTTTCAGTAGAAGGGAGTTACTCATTTTGAAACATTTGCTCCAAGATATCAATAAAGGACGTATCATGTCACTGTTTTAAAGCAGAACCTCTGCCTCCAGCAGGGAGTTCTGCTTAAAAAAACAATGGCATGATATATACACTTAACGGTAAAGAAGCATTGGGGGATATCTGTGCAGCACTCAGTAATCCATTGGACACAGAGCAAAAGTTGTGAGAATGAACAGATTTAAGACAGAGCTAAAACTGGACCTGTTTACAAGTTTTTTAAGCCACAAATGGTGCAATACTGCCCCCAGTCAAAATTGTGTGACTAATATTAATTTGTCCCAACTGGAGATTTGCAATTTTGTAGCACAACGGCAGGAGGAGTTTTGCTCACAAATTCTCTCTTTTATTTTGCAAATCAATTCAAGGCAAGAACTTTTTTTTTTCTTTTTCTTTTTAAAATTGAACTTTCTTTGTCATTTTTTCCTAAAGTTGCCAATGGTACAAGGCTTCCCTCCAAAATATTTAACAGAGCAAAAATGGAAAAGAGAACCATGAGGGGGCAGATGTAAGTGCCTCTAAGTTGATAGGGGTAGGTGTACATTTGAACAGCATGTATTTGCTCTTTCCTAGGCTACAGCTAGCAGGTAAGATTTTGACCTGACTAGATGCCCATGGAGTGGAGAAAGATAAAAGAATCCCTTCATCCACCCCTATTCATGCTACCATGTAGGCATAAGCAAGGTTACTTACTCACTTATTCCCATCCCAGACCCAGCAGTAGAAGGTAGGGGAACGTGAGAATTGCCACTCCACCAGCTTCCAACCAGGGATCCT
Organism: Dermochelys coriacea; assembly: GCF_009764565.3. Taxonomy (NCBI): domain Eukaryota; kingdom Metazoa; phylum Chordata; order Testudines; family Dermochelyidae; genus Dermochelys; species Dermochelys coriacea. The sequence continues at coordinate 319,168,493 of NC_050068.2, read as the reverse complement.
CTGAAGTCCAGCTAAGACTCTCTTCCTACTGCTCTGTTTTCCTCAGGATGTGTTGAGGCTTGTCATTGTCCCTTGCAACCCTGCTCCTGGGCTTCTGCAGGCTTGAATTCCTGGCATCATGCAGCAGTCTACCTCCTTGGGATTCCTGCAGAGATATGTTTGTGAAAGATTGGGATTTGGAGATGTTCTCTCATAAGGGACTATGTTGTGACTGTGGGAATTTGGAGAGGTGCCCTGGAGGCAGGGGTTGGTCACACCGCAAGGCTGCGTGCAGCAGTTCACCAGAGATGGTTTCCAGTTTGCTTTATTGCAGTTTTATTCCTTTCTCATGCACTGGTTTGTTATTTAATGCACCCCAAGATCGTTACAATACCCTCCTGGCGTATTCCCCCTCCACTCCCCCTGTAGAAGAGAATGCAGGTCTGTTTTTCTCTGAAAACTCCCCTACTAGGCTGAAAAGACTCTCTTTTAAGCCCCTCCTCTGACTGAAGCATGTCCAGCAGGAATACCAGGGTGGGACTTCCTAGGCCCAGAGTTGTTCCTGCACTCCTCTTGCTCCAATGTAGGGTTTATTCCCCCTTTTACAGAAGGCCAGGAAATGGAAGATGCTTTGTCTGCACCCCCAACTCACTGGCTAGAGTAACAAGCCAATGCAAAGGAGAGGAAGAGGAAGTAATTCACTTCTAGTCTAGGCCAGCAGTAAATGACTAGCTTCTAGGAGCCATAAGGAAAGAGGCAGGGGGTGTGTGTCCTATACCTACCCCAGAGTTACTCGTGGACCAGTACAGCTTACATATTACCCCTTGTCAAGGTTCCTTCCCCACTCTGAACTCTAGGGTACAGATGTGGGGACCTGCATGAAAAAACCCCTATCCTTATTTTTACCAGCTTATGTTAAACTCCCCCAAGGCACAAACTATTTTACCTTTTGTCTCTGGACTTTTTTCTGCCACCACCAAGCGTCTAACAAAAATAACAAGGAAAGAGCCCACTTGGAAATGTCTTTCCCCCCAAAATCCCCCCAAGCCCTACACCTCCTTTCCTGGGGAAGGCTTGATAAAAATCCTCACCAATGTTCATAAGTGAACACAGACCCAAACCCTTGGATCTTAAGAACAATGAAAGGCAATCAGGTTCTTAAAAGAAGAATTTTAATTAAAGAAAAAGTAAAAGAATCACTCCTGTAAAATCAGGATGGTAAATACCTTATAGGGTAATCAGATTCAAAACACAGAGAATACCTCTAGGCAAAACCTTAAGTTACAAAAAGACACAAAACCAGGAATATACATTCCATTCAGCACAACTTATTTTATCAGCCATTTAAACAAAACAGAATCTCATGTATATCTAACTAGATTGCTTATTAACTCTTTACAGGAGTTCTGACCTGCATTCCTGCTCCGGTCCCAGCAAAAACAACACACAGACACACACAGAGAACTCTTTGTTTTCCCTCCCTCCAGCTTTGAAAGTATCTTGTCTCCTCATTGGTCATTTTGGTCAGGTGCCAGCGAGGTTATCTTAGCTTCTTAACCCTTTACAGGTGAAAGGGTTTTTCCTCTGGCCAGGAGGGATTTAAAGGTGTTTACCCTTCCCATTATATTTATGACACCCCTTGTCAGGGCTGTGCCTGAAGTCAGAATCAAGCCCTGTGTCACAAGGATTGTGACATGCAATCAAACTGAAATGTAACTAGATGAATAGAAAACAATAAAAGAAAGATAATAGTAGAGCTGGTAAAAAATTCTCAAAGAAGATTCAGCAAGGGAGCTGGCCCAGAAATTTCTGTAAATTCCACTTCATTTCTTCTAAAACAGATTTTTTTTAAAATTCATTCTGTGGAAAAAAAATTCTTTTGACACTTTTTGTTCCAATTTGGAATGAAAAAGTTTTTGCAAACACAAAACTTCCTGTGGCACAGAAATTCTTGTACACACACCACCCTAGCTAATGCGAACATAGTGTGCAGCTAGTATCAGAGCAATGATACCCTAAAGTAATGTTTTTTTCAGGATGTACTTTGACCCTTGAATGCCATTTCAGCAATGTATAAACTTGATAATAAAATCTGGCTTTATTGTAGAATTCCACTAATTCAAAAAATACAAGCAGAAGACCAGCAATCTTAATACCATTCTCCAGGGTCCTTATAGTGAACTTAACAGCTCATTCTGCAGCTAATAACATGTGCTTGGGACTGAATCTCCATGGCCTTCTTAAAACCCACGTTTCCTTCTACTTCATTAAATCTTTCTTTCTTTCTTTCTTTCTTCATGTGAAAACATTTTTCACAGAAGCTTCTCTTTCAAGTAGTACACCTTGAAAAATATTGAACTTGCTATTATATGGGGTAATGGCTTGATTCTTCTTTTTTGGTAGCTGCATATAAACTTTTCAAACATGCAAGTATTTGAAACCTCTTAAAGCATCTTTAAATCTTAATAAAATGTGTAATGTTTGGCTGTGGTGGAGCCACTTTGGGGGCTTATCGAAAATATTCTCTTTATTTCTGAGGTCTTCACTTTTATCAGATGTCTCTCTTGGATCCCAAACTGGTTTGAACTTTTGAATTAAGGCCAAGGTTGGGAATATTTTCTAATATTCTCAGGTTGGTTGTTCAAAAAGAAAAGAGTCCTATTTAGTAAATGAACTAGGGAAAAGCCAAAAAAGTGTTGCTTTTTCATTGTGTGCACTTGAACATTTTTACACAGCTCCAGTGAAGATGTAGTTCTCTGATTTGAAGTTATACTGTTTGTGACACTATTCTTTCATTGTGACTAATATGCTGCTTATCAAATGAACTGCAACATCAGTCACTTGGTAGGGTTCCTGCACACAAAACAATTTATAAACTTATTAACACTAGATCTGCATGAATGTTGGTGGGTTTGCTTCACAGGGGTTCCTAGCAACATTTCCTTTCATTTCTGTATGCCTGGAGACCACAGCTCCTCAAGTTTTACTTCACGTTTCAAGTTTAAAGAAAATCAGTGATGTAAAGTGAAACCCAGTCAAATTCTCACCTTGGTTTGTTTGGAAACCAGGCAAAACTCCAATTATTGTTCGGTTTCAACCTTGAACCAGAAATTGTATCGGATTCAGTCAAAAAGTCATTACAAACTGAGCCTGTGTTTGCTCCGTTAATCCAGGCAGGACTAAAAGTAGAGGTGGGAGGCAAATGTAATGGCTCTCTCCCTTCATTTATAAATTGAGCTGCTTCCATACGAGACAGACCTCCTGAGCTCAGGTGCTTTGTTGGGCTTGGCTCAGCCTGAGATACCTCCCCTAAATTAGTCTTGAGTTACTATATGTGAGACTCGGCAGGGCTCCAGGTTGTTGCCTATGTAGTTTGCCCCGCCAATACTTCTGGGAACCCTGTTGCTGCTCTCTGCCTGCTCTCCTTCCTAAGCAGGCAGGCAGAAAGACTCGTTCGTACTGTGTTGATTAGTAGGCAGTAGTGGCAAATGGATCTCTCTATATACAGGATTCAGAAGCAGCAGGGACAGTGGGGGGAGCCTGCAGGTGGCATTGGCTATCATCAACAGCTCCTATCAGTGAAGGCAGCTCAGGGTTAGCAGCAGCCAGCAGCAACTGTCCATCTCCACTCCCTGGAGTCTTCAGCCAAATGAAAAAGACAAGCTGTGTGTTTGTATTTGGTGCTCTCTGGTCAGTGACACTGATGACAACACAAGCTAGCTGCTGACTGGGCCCAGGAGCATCAACAAAATAAAACTGGCAGCTGGCCGATACAATAAAATACAATACAATAATAATACAAAAGTACGGCCTTGCTGAGCCAGCACAAGCCAGCTCAGTTCAAGCTGTGGTTCATGAACTTTAGCAAACTTTATGATGAACTTGATCTGAGTTTTAACTTTGGAACAACCCCCTAGACTAAGTTTTGTGATAAGGTTCCACTGGAAACATTTAACACATCTGGAGTACTGAGTCCTCAGCACTAGTGGCTGCTAGCTGCTCTATGGTCTTTTGCTCTTTCTCAGGAAAACAAGATCACCTTGGAAGGACAAAACAGGGAACACCACTAGCCCATTAGTGTTCAGGACATATAAAACTGGAAAAGTAGAGCAAGAACTCAGGATGCGAAGATTTTCCAGATGAATTAATTGTTTTAATTTCTTCGGAACTAAATCTACAAGGCCCTTCCCTGGTGCAATTTTGGACTAAGTTAATCGTGGAGAGCTCAAGATTTTTCCATTGCTGCTTTTCTACCTTTTTTCTGAGATCACTATCTTGCTGATCATTGTTTCCTTGTGCATCCCCTGTCTGGCTACCTGTATTCACCTTTTGTCGCTTCTCTTATATTCAGATTGTTGTCTCTTTGGGATAGGGACCATGTTTTTGTTATGAGTTTGTACATTGCCTAGCACAGTGCAGTCCCTGGTCCTTGACTGGGTGTAATAGGCACTACCACAATTCAAATAAATAAATAAAATAATATCTACATCTACATAGGGATATAGATAGTTAAATCTATTGTAGCAAAAACATATGCCTATGTACATCTAACAGCTTTTTAAAATTTATCATATCTGCTTTTCTCTTACGGTGAAGTAAGAATCAAACATGGGATGTTTCAGGCAGATTCTAAAGGGCAAAAGCACCAGCTGCATGTCAGAAATGATCGCTGAGGAACAAAGCTTTCTTCTTCACCTTAATCAGAAGGGGGAAGAAAGGCTGAACATTTACAAAACTTCCAGTCAAATCCCCACTATGTTGTGTTTTCTACAGTACCTGTCAGTTGCTGTACAAGGGGTATAATTTTATCAATATGTGGATACTAACTTCTGCGTCTCCTTCAAACCCACATTCTGAAGTCTCTTTGTTTCCCAGAGAAAACTGGCTAAAAATTAATACTTACAAGATGGAAGTCATGCTGGCAGGCAGACTGAATGGTATCATCCAAATGAATCGATAGGAACTCTGACCATTTCTTCTATTGGGATTGTGTCTGCCCTTTGTCAGTATGGTCTGTCATTTCACGTTTTTATTGGGTCCATTATTATACTTGGATTCTGAGCCTGAACAAATGGCATATGGTGCCTATTGTTATCTGCAGCTAACCAGATGTAGAACTTGTCAGGTGGCATTGTTTTCTTCCAAGAACTGCAAAAGTTTAAGGAAACTGCAATTTTAAATTTTAAATCCCTCTTGGCCAGAGGAAAAACCCTTTCACCTGTAAAGGGTTAAGAAGCTAAGATAACCTCGCTGGCACCTGACCAAAATGACCAATGAGGAGACAAGATACTTTCAAAGCTAGAGAGAGGGAAAACAAAGAGGTGTGTGTGTAGTTTTTGCTGGGAGCACAGCAGGAATGCAGGTCAGAACTCCTGTAAAAAGTCAGTAAGCAATCTAGTTAGATATGCATGAGATTCTGTTTTGTTTAAATGGCTGATAAAATAAGTTGTGCTGAATAGAATGTATATTCCTGGTTTTGTATCTTTTTGTAATTTAAGGTTTTGCCTAGAGGTATTCTCTATGTTTTGAATCTGATTACCCTGTAAGGTATTTACCATCCTGATTTTACAGAGGTGATTCTTTTACTTTTTCTTTAATTAAAATTCTTCTTTTAAGAACCTGATTGCTTTTTCATTGTTCTTAAGATCTAAGGGTTTGGGTCTGTGTTCACTTATGAACAATGGTCAGGATTTTTATCAAGCCTTCCCCAGGAAAGGAGGTGTAGGACTTGGGGGGATTTTTGAGGGAAAGACATTTGGGCTGTCCCAAGACAAAGACAAGTGGGCACTTTCCCTGTTCTTTGTGTAACACTTTGGTGGTGGCAGCTTTTAACCTAAGCTGGTAAGAATAAGCTTAGGGGGTCTTTCATGCAGGTCCCCACATCTGTACCCTAGAGTTCAGAGTGGGGAAGGAACCTTGACAAGGGGAACCTAATAAAAGGCACCATCCTATGAAGCTGATGGAAGGCAATGAGACCACTGCCTAAGCAGGATTTAGCCTAAGAATAAGTTAAAAGTTTAAATTTATAAAACATTGTTAGTTATTTTATATCTGAATGCTGCTCCCAGGATTAGCTGTGCTAACTCTCAGGATAGGAAGCCCTTTGGAAATTGTCACATTTTATATATAAGCTTTAAAACAGAAAAAGATATAGATTTTTACAAAAAGCAGAAAAATCTTTTTTATTTTATCTAAAATTGTTATTTTTTAAAAAAATTTAAGTCTGTATAAAGCATATGGTGTCTATTCTTCCCCCCCTCCCATTTTTTTTCTTTTATAAGAGATAAAAAGGGACAGTGGGAGGGAAAGTACAATAAAAAAAGAGGAAAAATAGGAAGTGAGAAATGGTAATTAATGAAGAAATAACATCAGAAAAAGTAAGGATTTCAGAGCTTTTACATTGCTCCATCTACTCTCACCAAAGAAATCTTCTTCTGATCAACTGATTTTCTTATAGATTAGAGGGCATTTTTTCTCTCTGATGCAATCTCACTCCTCTAATTGATTTTAATGGCAGCTATGATTGACCTAAATGGTGCCAATGGGGGCACACAATTTGGCATTAGGGTTTTGTGCCATTTGTAAAATGTTGCAGACATTGACATCGAGACAAAGCTATTACATTCCCTATATTAGACCATACAAAAAAGAAGCATTTTGGATGATTCTTCATTTATACTAGTCTTTCTACAATGCTCTAACATCTGCATGATTAAAAACAATTTGTTTTTCATTGATATCAGCGCTTATATGTTACAGGATTGTTGACTTTCAAAATACCAGAAATATAAGATACGATGTTTCATAAGAATTTGGTAGAACATCATTTTTTAACAATGTATGTAAGCCCTCTTCCAACACATTCCTTGAGCCTGGGTGGTCCAGTTGTTTTGATTGAGCACAGAAAGTAAAGAGCTTCCAGATGTCATTGACTTTGTTTAGTGGACAAGTGAGATTCTTGTGCCTGTTTCCAAGCCTGTAAAATGAAGATAAATATCCCCACTTTTCTAAGATTTAAAGTCACAATGTAAGTGCAAGTAAATATTGTTTATTATCTGTGACACTACTTGTAACATGCTTTATTTCTGATTTTAAAAAGCAGGTATATTTACTCTATCTGTTACATTTAGCTGAACAGGAGGAGGGGAGGAGTAGACAAAGAGGAGACAAAAGGAAAAATGATAAATTATGAAATGCTAATTTTTTTCGGTCAAAAAACAAAATATGTTGAAAAAACAATTTTTCAAACTTTTTTGTTTTGAAAAAAGGCCTATTTTTCTGACAATATTTTCCTTTGAAAAAAATCTGACCAGGCCTGTTATCTATACATGGAACTTTGATCAACTGGTTTTAATTCAAAAAATTTGTTAGCCACTAACATGGTTAATTTGTTTAAAAAATATTAGTGTTAGGTCATGAGCTTCTACAGCAAAATCTTGAAGGTTGCAGTTACTCTGAAAACTCTTGGAATTTTAGTTCACAGAGTTGCTAAAATATCATTGTATAAGTGAGACAAGATTTGCTTCCTTGCAGATTTCACATGCTGCATGAGGAAATCTCACAGGTATAGGAGTATCTGCTGAAGAACACCCTTATACAGTACTCATTCGCCTCATTTCCATTTCCCAGAGAGCACAGTTCCCCCTATATCTACAATGCAAATAATGCAGTTGGTCCCTTCCTCCCCACACTTCCCATTTTGAGGGGCTTTGACACTGCAGACAATAAATCCACAGGTATTAATGCTGACCTGGTCATTATTAAATCCTGTATTTTCCTGTGGTTTTAATAGAAGATGATGCCATGTAATGTAGCTACCCCCTGGCCATGCTCCCTCTCTCAGGCAATTTCCTCTACACCTGTGTAAACACAGAAGGAAAACATCACAGGTTTTAAACACAAAGCAGCTTCTGTGTGGTAGGCTGGTGCACTGGAGGCACGCAAATTGATTCCTCTGTTCTTTCTCTTTGGCCTCTTCAAAGCGTTTTTAATGACTTTCCTCCTCTCTCTGACTAAAGTAGAAGTGACTCTTTAATTCCCACACACAGTTTAAAGTTTATTTGTGTTAAGAAACCTACTCGCCAACAAACTTTCTGGATGCAATCAGCTGGAAAAAAAGAGACAGCCTATTTTAATGGTATTGATTGGCAGCAGTTTTCATTTGTGTACATTAATCCTTGTCAATATGATTTCATTATTTGGTTAGTAATATTTTTGAAATATAATTCTTTATGTGGATATATTATAAAACCCTTAAGAAATGTCAAGAAAAATGTCTTGGAGTCAAATAGATGTAACCTTTGATCAGAGTAAATGTGAAACATTGGTAGTGAGTCAGATTATCCTCTCATACCAGTGTCACTCCATTGATTTCAGCATAGTAGATCCTGATTTATGACAGAAAAAGAGAAAGGAGAGACTCAGGTCCTAGGAATGGCTGTTTCTTTTGCTGTTATATGACTAAGTCCCTGACTTGTTACAGAAAAGAAAAAAAAAAACAGACAAAACAAAAATACCAGCTGTGATTAAATAATGTTAAGTGTCGGATATAAACTGACAAGAGCCATATATTAATATGTAATTACCCATATTTTTTACAATGCATACTGTATTATGTGGCTGATAGACCAAGATAGCTCCTCTAGAGCCGTTCTGCTCTACAAGTTGAACACATATTCATTCTTCTTTTTAACAGAGGCATTATTTACACAATAAACTGAAATGGCTCATTCCTGAGTCAATTCAATCTACCAGGTAATTGAGTATTTAGAATGAATACTACACATAAAAATAGTTATGGCAGTTTATGGAAACATAATTACTATGCAGAGAGGTGAGCAAAGAGGCTGATATTATAGATGGGTCTGTACCGCGTGTTAGGATTCCTAACATTTCCCAATGTAAGACCCAGTTTTCCATTATTATAACTTTGCCAAGCTAACCATTTGGGCTGCAACTTCCATGACAGTTGTGGGCCTGGTGTTTTGGGTTTATTTTTTCTTTCTTTTGTTTTGTTTTCTTTTTTAATTTCAGCCAAAACAGTGCAGCTCTTCACAAGAACAGGGGTGGGAGAAAATGCACTGTTTTGCCCTTGTTAAAATATTCTGGCAGCCTTTTCTTTGAGAAGCTCTCGTGCCCCTTCTCCCCTCCCCCCGAAAGATGTACTGACCACCGCTTCCAGCAGCTCTCATTGGCCTGGATCAGTGAACCGCAGCCACTGGGAGCCGCGATCGGCCAAAGCCACCGACATGGCAGGTAAACAAACTCGCCCGGCCCGCCAGGGGCTTTCCCTACACAAGTGGCGGAACAAGTTTGGGAACCACTCCTTTAGAGAAAAGGCTTGAAATTTGGTAAGGGGATGCTTGCTTCAGGGATGTGGATTGTTTTTTTGTTTTTGTTTCTTTGGGTTTTTTTTTTGCTGTCCTCATGAAAATCCAGCCCAAACTAGCCAAATTATAAATCTTTGAAAAATCTCCATTCCCAATGCTCAGTAGAGACTTCTTTAATTTGAGCAGCTAAAATCTCGGAAGATTCCATCTTCACTAAGCATGATCAAGTCCTTCACGGCTCCTCATGTGGACCAAACTGCATGTACCCCCTCCCCATTAAGTGGCTGAGCACACTCCAGCCCAGACTTCAGCAGTGATGTTAGCCTGGAAAAAAAAAAAACTGGACCTGGGGTGAGGGAAAAGAGTAGATTGATGGAAAGAATCTGGTGAGACTGGAACTAGAGAGTGGCAGAATGGGACTGATAGGCAAGAAGACTGAGACTGGAAGCCCTCTGCCTGGGGACGGGGGCAGGAGGGAGAAGCACATTGGGACAGGTTGAGTGATTCAGGGGTCCTGTCGAAAAAATAGTATGTGATCATATCATTAAAGATGGTGTCATAATGCCTATGCACAAGAGTGCTGAATTAAAGTTGTACAGGCAACCTTTATTCTGGCATTTTCTAACTTGTGAGTGCTTAACTTTGCAACCTTAATAATGTTCTTTTAATGCAATTTTGTGTGTGTAATATATAGAATTTCACAAATATTTTTGTGAACTTTTCAGAGCGCTGATGATCTATTTGCCTGTCCTCCTAGAGTGAATGACATTTTCAGAGTGCTGAATCTACTTCCCCTTTCTGTTATCCCACTCAGAGTGTTATTGACTGTCTATCCTTATGTTCATGGCTGCCATCCATCTGAACAAGGTAGTAACCATGTTTGCTGCCTGCAAGGATCTCCAAACACACTCAATCAGGGGCTTTGGTTAGGACTGAGACCCAGATTCATCACTGAACCAGTGCAGGGACTCAGAGGAGTCAATGAGTACCTCCCCTATACAGGGGCTGGGCTCTATGGCAAGCTAGGAAAGTTCTGGTACTGTTCTAGGTTGTGCTCCCATAGGTGCTATGGAGCTTGTGCACTGGATCATCCTGCCCATACATTCTTCCTCATGGACATGCTACACTGGTGTAAAGAGGCCACAGTATAGTGAAAAATCCCCCCTGGAACTGCTCTCAGGCTGCCCTGATCTCATGGACCCCTTTCACCACTAGCTAGATGTGAAATCTGAAAATACAGGGAATTTAAGGTTTCAGAGTAGCAGCCGTGTTAGTCTGTATTCGCAAAAAGAAAAGGAGTACTTGTGGCACCGTAGAGACTAACAAATTTATTAGAGCATAAGCTTTCGTGAGCTACAGCTCACTTCATCGGATGCATTTGGTGGAAAAAACAGAGGAGAGATTTATATACACACACACAGAGAACATGAAACAATGGGTTTATCATACACACTGTAAGGAGAGTGATCACTTAAGATAAGCCATCACCAACAGCAGGGGGGGGAAAGGAGGAAAACCTTTCATGGTGACAAGCAGGTAGGCTAATTCCAGCAGTTAACAAGAATATCAGAGGAACAGTGGGGGGTGGGGTGGGAGGGAGAAATACCATGGGGAAATAGTTTTACTTTGTGTAATGACTCATCCATTCCCAGTCTCTATTCAAGCCTAAGTTAATTGTATCCAGTTTGCAAATTAATTCCAATTCAGCAGTCTCTCGTTGGAGTCTGTTTTTGAAGCTTTTTTGTTGAAGGATAGCCACTCTTAGGTCTGTGATCGAGTGACCGGAGAGATTGAAGTGTTCTCCAACTGGTTTTTGAATGTTATAATTCTTGACGTCTGATTTGTGTCCATTCATTCTTTTACGTAGAGACTGTCCAGTTTGGCCAATGTACATGGCAGAGGGGCATTGCTGGCACATGATGGCATATATCACATTGGTAGATGCGCAGGTGAACGAGCCTCTGATAGTGTGGCTGATGTGATTAGGCCCTATGATGGTATCCCCTGAATAGATATGTGGACAGAGTTGGCAACGGGCTTTGTTGCAAGGATAGGTTCCTTCAAATCAGCGGCACTGCGATGGGTACCCGCATAGCCCCACAGTATGCCAACATTTTTATGGCTGATTTAGAACAACGCTTCCTCAGCTCTCGTCCCCTAATGCCCCTACTCTACTTGCGCTACATTGATGACATCTTCATCATCTGGACCCATGGAAAAGAAGCTCTTGAGGAATTCCACCATGATTTCAACAATTTCCATCCCACCATCAACCTCAGCCTGGACCAGTCCACACAAGAGATCCACTTCCTGGACACTACGGTGCTAATAAGTGATGGTCACATAAACACCACCCTATATCGGAAACCTACTGACCGCTATTCCTACCTACATGCCTCTAGCTTTCATCCAGATCATACCACTCGATCCATTGTCTACAGCCAAGCGCTACGATATAACCGCATTTGCTCCAACCCCTCAGACAGAGACAAACACCTACAAGATCTCTATCATGCATTCCTACAACTACAATACCCACCTGCTGAAGTGAAGAAACAGATTGACAGAGCCAGAAGAGTACCCAGAAGTCACCTACTACAGGACAGGCCCAACAAAGAAAACAACAGAACGCCACTAGCCATCACCTTCAGCCCCCAACTAAAACCTCTCCAACACATCATCAAGGATCTACAACCTATCCTGAAGGACGAGCCATCGCTCTCTCAGATCTTGGGAGACAGACCAGTCCTTGCTTACAGACAGCCCCCCAATCTGAAGCAAATACTCACCAGCAACCACACACCACACAACAGAACCACTAACCCAGGAACCTATCCTTGCAACAAAGCCCGTTGCCAACTCTGTCCACATATCTATTCAGGGGATACCATCATAGGGCCTAATCACATCAGCCACACTATCAGAGGCTCGTTCACCTGCGCATCTACCAATGTGATATATGCCATCATGTGCCAGCAATGCCCCTCTGCCATGTACATTGGCCAAACTGGACAGTCTCTATGTAAAAGAATGAATGGACACAAATCAGACGTCAAGAATTATAACATTCAAAAACCAGTTGGAGAACACTTCAATCTCTCTGGTCACTCGATCACAGATCTTAGAGTGGCTATCCTTCAACAAAAAAGCTTCAAAAACAGACTCCAACGAGAGACTGCTGAATTGGAATTAATTTGCAAACTGGATACAATTAACTTAGGCTTGAATAGAGACTGGGAATGGATGAGTCATTACACAAAGTAAAACTATTTCCCCATGGTATTTCTCCCTCCCACCCCACCCCCCACTGTTCCTCTGATATTCTTGTTAACTGCTGGAATTAGCCTACCTGCTTGTCACCATGAAAGGTTTTCCTCCTTTCCCCCCCCTGCTGTTGGTGATGGCTTATCTTAAGTGATCACTCTCCTTACAGTGTGTATGATAAACCCATTGTTTCATGTTCTCTGTGTGTGTGTGTATATAAATCTCTCCTCTGTTTTTTCCACCAAATGCATCCGATGAAGTGAGCTGTAGCTCACGAAAGCTTATGCTCTAATAAATTTGTTAGTCTCTAAGGTGCCACAAGTACTCCTTTTCTTTTTAGGGAATTTAAGAGATCAACACAGTCATTTGTTAAAACCTACCATTAGCACTATTCAGATATGGAAATGCTGACACACAAAGGTTAATATGGCTTGCCTGCAAAGCATATGTTGGAGTCGATTAGACACTGACTGTGGTCTGAGGAGGCATGGTATATAATGCTGGTTCTACCCCTAATTTACAGTGTGACATTGGACCACTTTCTGAACTTCTGTTTTCCAATCTGTAAAACATGGATAATAATACTGACCTACTTCATATCTACCTGCTCTATTTATTAAAGATCTGGAAGGAGAAAGAAACAGAACGTTAATGGAAAAAAATAGTGGACGAAAATTAATGATACAGATGAATGACAGCTAATATATCACGGGTGGGGGGAGAGGAGTGAGGGAAGAATAATATCTAAAACATATACTAAATAACAAGGGTAAGCACTGGAGAGAATAATGTTGAGCCACACCTGGGATGAAGGTGGACAGTTAAGTAAATGTGAGTTTGCAATGTGATATCGGGATTAAACAAGTACAGCAAATGCAAAAGTATCTGTCTCATCACTGAGCATTCAGTATATGGATCTGGGCATAAATTCATCTGGAATATTGTGTTCATTTCCAGAAATATATTGACAAATTGGAAAGAATTCCGTGAGGACAACAAAAAAGAGCAGGGATCTGGAAGTATGGATATAGTGGGAAGATTAAAACAACTAAACATGTATAGCTTGAAAAAGCTGGGTTGCAGATAAGATAACAGACTAATATCTGAAAGGTGCTAACACTAAGAGGGAGGGAAATTATTTAGTGTGATACAAAAGGATATATATTTAACAGTAACAGGATGAACTAGACAAGTAAATTGTAGGGAGAATATCATGAAACACTTCCTGACAGCAAGGTCTCTTAGGCTGTGAAATCATCTCCCACGGGATGTGCCAGAAACCACACACTGTACTGGGCACTTTTAAAAGTATACTGCACACAGTTCTAGAAAATAGAAAGGATTCTGCCTTGACAGGGAGATGGAATGGCTGACCTAACAGGCTTTTCTCTCACTTTAACTCCTGCTTTCCTACTCTGTGAATCCTAACTGATGTTGGTAAACTGCTATATGTGCAAAGTCTTAAGTGAAGGGAGTAGAATTTAAAAGTCAGAGCTCATTATTCTGTACCATGTAGCCTCTGGGAAGGTGGCTGTTCCTGCCAGTTGAACTTTTACCTTACTTCTTGACAGCCCGTTCTACTCCTCATACTTTTCATTTTGGATGTATTTATTTATTTTGTGCCAGATTGCTGCAATTACACAGAAGTATTAGAAACTTCTGTCAAAAACAAATCTCAGCCAACTGGAAAAAAACAGAAAAGAAAACAAATGTATACAGGGCAGTAAATGAGCATGGATCTGAGATTAGTTTGAAGGGAAAATTTTAAAAGTTGATTTACTGCATATCACAGAACATATCCATTCAAAAATGATTACATATCAGCATAGTTTATTTTAAAGGCAATATATACATATATAAAAACACCAAAAGCACCATGCATTTTTTAAAAAAAAATATTAAAATACCTTTTCCATTATCTCACTAAATGCTCTCTCTAAAAATGTTATTAGGTCTGTTGGCACCTGAAATAATTTATAAGCAGTCTTAACACACTGAGCTAAAGAGCATTGTCTTATCGGTCAACAAAAAGACATTTGTGCCTTTTGGCTACAATTAGGCTAGATGTTTGATTTGCATTTCACTTTAATTACTAATACATTAATCCAAGCCTACAACAGTATATGTAATTAGCATTTTGTTGATTTATTTGTTACCAAGAAATGACCCTGATTATGTTCTTAGTAATCAGTTTACTCCTAAATGGCTTTCTTTCATTAAAGCATAAAGAGCTATACATAAGAGTGACCAAGGTGTATGAGTTTTGTAAACTGCACAATAGCACTATTGTTGTGTTGGGCACAGTTCTCTTTGATTTAAATAGAAATCTGATTAATCAGTAGATTTAAGGAATTTGACCTCCAGACTAATTACTATGTCCTCCTGCCAGTGACTAGTAATCAAAGCACATGGCTTCCAATGGCTGGAATACTAAATTTGAAAAAGCATTCGTTGCACATGAAACAAATAGATTATATGTTTTTGATAGGAAAATCACATAGAGTAGTCTTTAAATAAAGACATTTCACTCACCATTATATCATAAATGTAAGTATATATCTTTAAAGCTTTCAATAAACACTTGGCAATGAACAATATTAAATTAGTTGTGATCTTTATTGTTCCAGATAAAACAGAAAAACAATTCAAATAGAGGGAAAATAAAATAGAAAATTTAACATTTTAATCAAAGGTCAGACACTTGATGTGTCTTTCATTAATTCTCCTGTGCATCTGCTAGGCATGCAAAAACCCTGAGTGAAAAATAATCACTGTAATTATCATTTACATACTTAAAAACGGATGTGTAAATCAGATATATTGAATGCTATTTATTACAAACATTCACCTCATCAAATTCCTTCTGGTAAAATACTTGAA
The DNA here is from genome assembly GCF_009764565.3 of Dermochelys coriacea. Taxonomy (NCBI): domain Eukaryota; kingdom Metazoa; phylum Chordata; order Testudines; family Dermochelyidae; genus Dermochelys; species Dermochelys coriacea. The sequence continues at coordinate 319,153,041 of NC_050068.2, read as the reverse complement.
ATAGTCTCTTCCACTTTCATTTTCAGAGTTCAACTATGGCAGATGAAGAAGGCAGTAACTCACAACAATAGGAAGAAAATTTAAGTAAATATACCATTGTTTATATCATATAAACACACACACAAACATCAGATTTGAAGGTGATGGATCCAGATAAAAATAAGACAGCAACATTTCAGGAGTCTGAACATCCAATTTTTTGTTAGTCAACCCAGACTGAAGGCAGAGGAGGCACTAGCACCTCTTTGTGTAACAGCAAACATGACATGCTCCAAATACAGGGGATTTGCAGTTATTTTCTGTGTCATAGAATGTTTATAGTTATCCACATTTTGTACTATTCTTATATTTAATACCATTTTTGTACTTAAATTATCAGTGTTTTCTTTTATTATTAGGGCCCAAATCCTCCTTCTTGTTCAAAGTCCAAGACAATTGGATTTATGGGGGGTGTTCTGTGAGAATTTGGAGAGAATAAAATCCTCCATTCCGGGCTTCTTCAAAGCCACTACTATAAACCACGGGCTGAAATAACCTCTCTGACTCCTGGCTTGCTGTCCCCTTTATTTGAGGAATTTGCCATTGGATCTATATAGTTAAATGTTCACTGGCCAAACCCTAGAACCCCTTCCTCCAAGCATTTATAAAATCCATCTCCATTGTAATACAGAGGAGCCCCTATGGAGCACAACTTCACAGTGTGACAGAGGTCTACATACCTGTGCAGGCTCTCTACAGTCTCAAGCCAGTTCTCACCCTTCCCACTCTTCTCCTTTGAACAGCACTGCATCTGACTTTTCTCTCTTCTCCCCTTCAAAGTCATTGTCATCTACTGTCCACACAACTCCTCACCGTCAGTCTTCCTCTCTGATTTTGATTCCCAGCTCTCTCTCTTTTTGTTCCTCTCCTCGCATCTCCCACACTCATCCTTGGTGACTTCCTCTTCCATGTTGATGACCCATCTTACTCCTTAGCGTCATGTTTCCTTGTCCTCACCTCTTTGTGACTTCTAGCCCTATTTCAACCCTCCCACATAGCAAAAGTATTATTCACTTGACTTGGGCTTCCCCAAGCACTATTCTTTCTGATCTCTCTGTTGCTGAGTTCCCCTTCTCCAACCATCACCAGTTCTCTTTCAACAATACCCATCAGCCCCCTACCCAAGCCCACTTATGCTCTATCACTCAGCCTTTCCATGATGTCCAGTCCATCAGCATTGGTGACTTCTCATCTGTTCTCAGCTCTCTCCTCCCTGCTCTCTCTTCCCTTTCTTCCATTGATATGGTTGTTGATTTTCTCCATACTTCACTCTCCTTCACCCTTGACTCTTTTGCCCTTCACTCCCATTGCACTCTCCTGCTCTCACACTGTAGAGAATCTCTGATGTAAATCCTGTAATCAGGAGGACTTCCTCCACTACAAATTCCTCCTCGCCCCAATTAGTTTTGCCATCTGCCTAGCTAAACAATTCTATTTCTCTAACTTAATTGAATCTTTCACCTACAATCACAGCCACTTTTTTGCCACCTTTGACTCAAGATTCAGTTTAATATTCAACTTTTCTATGCTGCCTACAGCCACCGAGCGAATGATCAATTCCTCAAAAAAGGCATTTGCTATTATCATCCCCTTTACCCTCTCCCCTTACTCTCTACTTTCCCCACCTATTCTGATACCTATTCTGAAACATTTCTATTGCTGTAAACTCTGTGTTGTGTGAGATAGTTCTTATGTGAACAACATGTTATAGAATTAAATCATTTAGTACCTATATTGTACGTGCACCTGAACCTTATAGGGATGGGGTGTTTCCAAACATCAAAGCAGAAAATGTATGCTTGCAGCAACAGTACTGAGGATTTTTATCCCCACTATATATTAATTCTTTCCACAGCTTGATTTTGGGGTTAGTGCATCAATAAATCTTTGGTGAAAACAGAGTCATTTTTTATTTGTTAATAGCAAGTGAGAAAGCAGATGCTTTGGAGTTAAAGGTTCTTAACTCATACATGTTCAATATTGTAAAAGGGAAAAAAAACCCACTGGACCAGCTGCAGGTATCCCAACCAAGCAATTCTGGTTACATGATGACTGAGAACAGTGATTCTAAAATTCACATCAATACAACTGTTTATTTAGAAACCTTTTTATGTTCAACAATATAAGTTATGATTTCCAAAACTCTTTTTTTAATCTCAGAACTCCAATTTAGCCAAGGTTTGGTTCTTTATTCACCATTTTTGTTTGTTATTAAGGCCACAATCCAGCAAAGGATTTAGGAACATGCTTAAATTTAAGATTGTGATTACAGTCATTCAAGTCCTATGTTTACTAAGAACAGATCATTCAAATCTGAATTAACAGTACAACGTGTGCTTAGACTTAAGATTCCCATGACCCATGTTGAGGAGGTGAATCTTTTGAAGTTTCAGAATTGAATACAGAAAAAAGTATGATCCTGATTAAATGTCAGTTCAGAATGATCCAAGTCCTTCATCAACGTGGATATTTATCTGGCAAAATTCCTCTCTTTCTCAATTTCTTTCTATCTACAGCCTCCTCTTCTTTTTGTTCTCCAATTCTCTTATCATCCATAACTCTTTTAATTTGGTTTAAAGTATTACCTACAGGAATTTCTTCTTTCTTCCCTTCCATATATTTAAACACACAATGTGTATAATCCCTTTTTAACATTATTCTCTTCTATATAATAGGATATTATTGATATCCTTATAAAAAGTCCATCCCCTTTAAAATCTTGCTAAATTCTTGACCTCAACAACTTCCCATGGCAAGGATTTCACAGTTAAATCAAATGTTGTATGTTACTGTTTTTTGAATTTTCCACCTCTTAATTTAATTAAATATCCCAATGCATGTCAATTAAATGAAAAGGCAGGAACTTCAAAACCATTGTCACAATTAAAGAGAACAAAAAGTTTGAAAGGGATATTAGCTCTCAAGCCTCAGGGTTTAAGTCAATCTCTAACTGTTATCTAGACTGACTATCCCATATCTGCCTACTGTGGGGTTGTTACACCTGCCTCTGCAGTTACTAGTACTGGTCACTGTCAGTTGCAAGTTAGGGGACTAGATGGATCTTGGGTGTGATCCACTATGGCAACTCCTATATTTCTTGATCATATATTAATGACTGACTAATGAATCTTGATCTCAGTACCAAAAATACTAGCAAATTATTTGGTTCTCTTTGGTACTCTTATAATATATGTTCAGTAAGTCTTGAGCCTTTATACTGTTGCATCGCATAGAGAATTATAGTGGTAAAGGAGTTGGCTCTTTGCCATTTACTAGTGCTAATTGTGTGGATTCATCTTGTAAGGGAATTTATTGTTTGTTTATTTTTCCTGGAGGATCTGCTTTCTTTTAATAGACTAAATAGAGAGCCTGAGGACCAGTCTCTAGAGTGGCTGCTTTCAGTTTCTGCATTTTGTATTTTGAAATCTAAAAGTGCTAGAGCAACAGAGAAAGAGAACAAGGCACACACATACGTACCTCATAAATGATGTCCCTGATGGCATGTTTAACCAAAGAGGTGAAAAGAAGTATATGCCAGATTTTGTTGCTAGTCTTCAACTGAATCTTTAGGGTTCACTTCACTGCATTCCATGGGGTGCTTCCACAGAGAAAATAAAAAAGAGATGTTTGTAAACAAGAATTTGCTAGACAAGCATAAAGCATTAGAAAAGCAAGGCTTGCATCTTAGTCTTCTTGCTAGTGGAGTTTTTGTTTTATTGTACTGTCAATATTGAGGTATCTTTGCATCATGCTGCAGTACTTGAGAGAAAACAACAATATGACTAAGCCTCTCATCAAAATATGGTTGAAATATAATGCAAACAGTAAAGCACAATGAAAGTGGAATGCTACATCTATTTTATTTTCACTTCGTCTTACAAAAAATCATAAAAGATTGTACAAAGACACATTATTAACATTCTAACAGTATTCTACCTCATCTGCTACGGAAGAGAATGGGTTAGAAGAAGCAGGAAGGGAGATATTTTTTTCAATAACACAAAAGAAGAACTCAATTATGTAGTCCTTACTCACATGAGTAATCCTTCTTCAGGTAAGTAGTCCTATTGACTTCAATGGCACTGTTCAGATGACCAAGGTTTTTACAGCACTTAGTTAGGTTCCCATAGCATGATCCTAATTCTCATTTAGGCTAAGGCCACTTTACACCATTCTGGTGTAGTAAAATGTGCTTAATGTGAACATAAGTGCAATTTATACCCACATTATGGCCCCCTTTATTTATTATTTGTATTACCATAGTGCCCCCATTGTGCTAGGCACTGCACAAACACAATACAAATACAGTAGAAGAATCATCTACACGAGCAGTCAGGTTGCCCATAGCATTGGTAATAATATCAAATCAGTTAGTGGCCTCTGCCCTTCCTGATACTTCACAATTGGGGTATCTAGCTTATCTTGATGAGTGGTAAACTTCCACCCAATCCATTACCTTTTATTATATCTGCTAAATTAAAAAAGGGCAAGAATCCTGTACATGGCTTGGTATGTACCAGTACTAGATATGTAAACATTGCTGTATATGTAAACAGCGCACTGCAGTGTCTGTAATTTGTGATTTACTAAACCTTAGAATATTAGCAATATAATTGTAATTATTAGGGATGAAATCAAAAATATGTGCCACAAAGTTAACCTGTTATTACTCCCAAAGGAATGTCATACACCAATAAGGCTCTGAGACTAAATCCTATTTGCTTTACTCAAGTGAGCAAACTTAGAGCAAATGGGACAAGGGAAAATGAAGTGAAAAATTATACAAACCATCAAACAATAAATTTCCTTACAAGATGAATATATATATAATTTTTCACTTCATATATATATATATATATATATATATATATACTCATATACTTCATATATATATAAAATGAGTGCTGAAGTTTCATTTGGTGCATAACAGAGAATTTCTAGAGAATTAAAGTCCTGCACAGGAACCAGATTGCTTGACTCATCCCTCAGCATTTCATTCATCTTATGACTGCAGATGAATGACATTCTCCATGAGACATAAGAGTTCTCTCCCCACTCCTAATGGGTGGCAGTGTTAGAAACCAAAACTTGCATAGTATCTTTTTTTTTTTAAGATTATGAAACTCGTGGTGGGATGGCCTCCCATCCCACCCAGGAGGAGGTTTATGAGCATCTTTTTTCACAGTCAGTTCCAGCCAGGTACACCCATGAGACCTACCTCACCTGAAGAAGGGTGGCTCTTTAAAAGGAAGGATCTCACCTGAATAAGGAACAGCACTCAGAGGAAAGGAAAACCAGATCACAGAACTCCCAGACCCACTGAGCACGGTGCGCTGGCTAGGACAGCTGCTTAAGTTCCCATGCTACCTATCCCTTTGCATAAACAGAGGAATCTTCTTTACATTAAGATTTCTTTTCTTCAGAGCCCAGAAAGATCAGCCGGGGCACTTAGACTGACAAGGGATTAAAAACCAAGCCCTATATTGTAGAGAGTTGGCTTGTTGGCATTGCAAGGAGAGTGGGTGAACCTGCACGGTTTGTAGACCATATGACTACTCAACCTTGCCTTTTTTGTATTGTTAACCCCCAAAGGGGCAGAACTACCTCCCTGACACTTGTAGCTGGAGAAACAAAGCCTTTCTTCACAATGAGTCTATAGCAACTCCTGCTACAAGTGGTACTGCCAGGGACAGAGCAAGCGCCCATACCTACCCAATGGGGAACTTTATAGGTTAACCCCATGACAGAATGCTAATTTAACTCTTTTGAAACTGTAACACTGACAGACCCCGGTCGTCGGCAGGCAGGGTCGAACCTGGGGCCTCTGGAACTAAATGCTTGAGCCTGTATTCCATGCGCTAAAGCCATATGGCCCTTAGCTAAGGCTGTATAGTAGACTCATTAATATCTCTCTAAGTGATCTCAGTGCCACTAGATGGGACAGAACACCATACCCAGGAGGTGTGTAGGTTACACAACCACTTTTACACTTCTAGATTACAGGTAGAACTGGAAATGTCAATATATTTTGAATAGAACTATAAAGGAAAAGATTGATGTGAATATTTTCTCCAATAAAAATGCTGAGTTCAGTTTCTTATGATTTCTGGTGTCATATTATTGTTCATGATTATTTGGACAACTGCTAAGTATCTGAGGAACATGTCTGCAAGTTCTGAAAGTTTCAGTAATTTTTATCATAAACAACGATTCCCCTGAAAATTCATACTGGAAAGTACATTATATGCTACTTGTTAATACATTGCTTAACATGCTTTAATCATCCAACCAGCGAGCAGACTTAATATCATGTGACCTAGATGACCAACCACTCAACATGAAGAGCAAATAATCTAAGTGAATAGCTAGGGACATTCCATTAGTCTGAAATGTATTTGTCCAAAATGTTTGGTGAATACATTTAAAATAAAAAATATGTTCAAAAAAAATCAGGATTGGCTGGCAAATGATTTACCAACCAAGGAAAGAACTGTATGTGAACTGCATATTATATATAATAAATAGTTTGATCAGCCCTCACTGTGTAAAATTCATCCCTGAGTAGAAAGCCAACTCAAGATCCATGCACTACTTAAATCTTATACGTAGTTTATGAACCCTGTGCTGGACCTTTGCATGTTTTTGAATTTACCCATTGTTAATAAAGATGTGTTTACAATATTTTTGACTGGGATCAAAAGCATTTCTGGAAATCTGATAAAATATAAAAGTTCCTTATCACCCCCAAACTCCTGAGATTTCCAGACCATGTTTAGAGATTCACTGCATGTTTATCCAAACCAGATCTGAATGCCAACGTCTTGAGGTTTGTCCATCTTGCCACTATCAAAGATTAGTACAGAACTCTTAATAGCAACGATATCCTACATTAGCCAAAGTAAAACTGATTTTGAAGGTTCTAACTCGGAGGGTTCCTCCCCCAGCCCCATTAAACTGGGATATTTCCTTTTAAGAAGATTCACTGGGATTGAAAAAAACATGGCAGAGAATGCTTGAGAATTACAGAAGTTGAATGGCATGGTAGAAAGTCTGATTATATGAGAATTTATAGTGCTAAAAACTGGTTTAGCAACACTGAATATTTATTCTGACAATATGGAGAGAATATCTGAAATACTAATCACTCTGTAATAATCCAGCTATTGTAGTGTCTTTTTTGTCATATCAGAAATATATGCTCCCATCTTTGAAGGCACATAGTACAATTGGAGATTGGCCTTTGAAATATTTATATTTTGACTATGTAGCCAAAGCCCATTTTAATGAAATATTTTAGTTATTGCCACTTGTCAAAGAAACTGAAACACACATGCTTCCGTTTTGGAGGGAGGAGATGGTTCTCTGTGTTATTTTGTGGGTGGCAGCCGGTTAAGATAAGTACATACTAGTTGCTGGTCTACTAATATACTTCCCACCCCAATGCCATCCTCTTATATCACTTTCCCTTTGAGCAGAACTGCACGAATCTTGACTTAGTAGAATGTAGGCTAGAGCCCTCTTGTTCATTTTATTTTGTGCGTTCCTATTGAGTCTCTCCATTCCTCTTTTTCTCTCCCCACCAACCCTAAAAATGACCAGCTTTACCCTCCTCTTGAGGCAGCTGCTGTAAATTGCCATAGATCTATTTACTTTAATGGAGCTATGAACATTTACACTAGGTGAGGATCTGCTCCCTTAATACCCGATATTATGGGAGGTTTCAGTCTTGGCAATGGCTCCAGTCCTTCTCCCTTTAAAGTCAGTTAAAGCATCAGTTTACTTCAATAGAATAGGTCACACAAGAGCAGTCAGTTAGTCTCCTTGCTCAAATCTGGAAAGAGACCCTTTGTTTCTTCCAATTTGTCTTTGAGATGAGGTGGTAGACTCATTATTTTTAAAGTTGTCAGCACCAAATCTGATCAACAAAGAACAATTGAATCAATGGTCCTGAAAATTGTGCAATACAGACAAGCTAACAATGTTCATACTATCAAATGCAATTTTTTTTCAGTATAGACAGCAGCAAACAGAACTATCTTGCAGTTCAACAGTGTTTTACTTATATAACTTTAAACAGATTATGGTCTATCTATTTGGATGGCTGGAACTAGCAGTCTACACTTGAGTCACTGATTGATTGTCTTTTAAAATATGATTTAAGAATGTTTCAAAGGATGTCCAGGGATTTTGGTAATGTAGACTGAAAATGATCTCTTTGACCTTATCCATGAATTATTTTTGCAGTCATGCATGATTATCTGTGGAATACACTTCCAAGGTTCTCTGATTAGTTCACTGAAGAAAAGATAATGTATAGATGTACAAGATACTTCATCAATTTTATTGTCTCTTATTGGTACCAAAAACTCAGTGACAGAGAGAAATACAATTCAATACTATTTTTGTATGGTACCTCCAATCTTAAATTGCATGACAGTACTGCCTTTGGGCTTTTATTATCAATGGCTTTAAACAATGTTTGGCACTTAATCAGCAAAGCAATTAAACCTGTGCTTATCTTTAAGCCTGTGATTAAGTCCCATTTATTTCATCAATTACATCAATGGGATTTAAGCATGTGCTTAAAGTGAAGCACACACTTAAACTCTTTGCTACATAAGGCTGGGCTTTGTGGATTTAGGGCCTTAGTGAATTTAACATTAGGATTCTGGGGAATGGGAATTTTACTGTGGTTCTGATAAAAGAAAAGGAGTACTTGTGGCACCTTAGAGACTAACAAATTTATTTGAGCATAAGCTTTCATGAGCTACAGCTCACTTCATCGGATGCATTCGGTGGAATATACAGTGGGGAGATTTATATACACACACAGAGAACATGAAACAATGGGTTTATCATACACACTGTAAGGAGAGTGATCACTTAAGATGAGCCATTGCCAGCAGCGGGGGGGAGGGGTGGGAAGGAGGAAAACCTTTCATGGTGACAAGCAAGGTAGGCCATTTCCAGCAGTTAACAAGAAAATCTGAGGAACAGTGGGAGGTGGGGTGGGGGGGGGGAGAAATAACATGGAAAATAGTTTTACTTTGTGTAATGACTCATCCATTCCCAGTCTCTATTCAAGCCTAAGTTAATTGTATCCAGTTTGCAAATTAATTCCAATTCAGCAGTCTCTCCTTGGAGTCTGTTTCTGAAGTGTTTTTGCTGAAGGATAGCCACTCTCAGGTCTGTAATCGAGTGATCGGAGAGATTGAAGTGTTCTCCAAGTGTTCTCACTGGTTTTTGAATGTTATGATTCTTGACGTCTGATTTGTGTCCATTTATTCTTTTACGTAGAGACTGTCCAGTCTGACCAATGTACATGGCAAAGGGGCATTGCTGGCACATGATGGCATATATCACATTGGTAGATGCGCAGGTGAACGAGCCTCTGATAGTGTGGCTGATGTGGTTAGGCCCTATGATGGTGTCCCCTGAATAGATATGTGGACAGAGTTGGGGTTTGTTGGCAACGGGTTGAAACAGCAGACTGTTTCAAACTTAGGCTTGAATAGAGACTGGGAATGGATGAGTCATTACACAAAGTAAAACTATTTCCCCATGTTATTTCTCCCCCCCCACTCCACCCCCCACTGTTCCTCAGATGTTCTTGTTAACTGCTGGAAATGGCCTACCTTGCTTGTCACCATGAAAGGTTTTCCTCCTTCCCCCCCCTGCTGCTGGGGATGGCTCATCTTAAGTGATCACTCTCCTTACAGTGTGTATGATAAAACCCATTGTTTCATGTTCTCTATGTGTGTATATAAATCTCCCCACTGTATTTTCCACCAAATGCATCCGATGAAGTGAACTGTAGCTCACGAAAGCTTATGCTCAAATAAATTTGTTAGTCTCTAAGGTGCCACAAGTACTCCTCTTCTTTTTGTGAATACAGACTAACATGGCTGCTACTCTGAAACCTGTGGTTCTGATAGTAAGTCCAAATGGATAAGGAAGTCTGTGTGCTTTTGAAAGGCTTTTTTCCTGCTCCATGAGTGAAAGTGGGTGGTGTTCATCACAATTCTGCAGCAACACTCAGTTCATGTGTATGCACCCTTTACTAGAGGTGCCGCTGAACTTTATTGGGAGTGTTCCAAGGGAAAAGCTTGTGAGCTGCAATCTAGCCTTGGAAACTACAGCTCCCATGATGCTTTGAGTAAAGAGGGAGATACTTCCTTGTCCAGAGAGAGTGGGGGTGGACTGTGGAGCTCTGTCCATACCAGGACCTGCTGCTAGGCAGCCAGAAGCTGCTACTGAGAGCCTGCAGGGGCTTTGGTCGAGCAGGGAACCTCAAAGGCTATTGTTGGCTTCACTAGAGCCAGGGTAGAGACTATTGCTCTGCCTAGAGCTGACTGAGGAACCCCCCACTGTTGTTTGGGAAAGTACTTGCAAGGGAAGGGGCACCTCAGAGAGACTGAGTCTGAGTCTGAGGAGAGGCAGAGTGATGTTCCCACCGAACCAGGACCCAGAGCTGATGATATTTGGTGGGGCCAGCTCCAGTTGTGAGAGGGATTGTGCAGCTTGTTGCCTTGGCTGGCAATGGAGTGCTGTCTCCAGCTGCAGATCTTCAACGCACCCATGCAAGGAAGTGTCTAGGACTCTGAAATGCAGAAGAGTGTACACTCTGAAGTGGGGTGAATGGTAGCAGTGTAAATGCCAGTTATATCATTTTCATTTATTACTGTATGCAATATTTGTAAATTGATTTTATTCAGCTGCCCCCTGCGGATTTAAATTAGTAGTGACATATAATCTTAGTCTGTTATACCTTGATTTTTTTAAATTGTTAAATAAAGGTGTGTTCCCAAGGCACACCCCGGAGTGTGTACAGGGGCCAGCCAGGTAGAGGCACCACCAATTTTAACTTCGTTTAGGAGAAACGGGACTGCAGCAGAGGGTGGATAGAGGATTCCCACCTATCCAACATCAGCACTGGGGTACTCAGGATCTTCTTCAATGTCAACAACATCAGGTGCCCAGGCACACAGGCGAGTGTTGCCTGCTCCTGAGTAACCTAGGGAGGAAAGAGGGGTTATACATGGAATATTGCTGTATGTAGGAGAGGTTTTCAATTTTTTACATGCAGGTAAATTTACAAATTTAAAAAAGTGATAGGAAGTGTGTTCTGCTCTTTTAGAAAGAGACAAGCCATCACTAGAGTGGCTTCGCAAGTGATCCAAGCAAATTGTCAAGGCTGTTAGAATATTTAAGGAGGGTGGGTGGCCTTTGGAAAACCACTACACCAATGCTGGGGGAAAAAAGATTCTTGGTTAACTGGATGCATTGAAGTAGGTTGGCAAGCAGCTACTTTGATGATGCCAAGCTTGTGACAAAGATATTGACATGATATTGAGCCATCCCCAAATTGCCTCTGTGCCTGCAATACTTTGCAAAAAAGTGGGGAGAATGGACGGTGAGCTGGGTCTTTGGAAAAAGAGGGCTAAAGAAACTGGGAAGACTGGGAAGCAAAGCTATTTAATGATTATATTAATAAAACAGATGTTCTTAACCTGGGGTTTTCAACCCTCAGGGGAGTAACAAAACAAACATATATTGGGGAAGGAGGATATGGAAGCTTTGGTATGGAAAAGGAGGGGAACTACAGGGCAGTCAGATCTCTTGAGGTCAATTCCCAACTCTGCCACTGGCTGTCTCTGTGACTTTTGGCAAGCTACTTAACCTCTCTATGCTCAGTTTCTTCATCTGTGTATGGAGACAACACTACTTACCTACCTCACACAGGAGTTATGGGAATGAATGAATGTTCAGAAATTGCTTTGAGATCATCACATGAAGAAGATCCTACAAATAATAAAAGCAAAGTAGTACAATTATTTTAATGGCTGGCTCCCAGAATGCCAATTGTTCAGCGGGCTGACTGTAGTATTAAAAGGGAAGTTTCTCCTTTGTCTTTGATTAGTTCAAAAGTTGGATAAAGATAAGCAGAGAAAAATGTCTATGGGGTTGTGCCAGGAATATCACATAGACTTTGCTTCCTTCCAATCAAGTAACAGCCACTGACAGAAAAAGAAACAGATTAGCTGAAAGAGATAAGAAGGAAGTAACACTAAGTGGAAGGGGTGGGGAAGAATGTTAAAAAGTAAACAGCAGTGAAATGTTGGTTTAAAAGAGAAAAAATAAGGATTTAATCTTGACATTTAAATCCAAGTTTTCAAAGCCTGGTCTCTGCATATATATGGGTAGTCGTGAACATACAATTGTTTGTACGCATTTTTTTTGCACACTCATTGCTGCATGTAAATGATAGAATATATATGGGCAAAACTCATTTGCACATGCAAGTGGAGTTTACTCATGTAAATTTTATCATTTGCATGTACATAAAGAGACCATGTTTGAAAATGTGACTGGAAACTATTAAACAAAAAAAGCAATTCATAAAAAAGTAAAGAAGCAAATTGTATTTGAAGAATTATTATTGTACTTTTTTTTTTACCAGGTAATTAAAATGCTCACCTAGCTAGACAAGGTGAGGCTTTGTTGGAGCTCAGTGGCAAGTGTCTACTTCTGGAGCCTACGGCGGAGCACTCTCTCCCCTCTCCCAACCTTATACTCTCCTCCTTCTCCTTCTCAAGTAGTGCATGGAGGTTCTGTGGTGAAGGAATCAGGCCTCTATCCCTCCCTGTTCCACCATGGCACCAGTGAATGATTTGTGAGGTAAGGGAATGCTAATGATTTTACTTCTGGAGGGGAAGATATAAAGGGACTCCCTAGGCATGGACAGTTCCAGTCTGGTGTCTGTTTTGTGATCAGACCCTTTCCCCCTTTAGGTGGATCTGAAAAATCTCCTGAAATGCCAGGACTCACCAAAATCAGTATCTGGGAGAAGTTTTTGGCATATGGCAGAACTGACAGTTTTGTGGTGGGGAGAGGAACATCTTCCTCTTAGCATCCACAAGATCTGGCTAGGGACGTGTTTATTATTGCAAATTGTGACAGGTTTCCAGAGCAGATTATAGATGAATGTGGGTCAGCTGTGGGGTATTAACCCTAATTAAGGTGTAGTCAGTCATTTGTTGTGGACATTGTGGGGGTGCCAGTCTGAATGTGTTGGACAGATTGAAGCTCCCTCATATTATTATAAATAACAAGCTGCTATGTGAAAAGATCAATGTGCTCACATTACATGAGTCTCACTTATCAGAATGAAAAAGCATAAAAATGTCATATTTCAGGATACAATTTAGTGGCAAGTCAACATCATTCAAAACATACACTGGCAATGTTTGTGAAACAACAGCTCTGGAATAATGGCTCTGTGGACATAAACTCTTCAATACCATATATTATCACAATGAGAATCAATGAGTTTGATTACCAACAGCCACAAGTTGCCAAATGTCGCCAGACTCTGAGTGGTTTGATGAAATCACTCCAATATGGGTTGAAGACTTCAATAGCCATACATCCTGGTGTTATGAAGACAACAATTCTATGGACCAACAACTTATTGAATGGAACTCAAATCAAGACAAACACCTACTGTTCAATCCCAAACAGCCAAGAACCTTCCATTCCTCAAGATGGAGAAAAGACTTCTTGCCAGACTTGTGCTTCATATCCTGTGACTAGAACACATGACTTCTAGTGACAAAACAAACTGTCATTGATATTTCGCATAGCCAACCTTGTTATCAAATCCATTGGCCTCCAATTCTCCCTTATTACATCGCTACCAAAGCTACACTGGAACTTCAGGAAGGCTGTTTGCAATGGCTACACAGAAACCAAAGAAAAAATAGTTTGCCAAATACCACCAAATGTAGCCAACTATGACAGGGTCATCAAACTCCAAAAAGTAGCCATGAAAAGGAACCTCCCCTTTGGCTATGGGAAAGCCTATGCTTCTTGATGGCTGGCGGACAGTGAGGCACACCTGAAGGACTTCAGGAGTAGCCCTACTGCTATAACCCGTGCTCCTGGAATCAACTGAACTTCACTTGCAAGAGTGGTGAGCAAAAGCTAGGCAGTGTCTTTCACCCACTGATACAGGAAAGCCTGGAAATTCCTCTCTAATCTTGGTGATGTTAATCCTACCATAAGCATAATGCTATGTGCCACAGCTGACATCACTGTCACCCAAATGCTCCAGAATTCCAAGGCTCAAATAGCTTTTCAGAAGAAAAAGAAAGCAAAAAAAGAACGTTATCACTCCCTATCAGATTACCCAGTAACATTGAATCTATCAACACCACTCACTGGAGAAGTAGTGGACAAAGCCATACTTCTCACCAAAATTGTCAAGACTGCAGGCCCATACAGCATCTTCCCAGATTTTCTGAAAACGTTAGGTAAGCATGGCCACAACTGGTTGACATGCTTTTGTTATCAACATTCATGCCTCTGGCCAAACACACAAGGTATGGCAACAAGCAAAGGCTACTGCTTCCTGAAACTGTGGAAACAGCTGATGATCTAGAAAACTACTGGCTAATATCATTGTTATCCATAATATACAAACTCTTGGAAAGTATGCTACTCCACAGACGTACACACATCTTTCAGGACTACAACCAATCTTGGTTTAGACCAGTACAAAGCACCTCTGCTCAGGTAATAACAGTGATGATTTGCATCAAAGTCAGCTAGCAATGGGGGCTCAAAACAGCAGCAGCATTTGTGGACTTATCCTCAGCATATGACATGATTTGGCAAGACAGTCTGCTTCTGAAAGCATTGAAAATAATGCATTGCAAAACACATTGCCTCCTGACAGTTATGCTCAACAACTTCAAGTTTTGCATACAGCTAATGGAACAGACCAGCAAACTTTGTTTTCCAAACAAGCTCCCACAGATCCGTCTCATCACCATCACTCTTTACCATTTATTTCAAAGACATGTCATTGACCAACTAGTGGAAATTTGGTTACATAGATGATCTCACACTAGCCAATGAAGTAAGCATTTTCACCCAAGCAGAACACATCCTCACAGGAAAGCTGGAAAAAAAACGAGTGCTACTGATTGTGGCAACTTCAACCAAACCTTCAAGCAACTATCTCTGCATTCCACTTGAACAATCACCATGAAAAGAAGCACCCGAATGCCACCTTCTGTGATGTGAAACTCGGGCACAAGGACTTCCAAAAATATCTTGGAATGGTTCTGGAAGCAGCCTCATACTTTATCACAGAGTGACCTTGGCTAGTGACAAAGACCTCTTCCAAGATAAAGGTTAGGAACAATATAATCCACGAACTATCCAGGATCAGCTGGGGAACAGATGCTCAAACCTTGTGGCTAGCCACCTTGCTCTCATCATCTCTGAAGATCAATATTGCTCACCAGTATGGGCAAGTAGCAAACATACAAACTTGTCCATGTGCAATTGAACACTATAGGGATTTCCAAAGGAGTGCTGAAGTCAACAGTGACAGTCTGGATCTCCTGCCTCATTCATATCTGACCATCATCCCTCTGAAGAGAAGCAGGATTAATATGAGAATACAACTGTGTGAAGATGAGCCCTGAGTTTTCCATCTATGAAGATCTTCAGCACTCCTCCCCACCCAGTGATGACATTGAGACTGTCACCAAAACATAAGTGGCAAAGGCTTGGGGAAAATAGTGGGATCAAGAATAAAGACCTGATTGTGGATCCTACAGATCAATCACCTGGCTTCACAAGATCACAGATATGGATCACAATGAACTGCATTAAAACCTCACATTGGCATTTCAATTCCCTACTGTACACAAATTGAAAATGAAGGGTAGCCCAGTATGTGAATGTGGAGAAGACCTCCAACCATTGAACATCTAATGAATTGCTGCTGCCTTCTAAGATCCTACTGTGGAAGGACTGCCCTGATTCATGCCATATCACCAGAAGCCATAGAGTGACGAACTTGGATGTCAGTCATTAATGTAGTTTTTCAAGATGCCATATGAAAGAAGAAGAATGTTACCTTACCTCATATGAGAAAGGATGGGACTCAGAATACCCAAGCCATGTCTCTTAGCTGGTGATTTAAGGGAGGAGGTGGGTGAGACCCTTCTATACTATGATTCCTTTATACCTATAGTTATTGTTGCCATCTTGAAACTCACACAGGAACCATTCTGTCAGGTAGCAGCTCAGGCTGAGTTAATGGTTTATAAAATAAAATTACCACCTCTACAACTGTTCCAGATCAAATATTGCATCTGTTTCAGCTCAAACAGCTACTTAACTAGAATTAGAGGTTGTTAGCTCAGGCTGAGTTAATGGTTTATTAAATAAAATTGCCACCTCTACAACTGTTCCAGATCAAATATTGCATCTGTTCCAGCTCAAACAGCTACTTAACTAGAATTAGAGGGCCAGATTTGCAGCTGGTGTAATTCAGTGTAGCTCCGTTGCCTTCTTTAAGAAATGTACCGTAGATCTGCATTATATACCTGGTGGGTTTCTCAGAGGGACTCTGCTCTCCCTCACTGTTGGACTATCACAACTTAAAGTGACCCTCACTATCCATTAAATTATACTGCCTAGGCACAAGGGGGTGAGAAACAACAGCTGTATTTCTGAATTTTCTTTGTCAGACTTTAATGTAGCCTCTACAGATGCTTTTGTAATTAAATGAAACTAGAGAGAGATTGAGATGGCTGATCATAAAAACAGATAATAAAAGAAAATCTAAAAATGGTCCCTTTAAACCAGATCTACCAAATAGTACACTGGTCGGTATATAGATAATTATAGTGCTAATTGGGAAATGTATATATTTTAAATGGTTAACACTACACAAATCATGTTAACCCCACATTTTGTATTATTTAAGTCAGTTAGTTTAAATTATATTGTGCAGCATAATTTCTGCATTGTGTGATAACAGGTTGCATTTATTTTTAATTTTGGAGGGAGGGAGTAGATGTACTCTATCATTATTCACAGTGCTTCCATTAATCAGGAAAGGGTCTGGTTCTTTATTTTGTGAACTGATGCTTGGCTGGAGGTAAGTGGGACTAGAACTCGTCAAATCTTTTACATACTGCACTGTAGTTTGTTACCAGGGAAACCACTTTCTTTATACTTGCTCAGAACAACTCCACCATTAGGAGACTAGCTGTCAGAAGAGTTAAATCACAATTGAAAAGTAAACCTGAAGGGTATTTAAAAAAAAAGGAGAAGCAACATTAAAAATAGTCTACAAGATACTGGAAATAATATTTATATGTATTTACTGCAGGGGTGATTTTCAACTGTTTGAATCTAGACTTTCATCTTAGGGGCTTTTTCTCTATGTTGGCTATCTTTGAAGGAAGGCACACAACATAGTATTGTAAACTAATAATAATATAAACATTAAAGCAAAATGCAGCTCAGTTGGCTGAAGTAAACACTGAAAGTTTCCTGAGGCCATCATGAAGACTGGCATAACCATAACACACAGAAGAACCGGATGAAATGAAGAAAGATTTTCTTTGGAGGGAATAGCTTTTGTGTCATTTTACAGCTTTTGTGTTGTTTTACTTTGGAATATTATTCTTGATGCATCAATAATGAACTGGCAGAAACAGAAATAATACAACTAATTGATTGAAATGCTTACCACCTGCTAGCATTTGTGGATATCCTTGAACATACTCTATACTCACATGTAAAACTAACCACCAACTTTGTTCTTGGCAGTTAAGTTTCCACAAGATGGCATTTTGGAGATATCATTGCACAGCCACTGAATTAATGTTTGGCATTCCTGGGTCATTCTTGGAAATGATGCTTTCACAAGTATTACAATCAAGGTTTTAAAATAAGAGGGAGTGGGTCCTGGGCACAGCTCCCTTTCTTGTGTTAAAACAGAGAGAGAGAGAGAGAGAGTGTTCATGTTCCCTCTTCTTTTTGGGAGGTCCTGCTAAATGTAGAGAAAAACTCCTCCGCAGCCCACTGTTTGGAGAAGTTAGAGCTCCTCCTCCTGTTTTGATCCACAGAGGACTGCAACAAAAATTATAAAAGGTTTAGAAAACCTGACCTATGAGGAATGATTAAAAAAACTGGGCATGTTTAGTCTTCAGAAAAGTAGACTGAGAGGGGATCTGATAAGTCTTCAAATACTTTAAGAGCTGTTATAAAGAGGACTGTGATCAATTGTTCTCCATGTCCACTGAAAGTGGGACAAGAAGTAATGGGCTTAATCTGCAAAAGAGATTTAGGTTAGATATTAGGAAAAACTTTCTAACCATAAAGGTAGTCAAGCACTGGAATAGGCTTTCAAGGGAGGTTGTGGAATCCCCATCATGGGTGGCTTTTAAGTTGGACAAACACCAGTCAGGGATGGTCTACATTTACTTCATTCTGCCTCAGTGCAGAGGGGGTAGACTTGATGACCTCTCAAGGTCCCTTCCAGCCCTACACTTCTATGAATCTATGAAATTGGCTTCCAAGGGAGATGGGATGTTCATATTTAGTATACACTGGTTCTTGGTAGTTGAAGGTAATTATAAATCATAGAGTTCAATTTTTGGCTCTAGCTTTTCTGAGTTAAATTTCTTACCTGTAATCCCACCAGGAATAGCACTAACTAGGAATTTGATAATTATCTATTCTGTTCATTCTCTCTGAAGCACCTGGCATTGGCCACTGTCAGAAGACAGGATACTGGGATAGACAGACCATTGGTCTGAACCAGTACGGCTGTTCTTATATTCTTATGAACATATTTGCCCAAGGTCTGGTAATGTTTTGACATAATGCTCCATTGCATGTTGAACAATATGATAAATCACAGCCCTTTTCCATGGCAGAGGAACTTTGCAGTTCTGCTGTATGGGGCAGACCAGATTTTCTGGAGTCTGTATGGACAGTATGCTCCACTTCTGTGTTGTAGAACCCGTCTCCATGGCTGTTTGCCAAGTGTCTGAGGTAGGCAGAGGCTACAGACATTAGAGTTTTGTAGTTTAACTATTTCCACCATAGCATCTGAGCAATGGGTCATAGAATCAATAAAAAAGGAACAAAGCAGGGAAAATGATTCTTTTAAAAATATAGGAAAATACATGATTATTCATTGCAGACCGAAAGTAAGAATTTAAATTACCCCCTCCCAACTAATTTATGTAAGAAATACTCTTTTATAAGTTGCCCCATGAAGGATAGAAACATTCTAGATACAACTCTTGGTAAAGTCCTTCAGTTCTGCAAACCAGAATAAGCTTGTTAAAGGCAGGCAAGCTCCTGAGCTAAATTGAGACTTTCATCCAGAGTAAAACACTCAGGGTGAAACAGGCCTCTTCCTAGACTGAGCACCCCAATGGAATAGGCTCCTTGAGGGGTGAAACAGGCTTTTACTTAGGCCAAACATCCAGATTTGAGTGGACTCTGAAGGATGGAGGTGGGTTTATTGTTTCCTAGGCCCATCTCTTATAGGTTCTGGCCATCCAATCCTCTCCGCCTGACTCACAATGGAGTTTTAACACACGTAACCAATGTAACCCTTTTACAAACCAACACTATGGGCCTCCATTGTATGTCACACCACTCCATCACACTAACCATTCCCTGAGGCTGAGGTAGCAGCTGTGCAGCAGCTCTGAGGCCACTCAGAGTTCAGGGGAAGGGAGATCGAACCCATACATATCAGATCCAGCTGAGTTACTGGGGCTGAAACAGGGAGGAATATTAGTCCAGAATAAGAGTTGCTAAAGACAGGGAAAATGAGTGTCTTGATGTTTTGGGTTTGATATTTGATTCCAGAAGACAGGATATCATAATATATTTCACACTGATACAAAAGGGCAGAACTGAGTGGGGAGATCCAGAGACACAGTTTGAGACAATTGAGAGGAAAATTACCTAACATACATCAGGACCCATTCCCAAGGTACCTGCCTTATCACTCCATCTGCCTGAAGCAAGTTAATGGCATTATGTTATTCAGCATTTGACACTGTCTCTCAGAGTACTCTGCTCATGAAAAACAATTCTTAATTGAGTCACATCAGATTAATTCTGCAGAGGTATTGATACGGTTACATACTCCATAGTGGCTAAAGGTGAGTGAGATAGTTGTGTCAGTCAGACAAAGGCATGAGAATGACCCCTTTATGGCTTAAACATGGGTTTATGGCATGGTAAGCAGTTGAAAAGTCCATGGGGGGTTTATTTGAATGAGGGACCACCATTTTGTTTCAGAATCCTAGAGTAGCAGCATCATGAAAGGATGAAAGGAGTAGAACATAGTATATTTAATAAACCGTGTCTATTAAGAGGAATTAAAATGATCAATATTATGTGTATTGGAGCCCATGTCAAACACAGAATTGGTTGGATTGGGGACCCACAGCACTGTCAAATTTGACTGGAGGAGAAGCACAATAGCTGCTTGCCCAGCCTTCCTCAGAGCCAAGAGCTGTTTTGCCAAGAGTCATAAACTCTTCACGGAGGTTGACTCCCATGGTGTAGCTTCCCCCACTAAAATG
Organism: Dermochelys coriacea; assembly: GCF_009764565.3. Taxonomy (NCBI): domain Eukaryota; kingdom Metazoa; phylum Chordata; order Testudines; family Dermochelyidae; genus Dermochelys; species Dermochelys coriacea. The sequence continues at coordinate 319,132,579 of NC_050068.2, read as the reverse complement.
GGTTCAGGTTAACTCTTGGGTATGTTTGTACAGTATTTGTATATGAATATAGGACTGTGAAGGTCAGTCTGCACATAGCCCTAGTGAGTATCCTTCTAAAAAGATAATTCCACTTATACAGTAGGATAAACACATTTTAACTTCACTCTTTTCTCTAAGTTACAGGTAGTTTGTAAGTTTTTGATGTCAAAATCTTAAAACCTTTGTCAAGATTGGCTTAATGGGATCAGTATATGGTGCCATAATGAAGATGGGATCAAATCTCTACTCCTCAGAACAGCAAAGCACTGAGCTCTGCTCTCAGGATGTACTGGGAATAGCGGGTGTTGTTATAATGTGACCCTAGCATTGAAGCAGGAAATACCTAAGAAATTCCAAAGAAAACTTTGCACTGGCCTGTAAGCATAAGCAAAGTAGTAGAAATGTGATGTTTGCTTGCCTTTAATGAAGTCACATACTCCGAATATTCTTCCAGCACAGCTTCTGGAGGCTGTGAATAATTGGGATCGAGCCAGTATTCTTGTGTGAATGCTTTAAGGGGAGGAGATACATATAAAATTCTTATGTAAGAGTAACCAATTCTTGATGTTTTGAATGAAATCATCCTCAGAATGTCCCAGTGTTTTAAACCCGATGGGATACTATGATGGTTGCTTTCTCTAGTTGATCATATTCAGCATGGTTTGAGTGCTCCCAGTCATATGTATTAAGCCATATTTCTAACATCTGTTCATTTTGTAATATGTGATTATGTTGCTTCAGACACTTTTGAGTGTATAAAGAAAATTGTGGATAATTTTCCACCTGCCTTCCTGGAAACCAATATGATATTCTAAAAGTGAAAGAGTTTACACTTCACAGTCGCTAATGTAGTACAGAATGGTACCCTGCAATGAACACTATGAATGGGATGATAAAACCATTAACAACCAGTATATATGAAATTTGTTGTAATATATTTTCACTTGGGAATGTTACTGAGGAATTTTTCAAGTGTTAAAATTTTTTAGCACTACTACTGGTTTCTTTTTTATATATTACAGTTTTAACTGTAAAGTCTCATTTCATTTTTCCCCTTTTCACAAATAATATGAGAATGAAAGACTAAGATGTAAACTATAGTGATATAGAATACCTAATCTCTTGCCTATACCTCCTGCTAAGCACCTCAGCAACACAAAAGGAATTAGTGTCCAGCATCTTTCTGGCCCAAGGTTTAAATTATTGTCATGGTAATGCAGAAAGCAATGAGTTGCAAAAGACATAGTCAATTGTAAATCACTATAAATTAGCTGATTGCATATAAGTTAATACAGAGATTAGATATGTCACATAAATATTGGAAACTGATTGAAAATTTTTGGTAATAAACAAACATAGAAGTATAAATAAAATTAAGCACAAAAGCTTGTTGTTTCAGTTTGGGTTATGTATCTTAGTGAAATCAGGGCCTAACGTAGACATTGAGCAAGACTAAGTATATTGATAAATAGAGATAAACTATCCTGGCATGTGTTTTAGTAGACACTATAAAAAGGGAAATTGCTTTCTTGAGTTACTTTATAAAACAGTTCAGAGTAATATCTATATAAAAATCACCCATGCACTATAAATGGTTTTAATTAATCTTTCTCAACACCAGTGGCCTGAGTGAGGCTCCAAAGAAAAAAAAAAAAGATCAGTGAGCTGCATTTTGAAAGAACAAATTAGGCGATGAAATCTATTTGTAGTGCATATATCCCCTGGGGAAACACCTGCAGCATTATTTTCCTGTCTAATCTGCTATGTATATGAACCTTCCCTGAACTGAAATTTGCTTTTAGATGTATAGGATGTAAAGGGATTCTTCTTAATTTTTAAAGTAACCTTATTTTAAAGGGAAATTTGTTGGAATCCACATGTCGTGAAGATCATTTCTGCTTTTCAACCCTCATCCCATCAACGATCAGAGAATATTCTCAGCAATAGAAGATTAGTCATCAGCACTGGCAGTAACTTCATTGTTGAATAAAATTACTGTTCCATAACTGAAGGCAATGAGATGTAAACCATCAGATAAGCATACCCATATTAAAGTGTACTTATGCACTTCAAAACTTTACAAGAAGCCTGCAAACTACATGAAAGGAAAACAAAATAATTCAGTACATACACACATTTTCTGAACTGTATGACCGCTCAGAACAGTGTGGACTTATGGAGCACAAAATAATGACAACCATCATGGGTCATCAGCAAAGATTAAATAGAGGACTTGTACCACTTGAGTTAAAAAGTAATCTCCTCTAGCTGCTAGCTGTAGTAGTTTCTTATCCTATTCAGACTAGCCATTGGAAAGGAAACCCATAACACTCTCCAAGTAGTTACACTTAGATAGCATTTCATAGTATCCATAATCTAAAAACAGACTAAAAAACCCAGACTCAATACACAGAGAACATGGAAAACTATCAGAGACACAAAAACATAACCATACTGCTGTAAGTAAAGAAACATAAAACATACAACAGATTTATTCACACATACATTTTCAAATGTGGCTTATTTCTGTTGGGACAATTTTGGTCTTGGATTTTTGCTCCAATATTGCATTATGGACAAAATGTTATCAAGTACTCAGATGTCAGCATAGTAATATTTGTCCTCACAATTTGTGATGGGAATGAATAAGACAGAGGAAATATTGTGCCCCAAAAAGATAAGCCAGGCTGAGGCTTGGCTGAAAATCTGGCCCCTGGAGTTCACAGTCAGCAACAATTTAACAAAAGCATCCACAGTTAAGCATCGCCACATGATTCCCTGCTTTTGCTTTTTTCATAGTTTGAAAAATGACTGCTGGCTGTTAGTATAAATCCACAGTATTCTTGGTGGCTTGTAAGAGTACCTGACTTCTACAGGGTGACAACTGGCAGTAGAGTCTCCTTTATTCCTTTTCCTTTCCTTTATTCCCATTGCTCTGTTTTTCTCTTCTTTTATGCAATTCCTAAAGGATAAGGCCTTATTGAGATATCACTGTTGATACCACCACTTCTCTTTTTCATTATAGAGCATGTTCTTCAAAGTAATTTCCTTGCCAAAACACCGCCCCTAGAGTCCATCTAGAAAATTGCCCCAACATTGATCTACAGTAGAACCTCAGAGATATAAACACCAGAGTTATGAACTGATCAGTCAACCTCACACCTCATTTGAAACTGGAAGTACATAATCAGGCAGCAGCAGAGACCAAAAAAAAAAAGGCAAATAAAGTACACTACTGTGTTAAACATAAACTATTACAATAAAGGGACAGTTTAAAAGAACAGATTTGACAAGGTAAGGAAACGATTTCTCTGTTTGTTTCATTTAAATTAAGATGGTTAAAAGTAGTATTTTTCTTCTGCATAGTAGAGTTTCAAAGGTAGTAAGTCAATGTTCAGCTGTAAACTTTTGAAAGAACAACTATTACATTTTGTTCAGTTACAAACTTTTCAAAGTTACGAACAACCTCCATTCCCAAGGTATTCATAACTTTGAGGTTCAACTCTATTTGCTTTCCTTTCTCAGGGCTAGTCTACACTATTGTACTAGATTGGCACAGCTGCACCTCCACCAACTGCAGCGCTCTCCCGTCGGCATAATTACTCCACCACAACGAAAGGCGGAAACTATGTCAGCAGGAGACTGTCTCCTGCCAGCATAGCGTGGAGTGAACACTACTTTAAGTCAATGTAACTTATGTCACTCGGGGGGTGGCTTTTTCACACCCCGAGTGACATAACTTACATCAACTTAAGCAGTACTATAGACAAGCCCTCAGTCCCTGCATGCTCATCCTGTGAATTTCCCCTTCTTACACCTACCCACAGATTATCTCTCAAGTCTACCTACTCACTTACCCAGTATCCCAGCACCCCAAGACTATTTCCATCATATTCACCTACAAATAATCTTTCCCCAATCCTACCCAACCATAAGCCAAAAGTTGAAGACCTTTCTGGCCAAGCCATGATCATCTCAGGGCCCATGAGGGAAAAGAGGACATGGGTGACTTGATGCACCCATTTATGTTCCCTTGCAGTCCTTCAATTAGACCGGGGTCGTTCAGCCTCCAATACAAGTTAGATCAGCCTCAGGATGCCCATAACTTGTTCGAGGTAATAATGGCTCCTGTGGGGCCACTGCAACAGCTGGGGATCACCAGAGCTCAACAGCACTCTGGCTATTCTATTTTCCCCAGTACCCCTGTACCAGCAGTGAGATAGGGACTGAGGATGGTGTTCGACTGGCTAATCAGCTTACCATGCAGTACCATGAAATAATTCATGCATAAGGGGATCTTCCACTGATAGTCTAGGAGAACTTTACAACCCCTTTGTGCTTGTGTCAGGACCAAGGATATGGCCCCTAGTTTCCAGACTTTCCTGATATCCAGGGAATAATTCTGATCTCAGTTAGATCAATGATCAATAACTTCTGTACCCGGAAAGATAATGGAGCAAATATTTAAGCAAAGATAATAATGTTATAAGTAATAGTCAGCATGGATTTGTCAACAACAAATCATGTCAAACCAACCTAATAGCTTTCTTTGACAGGGTAACAAGTCTTGTGGATACAGGGGAAGTGATAGATATGGTATATCTTGACTTTAGTAAAGTTTGTGATATTGGCTCATGTGATCTTCTCATAAACAGGGAAATGCAACCTAGATGGAGCTACTATAAGGTGGGTGCAAAACTGGTTGGAAAAAGTGTTCCCAGAGAGTAGGTATCAGTGGTTCACACTCATGCTGGAAGGGCATAATGAGTGGCATCCTGCAGGGATCAGTTCTGGGTCCAGTTCTGTTCAGTATCTTCATCAATGATTTAGATAATGGTATAAAGAGTATACTTATAAAGTTTGTGGACGATACCAAGCTAGGAGGGGTTGCAAGTGATTTGGAGGATAGGATTAAAATTCAAAATGATCTGGACAAAGTGGAGAAATTGTCTGAAGTAAATAGGATGAATTTCAATAAGGACAAATGCAAAGTACTCCACTGAGGAAGGAACAATCAGTTGCACACTACAAAATGGGAAATGACTGCCTAGGAAAGAGTACTGCAGAAAGGGATCAGGGGGTCATAGTGGACCACAAGCTATATATGAGTCAATAGTGTAACACTGTTGCAAAGAAAGTAAACATCATTCTGGGATGTATTAGCAGGAGTGTTGTAAACAAGACACAAGAACTAATTCTTCCGCTCTACTCTGTGCTGATTAGGCTTCAACTGGAGTATTGTGTCCAGTTCTGGGTGCCACATTTCAGGAAAGATATGAACAAATTGGAGAAAGTCCAGAGAAGAGCAACAAAAAAGATTAAAGGTCTAGAAAACATGACCTATGAGGGACGATTGAAAAAATTGGGTTTGTTTAGTCTGGAGAAGACAAGACTGAGAGGGGACATGATAACAGTTTTCAAGTACATAAAAGGTTGTTACAAGGAGGAGGGAGAAAAATTGTTCTTCTTAACCTCTAAGGATAGGACAAGAAGCAATGGATTTAAATTGCAGCAAGGGAGATTTAGGTTGGACATTAAGAAAAAAATCCTGTTAGGGTGGTTAAGCACTGGAATAAATTACCTAGGGAGATTGTGGAATCTCCACCATTGGTGATTTTTAAGAGCAGGTTAGACAATCACCTGTCAGGGATGCTCTAGATAATATTTAGTCCCGCCATGAGTGCAGAGGACTGGACTAGATGGATGACCTTTCGAGATTTCTTCCAGTCCTATGATTCTATGTTTCTATGATTCTATAATGTAAATTCAGAGTAACTCTACAAAAGCCAACAGAACTATTTCATGTTTGCAACTGTGGAATTAAGATAAAAAATTTGTCCCAGATGTCTTCCATTTCTACTTAGTTACTGCTTCTCACCCAGATCCTGAGTCTGGGCCTACTCCATCCTGATACTAAATCTGTCCCCCACCTAGACAGTGGTTTTTTCCCCACTCACATACGGATATCAAAGGCCAATTTCTGAGCTGGAATAAATGATAGTATAAGTTATGTCAGTAAATTTGCATGAGTATAAAACATTGTAACTTAAGTGCTAAGTGAGACTAGAGTGGAATTGCAGCAGAAGACACTAGGAGGTGCTGTTTCACAGTTACTACTCAAGTACATCTTGTGAGTAGCAAAAGCTAACACACAAGGAGCCCAGTTCTGTCAGGTGCTAAGTGATGAAGTTAATGGTAATCGAGGACATTCAGTGATTTCCAAAGGACTGGGCTCTTGGTGAATATATGTAGCAGCCCTCCAGGAGGTCTCAGGAAACATCCCACCTTGTAACTACTGAGCAACATAGGCCATCCCAGCCAACACTATACATTTGTAATAAATTCTTTTGAAAATCCTGATTAATAGAAATTATGGCACACCAAGAATAACATAATATAGAGATTTATCTTGTAGAATTTTATTAAACTAAATCATCTGTCAAATTGTGTCAAATGTGGGCGTCTAGGGGCAATGTTAATTGCATCAGACATTCAGGTGACTTGTTATGATCACCAAAAACTAATGAGAATGTTTTAAAAAAATACATATACTTTTTGATGCAACCAGGCAAAATTAACTACTGCACAGTTTGGATGTAGTCCTACAGCCATTCTATGCGCAGAATTCCAAGTTATTTTATACTGAAGTTGATGGAATTTCTGCACTCAGATTGGCAACAGAATCAGGCCCTGTAATGGGCCCGGAAAGCTTCATTTTACAAATTAAAAACCAAACAAACAAAAATTGGCTTGATTATATTTCCATCAGCAAGTTAGTTAAGATTTTTATTATAAGTTATTGTTAATCGGTTTGTCCAATATAATTTGCCATTATGTTAAATCAGCAAAATGTGCTTTCATACAGTTCCTGTCTTTATCACGTCTTCTCATGGATGCCCAGCCATCACCTTAACCAACCAAGGTCAAAACTGAGCTGTTCTTCTTTTCCTATTATATTATCCCCTACAAATCACCACTGTCTTGGCAACTGGCTAGCATGGTGGCCAACTGTAACTACTTAGACCACTGAGACTACTTAGTTAAGCAAACATGCCATTCTTCATTATGACTTTGTCTCCCACTCAACTCCCATTTGTCAGTTTATCCTCCAGTTGGGCATATCTATATTTTAGGCTTACCCTGTGCTCAGACCCATTTTTTAGCCCAATTCCCCAACTCCTGGCTCTCCTCACATAGAACCCTTATGCCCTTGCTTTTATGTGCTTTGAACACGTACCAACTTTCTCATTGAGGGTATAGAGTAGAGCACAGGTTTCTCTTTAAGGGAAGATCTAGCCTATCCACTTTGCAGCAAGTATGTAGCGTAAGCCCAGATACCAGAGCTTGTGTTTTGAGAGTCCTCCTGCATTTTCCAGTCCTTCTGCCTATTCCCCTTGTTGCCTAGACACTGAGGCTACCTTCCTATTTATAAACACACAGTCAGCATTTAACACTTCATTCCATGTGGCTTGCTCCACTTCCACAGTACGCAGCTCGTCTCAGCTCAACAATCCTAGAAGATGCCTTCATACAATATGAGGGCTTGTCTACATTACAAAATTAGGTTAACTTATGTTAGGTCGACCTATTGCCACTCCAGTAGTTAAATCGGCCATTGGTATCAACACAACCCTCCTTCTGCTGGTGGTGTGCATCCTCACCAGGAGCACTTGCATCGACTGAAGTGGGATATTGTGAGGCATTTACGGCTGCGCTTGGCTCACAGCTAGAGACCCCCACCCTGCCCCCGGGCTGACAGCCCCAACTGTGAGCCAGATGCCAGGCTCAATTTCACAGCAGGGAACCTACCAGCAGTGAAATTGACCTTCTTGTCAGTTTCACAGTGTTATTATTTCATATTTCTTCTCCAGCTCAGGCTATCAGCCCCATGCAGGGCTCACAGATGGAGCCCCCGCAGTTCTGAGGTTGACAGCTTGAGTGAGAGACCAAATGTGAAATAATAACTGCTGTGAAACTGGCAAGAAGGTCAATTTTGTGGCTAGTAGACTCCCTGCTGTGAAATTGAGCCCAGTGCAAGACTCACAGCTCAGGCTGTCATCCCCAGGAGGAAGAGGGGCAGACTCCTACCAGTGGCATTGGAAAAATTTGCATAGTGTGGGTGCTGAAATCCATTGAACAAAACTGTGAACCCTGTATCTGATGAAAACTGCTTCAAGCCCCAGCACCCTTAGTTCCAGCACCCCTGGCTTCAGCTGTGAGCCCCACTGCCCAGTCTAACGGACGGAAATCCCACTGCCAGGGCTGACAGCCCAGAGTGCCTGGGCACTGGCCAGGCTCAGGCTCTCCTCCTGCCCCTCCTGAAATCTCTCACTGAGAGACGGCAGCAGTCCCAGTGATGAGGCTCCAGGCTTTCAACCCTGGCAGTGGGATTTCCGTCCGTCAATCCTGGTGGCAGAGCTCCGGGCTGTCATACCTGAAGGCATGGCTCCTGCTGTCAACCCTGATGTCACTCTGGGCTGTCAGCTCCAGCAGCAGAGCTCCAGGCCATCAGCCTAGCTGGGCTCTGGGATGTAAGTCCCAGTGGCGGGGCTCCAGCTGTGAGCCCCTGCAGGGCTGACAGCCAACAGGCAATGTAAGATATGCAGTGTCTACACAGACAATGTGTTACCCTAATTATACTGACCGAAGCACTATGTCTCTTCAGAGATGGAGTTCTTAGGTTGATGTAGTGGGTGACTTACATTCTAGCATAGACACTTACATAGTTAGGGTGATGTAAGCTACCTTATATCAACCTAACTCTGTAGTGTAGACCAGGCCTCAGACTGAGAAGTCTGAGATGGAGGCTGTTCTTTTGTTTACTAGTGCCTAGCACAGTGGAAATTTGGGCTTTGATTGGTTCCTCTAGGAAAACCACCACAATATGAAGAACAATTACAAAGAGGAAGTTCCATTTTTAACAACAAAGAGGGTATTTTTAAACACACACTCCCTGTTTTTCCCCTTATTGCAACTCAAACTTTTATAATATATTAGAGGAGAGAAAGGTCAGTGTGTGAATTCTGACTGATGCATGATGTGAATTTCATCCTCAGGCTTTATATTGCATGCTATGTTTCTTATGCAAGCTATATTTCTCAGCTTTCCATACTCTACCATTTTTCCCTAAATGTAAACTAATACATTAATTAAATTTAACAAAAAATCAAAACTCTTGAAATTGCAATGAACTGGCTAGTGTGAATGCATTCAATTGCTCTCTGTTATATAGAATCAGAATTACTAATGGATATTCTCATTTACTTCTAAATGCAGGGAGGAGCCTGTATTTTTTGGATAAGGAAGTTCTAAACTATAATACTGCTATGCCAAGGAAATTTCATCTGCCCATGGCTTGCCAAACAATTCATGGAACATCCTGACTTTACTGAAATTACAATGATAAATCTTCCATTGACTTCAATGGGCTCTGAATTTTGTCCTTGAAGGACATATGCTAAATTTATTAAAATAATTTCTAATAATTTTTGAACATTTGTATCATTTAACAAAATGATAATCTTTGGCAAAGTGCTAGTATTGTTTTCCAAACACTTATCACTTTTCAGAACTTTCCCATTTTGAAAGAAATATTTATTAAAAGAAAATTGGAAATCATTCTATGAATCTTCTTCTGTACTCATCACTGTGGTCTCTAGGCACCTCACAAATTTATTTAACTGAAGTTAAGTTCTTTGTATCTCTCTTTCCAGCTTTCAATTTGTAGAAAAGTGTTTGTGTTAAGTGTTTTTGTTAGATTTTTAGATTTTGGTAGGTTACTTTAAAGACACCTACTTTGACAACTGTTAAAGTCAGGGGCAGTGCGTAATGGAATCTGGGGAAGACTAAGCCTCCCCAAACCTTGTGCTGCCAGTAGAGGGGCAGTGGCAGATTTGGGGGCTCCCCACCATGGCACCAGGGCTGGAGGAGCTCTTGCTGCCCACTACAGCCCTGGGGTCAGGGTGGGAGGGACAGATCTTTTCTGGTCTCAGAGCCACAGTGGGAGAAGGGGGTAGGAAGGAGTAAGCAGGGGGAAGGGTCTCAGGGGAAGAGGCAGAGTGGGGACAGAATGGGGACAGGGCTGTGGGCGGAAGGAGCGCAATGGGATGGTGCCATGGGTGGGACCACACACGGAAAGGGGCAGAATGGGAAAGAGACTCTGGGCTCAGAGCTCCAGCTGGGGCTGAAAGCTCTGTTTCAGTCATGGCCAAGGCTGAGAGCTTGAATCCCTTGGCCCAAACTGAGCTCTGAGCTCCCATCCCCCACCCCAGCCAGAGCCATGGGGGTGGTGGGGGGAGGTCTGAGAGCAGTGAGCAGTAGCATGTCCTGGGCCGGAAGAGGCGGGGCCTCAGCCAGAAGAGTCAGGGAAGGTGGCTAGCCTCCTCAAAGGGAAGCTTCACCGTCTGTCAATGACAGGTTTCAGAGTAGCAGCCGTGTTAGTCTGTATTTGCAAAAAGAAAAGGAGTACTTGTGGCACCTTAGAGACTAACAAATTTATTAGAGCATAAGCTTTCGTCAGCTACAGCTCACTTCTCAATGGTTACAGTTTTATTATGAACTCTGTTATGGAAGTGCAGGTGATGAAGGTGAACACAGCTATCACAAAATTAGTTTCATAAAATCCAAATTCCCTCTTTGAGCAAGTGAAGTAAGATTTTATTGATATCTGTTCTGATGTTAAGCTTTATTTCTCTTTACAAAAGAAAATCAGAGCATTTACAGAATTTTATTCTTCTTGTTTCTATCACTCTGCCTTATTACTGATCCAATGAACTGGAAAATGAGAAAACATAATCCAAGAAAGGTCCTATAGGGAAAATTCAGATATGCACTGTAGTGTGTATTGTTCATCTAATACACATACCTGGGAGGTTCTAAATAAGAAATTTCTGCCAGGAGTATGCATAAATATAGTTTGCATGTTTATACACCTTCATTCCCTATTACAACCATATCAGAGCAATGTAATCCACCAAACCCTGCCAGATTAAATCAATTATCTAATTGCTACAGTCAGTTAAAAATGAAATTAAATGGATTCTGAACATTAATAACAGGCTTTAATAAGACAAACTATCTCTTAATGATGCACAGAACCCTGATGAAAATAAATTTCCTTTTTTCAGTGGCGATCACATAAGGGAATTTTTTCTAGTGATTTTAAAATTATTAATTTCTTCAACAGCTGATAATTAATTATAACAATTTTAATTAAATGAGTTAAATTAGTGAACAATTTAAGTGTAAAATATAATGTTAAAATAGACTACCAAATAAAATATTGTTTACATTATTATAAACATTTGTAATGAATATTTGTAGAAGTCATGAATGCAGTCATCTTCAGACCAAAAATGAGCATTTTAATGTTCTTAATAGAATGAAAGAATTTTGGTGGGAGAAAGAGCTGAAATTCAGTCTACAATCTTTCTTTCTTTCTTTCTTTCTTTCTTATATAAACACTAACTAATGAATTTACAAACATTTCCAACACAATAAAACCAGAAAAGAACTTGTTCATATAAACAGTATATACACAACAAAATCTTGGGACACACTTCCTTTGGGCTATTATCATAACTGCACACTTTGCTTGTAAATGTATCAATAATTAGCACAAAGAAGCTTACTCTAGTAGCATTACCTGGTGCAAAATAGCCTGTGAGTTATCCTAGTCCAGTATTGGACAAGGAACCGAGCACACATGCTTCTGTGTCAAAAACTGCTCTCCAGTTGTTGGGGTTCCACAGCAAGAGAAAACAGTGAGGGATTAAAATCTCTTGCTTCTGCTGATGAATGGAAGGGGAAATTCCATCTACCTCGTTCTCTCCCGTTAGTGGAAATTTTGCTACTTTTCTGTTTCTTTCTAAACACTTTACTTTAAAGTTAAACTATAAAACCAATAGCCCTTTCAAGCCTAACTGAACCATTCTACTACAGGCCCAGTAATGATGTTACAATGAACTGAAAGGGACAGTGAGTGCTGATGGGTCCATACTGTACCTATTTGAAAAATGTCATTCCCTTTGTGTATATCATTAGGCATATAAGTCATTCAAATAGAAAAAGCTTACCTACTGACAGACTGCTTAACACCACATTTGCACTTTGTCTGGCACCCAAATACTAATCCACTCAACAACCTTGAGGTTGCCAAGCATCCACAAGTATAAAATTCTTCTAACATGAGAGTTCTTGAACTCTTTTCACTCACAGATGGTGATGTCCTCAGGTAGCCTTACGCTATCTAGATTTATTGGCAAGGCTCAATATATTCTCCTTCAGCAGGAGCAGTACTCACCCAGCAAGATCTAAATTACTCCATTTACTTACGGACCATCAGCCAGCCCTAGGTCCTTTCTTTTCATTGGGGCAACTGCCACATTTTAAAACTGAAGGGCAACTTTCTGGAAAGGATCTATGGAATTAGAAAGAAGTGACTGTAAATGGGTTGTGGTGGTGGTATTGGTACTCGCTGTAAAAGAAGATAGATGGCAAAACGTAACTCCCTGGGAAGAATAGGCAGTGAGAGTAGGGAAATACATAACTAACATTAAACTCTAAGTGCAAGCGTAATATCAGCTAAATGTCTGATACAGGTAAAGATTACATCCGACACTTATAGGAAACAAACTGATGGTCTAGTCACTCACTTTCATCTCTGGCTTCTATGATCAAGAGGTATCAAACATCAGCTGAAACCCCAAATTAAAAGAAAAAATCAGTTTGGAAGAACTGTAAACTAGAGAATTTTGTGCTTTAATTAAAGCCTGTAAACCTATCAACAATGCCTGAGTGTCACAGAGGTGTACTCCCTTCAGCACGGCCCAGGCTCCATTTGTGAGGGAATGTAGTCCTGCTGGTTCTGCTGACACTTAACTCCATTGATAGTCACTGGAAATGATGTCATTATCTAAAGGGTTCTCCATGGACACCAGCTTTTCAATGAAAGTAACAGAACCCCCCCTGATATTAAAACAGGCTAATATTACTTCCTGCAGAGTTTAAAAAAAAAAAAAGCAGCACTGCTGGAGTGTGAGTGTGGACCTTCTGGATGTAATTGTGTCTGAGACAAAGAAGGGAAAAAATGACTCAGCATTGCCAATCCCAACTGTTCAAAAATCATGAATCAGGTTCACCCAAAATCATGAGATTGGCTTTGCAATCATGAGATTATGTACAAATAATAGATTTGGTGTTCTTTTTATTTTCCTTCCGCTTTTTGAGCCTTTAGGGTGCACTTGGGTCACATTTTGAAGCTTTCTTCACAGCCCAAAAGGCTAGAAACTTAGTTTTTCGTTAAGAATGAAGGCTGAAATCATCACATATCCACTTGACTCCAGGAGTAGGGGCTTTAAGGAAAACAATAATTATCATGAAAGTGAAGACAAAATCGTAAGGGTTGACAACACTGGCTGGAGTATGTCTATACTGAAACTAAAAACCTGTGCTTGTTCCATGCCAGCTGGCTCAGGCATGCAGGGCTCAGGCTAATGGCCCATTTAATTGTGGTGTAGACATTTGGGCTCTGGCTTCAGCCCAATCTCTGGGACCATCCCACCTTGCACGGTCTTAGCACCCAGGCTTTAGCCCAAACCAGAATGTCTAGATGGCAATTAAACAGACGCTTAGACATAGCTCCATGAGCTGGAGTCAGCTGGCCCAGGCCAGATGTGGGTTTTTAATTGCAGCATAGACAAACCCTATAATATCTTGGTGGAGGTAGAAGCTACTAAAACAGACTTCAGTGAAAGAAGAGCTGAAAAAGAAAGGTTCCTTTTATTATTTGTTTAGATTTTTTTTTCAGGAAGAATAAACCGTTTGAGGCAGATTTTGATCTCAGATACACTGGTGTAAATACAGGGCAGCTAATCTGGATCTACAATGATATAACTGAATAATAATATAATAGTTGAATCTGGTGTCATATCACTTTATTGCTGCCATGGAGTGAGCTAGTACTTTGATAGCATTAGCATGCTATTTTAAAAGCTCTGAAACATGCTAAAGAAACCAAAGTAAAGTTGGTTTCTGTGTTAAAGTTCCAAGAGTTGGAGAAAGTAGGTTTGTTTTGGTGAATTATTTTTCTCTTGTGAACTGTTAGAAACTGTTGAGTTAAACTGGGCTGCAGTTGGTGCTGTCTGAGGTTGTTGCTTTCTCGCTCAAGAGATAGAAGTGAGTGGGAGTTTATTGACTGGTCACCTCTCACTACTGTACACTGTGCTTCATTTTCCTTTGTGAAATCTCAAAATCATGTGAGATCTTGATGGGTATGAAATTAATTAGTGTCAGTGCTTTACAAAACGACAGAAAACATTTGTAGCCCATCCTGGGTAATAGTAAAATGGATAGCATAAGGCTCACCATTTTTCTGGATTAGGGCCCCCATCCTTCAATTGTACCCATTGTGGCAAATTGCTGGCACGATTATGATGGGTCTCACACTTCCTCTTCTTGTGTGTGTGGGGGGTTCAGGGCGCAGTTTCCTGCCCCTGAACTGGGGTATCTACTGCCCCACTAGTAACCCAGAGAAGGATAGTGGAAAGGGAGGGACCCGGGCCCACCCTCTACTCCAGGTCCCAGCCCAGGGACCCTAGGGATAGTAGCAAACCACTTGAACGAGTCCTGGCTACTTCCCTCTACTGCATTTCAGCTTGTGGGGCTTCCTGTCCTCTCTCTGCACAAGCCAGGTCTAGGGTCTCGGTCTTCTAGCCAGCCACGGCAAGTCTTCAAACTCTCCTGTGCTCCAACTCCTTCCCCTGGCTGATTGAAGCAGGGGGTTTTTATTAGGTGACTGGCTTCAGGTTCTTTTAATTAATATATAGAAATCTTTCTTCCCTCTACAAGGAATAAGGCTTCTCCTCATCCTGGGACTTACATATCTCTCCTAGATCACTCTCCTGCTGCCTTCTGGCCATGCTGTATCACACCATGCAGAGTTCATTTATTTAGGTTAATCTCTGGATAAGAGTATGGTTCTGCCCATGTGGATTTGATTGCAGAAATGGGGCCTTGACCAATAAATCTCAAATCAAGTTTTAAGACACTCCAATAAGCTTATTGTGTAGATATATAAAATTTCCCTCTTCTCCATTGAAAAAATCTTTAGAATTTTGGCTTCTCAATAAATATATATACATATGTGGTTTGGGAGTTATTTTGCTTTTAGTTTCAACTGTTTAGAGGCAGAGGCCTCTCTCCAGCAAAGTACTTGAGCATGAGTATATCTTTAAGCAAGTTGTTCACGTGCTTTCATGGGTACATTGGTATTTCTGCTATTTCTGCTACAGTAAACCAAAGGCTATTATATAGTGTAAATATATTTTTATTTATAGGTGGATTTGGTCTCCACTGCTGCTCCCATTGGAAGCCTGACCCAGCACAGTACTAAAAATATGCTTAACTTTAAACTTGATTCCAGTGGGACTACTCATTGCTTAACGTTAGGCACACACTTAACTATGGAGCTAGTCAGAATATTTTCAGTGGAATATGTCATTTCCTCTAAATGGAAATGTTTCATAGAGACATCTTAGTTTCCCTTAAACTTTCATCTGAAAGGGGTTTTCTGGCTCTGGGGCAGAAACAGAATCCATAGCAATAAGTAGGAAACTGGGATGGGATGTGGGCGACCTAGTCCCTGCTCTACCTTGGGGCATGGGAGATCAATTTCAAGTCCTTGCTCTGCCTGATTCAAAACAAGAACTTGGATCTGGGTCCTCTACCTTCCAAGCCAGTCCCCTAACCATCCAGCTATAAAGCATGTGACACACTCACACATTTTCCTTTTGTTCCAGTGCAGAACAAAGATGCATTTTGAACCTCAAAAGTTGCCACAAAATGGAATTGTCATCTTCTGATCAGGACTATTAAGTGCTTACCTACACTAGAGGAGGATCTGGACAGTACAAGTAAATTCCAGGTTCTTTAGACACCTTGCTTTTCTGCTCTGCTTCTAGAATCTCTATGCTGCCAAAACGTCTTGTCTAATTCAGGGTAAAAATTATAGGAAAACTTAAAATGTTATGAGATATTTATGCCATTATATCAAAAATTGATTTTGTTTTATTGAACCAATTACATAAATGATGGATGGGATATTAAAACAGTGTCCATCTTCTTACTAACCTGATGTTCATATGTTCAAAGGTGAACTCAAGTCTTGTGTTATAGCACTCAATCTCTAATTATTTGCCAATAATGGAGTGGGATTCCTTAAATATATTTCTAGCAGAAACATAGGAATTCAAATTGTTTTTCACAACCAAGGAAGATGTCTCTGCTGGTTTTGGCAGCCCTAGAGGCTGATCAAGGCTGCTCTGCTTGATTCTCTCTGGTATTTTTTTCTTTAAATGTGTCTTACCTATTAATTAAAATTAATTGCTTGCTCTAATATAAAGAATAAGATTAATGTACACTCATTTGATATTAGGAAGTCTGGAATGTTAAAAGGCATATTTTGACCTGATCTAATCATTCAGGATACCTTTGAAATTATCAAAGTCTGTTTTTGAAATGATCATCCAATGTAATCAGACTGTGACACTTAACAGAGTTAAACAGTTAGTACAACTGAAAGTTTTATAGCTGAGCTGTTCAGGATGCAGCTGTATGGAGCATTGATGTAGCCCTCTAAGAATATAACATCAATATCTTTTCAGGCATATTGAAACTTTACAGGTTTAATTTTTGTTCATTTTTGCATTGTAGTATGCCCTTACACCTCTTCAGGATGTTACCACCATCACTGGTGCTATAGTAGACTTTTGCCAAACTGACCTTCACACTGTCAAAAACTGAGCCATTCAATTTATTGTAGGTATCTTATCAGCAAATTCATCATATGAGGTGAGTTTATCCGCTGACTATACATGGGGAGTTCAGAAGAAAAAATAAAGCATTTGTCTCATTGAGTTTTTGTCAGTGAAAATATGTCAGGCTTTTAAAAAAAGAAGGAAAAGCCAGCAAACTGACCTGTCTTTTCTATGATTGTGTGTTGCTGGTTAGCTATCTGAAAAATGTGGAATATTGGGTGGAGTGGTACGTGTTTTGGATATTTGAAAGCAAATAATTCTAAATACTTTATATACCTGTAAGACTTCACATTTTCAGATAAATTCAGGTCAGAACTTTCAAACATCATTGTCTAAAGTTAGGTACCTAAGCAAGTGGTTTCAGAAAACTTGCTGTTGTGCATTATCCATTCTGCTTTCATTGCATCTCTTCCGACAAAGGCTTGCAAGGGGAAAACATAAAAATAGGAATGATGAGATTATAATGAAAGATGGTGCATCTATAAAGGAGTATGTTTTGATCATGATAATGATTTAATAATAATACTTAGCACTTATTCATCTCCAAAGCACTTTACAAGAATGAACTTATTAATTTGGCTTCTTTGCTAAGCATGATTTCTAAAATTACAAAAGACTGAAGGATTCTTGGTTTCTGATCAGTCTCATTAAGTTCAGTGGGAAAATGACTGGGCCTTTGCATTATAAAACATCCTATTCATTTTGCAATGCATTATTAACAGTGAACTGGTGGGCCATTTGGATAAGGTTAAACATTTGGGTTATATTTGTGTGATCAGGAGAGAGTGCAGACCTGCCTACTGTGTGGGTTTTCAAATTCCACTGTGGTTTGTGAGAAAGTACCTTCTAATTGGTTGCCCTTTACTGTTCCTCCAACTCCTGGGAAAGGGCAGCCAATCAGAGTTACTGGAGATGGCAGGCAATGCTTTCCCCTTTTCCTCAGGAATCAATGGAAGTGTTTGGGTAGGAGAGGTAGGAGCAGATATCCTGTTCACAACAGGGAAGTAGGGGCCATTAGAAATGGTCCCACAGCTCAAAGTGTCTCTGCTTCCTCCTCCCTGTTCCTTTCTAGGCCTGGGAATGTGCAGGAGGCATGAAGAAGTCCCTTCTTGAGCTGCCATCTCCCATCTCAGGCTTGGTAGGAGTACCCCTAGGACTTAATGGGAAGGAGGTGAAGAACCACTGGAACTGCCCGCTTCTTCCCCTGGACTAAGAAGGTGGGTGAAGTACTCACCCCATGGCTAACCCCTCCCATAAATGGTGGGTGAGTGTGTGTGTGTGTGTGTGTGTGTGTGTGTGTAAAAACTCTTCAGAACTGCAAGAGGATCAGAGGTAAGTTTGAGGAGTAAAACACAGCTGTGGGTCTGGAGGACTATGGGCAGATGTGAGGCTGTGATATAAGAAAGTAACAGGGATGTGGAGATGACAGATGCATAATTAGGGCCCTATCAAATTCACGACCATGAAAAATGTGTCCTGGACCATGAAATCTCGTCTTCCCCCTGCCCCATGAAATCCAGTGTTTTGTGTGCTTTTACCCTAAACTATACAGATTTAATGGGGGAGACCAGTGTCTCTCAAATTGGAAGTTCTGACCTAAAAGGGAGTTGCAGGGGGAATCACAAGGTTATTTTAGCGGGGTCATGGTATTATCACTCTTACTTCTGTGCTGCCTTCAAAGCTGGGCTTCTGGCCAACAGCTGCCACTCTCCAGCTGCCCAGCTCTGAAGGTGAGTGCTGCCGCCAGCAATAGTGAAGAAATAAGGGTAGTAATATTACAGTCCCCTCTACAATAACCTTGAGACCCCTCCCCCCACACACAACCCCTTTTTGGGTCAAGACCCCTACAATTACAACACTATGAAATTTCAGATTTAAATAGCTGAAATCATGAAATTTATGATTTTTAAAATCCTATGTCCATGAAATTGACCAAAATGGACCATGAATTTGGTAAGGCCTTATGCATAATTAATTGATGTGAGGCTGGGATGCACATAATTAATTATTTGCAGGGTGAGGAGGGGTGTGTCCTTTGGAAGGCGCTAGCAGCTCTTGTGAAGTCAGGGGTCACTTTGTGCAAATGTGTGTGCTTTTATGCAAATTTAAAATCTACTGTTCTTTTGTCATACAATATTGGTAAATTTGTACTAGCCGGCCCTTGGCGAAGCTGCTGACAGGAGCTTCACAAGAACAGTAGCAGCTGAATCAGAAATCCCAATGTTCAGGGAGTATGCAAAAAAAAAAAAAAAGGTTAAGGTTCTTCTCCCCTTAAACATGCCATGAAAAGAAAAAGGCAATTTCTGCATGCATAACTTCACCATTATTTTGATAAACATCTATGTTGGCAGAAATGTTAAACATCCAAACCACTTCACATTCAACTGTCTTCCAGTATAGTGTATGTAAAAAGGAAAGGAGTACTTGTGGCACCTTAGAGACTAATAAATTTGTTAGTCTCTAAGGTGCCACAAGTACTCCTTTTCTTTTTGCGAATACAGACTAACACGGCTGCTACTCTGAAACTTGTCAGTATAGTGTATGTGTTTCACTGGATTGTCAGAATTAGCCTAAATCAGGGGTTCTCAAACTGGGGGTCAGGACCCTCAGGAGGTCGCAAGGTTCTTACATGGGGTGTTGCAAGCTGTCAACCTCCACCCCAAACCCCGCTTTGCCTCCAGCATTTCTAATCGTGTTAAATATATTAAAAATTATTTTTAATTTATAAGGGGGGGTCACACTCAGAGACTTGCTATGTGAAAGGGGTCACCAGTAAAAAAGTTTGAGAGCCACTGGCCTAGATTCTGCATCCCTCCTCTGCATTGTGTAGTCATTTACATATATGCAAAGTGAATGCTTTTCTGACCTAGAAAGCATTTGCACTCACCTTGTGCTCCCTTTGCATAAATGTAAACGACTACACAAGGTGAAGGGCAGTGGAGAATCAGACCTATCCTGCAAAAAGAAAAGGAGTACTTGTGGCACCTTAGAGACTAACACATTTGTTAGTCTCTAAGGTGCCACAAGTACTCCTTTTCTTTTTGCGAATACAGACTAACACGGCTGCTACTCTGAGACCTATCCTGGTTACTTACATTTCTCATGAATTAATCTTGGTTATTTCAGAGATGTCTGGTATAAAATTATTTTAGTCTATCAAGTGTATTATTCCATCACCATTACAATTATTCCCCAAAGTAATTCCTTTAAAGAATGATACCACAGGGAATGCTGTTTTACAGAGAGTGAATCAGTGTTTCTGGCACTCAGATGGCATTGAATCTTTTGCCAGTTTTACTGACTATTGAAGGAGTATGGTGCTGGTCAATGCAGTGGGCAGCAGAGACAAGCCCAGTAACGTAAATGCATATCCAGCTGCTATTTTCTTCACATTTTTCTAATTGTTTTTTCACCAGACCAGAGGAGAGACAATGTTTTTAATTACTTTGACCTTGATGATTGGGTCCATTTGAGCTGCACTCATTGCTTTTCACCCATCGGAGCAGCTGAAAGCTAATGCATCCTGCAGTGTCAATGACTGCTCTAAATTATGCTAGCTGGGAATAATGCCTAGGGGGCTGCTACACCAGCCAAAGATGCATGAAGAGCACCAGTTATCCTCACCAGCAAGACTCCTGACATGTGTCCTGTAGTGAAAGGGTTGGGAGTGAGTTTCACTTATGCTGGAGGGTTAGGGTTGCTTTTCAGCCCCTTTGTGTCTGGGCAATGGGATATGAGGGTTAATGTTTATAAAGCACATGGAAAAAGAAACACACTATATAAAGGAAGTATGACATGTAACAATGATAGTAGTTATTGTACTGAAGTAGGGGGAATGATACAACATCACACTACCATGGATAGTTATGGTAGCACAATTAGCAGGGTAATTATTCATGTTGGCTTACCCCTGTCAGAAATTCTTGAAACTTCAAAAGGATTAGATTGAAGGGGTCATCCTAAACACATCAACTATTCCTCCTATTATAGTACTTCCCTTCCCTCCTATCACTCTTGCAGCACTTTTAAAAATAATTAATTGCCATATTGCATAAGTTTTGGATTTGAAGGCTAGTATGATCATCTAGTCCAGTGGTTCTCAAACTGTGGGTTGGGACCCCAAAGTGGGTCGCAACACCCTTTGAATGGGGTCACCATGTACGGGAAGATGTCAGCAAACCAGTAAAGTGCCTGAAACCACTATGGCTTATTGCTAAAAGCAGCCAAGTCAGCAGGCCGTAAAGTGTCCATGTAGCAAACTCAGCTTGACCAAGAAAGTAGTGGGGGGGGTTGGGTACCATAGAAAGGGCAGCTTGACCCCTCATCCTTCCTGATAAGAATTGCGTTGAAGTTGCTGATACATGCATTTTAGAAGAGCAGGATGTGCCACAGGAATGTCTGTTGGGGCCTCAA
This sequence comes from Dermochelys coriacea, assembly GCF_009764565.3. NCBI lineage: Eukaryota > Metazoa > Chordata > Testudines > Dermochelyidae > Dermochelys > Dermochelys coriacea. The sequence goes on along the minus strand of NC_050068.2, from coordinate 319,111,331 downwards.
GGCTGCAAACTCTGGAAAAACCCACACTTGGTTAATCAATAATCAGAAGGAGCCTCTTGCTTGACCATTGGAACTGCTTGCTTAACAAGTTTTCTTTAAGGGACATGTCATTCTATTACTAATGTATAAATTAGGGGGAAAAGTTTGAGGTAGTGGGACTCTTCAGGACTGGACTCTCCCTCTGGATGCATCTTGTGTTCCCCACCAGCAGACGGGCTGCTGCTGTGCCACTCGAGAGCCACACTCAGCTTTGGTAATTATCAAGGGTTGGGAGCATTTTACTAACCTGTTGTAGATGTGTGTAAGTGCTTGAGCCTAAGTAAAGTTTAGCTTTAAGTTGTTGGGGACACCGGGCATGGCCACTAGGTAACTCAAAGGGATGGAAGACCACAAGTGTTGATGAAGCCCCCTCGCCCTAGGCCCAGAGGGCCCCCCCTTCCCTTTTCTGCCCGGAGATACTCACAGCGGTCATGCTGAGAAGTTTGCAACAGTGTATTGCAGGCGCAGACTGGCTGGAGCAAGATTAGGTCAAGCAGGACAGGAATGTTAGATAATGCTGAACAAACAACTCCATATATGGGGGAATAGATGATAAGAGGAAAAAGGGGAACTGGCTGGTATACCAGATTGGTTATATGGATACTCAGGGGAACTTGCTATTGGATAAGTATGCTAAAGAATGAATGTATAAAATGTGTAACTGCTTGCACTGGTGTGCAGGATTTGAGATTGTTGTCTCCCTGCACCGCTTGAAGCTTCAAATAAACTTTTCTACTTCTCCACCCCGTTGTGATTATTGGGCGACGCACACCGGGCAATGAATTCAGCTGTTGCCTGCCTCAGGCATTTTGTGCCAGCAACAGTTTTGGGCATCCCTGGGTGGGCTAGAGGCTACAACACAAGACTTGCCCGGATCCCTTGCGAGGACCAGCGGGTGAGGACTCCGACTGACGCCCACTGCACACCGGTGTGATTCCCGGGGGCCTCAGAGGGGCATAGCCCAACCGGCCCCATGGGGCACAATGGTGCAATGCGCCTGATAAGTGGAGAAGTGCCACGGGCGACGCTAGGGAACCAGTCCTTTGGATTAGGTAGGAACCTTCTGAAATCCAGATTGTCTGCTCTGTTTTGAACCTGGGGATGCCCAGAGTTACCCTGTAGGCATGGGACAGGGACAGAGGTCAGGAGGGAGGGCACAGTGTACGCCCCTAGAGTGTATCCTCGCAAATTGGAAGGTATTTGGATTTGATCCAATGACTAAGAATAAATTAAAACGATACTGTACAGTTGACTGGCCTCAATATCAACTAGAGGACCAGAAGCAGTGGCCACCAGGAGAGTCAATTAATTACAATACGATCCTCCAGTTACTTTTGTTCTGTCAGCAAACGGGGAAATGGAATGAACATCTGTATGCGCACTTGTTTTTGGCTTTGTGTAATCGATCAGATGTCTTACAGCGATGTAATTTGACTTCAACTGGTTCGGTAGTGGCTAATGTTAGTCCCCAGACCCCCACGCCAACTGTGATGGCAGGTCCGGAGTCCCCTTCGGCCCCCATGGCCCCACCTGATAGGGCCCCTACAGTGGGCTTATATCCTTTACTCACTGAAACTAAGATCTCCCATACTGGCATGGGTGAGCATCCGGCCATGACTATGCAGGTCTATACCCATGTGCCCTTTAACCCTATGGATTTGGCTGCTTTCAAAGTACAGGCAGGGGAGTTTTCCACCAACCCGAGTAGGTTTATTTCAGTTTTTGAGGGCTGTCTTAGCAGCTATAAGCTGGATTGGGACGATTGCAACGTCCTCCTGCGCACCTTATTGTCTGAGGTCGAACGACAACAGGTCATGTCCAAGGCAAGGGAGGAGGCACAGAGACGGCACAACCAGGATCGTAATAATGTCCCTGACCCGGATGAGCAGGTCCCCCGAGTAGACCCCAGGTGGAACCCAAATGATCCTGCAGGTATGACCCGGCTTACCACCTATAAGCAGTTGCTTTTGCATGGACTCCATCACTCGGCTGTCCAACATAATAATTGGGCAAAACCATATGAGGTAATGCAGGATCTACAGGAAAGCCCAGGGTCCTTCCTACAGCATATTTGGGACGCTATTCGACAGAACACCAATGCAGACCCTGATGATCAGGAAACTGAGGCAATCATTAAGGGAATTTTCACGAGCAGAGCAGCCCCTGATATTAAGAGAAAGTTACAGAAAAAAGAGGATTTAATGGGCATGACCATGGCACAAATCTTAGAGACTGCAAACCGAGCTTATAGTCAGGGAGGCAGAAAAGGAGAAAAAGCAAGTTAGAATGATGGTAGCGGCGGTACAGGCCGGCACTACGGGAAGTGGCTGGGGAGGAAGGGGCCGTGGACGCGGACGTCCGGGCCCGCAGGAGAGACGACTGGGTTGCAAACAGTGTGCCTTGTGTAGACAAGAGGGACACTGGAAGAATGAGTGCCCAGAGAGGAATGGAAAGGGGGGCGCCCCATGATGATAATGGAGGAACAGGAATAGGGGTGTCAGGGGGGATGGACCACCCTGCCCCCAGAACCCCGAGTAAAGATGTGGGTGGGAAGTTCGGAAATAGGCTTTTTACTGGACTCTGGAGCGGCACAAACTGCCGTGAATTGACCCTTTCAGTTGCCGGTAGCAGACTCCCTTACCATGGTGGGCACCACAGGCAGAGGCACCAAGTGCCCAGTGTATGCCCCAGCGGATGCACGTTGGGAAATAGGACTATATCTCACAAGCTGGTCTATCTCCCCAAATGCCCGACGCCTCTGCTGGGACAGGATCTGCTTTGTTGCCTAGGTGCCACCTTGCAATTTACTCAAGACGAAATAACCCTTACCCTACTCCCCGAGAATGCATGGATCATGACCCTTACAGTTGAGCCCTCAGCTATGCAAACCCCAGATTGGAGTCTGTGGGAAGACCGGGTGTACCCTCTAGTGTGGGCAACGAAGGTCCCAGGAAAAGCTACCCATCAAGTCCCTGTTAAGGTTCAGCTCCTGCCAGGAAAAGGCCCAGTGTGAGTTAAACAGTATCCAATTGTGAGGGAAGCCAGAGAAGGTTTACAGGACACTATAGATCGGTTCCTAACATATAGAATCCTCTGGGAATGCCAGTCAGCCTGGAACACTCCCATCCTTCCCGTACGAAAACCTGATGGCACGTATCGCTTGGTACAGGATCTGAGGGCGGTTAATGAACGGGTTAAAACTCTGCACCCCCTGGTTCCGAATCCATATACCTTACTGGCTTCTGTAGGAGGCCAGTATACCCATTTTTCGGTCCTCGATTTGAAAGATGCATTCTTTGCTATTCCGTAGATACCTCGTCCCAAGAAATCTTTTCTTTCAAGTGGGAGAACACAAAAAGGGTTAAAAAGCAACTATGCTGGACAGTATTGGGCCCAGGGATTTAAAAATTCCCCCACCCTTTTTGGCCAGGCTTTGGCCAGGGATCTGGAAGAGTGGAACAAGGAAGAGGGGGCTCTTCTTCTTCAATATGTAGACGATTTGTTAATTGCTACAGTGGGCCTAACCCATGCCTCAAAGCCACTGTAGGTCTCCTGAATTTTATTGGCCTCTGAGGATATCGGGTATTGAGAAACAAGGCTCAAATTGCCCTCCCGATGGTTCAATTCCTGGGGTTCCACATAAGGCAGGGGGAGTGTTAGCTTTCCGATGAGAGGAAGGAGGCTGTCTGCCAGGTTCCCGTTCCCATTAATCGTAAACACCTCAGGGCCTTCCTGGGCATGGCGGGGTTCTGTTGGATATGGATCCCGGAATTTGGACTGTGGGCTAGACCCCTGTATGATTGTGTAAAAGGAGCAGATCATGACCCCTTCTATTGGACCCCAGAGACCGACAGGGCATTTAAAATCTTGAAAAGGAAGTTGATGGAAGCTCCGGCTCTGGGCCTCCCGGATCTCACTAAGCCGTTTCAGTTGTATGTACATGAACGAAAAGAGGTAGCCCTAGGAGTGCTCACACAGTTGTTGGGAGCATGGAAACGTCCCATGGCCTATTTCTCGAAGCAGCTGGACCAAGTGGCAAAGGGATGGCCAGCGTGCCTGGGGGCAGTTGCAGCCACAGCCCTGATGGTGGCTGAAGCTGAGAAACTAACTTTGGGAGGGACAATACAGATATATACCCTTCATATGGTCCGAGCCTTATTGGATGCAAAGGGAGGCCTTTGTCTCACCCAGGCTCGGATGGCTAAGTACCAGGCTAAACTTCTAGAGAACTCTGAAGTCACTTAACAGTCTTGCCCCTCCTTTAACTCCGCCACCCTCTTACCAGAGACTGAAGAACAGGAACATGATTGTTTAGAGATCATAGATGCCCAATACTCTAGCCGTCCGGACTTAAAAGATATACCCCTCCTAAATGCAGATCATGAGTGATATACTGATGGTAGCAGCACTGTGATAAATGGGCAAAGGAGAGCAGGCTATGCTGTCGTAACCCTCCATGACACTGTGGAAGGCAAGGGTTTGCCCACTGGGACCTCTGCCCAGCTGGCTGAACTAGTCGCCCTCACCCGTGCCCTTGAACTGTCAAAAGGAAAGCGGGTCAATGTTTTTACTGATTCAAAATATGCCTTTGGAGTGCTACATGTTCATGCTGGCTTATGGAAGCAAAGGGGAATGCTGACAGCTCAAGGCTCCCCAGTCAAGTACAGGCCTCAAATCCTCCGGCTCCTAGAAGCCGTACAACTCGCCTCGGAAGTGGTAGTGGTACACTGTAAAGCCCATCAAAGGGAAGATCAAGATGTGGCCAGGGGTAACACCTGGGCAGATAGAGAGGCTAAGCATGCTGCCACCCTGATATCCCCTCAGACTGAGAATGCCCGTATGCATGCCCTTATCCCATCCATGGGGGAGTTTCCAACCCCCCAGTACTCTGGAGAGGAGAGACAGCTAACCGACAAACTCAGTCTCCAGGAAAAGGAGGGATGGCTCCATTCCCTGGAAGGGAAGGTCCTTCTACCGAAGGGCCTGATCTAGCCAGTGTTACAGAAATTACATCAAACCACTCATGCTGGCAGGGAAGCACTTATCCAACTGATGGGAAAATACTTTATAACTTCTGGACTCTGACCCCTGGCTACCCAGGTACAGGCGATCTGCTTAGTCTGCCAAAAGAATAACCCCCGACCAGGACATCCAGGGCCACCCGCTGCTCTGGAACCCACTCTGGACCCTGGACGGGTGTGGCAAATAGGTTTTACTGAGTTTCCTCAGACCCAAGGGTAAAAATATCTCCTTGTCTTAATCAATCGATTCAGCGGATGGCCAGAAGCCTTCGCATGCCGCAATTGCATTGCCAGGATGGTGGCCCTTAAGTTTGTTAAGGAGGTCATTCCTCGCTTCGTACTTCCCCAGTGGATGGACTCTGACAACAGGACACACTTCACATCAAAGATCGTCCAAAGCATCTTGAATGCCTTACAGATCCCCTGGAAACTCCATACGCCCTGGAGACCACAAGCCAGTGGCGTAGTAGAGCGTACCAATCAGACCCTTAAACGACATCTTTCAAAAGTGTGCCAAGAAGCCTCCCTGCGATGGCCTGATGCCTTACCCCTTGTCCTGCTCCACATCCGCGCTCTCCCAAAGGGTAGATTAGAGCTTAGTCCTTTTGAAATTATGTTTGGGAGGGTATGGTCTATGAATGGCACACCGGTTCTGTCAGGGAAGTGGGAGCTGGGTAATGGTTTTTTGTCTCATTATATGTGTTCCCTGTCTGCTGTTCTCTTGACTCTTCACAGGTATACTAAAGATTCCCAGCCTCTTCCCTTGGACTTTCCCGTCCACTCCTTACAGCCCGGCGACTCTGTGCTTGTTCGCACCTGGAAAGACGAGCCTCTCCAGGAAAAGTGGAAAGGACCCTATATCATCCTGCTGATCTCCCATACTGCGGCAAAGGTCGAGGGACACAAGAACTGGATCCATCACTCGCGTCTGAAGGCAGTACCCACCCCTTCATCAGCAGAGTAGTGGACCGTCCACCCCGTTGACTCCTCATCTAGTGATCATCTTGGGCTAAAGTTACCATTTAAGAGACACAAATAGCGGGCACCTTAGTGCCAAAATGGGCCCACTCAAAAACTGGAAACCCTGGACCGGGAGGACCCCAGTAATAATTAATCGTGTAACCCTGTTATTTTCTATGCTGTTATTTTTAAACTGTGCATATCGGGAACATAATTCCTTTGTTTTATTTGTGCACCATGTTGCTACTTTAACAAACCAAACTGATTGCTGGGTGTGTGTGCTCCGACTCCACTTTCCCCCAGAACAGGAGTGCCCCTTGTCATGCTGCCCTTAACCCTAGCAGAATTAGCCACCACCAAAGAGCAAGAAAGTAGAAATTGAACAGACTCACCGTTCTGGGATAAGATCTCTTTGCAGCAAGCTTCCTACCAGGATCAGGAGTATTCAGTTGAAGTGCTCACTGAGGGAGTGTTTTGTTTTACCCGAAACCAATCTGATCACTATAGGCATCCTGTTGGAAGGAGCTCCTGTGTCATTACACAGTGGGCCTATGGATATTGGATAAAAACCGAGAGGGGAGGTCAACACTGTGGGATATAATGGTTTCTCCCCTTTTGGGGAAACTCTTACGAATGATCCTTCCACAAAAGGAGGGTCAGGAAATATAAATTGCCGTTCAGTTAATATTTCCACTATAGCAGGCCAATGGTGGGTTTGCAGCGGTCCTTATGGTGAGTGCAATTTGAACGGCACAATTAGGAATACCCCCCCTTGTATCCACTCGGGAGGATGGGAAGCCCCCCTGGGGGCATATGAATTGTTTGGAAAAGCGGCCTTAAATATCCCAGGAATCTCTCTAAGAAACAGTCCTTACTGGACCCTACAGGGTCACTATTTTGTATGTGGCCAAAAGGCTTACAAGGTATTGCCAGCCAATTGGACAGGTAGCTGTTATATAGCTTATGGAGTTCCTCATCTTTCAATAACCACCACACTGCCCAAAGGAAAGATTAGGAATACCCGAGATACCTCTGTTGAGTCACGAGAAGAGACCCTGTGGTGACTCAATGCAGCCTTGGAGAACAATGCTAAGAATCCCCTCACAACTGAAAAGCTTACAGGGTGCTCCATACTGGGAATTGTGCCACTGATTACCGGGCCAGCCATAGCATGCACAGGCTGCTATATTGTAAGGCTTCAAATGGTGCTTGAAAAAGTAGCCTTAGAATTAGAGGACTCAATTCGTGATCTACGGTCAGCAGTAGTAACATTAAATAAAGAGGTACAGCAGCTCAGAACGTATTCCCTCCAAAAAAAGGCTGGTCTTGGACTACCTTTTGGCATCCCAAGGGGTTGTTTGTGCCCTTGTCGGGTCCGATGTTGTGTATATGTAAATGACAGCAGTTATGAGATTTCTGATAAGGTAGTACAGGCTGAGGCCCATGCCTGAGCCGGAGCACAGGCTGCTTACACTGCCCCCGAGAGTGATTGGCTGCAAACCTTGTTTTCAGGCTGGGGTTTGTCATCTTGGCTTGGTGGTTTATTTAGTCTGTTGTTGAAAAGTTTTTTTCCTTTCTTAATCGTACTGATGGTGTTATGTTGTGCAATATCATGTGTCAGAGCCCTTGTAAAAAACATGGTAATGCATTCCCTTCAGGGCTACCACAAAGTGCTTATGCAAAGTCCCCTTATAAAAAGATAAGAGCCCAAGTGAGAAAATTCAGCGACAAGGCTGTTGAGTATTCTCAAAGGAGGGAGTTGTTGGGGACACCGGGCATAGCCACTAGCTAACTTAAGGGGATGGAAGACCATGAGTGTTGATGAAGCCCCCTCGCCCTAGGCCCAGATGACCCCCCCTTCCCTTTTCTGCCCGGAGATACTCACAGTGATCATACTGAGACGTTTGCAACAGTGTATTGCAGGCGCAGACTGGCTGGAGCAAGATTAGGTCAAGCAGGACAGGAATGTTAGATAGTGCTGAACAAACAACTCCATATATGGGGGAATAGATGATAAGAGGAAAAAGGGGAACTGGTCGGTATACCGGATTGACTATATGGATACTTAGGGCAGCTTGCTATTGGATAAGTATGCTAAAGAATGAATGTATAAAATACGTGTAACTGCTTGCACTGGTGTGCAGGATTTGAGATTGTTGTCTCCCTGTACCGCTTGAAGCTTCAAATAAACTTTTCTACTTCTCCACCCCGTTGTGATTATTGGGCGACGCACACCGGGCAACGAATCCAGCTGTTGCTTGCCTCGGGTATTTTGTGCCAGCAACAAAGTGAAAGCATTCAATTGTTGTCCTGTTTGTGCAGCCATCTATCGATCAGACGGCTGTGTCTCCCCTGATTTATTTCTTCAGACCACCTCACACAGAGTAGAAGTTACCAAGAACTTTGGGTTGAAAGAACCCCGGGTAACAACAAGGGGTGGCTTAGACTTGCTGGGGCCCCGGGGCTGAAGCTTGAACCCCGCTACCCAAGGCTGAAGCCAAAGCCCGAGAGCTTCCGCCCTGGGTGGCAGGCCACAGGTTGCAGGCCCCTGACCTGGGGCTGAAGCCCTTAAGCTTCAGCTTTGGCCCCCGCCCCGAGCAGTGGGGATCAGGCTTTGCCCTCTCTCCCCAGGGCAGTGGGGTTGGGTGGGTTCAGGCTTCGGCCCCAACTTCTGGAGTCATGAAGTAATTGTTGTTGTCAGAAGAGGGTCACGGTGCAATGAAGTTTGAGAATCCCTGATCTAGTCTGACCTCCTGCATATAACATAGGCCATAGAATTTAACCCAGCTATTTCTGTATCAAAGCCAAACATTCTGGTTCTGCTAGCACATATCTGTTAGAAAGACATACAGTTTTGGTTTAAGGATTTCAAACAGAGAATCCACCACATATCTAGTTAAGCTGTTCCAGTGGTTAATTGCCCAGATGTAAAAAAAAATACATTTTAATTTCCTAATCTGAAGAAAACTCGGAAGAAAATCCAGGCGTTGGATTTTCTTAATTCTTTGTGAGATGTACTAAATCTTCACTCTATTTAGATGCTTATATACTATGATCAAGTCACCTCTTAACCTTGGATAAACTAAATAAATTGAGTTTCTGTAGTCTCTCCTTTTAAGGTAGGTTTGACACTCTTTAGACCTGAACTGAAATATGCTAATATATTACAACCAGTCTGTTTTTGGCATAGCTACCGTAACCAATGTATGCACATACTGTACACGTCAATGCATAATTATGTCCTGTAGGGCACAATCCTGATGTTTTCATTTAGGCAAAGTTTCTGTTGAAGTCAAAGGAAATTTTACATGAGTAAATGGGAGATTTAATTGTAGGATTGGCCCCTAAACTTGTATCCCTTTGATTCAGAAGCATTTCTGGAAACTTATGTTAAGAATGAAATCATGCTATAAAATATAAAATGGGTATTACCTAATATTTGCTTGAAAAATGAATGCAAATAATGGAATAAAAGAAAGTCATTTGTGGCTCCTACACCTCCCTTCATCAAGTCTCATAATTTTATGCTTTTAAAAACAGCATCTACTATGACAACTGAAAACCTTCCACTTGAATCCAGATAAACTCAAATAGACCCTCCTTACTCTTAGAAACTGAGTGATGGGTAAATTCTTGTTAAAATTATAAGCCTCATAGCCAGAAGCTAGAAGTAAAGTGTTTCTGTCAGCAGGTTTCCAATATAAATTGGTTGCAATCTACTCTCCATCCAAGTACAGAAAAACAACATTCAAGAATTTCACTAGAGGGAACAGATCAATAAATAGAGAATTTCAATTCTGGATTAAATGCATTAGCCCCTTGAGTAACATCTTACCTCTCTGTCTTTTAAGGTGGTTCCTTTCAAAATGTGCCTGGGATGACTATAGCTACTTCACTATTATCTTGCAGCACATGTCATATACACATGGATGTAGAGTGAGTGTAAATTGCTCCAAAAAATCAGAATGGCAGGTTTTTTTTTTTTACAGATGTAAATTACTACACAATGTGGAGATTCCAGTTAATAGATTCTGGACCAGATCCTCAGTCAGTGTTAACTGGCACAGCTCTATTGAAGTCACTGGCTGATGTACACCAACTGAGGATCTGGTACTCTGTTTTATATGTACACTGCTATATCTAATGTGCAGAATTTTCAAAAGATTCATGTTTTTGTTAGATGTGGCAAAAGGCACGCTGGCATTGGAAGCAACTCCAAACTTTGATATGGGAAGTAACTCAAACATCCCTGCTTCTCCACAGTGGTCCCACAAGGTATAGCCAGGAGAGATTTTCATACAAAGTCTAAATCCAAATGTAAAAAATTACATGCAACCAGACTACTGGTCTCAAAGAAACTAAATCTAATATTCACTATCTGCAACCATGATTAAACTTCTGTGGATGACAACAGAATTTCACATCTATCCTAAAATTTCCCTTCAAATGATCCCATTTGAACCGTGTGCTTGTCACACCTTTTGACCCAAGCGGCTCACCAAAATTCAGAGTCTTATAGGTTTTCCAAGCTGGGAGGAGAAATTGATAGTCAGATACCTTTGATGCAGTCTATTTATAAAGAATGTAGAGCCCTGCTTCCCTGAATATAGAAATGTCCAGAACAACAGGGGATAGAATTTTGTGCTGTGAGCAAGGAAACTTTCAGCCAGGACCTTCCTTCCCCCAAAATTAACTGTCTCTCAATTTTTCTCAGGATTGCTTGTTCAGGCTGTTTCTCCCTTTCTGCTACTTTTTTTTCTCTCTCTCACTCACTCACACACTCACACACTCACTTGCCCAGACAAAACCCTTTGCTCAAGCCCCCCACATGAATTCCAGAGTGGCTTTGGGCATCTTTGTCTTGGAGACCTCTGTTGTTTCTTACATTTAACCTGTATGAAGGGCAGTTATTGTCAGTTTAAGGGGGTTTAATTCCATGTGTAACAGTGCACATGCTTAGGCAACTATAGAAATGCACAATTAAAAATTCCAGTTCTAGTCCAAACTGTTAGTACCTGAAAGTAGTTTTATGTATGTCAAATGAACAACCATTGACTGATTTCAATCCAGTTAGCTGTTGATAGGTGTCCACATATCAACTGGCACACTAGGAGTCTCAGCAGTCGATCTAACCTCTCATTCCTAAGAGCCGTGTCTTCAAGTCACAGGCAAGTCTTGTTCAATCTTGCATCATACTGCAGAGTTCATGTGAAATGCTGAGGCACCCTCAGCCTTCAGTAAATTCAACAAAAGTTGAGGCTGTTTAGCACCTGGGCCCATAGAAGTTGGAGTTGCAAAAGACCTTCTAGGCCACCTAATCTACCCCCTGCCCCTAGAGAATTGATCCACAAAGCACATATTCTACTGATTTCCACTTTAATTTTAAATGTATCAAAATGATGTGGCATCCTCTGTTTCCTTTGGATGAGCCTCTTTTCCAGTGTTGACTCTTTAAAACCTCAAAACAAATCAAGATAATAGGAAAAAATGGTTTCCCTGGGTCCAAACTGCAACAAGCAGACCTGAGTCAAACCAACCATATCCCAGACTCCTTAGTGCCCACCTGAAATGTGGCATCTTAGCCCTTTGACCGTGTTGAACTGTGGGAAACTGTGAACTGATTGTTTGAACAGTCTGCCAGTACAACCTGCAAAGAAGTCATTTTAGTCAGTGTGCTCCCAGCTACCAGAGGGCACAGGCACTTTTGAAGAACTTCTCTTGCTTGTGCTTGCATTCCTTTGTTAGGAAATGGGCAGAACTTCATAAGGTGCTGGTGGACATTTTAGTGACATTTTCTGACCCTGCCCCACAACTCCCTAAAAGGTACCTCGCACAGCTTATGATGGAGCAGGAGGAGGAGGCAGTAGTGGAGAAATATCATCCAGGCATGGCAGACTCAAACAGATTGATGCTTCTCAGTTCATTCAGTACAGCCTCTGATGCCCCAGATGTAGGCTGATGCTTCTGGAACAGGACCACAAGCACAGACTGGTGGGATCACATTGTTATACATAGCTGGGATGACCAGAAGTGGGTCCTAACTTTAGCATGAAGAAAGCTACCTTTCTGGAGCTCTGTGAGCAGCATAAAGACACACACATGAGGCCACCCCTCCTAGTCTAGAAACAGGTTGCTATAGCCATCGTGAAGTTGGCTACTCCAGACTACTACAGATCCATTGCAAACCAGTCTGGTGTAGAGAAGTCGATGGTGGGTAAAGTGGTGGTGGAGATTTGCTGAGACTATCAGGCATGTGGTTTATCCCAGTATGGCAGACATACAATATATTCCTGAAGTAATTGCTGTCTGCATTATTGTGGCTTGCTCTGGCCTTCACAGTCTTTGTGAAGCCAGAGGGGAGCCATTTCCCACTGAATGGACCTATGATAGCAAAGGGACACTGAATCAGTACCCTCAGCCAGAAAGTGCAGCTACCACAGCTGGGGGTGGATACACCCAGGCAACAGAAGTCAGGGATGCTTTGTGCATCTACAATATGGATTTGCCTGGCCCAATGGAAAAGACAGAATGGGACCTTTACTAATGTGCTTGTGGAAAAGGTAGTGGTATGGGAACCCATTGATTATAGGCTTCTAGGGGCACAAAGCTCTAAAGATATAGAGCAGGTTGCACAGAGGAGCCAAGAGGCCAGTGAAGAAGCTTGGCAACATGTGACCTCCAGAAGAGGTAAGCGGAATGTCCGGGTTCCAGTAACACAGAAACAGGTAACTAACCGCTTTCATGTTCTCTCCACAGGTACCATTGCGGAGAGTGGACCAGATGATAGGTCTGGGGGGAGAAAGCAGAAGGAGACTCCGCTGGTTGGGAGGCATGAGATGCGATGTCCTGAGGTTGGGGGTTCCACGACCACCACTCCCAAGAGGAGAAGGCGGGTGGTGGTGGTCGGGGACTCTCTCCTCCGGGGGACTGAGTCATCTATCTGCCGCCCTGACCGGGAAAACCGAGAAGTCTGCTGCTTGCCAGGGGCTAAGATTCGTGACGTGACGGAGAGACTGCCGAGACTCATCAAGCCCTCGGATCGCTACCCCTTCCTGCTTCTCCACGTGGGCACCAATGATACTGCCAAGAATGACCTTGAGCGGATCACTGCGGACTACGTGGCTCTGGGAAGAAGGATAAAGGAGTTGGAGGCGCAAGTGGTGTTCTCGTCCATCCTCCCCGTGGAAGGAAAAGGCCTGGGTAGGGACCGTCGAATCGTGGAGGTCAACGAATGGCTACGCAGGTGGTGTCGGAGAGAAGGCTTTGGATTCTTTGACCATGGGATGGTGTTCCATGAAGGAGGAGTGCTGGGCAGAGACGGGCTCCATCTTACGAAGAGAGGGAAGAACATCTTTGCCAGCAGGCTGGCTAACCTAGTGAGGAGGGCTTTAAACTAGGTTCACCGGGGGAAGGAGACCAAAGCCCTGAGGTAAGTGGGAAAGCGGGATACCGGGAGGAAGCACAGGCAGGAAGGTCTGTGAGGGGAGGGCTCCTGCCTCATACTGGGAATGAGGGGCGATCAACAGGTTATCTCAAGTGCTTATATACAAATGCACAAAGCCTTGGAAACAAGCAGGGAGAACTGGAGGTCCTGGTGATGTCAAGGAATTATGACGTGATTGGAATAACAGAGACTTGGTGGGATAACTCACATGACTGGAGTACAGTCATGGATGGTTATAAACTGTTCAGGAAGGACAGGCAGGGCAGAAAAGGTGGGGGAGTAGCACTGTATGTAAGGGAGCAGTATGACTGCTCAGAGCTCCGGTACGAAACTGTGGAAAAACCTGAGTGTCTCTGGATTAAGTTTAGAAGTGTGTGCAACAAGAGTGATGTCATGGTGGGAGTCTGCTATAGACCACCGGACCAGGGGGATGAGGTGGATGAGGCTTTCTTCCGGCAACTCACGGAAGCTACTAGATCGCATGCCCTGATTCTCATGGGTGACTTTAATCTTCCTGATATCTGCTGGGAGAGCAATACAGCGGTGCATAGACAATCCAGGAAGTTTTTGGAAAGCGTATGGGACAATTTCCTGGTGCAAGTGCTAGGGGAGCCAACTAGGGGGAGCGCTTTTCTTGACCTGCTGCTCACAAACCGGGTAGAATTAGTGGGGGAAGCAAAAGTGGATGGGAATCTGGGAGGCAGTGACCATGAGTTGGTTGAGTTCAGGATCCTGACGCAGGGAAGAAAGGTAAGCAGCAGGATACGGACCCTGGACTTCAGGAAAGCAGACTTTGACTCCCTCAGGGAACAGATGGCCAGGATCCCCTGGGGGACTAACATGAAAGGGAAGGGAGTCCAGGAGAGCTGGCTGTATTTCAAGGAATCCCTGTTGAGGTTACAGGGACAAACCATCCCGATGAGTCGAAAGAATAGTAAATATGGCAGACGACCAGCTTGGCTTAATGGTGAAATCCTAGCGGATCTTAAACATAAAAAAGAAGCTTACAAGAAGTGGAAGGTTGGACATATGACCAGGGAAGAGTATAAAAATATTGCTCGGGCATGTAGGAAAGATATCAGGAGGGCCAAATCGCACCTGGAGCTGCAGCTAGCAAGAGATGTCAAGAGTAACAAGAAGGGTTTCTTCAGGTATGTTGGCAACAAGAAGAAAGCCAAGGAAAGTGTGGGCCCCTTACTGAATGAGGGAGGCAAGCTAGTGACAGAGGATGTGGAAAAAGCTAATGTACTCAATGCTTTTTTTGCCTCTGTTTTCACTAACAAGGTCAGCTCCCAGACTGCTGTGCTGGGCATCACAAAATGGGGAAGAGATGGCCAGCCCTCTGTAGAGATAGAGGTGGTTAGGGACTATTTAGAAAAGCTGGACGTGCACAAGTCCATGGGGCCGGACGAATTGCATCCGAGAGTGCTGAGGGAATTGGCGGCTGTGATTGCAGAGCCCTTGGCCATTATCTTTGAAAACTCGTGGCGAACGGGGGAAGTCCCGGATGACTGGAAAAAGGCTAATGTAGTGCCCATCTTTAAAAAAGGGAAGAAGGAGGATCCTGGGAACTACAGGCCGGTCAGCCTCACCTCAGTCCCTGGAAAAATCATGGAGCAGGTCCTCAAAGAATCAATCCTGAAGCACTTAGAGGAGAGGAAAGTGATCAGGAACAGTCAGCATGGATTCACCAAGGGAAGGTCATGCCTGACTAATCTAATCGCCTTTTACGATGAGATTACTGGTTCTGTGGATGAAGGGAAAGCAGTGGATGTATTGTTTCTTGACTTTAGCAAAGCTTTTGACACGGTCTCCCACAGCATTCTTGTCAGCAAGTTAAGGAAGTATGGGCTGGATGAATGCACTATAAGGTGGGTAGAAAGCTGGCTAGATTGTCGGGCTCAACGGGTAGTGATCAATGGCTCCATGTCTAGTTGGCAGCCGGTGTCAAGTGGAGTGCCCCAGGGGTCGGTCCTGGGGCCCGTTTTGTTCAATATCTTCATAAATGATCTGGAGGATGGTGTGGATTGAACTCTCAGCAAATTTGCGGATGATACTAAACTGGGAGGAGTGGTAGATACGCTGGAGGGGAGGGATAGGATACAGAAGGACCTAGACAAATTGGAAGATTGGGCCAAAAGAAATCTAATGAGGTTCAATAAGGATAAGTGCAGGGTCCTGCACTTAGGATGGAAGAATCCAATGCACCGCTACAGACTAGGGACCGAATGGCTCGGCAGCAGTTCTGCGGAAAAGGACCTAGGGGTGACAGTGGACGAGAAGCTGGATATGAGTCAGCAGTGTGCCCTTGTTGCCAAGAAGGCCAATGGCATTTTGGGATGTATAAGTAGGGGCATAGCGAGCAGATCGAGGGACGTGATCGTTCCCCTCTATTCGACACTGGTGAGGCCTCATCTGGAGTACTGTGTCCAGTTTTGGGCCCCACACTACAAGAAGGATGTGGATAAATTGGAAAGAGTACAGCGAAGGGCAACAAAAATGATTAGGGGTCTAGAGCACATGACTTATGAGGAGAGGCTGAGGGAGCTGGGATTGTTTAGTCTGCAGAAGAGAAGAATGAGGGGGGATTTGATAGCTGCTTTCAACTACCTGAAAGGGGGTTTCAAAGAGGATGGCTCTAGACTGTTCTCAATGGTAGCAGATGACAGAACGAGGAGTAATGGTCTCAAGTTGCAATGGGGGAGGTTTAGATTGGATATTAGGAAAAACTTTTTCACTAAGAGGGTGGTGAAACACTGGAATGCGTTACCTAGGGAGGTGGTAGAATCTCCTTCCTTAGAGGTTTTTAAGGTCAGGCTTGACAAAGCCCTGGCTAGGATGATTTAACTGGGACTTGGTCCTGCTTTGAGCAGGGGGTTGGACTAGATGACCTTCTGGGGTCCCTTCCAACCCTGATATTCTATGATTCTATGATTCTATGATACGGGGAGTGATGGAGTGTTTGCATGGCATTAAAATTGCATACCCTTCCCTAATGTCCTTATGAATGACATGACCACATGAAATGGGGGGAAGGAGGTTTATTCACAGCATGGATTGGTGTAAGAAAGTGACTGAAATATGAATTGCTATAGATAACTATATTGAGGGATAGTCTTTACATACTAATTCCTAATTGTCCCTGATCATATGTTTACTTTTGTTATTTTGAATACACAGAGATAAAACGAAATTGATGAAATAAGAAACTTTAGTTATAAACATGTATTCGAAAAGTACATTCATCCATTACCATGCAGGCCAGCTGCCATTACCACACAAAAACACTACTAATAACAGAATCTTAGAGGAAAAAATAATAAAAACCAAAGTGCATTAACAAGGGCAAACAGTGAAAATCATGTATAAGACAGAAACCCCCTACCATATCATGTCTCCTAGCTACCTGTTCTCCTTTTCCCTTCTCTCTGCATTTGCCATGTACTTGGCACTGTAGGAGGAAACTGAAGGCATCCACAAGGGATGGAGTCAATATGGAGGACTGCACAGGGCAAGGTTGTCCTGCCCAGCCAGTCCTGGGGCCTGCTTACATGGGCCATTGAGTCATGGAGTCTTCCAAGCTGCTTCTGGACTACAGCACAGGGTAATGTGCAGGGGACTCAGGCCACAGTGTGGGTGACTGAGCAGGAGCTACTACTCTTGCAGTCATTAGTGATATGAGCCACTCAAAGAGCTCTTTATGCTGAGCTCTGTCCTCCTCCCTTAGCCGCCATTCCTGTTCCATGAACTGCAAAGCAAGTGCCTGCCTCCCATATTCAAATCCTGCCCCTATGCTGTGCAGCCAGCCTGAGCCTTTCCTCTTGCCTCTCGCCATGCCTTTCCTCTAGCTGCAAGTCCTTCAGTCTTTAGCACTGGGCCTGCTTTTTGGCCCTGTCCAGAACTTCAACCATAAGTTCATCACAGAAATGCTTCCTCTTGGAACAGTCTGTGAAGGTCAGTGACACAGATATTGCAGCCACTAGAGGTCAAGGAGCCTGGGACATGACAAAAGACAGAGGGTTACTGTCTCAAATAGCTCAGTACAGAAACATAGAAAAAAAATCCTCATGGAATTTCAAGGATATAAAATGATACTTTCAGAAACTGAAAGTGAGAAGGATGCTTCAGACCACAGAAGCCACCTGAACACAGCCTGCTTAATCACAGCGGAAAGAATTGCAGGCATGATGGAAAGTTAAAAACGCAAAGCGGCTTTTTCGATTTTAGAAAATTGCAAAAGTACTTTTTTTTTGCAGGGGGGTAGGAGCCTGCCATCAATGGCTGTGCTACAAAAGTTTCTTCTATGATTTGAAGCCTTCCATCTTTTGGAGGACATAACAGTTCTTGCAGTGCTCAACTGGTATAGGGAAATGTTATTCCAAGTGGCTGATGGGAAACCTGCAGTTTATGCAACCAAAGTATTCACACATATCATGACTGAACAGCATTTCTGTAAGTGATGTGGGCTGGGTCAGCTCTCGAGATGACCTTGGTAAATGTGCCCTTCCCTGAAATGTGACTATTTATCTGGAGTTCCTGCTTCAGGAAAAGTTTGCAGCTATCAGCACCCAGGATTAGGTCAGACTTTATGAGAGACTCAAACAGCTTCCACACGGTTTAGGCTGTCATGGCAGCATGCAAACACACAGAAATCCAGAGCTTTCCTCCTCCCCATTCTCCCTCCCTGGCAAATTTCTGGACAAAATTTCAAACCACAATCATATTTGGGACAAATGATTTTATCACCTATGGACTGTATATATTACCTCAAACTGAAATGGATTAGATTTGTGAATGGAACACATTTCCCAAAACACACACAGAGTTTACTGTTTCCAGGCTACTTGTGAGACAGAAGAATGGTTACACAGAGACATACTTACAGACATGGCAATGAAAGGTTATTGTTTTGAAGAAACAGGAATGGCCCTAGCAAAAATCTGTGTGTTTCCAGTAAAAATACACTTTAAAGGTGTCCTTTATTGTTTGCAACTCTGATTCACTTTTTTGAATTTCATGTAGTGGGAAGGTGGGGAGATATGCCACTGGCTTGCTTTTGCTTGCTGGGACTTCTAATAACTTTTGCATAGGTTCATAGAGTAGAAATCTCTCCCACTGCTGTATTAATAAACATGAAAATGGAACCGGAAATGTACTTTAGGGGCAGTTTCTGTCCGATGTGTGTCTATTGCAGGCTCTCCAGTGGGCTGGTCTGCAAGGAGCGCATCAGCTCCTCCAAGTATGGACCCAGAATGTTCAGCTGCTGCCCCTGCTCCAAAGCCTGCTTTGGAACCAGTTTGAGTAAGAGAATAACTTAACTGTCCACACTCAGTGCCTGCTGCTGTCTTCCATCAGTCCCCATGCTAGATTCTAAGGTTAGCAGGGCACCACCCCGGCTAACAGGTCATCACACACCCTGGTTAGCTCCATGCTGGGTACAGAGACCAGCACCCAGTCAAAGTCCTCATAAAACGGGCCTGATTTTGGTGAGTTGCTTGAGGTGTTTTTCTGGTCCGTGGGTTTCTGGTACTCACTCTTCATCTACTTAATCCGCTCCCTGCATTGATCACCAGTCCAGTAAATGTGCAAAACTGCCAGCTTCGTCGCTATTTGCTAGTATGTGTGGTCATTCCTGGTACTCTTACTAAAGTCTACAGATTTTCCAAAATCAGGCTGTGCTCCTGTGACTATGAAGCAGCACACTTTGCAAGGCTTGTTCTGTTCAGTCTCCATTGCAAATACAGAAGGTTCACTGATGGTGAGTTTGCAGCTCAGTAGTCAGAAGGGTTAATGCTGACTCACTGAGCTGCTGCAATAACCAGGGGTGGTCCCTTCTGTTTTCAACAGAGCAGATTCAAGATTCTTGGGCTAGAGAGGAAAAAGGAAGTTGGCCCATGTGATTGTGGGATACTTTTTGGAGGACTGCCAGGACCTGAGTTAAATGGGTCTGTGTCTATGTTGCAAAGCAATAGGTTCAAACCGTGGGTCAAGTCTTGGCCCTGATTCAGACACTGGAGCCATGGGGGGTCATTGGACCTTGGGTTTGAGCCCTGGGTTAGCACTATTTATCTGTGGACAGAATGAGGATTAGGCCTGTTGTGTATTTGGTTGTTGTGGTAATAGCACCTTATTGCTATGGCAATAGAGTTAGATTGTTAGGGGATAGCCCAGCCAGGTATGGCTGGTTTGGTTAGTTCACTGCATGGAAAATAAATGTCTGCTTTCATGGCTCACAGCTCTCTGTGTCTCAAGTGATTTCTTCCTAAAACTGCAGTCCAACAAGGCCTGAGACTGAGTTTGAGCCCAGGTTTACATTGCAGTGTGGACATACCCTCTACTTTCTAAAGGAAGAAGTGACAATTGTTTTGCAAAAATATCCCTCCTCCTATCAGCAGGGTAGGAGATTTGAGTGGACCAACAGTGAGATGGGCAGCTTCTGAGAGGGAGATCAGAGAGCTCATGCACAGACATGATGGATCCTAGCCCTGCCATGTGTCTCAGTGCATATGTGAAGGTGCACGGAAGAAGGGCTTCTCTGGCTCTTATTGGCTAGCCAAGGAAATTAGGGGATCCAGTTGATTCCCACAACACCCATTCTCAATTTAAAGTCTCTCTGGGCATCTGAGGACCATCTTCCTGTGATTGCTGCTCCGTCTTCCCTCTCAATAGCTGAAATATATTGAGCTGTTTTCTGGGATGCTGTAGGTTGCCAGCTTTGGTGAACAGGAAATATTTTTTTTTCCATTGGGCCAAATTGGTACGGGTCATAGAATCATAGAACTGGAAGGGACTTCAAGAGGTCATCTTGTCCAGTCCCCTGCACTCAAGGCAGGACTAAGTATTATCTATTTAGTTGGGGATTGGTCCTGCTTTGAAGAGGGGGTTGGACTAGATGACCTCCTGAGGTCCCTTCCAACCCTGATATTCTATGATTCTATGATTAAAACCATCTCTGACAGGTATTTGTCCAACCTGCTCTTAAAAATCACCAATGATGGAGATTCCACCACCTCCCCAGGCAATTTATTCCTGTGCTTAACCACTCTGACAGTTAGGAAGTTTTTCCGAATGTCCAACCTAAACTGCCCTTGCTGCAAATTAAGCCCATTGCTTCTTGTCCTATTCTCAGAGGTTAAGAACAATTTTTCTCCCTCCTCCTTGTAACAACCTTTTATGTATGTGAAAACTGTTATCATGTCCCCTCTCACTCTTCTCTTCTCTTCTCCAGACTAAACAACCCACCTTTTTTTTTCCAATCTTCCCTCATAGGTCATGTTTTCTAGACCTTTAATAATTTTTGTTTCTCTTCTCTGGACTTTCTCCAATTTGTCCACATCTTTCCCAAAATGTGGTGCCCAGAACTGGACACAATACTTCAATTGAGGCCTAATCAGCACAGAACAGAGCAGAATTATATCTTGTGTCTTGCTTACAATACTCCTGCTAATACATCCCAGAATGATGTTTGCTTTTTTTGCAACAGCATTACACTGTTGACTCATATTTAGCTTATGATCCACTATGGCCCCCAGATCCCTTTCTACAGTACTTCCTAGGCAGTCATTTCCCATTTTGTGTGTGTGCAAGACAGTCAGGAGGGTTTTTCACCTTCTTTGCTGAATTATGAAGAGCCAGTTTAGGTTAAAAGGAGTAAGGATAGGAATTTTGATTTTAGGAGGTAATAAAAAGTGTTTAGTTCATCACAACTCGTGGCTGATGTCTATTTCAGATAAAGTCTAAAAAGGCCAACTCCCCAAGGCAAATGGGATCCAGGATTTTTGCTGGGGGACATTTTGCCTATAAGAAGGTGAGACCTGATGGCTTCACAGACTGAGGTCCCTATTGGTACCCTCTTTGCCTTTGCAGTGGTGAGAGGATTCAGATGTGAGCTGGGTCCTAGAAATACACTGAATAGGGTATCCCAAGTAATTGGTGATATTGTGGAAGCCCTATGTCCCCCTGCTGCACCCAAATAAATGCCTGATATGTGGCAAAGTGTAGGGAGATAGCACTTATCTCTATTGTTAATAAAGTTGTGGTCTGACACTTATATCCATTCCTGTGTCTTTCATTCATCCGTGTATGTTGATCAGAGTCAGTTTCTGGTAGCTTTCAATAACTATCATAGAATATCACAGTTGGAGGGTATCTTAGGAGGTCATCTAGTCCAACCCCCTGCTCAAAGCAGGACCAATCCACACCTAAGTCATCTCAGCCAGGGCTTTGTCAATCCTGACCTTAAAAATATCTAAGGAAGGAGATTCCACCACCTCCCTAAGTAACCCATTCCAGTGCTTCACCACCCTTCTAGTGAAAAAGTTTTCCTATGCTATGATATATACAATTTCTGCTCACTCAATGCATGCCACGCTTCCCACCAAACTGAAAATCTGCTCCTCCTTTGGTCAGGTTTTACTCAGTTGTGGTCAATGGGATCTTTGCTATTGACTTCAATGGGAGCAGACTTAGGTCCTTTTTTTAAATTTGACAGCTATTTGTATGTTGCAAACTATTCCTTTTAATAGCCCCTCAGCCATCTTCTCTCCTGCCACCAGTCTTAAAGCTGCTTTCATAAAGCTACTTGGTTATTCTGCAGTACAAGCAAAATCAAATCGAAAATCTAAAAGGGCTGACTTTCAAAAATTAAGGAAATTAGTTAGGGAAGTGGATTGGACTGAAGAATTTATGAATCTAAAGGTAGAGGAGGCCTGGGATTACTTTAAATCAAAGCTGCTGAAGCTATTGGAAGCCTGTATCCCAAGAAAGGGGAAATAATTCATAGGCAGGAGTTGTAGACCAAGCTGGATGAGCAAGCATCTTAGAGAGGTGATTAAGAAGAAGCAGAAAACATACAGGGAGTGGAAGATGGGAGGGATCAGCAAGGAAAGCTACCTTATTGAGGTCAGAACATGTAGGGATAAAGTGAGACAGGCTAAAAGTCGAGTAGAGTTGGACCTTGCAAAGGGAATTAAAACCAATAGTAAAAGGTTCTATAGCCATATAAATAAGAAGAAAACTAAGAAAGAAGAAGTGGGGCCGCTAAACATTAAGGATGGAAAAAGAAAAGGAGTACTTGTGGCACCTTAAGACTAACAAATTTATTAGAGCATAAGCTTTCGTGAGCTACAGCTCACTTCATCGGATGCATCCGATGAAGTGAGCTGTAGCTCACGAAAGCTTATGCTCTAATAAATTTGTTAGTCTCTAAGGTGCCACAAGTACTCTTTTTCTTTTTGCGAATACAGACTAACACGGCTGCTACTCTGAAACTAAGGATGGAGTGGAGGTTAAGGATAATCTCGGCGTGGCCCAATATCTAGGCATGGCCCAGAGCCAGAGAAGCATCAGCACCATAGCGATGGGGTGAATCTCCCGCTCTCACAGCAGGGTTGTGTGTGCTGGACGAGGGAGCAACAGGCCCTTTTCCACAGTCTATCAAGAGGGCATTAAGTGCCAGCCAATGAGGGGGACATGGCCTGGAAAGAGGCCAGAACTGCAGGTGGAGAAGGGGCTCTGTCACATAGACTCCAACCCCATCCTGAGGCCATGCCACACCAACAGCATTACAGCAGGCCCAGGAAGACAACACTGGACTTATAAATTTGTTGTTCCTGTAACGTTTATTGCA
This sequence comes from Dermochelys coriacea, assembly GCF_009764565.3. NCBI lineage: Eukaryota > Metazoa > Chordata > Testudines > Dermochelyidae > Dermochelys > Dermochelys coriacea. Next base: position 319,088,239 of record NC_050068.2, on the reverse strand, counting down.
CTTTAGAGACTGCTGCATTGAACTGTACACAAGCATTTCCTCACTGTGCTTCTGCTAAAAGAAACAGGCTTGGTGTAAATAACTTCTATGTGTTTAAGAGAAATTAATGTGCAATCACTGCAAAGTGTAACAAGTGAGTTAGGAATATTCTGCAATAGGGGCACCTTCATCCCTGCCCAGAGAAAGATAGAGGTAAATATCCAGGAATCCTTGGGCTCAGGTCTCCCTCTGTTGTGCAAGTGATTTTATAGGTATTATGATTTTTCCAGAAGTGGCATGTAGGGGCATTCTTTATTGTATGCATGTGTAACACTGACAGACCCCAGTCGTCAGGGAGCGGGATCGAACCAGAAACCTTTGGAGCATCATGCATGAGCCAAAAGCCAACTGCCTATTAGCTAAAGCTGTAGAGCAGACACTCTCTCTCTCCCTCTCCCTCTCTCTCCCCCCCCCACCTCCCCCACTAGTGGGGAGAAACACCACACCTAGGTGTGTGGGTTACATATGCTTTTGTAAGAAATCTAGGATGCTGCTGTTAAGTTGAAAATTAATGTTTGTGTGCATCACGAATGTACATGTTCTATGAGACTTTTAAAATGGTTTTTGTTGAAAAATTATGTCAGCAACAGCAACAAAATTAAACCTTTTAGAATATTTCAAACTTAGCTCAATGTGATTAAAAATACATGAAACTGCTTTAAAGTTACATGGTGCAACACTTATATGCAGTGTGGCGTAAGGGGCAGTAGACTCATGGACTTTAAGGTCAGAAAGGACCATCACAATCATCTAGCCTGACCTCCTACAAATTGCAGACCATCTCACCTCACCCACCCACTCCTGTAATAGACCCCTAACCTCTGACTGAGTTACTGAAGTCCTAAAATCATGGTTTAAAGAAGTCAAGTTACAGAGAATCCACCATTTACACAGCACACACTCTGCTTCATAGGCTGTTTAGGTCCTTGCTTCTGCTGCTACTGATTCTGCATTCTGATGTTGAGTATAAGGGCTGAAAATTGCCAGATTCATTGGAGGGCTCAAATGTGCTTGGCTTCTGTGTATTGCTGTGCTCACTGACCTATGCTGAGGTCAGGGAGGGGGAATAGCTTTGAGAGTCCAGTTATGGGGCTACAGCAGGGAGCATCTGACTGACTACAAGGCCACCCATTAACAACAAAACCATCCCTACCAGGATTTTAGAACTCTTAATCGAGGCATTTGAAATTTGAGTTTAAGTCACTAAACCATCACCTCCTCTTCCACATCACTAACCTAGCTCTCAGAAGGATTCTTTCCTCTAACACAGTATGCCTGAGTCTCCCCTTAAATACTCCAGTGAAAATCAGGAGACAAAGAACTAGAAACAGTGAAGTTAAAGCCAGTTTAAAATTGGTGTAAGTGAAAGAAGCATCAAGCCCACTATTCTCACTACCCTAATAGAAAACCCAGCAGACTTAATTAGAATCATTCTCCAGGTCTCTATTAGTTTCTGCTGGTCTCTGTTCATTTCAATGAGTAGTATCCTCAGGAACCAGTAGCAAGAGATCTAACTGTAAAATGTAGGTGCTGGCTTGAGTAGGTGTTTGGACCAGGGCACGGGTGGCCTGTCCTAACAGTTACATCTGGGCTGAGGTCTGCCCACTAAGGACTGGTAATCCCCCGGCCAGAGCTGGAGGAATCACAAGAGCCATAAGCATAAGTCAGGGTCAGAGTCAGTCAAGGATCCAAGACTGGCAACCAGACGCAGTACCAGGTTAGAATTGGGAGGTAGGAATCAGGATCAGAGTCAAGCTAGGGTCAGAGGCCAGTGATCAGGTGATCATGCAGGGTCTGGCATTGCAGAAGACCAAAATCTGTGTGGTTGCCCAGACAACTTCCTGGGGCAACCCCTGGGGTTAAATAGGGACTTGGCCAAACAGAGGGCAGCAGGGTACTGTCACTCTGGGTCTCTCAGGTGTCACATTCTGTGGCACCTTCTCTCCATAATGCTCCCTGGCTGGGCTTCTACATGGCCTCCTGGTGGCACTGTGGGAATATCAGGTGTTCCAGGCTCTGCAGATCTGTGTCCTGGGCCCTGACAATAGGGGACAGTACTAAACTACCGAACAACATGGGGAGCTCAACAAAGACTTGAGCCTCAAGGAAAAAGCAGCCTGCTTCCCCCCCTTGTATATGGGGAATTGACTAAAAGTAGAGCCTCCAACTTCCCTGTCCTGGGGCACCATTTGTGTGGGCTGTGCAAGTTGCTGGCACACTCCTTTATTTACTTCTACTCCATGCACCCACATAAAGGCCGATCACAATTTGGAGCTTAGTGTGTTGCCAATCACTAATTAATTTAGAGATGTATTATGAGAAGAATCCAAATCTTCCAGGGATCTATAAACCACATAGAGTATGGGGTCAAAATTAATCTTGATATTATATGAGCAAAATCCTTTGAGTCTTTTTATCTCCAAGTGAAGAGGAACTTCTGTGCTTTATTTGCCAGTTGATACTACTTAACCTTGATCAGCATGAAGAACTTTGTAGTAAAATGTATTTATATGGCAGATTACTGCTTTATTTCTCCTTTTGTTTTTTTTAAAACATTCAGCAATTCAATCAGCCTTCACCAAGAATAAAACAGAAAAGAAAAAGAAAGGCAGATAATTAGTAATATACAAAAGAAATGATAATGAGTGTGCATAAGGTGAAAATGCAAATCTTCCACGTGTCTTTGTAGATGAAGGTGTTGGGAATCAGAGGCTAATCCATGGAGATTTCATTAATGAGCCAACAGGACTATAACAATTTAGCAGATATTTAATAAATACCTAAAATATGTTTATACATCTGCTGCTTTCTCTTTTGTGATTTGTAATTAAAACAGCTATTGTATCTCTCTTGGGTAGAATTGTTTTGAAGGCAGCACATGCATTTGGAAAGATAGCACAGACTGAATTGCTTGATTTAGAAGCTTTGGTTTCAGGATGGGTTTCATGCAGGGATGGTTGGCTCTGCTGTGTTTGGGGGGTTTCCAATCTTCACCAATTGCTTTTGCATCATGATGTTAAGCAACCTGGTGTGACCAATTATTTTTCACAAACGTAGGTTTTTCAGACAATGTTCACATAACCTTTCCTGAAGAAAAAAATTCCACTGTGATTTTATTAATCATGAAAGGGTTGAATCCATTAATGTTATAGTAATTCAAGGAAGGAAGGAAGGATTACATGTAGGGGAGTGGAAATCCCACAAGGTTCAACTCATGGAATGTCATTGGGATTCTTTGGGACAGGGCTGTGATTTACTCCTATACTTGTGGCTTCTCAGAGGCTAGGGACTTCCACAGAAAGGCACCATTGGTACCCTATACAAGCCTTCCTACCAGGGTACTTCAGATACAGTTCTCTTCACCAGGAGAAGGTTTCCATGATTCAGGGTTCTGAGCTGTATTAATTCTCCATTGTTTTATTATGTTTTGCAGGACTTTTCAGGGTGGGATGATGCCCATTCCTTTTATCCCAACAGCAGCCTCCTGGCTCCTTCCTCCTGCCATTCCCATCCCATCTTAGAACCATCAGTACAATAGAGAGGTGCTTGGAGCAGAAGTGGAAAGTGCTGTAGAGTTGGTTGAATCCCCTCCCCCCTTGCACAGTTAGTATTCAGCTTCAGTTTGTAACTAAGTAGGTGAAACTCCAGGCCAAATTTGTGCAAAAGTTATAAACAACTGAAAATTGAATATTGCATAACTGATCTCAAATCCATAATGCTGTGCCGAGATTGAGGTTTCCCAGTACTTCTCTCTGCATGTAGTCTGGAACCTAAGGAAATTTTTATTGAGAATATGCAGGTTTAGGTTTTCAAGCATTCACAAGTTTGGGGAGGATCAACCCTCTCCCAGAGAAACTCTTCTTTAATGATACAGTGCTCTGGCTCCAGGGCCCATTGATGTTGGGAATCTGCTGGAGGCATGGGCTGTTTTTACAGAAGTCATGTGCTTCCATATTGGCCACTTATTTTTTCTTTATCTTGCTAGCAGCCTGGCTAGCATTAATACAGTCAATGAATGCTCCAGACACCACTGACTTCCTGAGGAATCTACAGTCCATTGGTGATCTTCCAGAAAACACCATCCTGGCCACTATGGATGTAGAAGTCTCTACACCAACATTCCACACAAAGATGGACTACAAGCTGTCAGGAACAGTATCCTCGATAATGTTACGGCAAACCTGGTGGCTGAACTTTGTGACTTTGTCCTCGCCCACAAGTATTTCACATTTGGGAACTATGTATACCTTCAAGTCAGCAGCACTGCTATGGGTACCCGCATGTTCCCACAGAATGCCAACAATTTTATGGCTGACTTAGAACAACACTTCCTCAGCTCTTATCCCCAAACACATCTACTCTATTTACACTACATTGATGACATCATCATCATCTGGACCCATGGAAAAGAAGCCCTTGAGGAATTCCACCATGATTTCAACAATTTCCATCCCACCCTCAACTTCAGCCTGGACCAGTCCACACAAGAGATCCACTTCCTGGACACTACAATGCTAATAAGTGATGGCCATGTAAACACCACCAATCTAATGAACACTATACTTACCTACATGCCTCCAGCTTTCATCCAGACCACATCACACGATCCATCATCTACAGCTAAGCTCTAAGATACAACTGCATTTGTTCCAATCCCTCAGACAGAGACAAACACCTACAAGATCTCTATCAAGCATTCTTAAAACTAAAATACCCACCTGCTGAAGTGAAGAAACAGACTGACAGAAGCCAGAAGAATACCCAGAATTCACCTACTCCAGGACAGACCCAACAAAGAAAGTAACAGAGTGCCACTAGCAGTCACCTTCAACAACTAAAACCTCTCCAGCGGATCATCAAGAATCAACAACCTATCCTGAAGGACGATCCCTCACTCTCACAGATCTTTGGAGACATGCCAGTCCTCGCTTACAGACAGCTCCACAACCTGAAGCAAATACTCACCAGCAACCACACACCACACAACAGAACCACTAACCCAGGAACCTACCCTTGCAACAAAGCCCATTGCCAACTCTGTCCACATATCTATTCAAGGAACACCATCAGAAGACCTAATCATAACAGCCACACCATTAGAGGCTCGTTCACCTGCACAGCTACCAATGTGATATATGCCATCATCTTCTAGCAATGCCCCTCTGCCATGTATATTGTATGTACATATGTATATCTGCCATGTATATATAAACTGTACAGTCTCTATGCAAAAGAAAAAATGGACAAAAATCAGACATCAAGAATTATAACATCCAAAAACCATTCCAAGAACACTTCAACCTCCCTGGTCACTCAATTTCAGACCTAAAAGTCACTATTCTCCAACAAAAAAAAGCTTCAAAACCAGACTCCAATGAGAGACTGCTAAATTGGAATTAATTTGCAAACTGGACACCATTAAATTAGGCTTGAATAAAGACTGGGAGGGATGTGTCATTACACAAAGTAAAACTATTTCCCCATGTTTCAGAGTAGCAGCCGTGTTAGTCTGTATTCGCAAAAAGAAAAGGAGTACTTGTGGCACCTTAGAGACTAACAAATTTATTAGAGCATAAGCTTTCATGAGCTACAACTCATGTCATCGGATGCATTTGGTGGAAAAAACAGAGGAGAGATTTATATACACACAGAGAACATGAAACAATGGGTTTATCCCATTGATGAAACAATGGGTTTATCATTTATCAATGGGATAAACCCATTGTTTCATGTTCTCTGTGTGTGTATATAAATCTCTCCTCTGTTTTTTCCACCAAATGCATCCGATGAAGTGAGCTGTAGCTCACGAAAGCTTATGCTCTAATAAATTTGTTAGTCTCTAAGGTGCCACAAGTACTCCTTTCCTATTTCCCCATGCTAATTTTTCCCCCTCCTGTTACTCACAACTTCTTGTCAACTGTTTGAAATGTTCCATCCTGATTATCCCTACAAAAGGTTTTTTTACCTCCTGCTGATAATAGCCCACCTTAATTGATTGGTCTTGTTACAGTTGGTATGACAACACCCATTTTTTCTTGTTCTCTGAATATATACATCTTCCTACTGTATTTTCCACTGCATTCATCCAAGGAAGTGGGTTTTAGCCCACAAAAGCTTATGCCCAAATAAAGTTGTTAGTCTCTAAAGTGCCACAAGTACTCCTTGTTTTTTTTTCTGATACAGATTAACATGGCTACCACTCTGAATCCAGAATCTTCCTACATCAAAAGTTCTCTCAGCATGAAAACATACCATTCAGCTTTCCCTGTTCCTGATACAATTCTCCCTTCGCTCTTTTCCTTACACAGAGATTACCCCAGCATAGAGTTTTCTCCTCAGAGTGTGATTTGGAGATAGGAATAATGTTTCCAAACAGAGATCCTAAGGGAATGATCCCTGCTTTACTATGCTCTAAGCAGGCTTTTTTGTTTGTTTGTTTTTTTAGACTTAGCAAACTATGTAAACCTAGTGATTGAAACTTCAAACTTAGCATGTGCATAGTTTAAGTTGAGTTGTTTTTGACTGATCCAGGCCCAAAAGAAACATAGTGGTCGGAATATATAAAATATTTTTTTCATGGTCTCATCACTTCAAAATGGCTGAAGGGATTTCCCTCAACTGTTCAAAAAATATTCACTTTAGGAAAGAGACTAAGCATGAAAAGTTTCAAACCAATATGTTTTACAATGTGCCAAGCAGGTAAAATAAAAAAAAGGTTCTATAATATGGCAAGGTTAAATTTAGCTTTTGCTGATTGTAAAATGATAGCTTTCACTAAGAAATTTAAATTTCTTTTTAAGAAAAGAACCATCTTTCTTATTTAATTTTTATTTTTAATGACTACCATTCCCCCTAAATAGAAACAATTATATCTTTCAAAATAAAACAAAAACAAAAATAAAACCCACCCTTCCTTGTTGATTCTAAAGGCATCAGCAAGTTTAGTGCAGATGTCATGTGTGAATTTTATTTTTCCCCTTCTTCACACTAAATTTTCTCACTTGCAATAAAACTGAAGTTGAAGTTAAAATACAACTCTAGTCTAAAATACTGCTCGTCAGATTGATAGATACATTGAGAAATGATAGGATGAGCTGAGAGGGAAACTAACAAATCTACATGAGAGGGGCAAAATCAGGATGGTGCAATGAAGGAAGGGGACAGAAAATAAGGAATGAGAGAGAAAGCAAGCATATAATTTACTTTTCTGTGCATTTATTTGACATCTGTGGATTTAGAGCTTAATCCTAAAGTGAAATCTGGGCTCCATTGAAATCTATGAGGTCAGGACTTCATCCCCAGTGTTTAATTTAATTGTTTTGGATTGAATTATTCCAGTTTCAAAAAATTTTTAACATGGGGGGAAAACCCTCCTGTAGGCTGAGTAAAAGGACACCTCTGTTGTGATTTATTACCAGGGCCTATCTACTCCTGAAACCTTCCCTCATTTTAGGTTTCTTCCCACACATTCTTAAAAATAGATCATGAATCAGTTGTCCCTAAAACTGTTGCTTTCTTTGATTTGGAAAGTCCGCTGATGTGATTGCATTCACGTTTATGAATTACCTCTGCTTATTTTTTTTCTGAATTCTGTGTGAGGATATTTGGATCTATGAATCCCAGGCAAGGAAGGCAGAGATCACACTACATTGGAAGAAGTCCAATGGGAGATGTCCTGTATGCTCTGATGTGCATTTTAGGCATCTGAACAGGTTTCAGAGTAGCAGCTGTGTTAGTCTGTATTCGCAAAAAGAAAAGGAGTACTTGTGGCACCTTAGAGACTAACAAATTTATATGAGCATAAGCTTTCGTGAGCTACAGCTCACTTCATTGGATGAAGTGAGCAGTAGCTGATGAAAGCTTATGCTCAAATAAATGTGTTAGTCTCTAAGGTGCCACAAGTACTCCTTTTCTTTTTAGGCATCTGAATCATTCTTGCGGTATATAAGGGTTTGGGGTTTGTTTGTTTTTAATCTATTCATGCCTCTGCAGTTTGCCTGGGGGAAAAAATCCAGTGAATTGGACATTAATGTGTACCTGTCTTTCTGGTGCTTAAGCAAAGTGTTAACATATTTTCTTCTATAATAGAAACTTCAATAGGGAGAGAGAAGGAGCTTTGAGAGCTTTCATGTGATTCCCACTGGAACCACCTGTTCTCTCTCCACATGTTCAAAACAGCTGCCTAATTTGAAGTCTGTCTTTCAAACAGTTCAAACCAGGTACACTAATAAGGTGAGGAAAGAAAGGGGGAAAATACCAACTTCTGTTATGCCATGTGATCTTTTTAATGAATAATTTCTGACACTTCTTGACTTTTGGGGCATTTTTTTTCCTCCAGTTGTTCCTGCTCTTTCACATTGTACCTGGTCCTGATCTCACTTACAATGGTTTATACTGATTTCAACAGAGTTAATCCTTATTTACACCAGCATACGTGAGAGCAAAATCAAGCCACTATTCTTCATTATCTTTTCAGTCTCTCAAGCCAACTTGGCAATGATCGATAATCGTACATCAAAAGATTTTGTCTTCTCCACACACTTCCCTGTAGGATCACGTCACATGACTCTGCTCTTGGTCCCTCCCTCTTTTCTACATCCTTCTGTAGATTGAGGAAATCCCCGACTTCACCATGCTCTTATCATCTGTGACAAAGCTCCAAGCCTGTATTGGTGAGTCCCACGCTTCCAGGCAGATTCAGTAGCCTCAGAAGATCACTAAGGCCCTCAATATGACCTCCCTATCTCAGTATAGCAGCAAAGGTCACCGCTTATTGAGCTACTTTCATCACAGGCCAGTGTGGGAGGTGGGAAGGTGGAATACCCACAATCACTGTTGCTCCTTAGAGCTCAGCAGGTGCAGTTTGACCTCCTGTTTGGACCAAAGTCTGCTTCCCCTCATAAGAGGATCTCTGTAAAGCATAGGGAGAAGGGGGGAACCCAGGCCCACCTCTACTCCGGGTTCCAGCCCAAGAACCCTAATGGTAGCAGCTGTTGGCAGTTTTCCCTTCACCACTGATGCTGCTTTGATTTTTTTGGGCCATTTCCCTGTGGTCCCCTTTTCCTAGTGTCACCCTTACCTTAGCATTCAGCAATGCTTCCTCTCCTCCAGCTCATTTCACCCAAGGGAATTGGAAAGGAGAGCTTTTAAGCAGTATGAGTGAGACCTTGATTGGTTCCAGCTGTCTCTATTAGCCTAAGGGCCTTAACTGACCCTTTGCCAGTTAATTGGAGTCAGGTGCTGGCATTAGCCTAATGACTTTAACTGGTTAATTGGCATCAGGTGTCTTGATTAGCCTGGAGTAGCCTTTGTTTGGCTATCCAGGAAACAGGGACCTGCTCATTCTGAAGCTGTTATACCTGCCTTCTTCTACTCTCTTATATCCTTCTGGTCTGAATCTGTCACACATCACACTTTGTTTTCTACAAAAACAGACTCAGTAATGGTGCGTGGGGTTTTGTTTGTTTGTTTTTCTTTTCCTTAAACTACCTAATCAGAAATCATCTCCATTCATTTTCACCAGTCTCAGCGTGGAAATATTTTTAGGACTCAGATATTGTTTATTGAATTATCGTGTTTCATAAGACTGAGTTGGCTTTGCTAATGCATTCAGTGCCTGCCATTCACATTAGTAGAAGACTCAAATTTCAGTGCGAGTTGGATTGAGCCCAGTGGAGGCAAATTTTATACAGTTGGCTTTAGGGGTAAGAAAATGAATTTGAATAAACAAGAACTGATCTGAACTTTTCACCCAAATAGGGGTTGTTTCTGTTTGGCTTCTTGGGTTTTATTGAGGTGTAAAATTGCTGACTCGGGCAAACTGCCTGTAGACTAGGATCACAGTCATGAGTGAGGTGAAGGATAAAGGGGCACAAAGTCAGGAGTCTATTAAAATATAGAAAGAAGATTTTTTAGTTTGTGATCCCAGAGGAAGTGTTAATTTAACTCACAGAATTTTCACTAGCAGCATCATAATGAATAAACACCCCTAAAGAAATCCCCTTTAAGGACAGGGAGGCTTCTAACTAAAATCCTTTACTGCAGGGGTTGGCAACCTTCAGCACACAGCCCATCAGGGTAATCCACTGGCAGGCCACAAAACATTTTGTTTACATTGACCGTCCGCAGGCATGGCCCCCCCACCGCTCCCAGTGTCTCGCGGCCTGCCAGCGGATCACCCTGATAGGCCACATGTGGAAGGTTGCTGACCCCTACTTTGCTGAAATGATCTTCAGGTGGGAGAACTCCTAATCCCCACTAAGCTTCTAGAACTGGAACTGGACCTCAGGACTGAAGTGAGTTCTTAAAGCTAATACACATTTTTGAGCTCAACTAAACTCCTGGCCTGGAATAAACTTCTAAGCTATGTCAGTCCCCGCAAACTGAAATGAGTATCTCAAGGCTACAGCAAGCTTCTGACCAGAGCACTTCAGGGTTAGAGACCAGCTTAGAAAACTGTTATCCCGACCTCTAGGTTGTGGCCAATCAGCTCCCTCCAGCTGACCCAAAATGGAGTCTCACAGTCAGCTGCAAACTCTGCATCTTCTCACACCTCCCAAGAAATATCCATTAAATATTAATACAAAGTAAAATCTGCTTACATCTTTTAGTCCTTCAAGATAGTTAAAAGGAGAAAGCAAACCTATAGCATATATCATGCAGTTGGATTCTGCCTTCTTACCTCCCCTTAGAACTTAATAAAGAACTTCTGTACAAATAATATATGTTACCCTTTCATACACTTAGCCCATGACTACCATGCTGTCTGGGCTGGTTTGCTCTTCCACAGGTTAGCAGGTACCCAATACCTCTCAGGACGTGCATGTACACATTTTTCTTTTCTTCACATTAATGTCCTGGAGTGGTTGTCTGACATTTTGTACATGCATTTTAAAAAACACCAACATTGCTGATGAAATTAGCATGTCCTTCCAACTTTCATATAATATAACATATTTCTGTGCCACATATCCAACTCCTTTTTATCCTTACAATTGCAGTGAATATTTGGCCTAACAAATCTGTTTGTGACAGCACATATAGTACCAGACTTTCAAAATATGTTCAGCCCCACAAATAACTGAACTCTTGAAACAAAAATAGTATTTTACCCAACTAAATACAGTCATATGACAACAAATTCAGAGGACCTTCGTGCTTCTAGGGCCAGCTCTAATGCCAGATAGGAAGATTAGCCCAGTAGTTAGGATAATAGGCTGGGAACAGGAGATCAAGAATTAATTCTCTGCTCTACCAACAGGCTACCAGTGTGACCCTGAGCAAGTTGTTCAGTGTGTCTGTGTCACAGTTCCCTGTGCATAAAATGCAGGGGTGATCACACGTCCCTACCTCACAGGGATGTTGTGAGAATATATATAAAGACTGAGTCCAGGTCTAAACTACAGACCTATATTGATATAACTATGTTGCTCAGGGTTGTGAAAAATCCACATCCCTGAGTGACATAGTTATATTGACCTAACTCCCTCATGTAGATAGCAGGAGAAGCTCTCCTGTCAATATAGCTATTGCCTCTCGGGGAGGTGGATTAACTACACCAATAGGAGAAACTCTCCCCTCCACTTAGTAGTGTCTTCACTAGAGCACTACAGAAGCACACCTCCACTGGTGCAGCTATGCCACTGTAGCACTGGATGTGAAGACAAGCCCTGGAAGGTGTGCAGATGCTGTAGTAGTGGGGGCCATATAAGGATGTAAGTTAGGGAGATGCTGAGTGCTCTCCACTACTGTTTAAGTGAACAGGAACTGAGGGTGCAGAGCATCTGACAGGGTCAGGGTGGCAGTTAGTGCTGGATCAGCATGAACTTATTGGAAAACCCAGTGGCTAGAAGTCAGTCTGTTCCTGGGTCTGGGGTGCTAGCCTAGGAGTCAGGAGACCTGAGTTCTGTTCTTGACTTTGCTGCTCACCCAAGTTACTTCACCTGTATCATCTCTTACACTTTGTTTGTCTTGTCTTTAAGGGCAGGGAAAATCTCTTATTGTACTTATTTATAGTACCTAATACAATGGAATCACAACATCAATATGGGGCCTGTAATACAAATTCTTGCAATTAGTAGTAATAATATTGCATAAAGGAACACCACCACAAACAGCAGCCATCTCACAGGCTCCACTCTTTCCTCAGTTGCGAAGCTCAGTCTCACACAGGACCTTTAATATGACCGTAGAGGAAGGGCAGCGTATGCCACAAACATAGCATTCCTTCCATGTCTTCTCCACTGCACCCCAATACAATGTTAACAGATCCTTCCACTTCCAGAAGAGAGCATTTGGCCCTCCCTTTGGCTTCCAGATCTCTCGTATACCATATCCATTAGTTGTTCACTCTGCACTTTGACCATGCTGCCCTCCCATCTCCCATCCATTTATCTCCTTACTCTGCTACATGGAGATAATTTTTTTTACTGTATTTAATGATTCTGAGTCCCAGCCCCCTCAAGGAAGCTAATTTCATGCAAGGAGATGAGCCTTTTTTGTTTTGGGCAATTGCCAAAGACTTTATGTGAAGAGCTGTTATATCAGACTTCTCAGTGAGAAAGAAACAAGGAAATTAGTGTGTGGCTGAATCTGAGACTAAAATTAGCTATTTTGAAAAGCAAATCTTTGATAAATACAACTAAGATTTATGGCTAAACTTACAGGCAGCACAGATGGTATTTGATGACATTTTATTTCAAGGGGAAAAATATTCTTTTTACATTAAAACATCAACTTTATAGTTCAGGATTATCTGGCAGAATATAACACTTTTCTGTGTATGCAATCAGTGCACTTCTAAACTCACTGCTAACTCCTGTCATCAATCTGGAAGATATTTCAAGCATGTATTGCATTTTCAGATTAATTTCATTTGCTTTCCTTAAGAACCAAGGCTAAAGGAATATTAAAGCCATGTTTAAACATTGAAGAACTACAGTTTTTGATCTCAAGTTGAAAAGTCATTAAGTCCCTGCAACGTCAAAGCTTTGTGAAGCTGGGGTTTAGATGGGAGATAAGTTTCTGGGCACCCAGTGGGAGGCAGGACGCCTAGGGTACTTTTACCCTGAAAACTTAGGTTCTGAGTGAGTTTAGGCATCACGGGGTTTGGCAGGAATTTTGGCAGTAAAGCCAAAACTGGGACTTAGCCCTAAGGTGCCTACTGGATTTAAGTGCCTAAGTACCTCTGTGGAACTGGGGCCCACTTTTTCCATGGAGGGGGAACCTCTTGAGAATGAAACACACACATCCCTGAAAAGAAAAAAGGAACCATGCACAGTTTCCCATCCCCTTGATGGGTTTTCCTCAATCAGGGAACAATTATGGCTTTATAATTTAGCTAGCACTGTGTCCTATAAAACACCATTCCTCTTTAGTACAATCCCTTTGAACTAATGGCAAAGCATACAGAGGGTTCAGAATAAAAATGGCAGAAGAGAGCCCATAATAGCAGCTATTTTGCTAATAAAATACTTTCATCCCTTGTTACAAAGGCAGAATTCTCAAAGTTTGAAAGAGTTCGAATTTTGAAATCGAATTGTAAAGCAACATTCCAGTTTGTGTGAGTGAGAGAGACACTTTAAAACTCCATGTTCATGCCTCCTTCATAGCTGATACCTACAGATATACAGCCACACACAGGAATAACAGATATTACTTCCAATCGAAGTTTAGAAAATGTGAGTAATACACATTCTCCATGTAGTACGATGTACAGAACTGTTTCAAACTTCCCTTAATTCCTATATGCATATTCTTGTTAACCTCATAATTTATAAACTATAGATTATTTTCACATACTACAAAAATATTGAACATCAGACATGGCCTATGTTTTCTTTGTCATCAGTGTGAGCATAGGGGATGTTGATAAGAAGATGATATAATGCAGCTGGCAGGTAGCAAGATAAGACAATACAGCTAACCTGCTAATTTGTCTGCATTAGCAAAACAATGCTCAATACTAAAATACTGTGTTCACGTGTGGTCAAGCTTTCAGAATCGTTACCCCATTCTCTCCCATCTCGTATTTGTTTGTTTCATACTGCTGTTCAAATAATATTGTACAATTCCATTAATATTGTAATATTACGCTCATTTGAACTGGGGACTATCTTACCATATGTCTGTGCAGCACCTAACCATCAAGTTGGGGCCTATAGGTACCATTATAATACAAATAAATAAATGAATACATGATTAATAATATTTCTACTATCTGACATACGTTATTGTTGTTTGCCTTCCTCATGAGATTGGTTCTTTTCATATGGGTGGAAACGCTACTTTTAAAAATCTAAATTTTGGGGGGAACCAAAATTTGAAGGCCAAGACTATAACAAAGCCTTCAATTCTATACCAAAAAAGAATTGGATAAATTCATGGAGGATAGGTCTATAAACGGCTATTAGCCAGGATGAGCAGTGATGGTGTCCCTAGCTTCTGTTTGCCAGAAGCTGGGAAGAGGTGACAGAGGATGGATCATTTGATGATTAACGTGTTCTGTTCATTCTCTCTGAAGATCTAGCATTGGCCACTCTTGGAAAACAGGATACTGGGCTAAATGGACCTTTAGTCTGACCCAGTATGGCCATTCGTATGAACTTGAGGAGATTTAAAAAATTACAAAGGGATAAAAAAACTGTTTACAGACTATTTAAAGTTTAAAGTTAAATGTTTAAAACTATTTAAATAGATTGGGCAGAGGCAGTGTTTGAAAGGAGTTAAAGGGGGAAAAGGTCACTTGCAAAGAATGTAATTAATTGGCTGCTTTGGGATTATAACTAATTGGGAAAGAAATGGGAAGTGGAGGAAGAATTTTAAAAAAAGCTTCATTTAATCTTTGGTCTGATAGTGATAGACTTTGTATATTTTTGGGGGTGTGAACTATGCCGCAAATAGCACATCACTTGGTATGTTTTTTCTGTGCTTCGGAAGCTCCATTTCAAAACAGTCTTTTTTTATTGAGCCTATCAGGCAAAGCATCACAAGGTGCTTTATATAATAAAACTAATCAAAGCAATGAAATACAACTGAAGCTAACATCTGACATAAAATTCAATAAGCAGTAAAAGCTACTGCTTATCAAAAGGCTCTGCTTTCAACCTGGATTTGAAAGCTAAATTAGACTGAAGTGTCTCACAACAGACATTAAGGAGTTCCAAGGAGGTAAAACAGAACCTGGTATATCTCTCATTCCTACAGATTACAAACAATCTTTGGAATAGAGAAGAATGCATCATTCATATTTTGCTGCAATGATCCTGGAATCAATACATATATTTAACCCAAAATGAAGAAAAAAAATATTTCACTGACAAAGTCATAGAGTAAACAGCCTTATAATTGGAGGTGCAGGGTTTTGGTCTGACTCTTAACCTCTCTAATATACAGGGGATTTGACTCCAGGGTTTTATTTTCATCTCTACTTATAATTTCCTATCATTTTAGCTGGTAGCTTGTTCCATTGTTATTTTGCTTTCTTTTTTTACACAAGCATAATTATAGATTTGTTATCACTTTTATAAAGCAGAAAATAGAACTAATTTCATTTGTGTCTTTTGTAGCTATTCTTTCTTTAATAAATAAATAGTTATGAGTTTGCTTTTTGGAACTATTGGATCCCAATCTGATTGTGCCTTTTTGAACACTAATCAAAAATCATCAAACTTAAAAATGAACAGTTAGCACAAATTTGGCCTCCTTTCTAATTTCAGAGATTTATTTTATAGGATTAATCAACCCTAATATGTGTTGTTCAAATTGACATTTAAAAGGATATTTTAAACTGTGGGTTGTTTTTATAGATGTAACATTTATATATGGCTGAATTGATCTCTTCCTAACTTGGGTTTTTTGGGGGGAATTTGCAATGTTTTGATCAGATCTATATTACATGAGTTTCCTGGTTATGGTACTTTTAACACTGTGGCCTGTATTTTTATGATAAGAAAGAATCCCTTATCCATTTTTCTTCTTCTTTAATACATCTTTGGATTTGAAATACTAAAATATTCAGATGGAATTTGTCTCTAAACAGTAGATGCTAAAATACATCATTATATAAAATATGCTGAAAGTGTAAGAGCCCTATTCATAAAAATAGATTTAGCCCATTTCCATCCCTGTTTCCTGAATGTCTCAGGAACAAATACATTGTTTCAGGTGTATTTTTCATATAAAGTACATTTTCATGTGACATTATGGACTCCGTCCTATAAAGTGCTGAGAACTCTGGCCCTGATCCAGCAAAGAGATTTACTTTAATGGGATTACTCATGTAAAAAGTTTAGTACATGCTTAAGTGCTTTGTTGGATCAGGGTCAGAAGGCTCAGCATCTAGCAGGATCTAGCCCTAAAACCCATTTTTATCCTTAATATATTCTAGAAGGATCCTTCTCACTCACTTTCTTTTAGCCATAACATGAATAAAAAACTCAGATAGGAACAAGAACAGAGGTAAAATGTGTATTTTTTTGAAATAATGATAACAAAAGGTCCTATAAGGCTGCTCGCCATTTGAGTAATATGGTTGTATACAAACAAACTTTACTGTAAAGATTAAAATTTAATATTTTAGTATCCAAACTCATCAAAGTAGCCACCGAATGCACACAAAATTGTTAGTGATGGGTGCAGGGTAGATATGGATAAACACTCAGACCATCTGGATATTGACATGAATTATTTGAATTTCTTAAATCTCTAGCAAAACTGGGCTAGAAATCTCATGAGATGGGGCTTTATAAGGATATATCTGGTACTTCTTGCCTTTTGTCAGGTGAGAGATTCTGCAAGAACAGGCGCCCGGAATTTGGGCACTTCTATTTGGTTTCCTGAGGGAAGCAGGAAATCAAAGAAAGAAAAATGAGTATGATCTTTTTTAAAAGTTAGCTAAACCCTTTTTAATGTCCACAAAATATGAAAAGGCTCAATAATCTGTGGCATCTTATTTTAACCCCTTTGTTCTGCCTCCCTTCTCCAAAGCTGTTGGCAAGCCTATCAACTATCCCTTCTCACAACCCCGCGGTGATTTTTTATGACTCTTCTATCTGCACATTGGAACTGCCACGCAAATTGCATCTGGTCTTTATAACATCTCAAAATTCCAAACCTTACACATTCGTGCATCCAAAAATGCTTGTTCATGACTTGGTTTATCTTTCACAACAACTACAATCACTCCTTTTTGGCCTTCCTCCTTCCTGTCTTGCTTCTTTCGAAACCTTTCAGAACACAGTAACAGAAACTCTCTCATCCTCTCCTTCAATATCCTACACAATTCTTTCCTTAGTCATATTTTCTTCCCACTCCCACTACATTACATGAATGAAGATCAGCTCCGTACACGCCTCCTATATTCCTCACACTCCTTTTGCCTTTTTATATTTTCATGCTGACACACTGTTGGAACACACGCTTGGTGCACAGCATACTCCTTCACTTTTTTCAAAAGCTTCTTCAAAACACCTTCATACTGTGTCTTTTACTCTTTACACATCAAATGCAATAAGTAGGAACCATGTGGACACAGAGAAGGTCCAATAATGCTATTTACTAACTATATCCAACATGCAGTGCTATCTATGTATACACACTGCTGCGCTGGCAGGGTTCTGTGGCTTCTGCAAATGAAAAACAGTGAAGGCCATAAGAGGGCTCACGAACAAGTTAAAAGGACACCCAATTACTCAATTCCTATACACTACCTTCCACAAAACCCATACATGCTAAAGCAATGGACATCAACAAAAATGCCACTCCTGAACTTACCACCCTCTGAGAGTTGAAACATTCAGTCCCTCTTAGGACTCACTAAGCCCTTGAACTGCCTTTAGGGCAGAATCATAAGTTGCCACACTAATTTGCAGAGTCCACATAGAGAGCACTAAAATATACCCATATGAAGGATGTTCAGATACTGTAGTGATGGGTATTGTAGAAAACCCTAACATAAATAGACCAAACAATCCACAATCCTTTTTGACACGAAAAACATGTCCTAAAGTTATGGAACAGAATTCTGAGCTGGCCTTGATGTGCCTCCAAAAGTGCCTCCAAAATGAATATTGAAGGACACTGTAATACTGGGCAGATTCCTACAACCTTATTCACATTAAATACTACCATACTATATAAATGGTGGTTGAAATCAGTGGAACCACTTGTTGCACAAGGTGCTTCTCTTAGTTAGAAGAGACAAGGGGGTCTCAGAATCTGGCTGATAGAAGGTGTGTCCCCTTGCCAAGTGGTAGTAGATTTAGGGGCCTTGAAGCAGATCAGTTTCCTGTCAGATAATCAGTGATACAGGTCAGGGTACTTGTTTAGTGTAATGTATTTATTCACAAGATACACATAAGACCAGTTTACCTGGAATAGAATTAGTCACAAACAATTCTCCATTGCATAAAACTCAGCTAAGTCGCTTTTCCAGCTTGGCATAGAGTCATGTCGGCATAGCCTTCAAGGATGGTACAAACATTCATGGTGTGCTGCTCTGCATTAGAGAAAATTAGTATGTCATGCAGATATACCACTAAGTACTGGTTCAGCACATCCCAAAACCACATCACTGATGAAGTGGAATGTGGCAGGTGTTTGTGTCAACCAGATAGCATTCCGAGATATTCAAAGTGGCCATACCTGGTTTGAAAAGCAGTTTTCCACTCATCTGCTGCTGTAGTGTGTACCAGGTTTTAAACTCCTCAGACATCCAGGTTGGTGTGTACCTGGGCAGCACCCACATGGCTGAACATCTTGGGGATGAGTAGAAGTGGATAGTGATCCCTCATTGTGATTTGGTTCAGAGCCCTGTAATGCACACACTCAGAGGCTTTCATCCTTCTTTTAATAATAGTAAGTAATAAGTACCAAAGTCCTGGTGGATGAGGTGGATTGTGAATAAATCCCTTAGTCAGGTATCTTGATGGTAAGCCCTGAGGGAGGTTAGTGTGGATTCTGACATGGCATAAATGTACCCAAATGGAATCTTTTCCCCTGTTGAAATTTTATGGGCCAGAGTACTTCAGGTATGGTGGCAGGGAGTCTGAGTTCTTTTTTTCAAATACATCAGCATAATCATTGTATTGGGAGGGGGGTTGGAGTTTGGTATCCGCTGGCTATCTGGCCAGGACGAGTATTATATCACTTGGTCCCTAGGAAACAGTGCTCTTGGGGTCCAGCAGTGCTGTTGGCAGAACTCTCAGGGGAAGCTGACCTTCAGTATCCCCCCACTGGATGTGTGGATTATGGCAGACCAGACCAACCAGAAGACAGCCAGACTCAGAAGAAAGCATGGGGAGAATATGGCATTGAATTGCAGTGTCTCCCTATGCCTTTGGATGTAGCTTCCAAGGACACAGCTTCCATGATCACAGGTGCAAAGGACAAGAGGGATCCGTCAATTGACTACCATATCTGGGCGGATTTTGCCTCTAGTGGAATCTGAAGGTTTAGGGCTACTTCATTGTTGAGGAAGTTATCTGCGGTATCTGAGTCAATAAATGGTCACTGCAGGAGAATTTGTTGGAGGTGCCCATGTACACAAAACTTGACTAGAACTTTGTGGTGCAGTATCGCTTGCCAGGAGTTGCATTCCTGCCAGGGCCATGGTTTGGGACTCAGAGGTACACTTTGTGGGGACACCCAGGCTGGTCCCCCTTAACCTGCCTGGGTTGGATCATTTCACAGTTCCCTTTGGGCTGCACTTTGCTTGGGACAACCAGAGATGGCATGGCCTGGCTCCTCAAAGTAAAAACACAGGTTGAGATGTTGATGTTGCTCTTTTTCCTCAAGAGTGAATTGCCAGCAAGCCAGGTCTACCTGCATAGGCTTAACCTGTGCAGCTGGTCTTGATAACTGAGGGCATGGTTGTATCAATTTGCTTCTCTCCTCTCTCCATTCCTGCAATCAATTATTGATCTGGATAGTGAAATCAGTAAAAGTGTCCAGGTATACTAGGGTCTCTATCCAGGCCAACTCATCCTCGAATTCCTCTCACAGGTCCCCCCAGAACTGCTATTCTTGGGCTACCTCATTCCAGGCTATATCTGATGTGAGCCAATAAATATATGCTGCACAGTAGGTGGCTGTACCTTGCCCCTGCTGGAGATTATGCAGGTCTGTTTCCATGGAATGAGCACAGTTGGGATCATTGAAGATGGTAGATGTCACTTGCTGGAAGGCACCCCAGTTAGACAAAACTGGACTATCAGTATCAATAATGCTTCTCAAGTCAGGAAGCTGACTACCAGGCCTACCTTGGCCACTTCAAAGGACTACATCTGCGGGTGAAGCAGGAACTGAAGGCTAAACTGATTCATGACATGTTGGGGGATCACCGTTAAAGCACTCCAGCAGGGTCATGAGGAGCGCAGGCTTGGGGGTGTGTGCAAGAGGTCAAGTCTGAAGCGCAGCATTCCCAGTGCAAAGTTGGAGCATTTGCTTCTGCAACTCTGGTTTCCAGCAGCCAGCTCCACAGCTGCCTGTATCGCTTGGTTGTCTGCCTGAAGGTGTGATGCCGGCACCCCTTGGGACAGTAGGAGCTCCGCTGGGTCTGTGCTTGGCAGAACCAATCCCTGCAAGGGGTTAAGGATGTGAGCAAGCTGTCAGGACTGGGACCTGGGTGGTCTTACCCAGTAATTAGAACAAGGTTCATAGGCTTAGTGGTCTGAGAGAGTCCAAGCCAGGGGTCTGAGCCAGCATCAGGAATAGGGATCAAGCAAGAGTGAAGGGATCAACCAGGGATCAAGCAGGGTCCTATGCAGCAGCCAGTCAGGAAGTCTCTATTAGTTGCTCAGACAACTTTCTACGCCTCCTTCTGGCTTACGTAGGCCAGTCGGGCCAAATGGTGGGGCTGATCATTGTCCCCAGTCAGGATCTTTGTGGGTGATGCCTCTTGGAAGGGTCAGAGTTCTGCTACCCCTTACCTCCAGTAGTTCTGAGTGGGTGGCCAGGATGTGAGGGCTATCTGGGAACCTATGGGCCCAGCTTTGAGACTCATAGACCCTTACATTTAGGGTCCTAAATGCCTAAGTCACTTAGGTGCTTTTAAAAAAAATCAACCCAGTGTCTGAAAGAATTTCTCAGTCACATGTGGTCAAGGAGCACAATATTTTCAAACAGAGATATTGCTTGTAGACCACCATCTGGCAAAGCATTTAAGCATGTGCTTAAGTACACTGCTGGGTGAGGGCTTTGGAAATTACCTTGGGTGAAATGCAGAAATGGGAATTGGACTGGTTAAGAAAACCTGCTCTTTAGTGCTTTAGATGTTCACCTTCCGGAGCATTTTATTAAATGCAGTAAGGGTTATTTCCAAGTAAACTGATTAGATAATTGCCTAACAAATGTCAAGGCAAGTACTTGGTACCTGCCACACAGTGCATAGACCAAAAATGCTGGTAAGAAAAGGCTTTGTGAAAGCAGATTCAAATATTTAAATAGCTTTAAGGGTGTCTGACCAAACAGTGAAATGTGTCTGTTGCCTCAAGATGAAGGAGGAAACAGAAGTATCTAATCCCTGCTTGGGAGAGCAGGCTGACCTCATGCATGCCATGGCAATTCTCTACAGTCCTTTCATTTTGTTTCGTCTTAGTGAGTATATTACAATGGTGGCCCTTTATGTCTCCTTACATAAAGCACTTTATAAATTCAAGCTGTTGCTAATGTGATTACTGCATGTATGGGCAAACAAGGAGTGGTTTCTTATCCCCACATTTAAATTCTGTGTACCATTTCCTCCATTTCATTTACATGCCGGTAAGTGTCTTTGTAATTCTTCAGTTCTTTTATCAGGTACATGAAAGACCTATAGCAAAAAATCATATGCAACTTATATAAAACCTCTTTAGTGAGTTAAATCTGAAGGCAGAAGTATCAATGATGATTAAGGAACAGAAAGGAAAGAGCACATTTCCTTTTTTTCTCCTAGAATAATACAAGTATCATACCAATTGAAAAGAAAATTTGCACAGTTGTAGTGTGTTGCATGATCTTTTTCTGCACTTCAACAAACAAAGAGGAAGAGTATTTTCCTAATCACTGGAAAGTAAAACTGGTTGTCTGTTGGTTGATCTGTGATGCCAGTGTATTTCTGTGATACAATATAATGTTTTCTCATATTATGCAAAGCCCATCTTGATGTCTGGTTTCTCAAAAGAATTTCTGTGCTATCATATTGCTCAGCTTCCAGTTGAATTACTTCCTGATCAGGATCCCAAATCTCTTTATAACTTCATTTTTATGTGATGGCCACTTGATTAGCCACTGCAAAACTGATCACTTTTTTTGAAATGTATAAAGCAGAGAATTTATTTTGGGGCATTATATACTGGCAACAGTGCTATCAGCTAGAGTTGGTTTCTCTCAGCAATGTTATTTTCAAACAGTCTAAAAGCTGCTAAGCATTTCCTCCACACAATTCAAAGTGCAGCTTCATAAATAATAATAATCAGATCTCTCAGTACTGGAAACTTTTCTTGCTTGTGACAGAAATCTTCTGCATTCACACTGAAATTGGTAAAATGGGTCAGGCACATGAATGCCGAGCATAGATCAAAGTAAAAAGTAAGAGTTTATCTTTTTTTAACCAGTTAAATGGGCACTCACCATTTTTGCTCTGTAGGTTTTGATAGCTATGCACCTGCTTCTCCATCTTTTCACATTTTTTTGAAAAATTAACCAAGATGTCCAGAAAGTACCTTAGTCAAATAATAACAAAATCATATGAAAGATTCCCACGTGCTAGCATGTGATCCCAGAAAAGTTATCCTAGATTTT
Source organism: Dermochelys coriacea (assembly GCF_009764565.3). Lineage (NCBI taxonomy): Eukaryota > Metazoa > Chordata > Testudines > Dermochelyidae > Dermochelys > Dermochelys coriacea. The sequence goes on along the minus strand of NC_050068.2, from coordinate 319,065,421 downwards.
CCTTACTCAAAGTAAGGAAAAAAGGGAGAAGCGCGGGTCAAAGGGATGTTGTTATTGGTTAAAGTATATACAGTACTTTCAATATAAAGCACTCCACACTGTAAGTTATTTGATTGTTTTACATTAAGAAGTCTTTCATTGTCAAAAGAGCAAACATGTAGAATCCCCTCAAATACTTTGGGCCTGATCCACATCCGATGTAGATTAGTGTAGCTCAATTGACTCTAATGGAGTGCTGATTTACAACAACTGAGGATCTTGCCCTTTGTCTGTAGCCACCACAATATAAACACATTTTTTATAGGAGAGAGGAGGCTTAGGCTGTTGTAAGTAACATTGCATTGTTATGTTGCTGTAAGTTAAGTATATTGTGTTATAATTTTATGGTTTTTATATTTTCTTTAAAGATCACAGCAAAGTAAGACAATATTTGAATGGCACTGTATGAGAACATTATAGGCCCATTATTCAATGAGGGGGGGAAGACAATAATAGAAAATGTGGAAATGGCAGAGGTGCTTAATGACTTCTTTGTTTCAGGTTTCACCAAGAAGGTTGGTGGTGAATGGACATCTAAAATAGTGAATGCCAGTGAAAATGAGGTAGGATCATAGTCTAAAATAGAGAAAGAACAAGTCAAAAATTACTTAGACAAGTTAGATGTCTTCAAATCACCAGGGCCTGACAAAATGCATCCTAGAATACTCAAGGAGCTGACTGAGGAGATATCTGAGCCATTAGCAATTATCTTTGAAAAGTCATGGAAGACAGAAGACATTCCAGAAGACTGAAAAAAAGGGCAAATATAGTGCCCATCTATAAATATAAAAAGGGAATTAAGGACAACCCGGGGAATTACAGACCAGTCAGCTTAACTTCTGTACCCAGAAAGATAATGGAGCAAATAATTATTTGCAATTTGCAAACACCTAGAAGATAATAAGGTGATAACTAACAGTCAGCATGGATTTTTCAAGAACAAATTGTGTCAAACCAACCTCATAGCTTTCTTTGACAGGGTAACAAGCCTTGTGGATGTGGGGGAGCAGTAGATGTGGTATATCTTGACTTTAGTAAAGCTTTTGATATTGTCTTGCATGACCTTCTCATGAACAATCTAGGGAAATACAACCGAGATGGAGCTACTATAAGGTGGGTGCATAACTGGTTGGAAAATCATTCCCAGAGAGTAGTTATCAGTGGTTCACAGTCATGCTGGAAAGGTATAATGAGTGGGGTCCTGCAGGGAGCGGTTCTGGGTCCGGTTCTGTTCAATATCTTCATCAATGATTTAGATAATGGCATAGAGAATACACTTATAAAGTTTGCGGATGATATCAAGCTGGGAGGGGTTGCAAGTGCTTTGGAGGATAGGATTAAAATTCAAAATGATCTGGACAAAGTGGAGAAATAGTCTGAAGTAAATAGGATGAAATTCAATAAGGACAAATGCAAAGTACTCCACTGAAGAAGGAACAATCAGTTGCACATATACAAAATTGGAAATGACTGCCTAGGAACAAGTACTGTGGAAAGGGATCTGGGGGTCACAGTGGATCACAAGCTAAATATGAGTCAACAGTGTAACACTGTTGCAAAAAAAGCAAACATCATTCTGGGATGTATTAGCAGGAGTATTGTAAGCAAGACACAAGAAGTAATTCTTCTTCTTCTGTGCTAATTAGGTCGCAGCTGGAGTATTGTGTCCAATTCTGGGTGCCGCATTTCAGGAACGATGTGGACAAATTGGAGAAAGTTCAGAGAAGAGCAACAAAAATGATTAAAGGTCTAGAAAACATGACCTATGAAGGAAGATTAAAAAAATTGGATTTGTTTAGTCTGGAGAAGAGAAGACTTGACAGGGGATATGATAACAATTTTCAAGTATATAAAAGGTTGTTACAAGGAGGAGGGAGAAAAATTGTTCTTCTTAACCTGTAAGGATAGGACAAGAAGCAATGGGCTTAAATTGCAGCAAGGGCGGTTTAGGTTGGACATTAGGAAAAACTTCCCAATTGTCAGTGTGGTTAAGCACTGGAATAAAATGCCTAGGGAGGTCGTGGAATCTCTATCATTGGTGATTTTTAAGATCAGGTTGGACAAACACCTGTCAGGGGTGGTCTAGATAATACTTAGTCCTGCCTTGAGTGCAGGGGACTGGACTAGATGACCTCTCTTGATCCCTTCCAGTTCTATGATTTCTATAGTGGTATGCCAGCTCTGCTTTAGTTAAGGATGTTTAAAGGATGACATTTCTAAGTATACTAAAATCTGCATGCTTAGTTGGATTGTCTTGACGTTTGCTATAATTCATAGAGGTGTGTGGTTTAGGGTTTGTGATCCAAATTTGGGGTCATTTGACCAAATTGTTCCTGAAATACAGCCCCCTGAAAAAAAACAAAATTTCATAAAGTCCACAGATTCTACCAATTTTTAGTGTGCACCTAGGCCTCAAACCAACCTTAAATTTGCCCTCTTTGATCAATACCCCAATATTCCCATAATGTGCATACTCACACTCGCCTTTGCAGATTCTGTAGAGTGCTCAGGGAACAGACCAAATGGCTACAGTAGATCAGAATCTAATACCTTTGCTTTGCTAAGGCAAAACTTTTCCTTAAGTGGAGTATACTGAACAGGAGCTACCTACAACTGCCCTACGCTCACACATTTAGCCTACTTCACAGAAACACCATGAAACTTGTTAAGTTTTACAACCTCTTCACCTCCTTTTACAACCTTTTCAGTGTAATGCACAGGATGCCAATTAACAGATACTTTCACTTACCCATCATTAAACTCCCAGACCTCATCTGGAATACTGTGTGCAGTTCTGGTGTCCCATGCTTTTAATAAAGATCAATTCAAACTGGAACAGGTGCAGAGAAGGGCTACTAGGATGATCCGAGGAATGAAAAACCTACCTTATCACAGGAGACTCAAAGAGCTTGGCTTGTTTAGTCTAACCAAAAGAAATCTGGAAAAGGAAGATATGAGTACTTTCTATAAATACAGCAGAGAGATAAATACCAGGGAGGGAGAGGAGTTTATGTCAAGCACCACTGTGGACACAAGAACAAATGGCTATAAAATGGCCATCAACAAGTTTAGGCTTGAAATTAGACAAAGGTTTCTAACCATAAGAGGACAGAAGTTCTGGAACAGGCTTCCAAGACTGAACTTGATAAGTTTATGGAGGGGATGGTATGATGAGACTGCCTACAATGGCATGTAGCTGATCTGTGACTGCTATCAGCAAATAAACCCAACTGCCTGTGATGGGACTCTAGACATGGTGGCTCTGAGTTACTACAGAGAATTCTTTCCCATGTATCTGGCTAGTGGGTCTTGCCCACATGTTCAGGGTCTAACTGATTGCCATATTTAGGGTCAGAAAGCATTTCCCCCTAGGTCTATTGGCAGACACCCTGGGGGGTTTCACCTTCCCCTGCAGCATGGGGCACAGGTCACTTGCAGGTTTAAACTAGTGTAAATGGTGGATTCTCTGTAACTTGAAGGACTTCAGTAACTAATTTGAGGACTTCAGTAACTCATCCGAAGGCCTGTTACAGAAGTGGGTGGGAGATCTGTGGCCTGCGATGTGCAGGAGGTCAGATTAGATGATCATGACAGTCCCTTCTGGTCTTAACGTCTAGACCATTCTCACATTCCACCTCGCTGCTGAAAAGCTCTGTGGCAAGAAGACCCCTGTGCACTACTACTGACCCAGCCCACACAACTCAGTGCTGACATGAGGCATACTGGATCTCTCAAGGTATACGTGCTCCTCTTTTCTCTGGTCATACATTGCGGAAGGGGCAGGGAGAGGGGCTCAGCTCCTCTCCACTCCGTAGAGAAACAGGACGTCTCAGATCACTTCACATCACAATCTGCTCCAACTAATCTCTTCACCATTCAGTACCTTTACACCTAACACAGTAAACACAACTAGAGTGCATACAAATGGTTTCCAGTGGCTATTTTCAGTGTTAGGCAGCAGAGTTCAGGTTGTGTTTGAAATACCTTAACTCTTCATTTCCTTTGTTTTCAGAGGTTTGATTTTGTGAACTCGATGTTCTGGAAGAGCAGAAGATACCACTGGCAGGGCTGGCCCTAGACCAAATGGCACCCCAGGTAAGGAGCATCTTCACTGCCCCCATCCATTTGTTAAACTTTTGAATACCTTACTGCACCCTTAGCCCAGTGTCCCCTCAAGCCAAGCACTCTACACAGTTGCTTGGGTCACCAGCCCCAACATTGAGCCCTGACCACTAGGCAACATTAACTGTCCATTAACAAAGTTTTTTGTATGTGAATTACAAGCTATGTTTATTCAGTACTTTATGATTATCTTTCTATACTTGTTCATTTTATGAAGGTTTTCTTCTAATGAACATACTATGTACATATCTGCTTTTTAGTAGTAATATAAAATGCAACACTGTCCCTGTAGCTTTACAACCTATCTCATTTCATGAAAATAATGCACTATGTCAATTTATCTGGAATATCATTCTTACTTGAGGTGTTGAAGTAGGGTGACCAGACATCCCATTTTTAAAGGGACAGTCCAATATTTAAGCCCTCCTGCAGGCATCCTGACTTTTTCTTTAAAAATGGGCAAATTGTCCCATATTTTCTGTCTCCCCACATCAGTACTGGCAGATCCTGCTGCTGGCCAGATCTCTGCTCGCCAGCTGCCCACCTACCAGCGGTAAGTGTCGGAGGGAGTCCAGTGACCGACAACTGGGTGCCCAAGGCTGGTGGTAGGGCAAAGCTGCAGCTCACGGGATCAGCCGATGCTCCTGCTGGTCCATCAGCACAGCCCCCACTGCGTGCCAGCTGTCAGCCAGCAGGGCCCCCCCATCCTGTTTCTGTCCAGCACGGGCTGCGCACTACAAGCTGTGGTGGCTAGTGAGTGTGGGTAGGTGCCAGGCGGTGGCCAGTTATGTGTCGCCTCTGCTGCCCACCCATCAGCCCTTTATGTGCTCCTCCTCTCCCTGCTTTGCCCCTTCACCCCCCCCAACCCCGCTGCTCCTCCATATCCACCCTCTGGCAGGCCGTGTCCCGCTCCCAGCGCTGTGCGGAGAACCAACCCCTGGTTGGAGCGCTGACCTCACAAACAGCCTGGCCAGCAGCCTCCTTCCTTCTCCCCTGGCCTCTAGCCGGGCCGGCACCTGGGAAAGCCAAAGTTCCTCTGGCCTGGTGCATTGGCCAGGAGGAGCCGAGCCCTGTGCCTGCCACAGCCCCAGCACTGGCACAGGGAAGACTCTCCGCCCCTCAGCTAAGCTCTGGAGTGGTGGTAGAGAAGTGATTTCCAGCCTGTTTGTGCCCTAACACTGTAGGCTCCAAAGCAGCCCCCTGGGCAAGGGATTAGCACCCTCTTCACCTGCCCCCCATTACCCTGGGTCCTGCTTCCAAGGAGTGCAGGGCTGCTCCATCCCTAGGCACCCTTCCCTGCTGAGCCACCTCTCTGGCCAGGTTCGCTGAAGCCCTGCAGTCAGGTTCCCTGGGCCCTGGTGCACAATGCATCCTTAGGGCTTAACCCCTTCCTGCCCATGCTGTAGCCGGGGGTGGGCGGGAGAGGAGGGAAGGGGGGACAGGAGTCATCTGCGTTATGTCAATTGCCACCACTAGCCTGGAGGTGTTAGCTACTTTTCCACACAGTGCAGGTAGGAAAGGACAAGCTGCTTCCAGCCACAGAGGGTGGAGGAGTGGGGGGAGAAGAGTTCTGCAAAGACATGGGCCAGGTCATCCCTCCCCCACCTCCCCGTCACTGGAAGCAGCTCCTGTCCCTTCCCTCCTGTAGTGCTGAAAGGCTACTGCTGGCTACATTCTGATGTGAACCCTGGCAGAAATCTGGGGAGGGGGGCATGTGACCCTGTGTGCCCCGCCCACCCAGGTTGCTTCCAGGTACCAGGGGAGGTGGGTCCATCCTGGGGGCCCAGCCAGTCATGGAGGGCAGAGAGTGCCGGGCAGGAAGGGGAGAATTGGTCACTCCCCGTGTGAGAGAGATGTACAGGAGTGTGTCACCTCTTCCCGTGTGGGTGTTCAGGTGTGTATCTCACCCCTTCCCATGTGAACCCTAAAGCCTTAAAGATAAGGTAAATAAAAAGAAACCAACTATGCAGGATTTCTTCTTAACAGGGGCTCAGTCAGCTTGATGTTAATTTGAACATTTGTACTGCATAGTTCTGATTGATTGTCATTGAACTCGCTTGAATATGAGTAATTTTATCAGGTGTCCTGTATTCAGCATAGGGAAATATAGTCATCCTCTGTTGAAGTTACACTCCTTATTCTCTCTGTATTTTTCTGTTTTCAACCTTTTGTCATTTAATGGAGGTGTGGACCCTTTTGGGTGCGACCCCCAAGGGTCCATGGACCACAGGTTGAAAACCACTGTTCTACATTGAACATAATGTAATTGACTCATTTCATATTGCAAACATTGTAAATTTAGGACTAAATCAACTTACAACGTTTGTTTTTCCTTTCAGTATTTCATTTAGGCCCTAATTCAAAGCCCACTGAAGTCACTGGAGGCCAGATTTTTTATGCTATTTCAGGGGTCAGCAACCTTTGGCAGGCGGCCCATCAGGGTAATCTGCTGGCGGGCCATGAGACATATTGTTTACATCGATCATCTGCAGGCACCGCCCCACGCAGCTCCGAGTGGCTGTAGTTCACCGATCCCGGCCAATGGAAGCTGCAGGAAGTGGTGCGGGCCGCAGGGACATGCTGGTTACCTCTTCCCGCAACTCCCATTGGCTGGGAACAGCGAACCGCAGCCACTGGGAGCTGCGGGGGGTAGTGCCTGTGGACAGTCACCATAAACAAAGTGTCTCGCGAGCGGATTACCCTGATGGGTAGCGTGCTGAAGGTTGCAGACTCCTGAGCTATTTTGTTGTCTAAATAAGAAGATAGAAATGTAGTGGGATTTTAAAAGCACCCAGGTGCTTAGATCTCATTAAAATCAATGAGACTTAGGAGCCTAGGCACTCAGGAAATTTTGAAAATCCCTCTAGGTGCCTATCTGCACCTTTGGGTGCCAAAATACCTTTAAAAATTGGGCTCTGAGAGACTTCCATTGGATGGGCCCTTTAGAAAAAAGTATCAAATGAGGGCCTCATCTTACAAGGGGCTGATTACTTTATTCAAGGGACTGGAGACAGATTTTTAAAGGTCCCTAGCCACATGTAAATACCTTTGAAAATTTGGGCCTGGGTGTCCACGAATCCCTTGAATCAAAGACTCAGCACTTCATGGAATCGTGCTGTTATATATCAAATAAATTGCTTGTGGCACCTTAGAGACTAACAAATTTATTAGAGCATAAGCTTTCGTGAGCTACAGCTCACTTCATCGGATGCATTCTTTTTGCGAATACAGACTAACACGGCTGCTACTCTGAAATAAATTGCTGTGTCCATGAACAAGGAACTAATTTTACCACTGATCTTAATATTTAAGGGCCAGATGCTAGGATAGGGACCCGTTTCTATATCTTCGTTTTAAAACTTTTGAAAGCAGCTTTCAATGGCTGATGTCCAAGAATAGGTTGGTGCTCTGCATAAAAATCAAACTGATACATAAACAGTTACACAGCATCATCTGGTTAGATGCTATATTGAACATGTTGCGTGGAATTTTAATCTCACATTTTGCTTTATATTTGATGATCATTTCATGGCTAAAACCTGACTGAAACATTTTGAAAATGTCTCTGTGAGTCTCTAAACAGAAACAAGCAGCATTCACAAGAGACTCCACCAATGTAAAGGCTGGCCCATTTCCAGTTGGATACTGAAACTGTTCACCTTATAATTCTTATTTATTATAATAAATGTTTTGTAGGGGGAATGTCAATAGTTAATAAGTCCTGAATATTGCCATAAAAGGATTGGCTTAGAGATCTCATAAGTGATTTGGGTTGGAGCTTAATCGCGTAAAAATTGGAGACATTATTCAGAAACAAATTGAATCACTATAAAATGATGTAGCAAGGACAAGGGTAGCTATATGACAGACTCAGAGGCTACTCTAAAGCTGCCAACATAATTGTCTGAGGAATCTGCCAAGGAGACAGATGCTGCTGATGGAAAATAATGTTCCATTCTTTGGCATCTGGGTCTAGTGATGGCCTACCAAAGACAAGCACAACTGAGACTGTATTCCTTTGCCTTGCAGAATGCTATTTCATAAATACCATGCAACTGGTACTGCAGTCCCTTCTCAGTCCTCACTCAGGTGAACTCCCAATGGATTTCTGCAGTCGGCAGAAATGGCTGCAGAGTTTGACCCTATATTTGCATTATAAATCAATCAATCTCTTATATCAATCCAAAACATACAGAATACACATTGGAATGCCTACAGATCCTGGAACCTATGGCTTTGAGTCTGAGAGGTAATGGTTTTAATGGAAAGCATGGCTACATAGCATGTCCCCCCAGTACAGAAGGGATGTGGACAAATTGGAGAGAGTCCAGCGGAGGGCAACGAAAATGATTAGGGGACTGGGGCAATGACTTATGAGGAGAGGCTCAGGGAACTGGGATTATTTAGTCTGCAGAAGAGAAGAGTGAGGGGGGATTTGATAGCAGCTTTCAACCACCTGAACGGTAGTTCCAAAGAGGATGGAGCTAGACTGTTCTCAGTGGTGGCAGATGACTGAACAAGAAGCAATGGTCTCAATTTGCAGTGGGGGAGGTTTAGATTGGATATTAGGAAACACTATTTCACTAGCAGGGTGTTGAAGCACTGGAATGGGTTACCTAGGGAGGTGACGGAATCTCCATCCTTAGAGGTTTTTATGGCCTGGCTTGACAAAGCCCTGACTGGGATGATTTAGTTGGTGTTGGTCCTGATGTGAGCAGGGTATTGGACTAGAAAACCTCCTGAGGTCTCTTCCAACCTTAATATTCTATGATTCTATGATTCTATAACATCAGTGCTGTTCTCAACTCTAAAATGGAGGAGGTCTGAACTGGGGTACACTCATATCTTTGTGCTTGAGTTCATATCTGAGCCTCTCCTTTTGGAAAACAAGGAAGAAATCTTCTTGAGAACCTGTTATAGAGCAGTGGTTCTCAAACTAGGGCCGCCGCTTGTTCAGGGAAAGCCCCTGGTGGGCGGGGCCAGTTTGTTTACCTGCCGTTTCTGCAGGTTCGGCCGATCGTGGCTCCAACTGGCTGCGGTTCGCCGCTCCAGGCCAATGGGGGCTGCAGGAAGCAGTGCGGGCTGAGGGATGTGCTGGCCGCCCTACCTCCTTATTCACATACCTACTAGTCTTGTGAACCTGGGGGGCTTCACAGCTCCCCGCCACACCCTGCGGCATGTCCAACCACACAATTTTTACATCTGAAAAAAGTTCAGGATCTACCCCAAGTCCCTTGTAGCTCTAAGGATTAAAGCAATCCCTTTACATGTTCCGAAATAATTTTCCCCAAGGTGCACCAAAGTTATATCTGGTGCCTGCTCATGGGTCCCCACAAGGTACATAAGTGGAATCCACTGGTCCCATAACATGCCCCTCCTTCCATGTCAACTCAGGACTGCTTCATCATTAAGCCCAAGCTGTGAATCCTTAAGCAACCTGAACACCCTCCTATGTCCAAAGTAAACAATACTGTGCCTGCAGATCCACACTGCCATCTTCCTGGCCCATTTGCCAGTGTCTGGAATGAAAACATAACAAAATTAATGCTGACTCTCCATCTGGGTCTCACGTACATACTATATGCTTCCAAATACCAATGCCCAATTGCCTAAATGCCCCAGACCCCAAACCTACTTTTGCAAATGCTTTTGCCACCTCAATCCTGAATGAGTGAAAACCAAATTCCTGAACTGGGAAACCCAATCTTGTTAGTCCCCATCTCAACATTGTGACAAACTGGTATGTTGTGAGGGGACTCCCATCACTGTGCATAAAGAGGGGCCCATCCTTCCCCGGTCAAAGCCTCCACAGTGCAGACTCAGGGCTCACCAGCCTCCCATAAGATAATGGATTCACCATGGGCTCCTTGATCCATCTTTGACTCTCACACATTTAATAAAGCTGCTTGTCCCCCATAGTGTGTATCCTGCAGTTCCAAAGCCCTTCCAGACGAATTGATATGGGATCCAGGCACTAGCATGCTGATCATAAAAGCTCCAAGAAATGCTACCAGAAACGCTGCCTTGAACAAGGCCATCTCCTATCCACTATAACATATGTTCCCATGGATCCACACCAGATCTGCACCAGATCCACAAGCATATTAGCTGTGAAGGGATGTGTAGCCTACCTGGGGCCAGCGCTTCGCAACCACCCTAGTAGAAACCTTCAACCTTAGAAACCACTTCAAGGATGTGGGTTCAACTTGATGACAAACATAAGGGCTGATATGTGACTGGAGATAGTTGAGGACTCCAGGCAGACTGCAAACAGCATCATGTACTGCAGTACCCGTCCCTCTGTAATGGGCCATATTGATGACTGGCCTTCCAAATCCTGAAATTGCACAAAAATCATTAAAACTTCTCATAGTTCTGCCATTTTCATGGAGCCACCAACCTCTGCACTACACTGACAATCATCATACACCAAGAGTTCCATAAACCTAGCAGCACCCGCTCGGGTTCCTTGCTGGCTTCTGGTGCCAGCTCCCAAAATCTGTCCATCTCAAAAAAGAGGCAATGCATCTTCTATGCCATTAGCAACCCTGGGCACATGCTTGGGAAAGAAACAGATGTTAAGGCTTAAAAATTGTAGCACACATGCTCTTACCAAACTCATGGCCCTGTGTGATCTGGAAATTTGGTGACTGATAACATGCACCACCACCATGTTGTCACACCAGAAACACACCCTTTTATTAGCAAACTCCATTCCCCAAATGACCACTGCAACCAAAATGGGGAAAAGATTCCAGAAATGTCATGTTGTGTACTATCCCTTTTTGCATGCAGGTGGAGGGCCATTGCTGTGTTCACTGCCTGCCTTGGTAAAACCCACAGCTCCCAGAGCAGCTGAGTGGATTTTTAAATCAGCCTCCAGTAATCTTTCCTCTCATCATAACACCACACCATTGAAGTGGCTCAGAAACTGCTCCCACACCTCCAAATCCTCCTTTATCTCTCTAGTAACTCATATAAAATGGTGAGATCTTGCTATGCCTGTGGTGGCCACTGCCACCCAGGCACAAAATGCCTGCCCCTCAGCCAACACCCAACAGGCAATGTTAAGGTGCCCAATAATAGACTGCAGCTCTCAGAGTATAACTTTCTTGGCCTCTCCTAAGCAAGCCCAGTAGCATCTGAAGTTTATCCTGAGGTGTCGCGATATGCCAGTCCTTGTGTCTAGTTCTATTCCCAAGCAGGTTAATGTAGTGGAAGGTCCATCTGCTTTTTACCCCAGCTTTTTACAAGGGCCTGAAAGGTGTCCAACAGGTAAACATACTTATCCTACTTCACCCTGCCGGCAAACAATCATCTAAATAATGCACTATTTGCTGTAATCCAGCTTCCCACATCATTGCCCAGCATAGTGTTGTATGAAATGTTTCAAATTCTGAACAGGATATTGCACATCCTCTGGCACAGCTTTACCAAACAAAATTGTCCCTCAAAAGAGTGAAGTCCAAATAGGCACTGGCAGCAGTCCAAAAGCAGACTGGCTATCACACTTAGCCATCGTTGCCCAGGACCACAAGACCTGAGCATGCACACAGCTTCATTAATGGAGGAACAGCACACAGAACACAAAGCTGGGTCTGTTCCATCACTAGTTGAGCTACCCCATCCATGTGACAGGTGATGAATCAATATTTATCTAGAGCCTTTTTAGGGACCAAGCCTAGGGAAGAAACCCACAAGTTCTGAATAGGTAATTGATTGAATGGCCCTGCTACCCTATTCTCATTTAATTCCAGTGTAATCTTTTTCTTTACAATATGGCCCATCCTCACCAAGGATTTCAAATTTGTAGACATCACGTGACTTGTTTTCCCTGTAAGGAGGATCCTAAACCCTACACTAAACCCTTTCCACAAATATGCCCTATTTTCTTTGTTTGGGTAATCCCAAAGGAGCACCCTTAACATCTCCAGTTTAACTGGGAATGGTCCAACCCACTGCTTTCAGCTCACTCCCCATCCCTGCTTGTGTTCTGTCTTCCATATCCTGCTCCTGCCCCTGCAGGCAGCACTTGACCTACCTGCATCCTGTTCCCCCACTGCAACCTTCCCTTACAGCCCTGGCAAGAAAGAGCTGTATGGGCCCCAAAGCACATCTGGCAAGATTGCCTGAATTTACAGATGATGCAAAAATAACTGCTTTCATTCAATGACCAGTAAATATTGTTCCATGACTCAGGCCTCTGCCAGGCTTGCTGTGGAATGAACAGGCCACTGTTCATATGGGCTCGGACCCCCCGCCAAGGCATCATCCATTCCAACCACAGTGTATGATGCAGTATGTACCACAGGATCCCAGTTTGTGTTGCCACCCTCAATCTCAACTGTCATAATTAAACCAAGCCATGCCTCCAAATGCATTATATGTCTTCCTGATTATATCCATATATTTAAACTGTGTTGGGCTTCTCTCTGGGTAAGCCTCGGCAATAACTCCAGCATAGATAAGGAAGGCAGCCTCCCAGTTTTCTCATGTTCTAGTGGCCCTAGTCCTTGGGCATTTCATTGCCCTACTTGCTCTGTCCTGGCATACCATCTGTCAGCACCTCCCTGAGCAACAATGATAATATATCTACATAGTCACCTTTCAGACTTTTATCCCCAGTACTACTGTGAAGGTGAACATCCATTGAGTCAGCCACCCCAGCATACCCATTCTCGAGACTGAACCTTGGGGCACCCTGAGTGCCCTGGTGCCCTCCAGCTACCTCTGAGCAATGACTCTATCCAGTCAGTTTGTAGCCGATTAGCAATCATACACAGTGTGTGTACCCCAGACATCTCTGATGCAGCTCCTAGGACTCCTAGTCCTTCCTCTGGCCTATTTATTACTCTGCTAGGTTCACCCTCCCTTCCCCACAAGTAAATCCTCAGAGGAAAAAAGTGGGCCAGACCCCTGAACTATACCAAGGTCCCACCTACAGACACCCATTGCTACATTAATGGCAGGGCTAACGTGAACACCCTGCTCCCGTAACTTCCATCTGGTGCTGATCATATTCACCCTGGCCATCAGTGTTGCCCTCCTTTCCTGAAATCTGTTGAATCAAATGTTTTGGCTCTGGGGAGCCCATTATACCTTGCAGTTATTTGGAAACTACCTCAGAAGCAACCACCCTGACCACTTGAATCAATTCTTTGCTGACTGTCCCACCCACAAGTGTAGCCAGCTCTCCCACAAGATTGTTTGCTTCCTGGATCCACCTCACTCCTCAGCCAAGGGGACTCCCTCTGATAACTGGACCTGGTCCAGAGGAAAGGGAGGTTTTCCCACTGGGCTTGCCCTTTATCAACTCCCTTCTCATCTAGTCCCTGGAGAATGACTCAGCATCACCATGCTGGCCTGCTCTGTCTCTGCAGCAATGTAATTGCCTCTCTACCCCCCACTCCCCCCCACCCCCACCACACTTTAAATGAGTATACCCCTTTCTTGGGCAAGCCAGAAAATGCCCTCCCTCCCTTTGATTAAATATGGTGTGGTCATTGGGGCTTCACTCACAACCAGGTGCAGCTCCAATTGTTCTATTGCCAAGGCAAGCGGAGTGATTCATAAGGACAACTGAGTTCCTATGAGGAGGTCTGGGCTGCAGTCTTGAAATTCTGTAGGCTTATAAGGGCACTCGACCATCATTTTACTCGGATTTGAGCATCAAAGTAGGGAGACAGCTGGTGATTGTTCAGGGCAGCTGTTCTCTTCCCGCTTTCCCTGCTGTCTAGTGGTCTTTAGAAATTATATTGTTTGTTAATAAATATATAATAAATTTGCAGCCACTTGGCTAAATCTGACAAAAAATCTACTACTTCTGCCCATCTTCATTAGGCCCCTGCCAGTTGAAATGTTGCATTAACATAGGCCAGGATTGGCAGGTGCATGGCTCAGCGACTCTGAAAAACCAGTCAAGTGTATTGGGCCACATCCTGAGCTCAGTACAGCATCTACAGCTCCCATAGACTTCAAAGTCCCTCTCCTTTCACAAACTCCGTTGAAGTCCTAATTTCAAACCCACAGTATTCAGCTGAATTCAGAATGAGGTAAAACAAGTGCACCTAGCCCTAGACAATAGTTAAATTCTATCAGTGCTTCGTGAATGGGTTGTTAAAAAAACAGTTACAAATTGCATCTACTCTCCATAAACATTTAATCAACTTATATTTAGATAATCAAATAAGGATCATCATCAGCATTCCTTTTATGTTTTGAAAGTTGAAAACAGTGATGTACCCACTTTGGCGTTTGAGGATCCAAATGACTGTTAAATTGTTTTGCACAGTTCATCTAATAACCTCCCTCTGATGTCTCCCTTGTACATGCCTGTGGAAGTTAATTCTAATTAGAATTGCTGTGAAACTGTTTGGCATATGTCTCATAAAATTCTTTGCCCTCTGCCCTCCTCCATACTTAATATTTCCTAATTAACTCTGAAAAGAAAATGAAAAAGAAGAGACTTGCATATCAGTTTTTACACAGACAAACATAGTAGAGGTCACTGCAGAGCACCCTCAAGAACTGCACTCATATACAATAATCAGTTAGCCAGAAAGGGAAATATTATCTTTGATATGATCTGAAAACGGATCTTCAGCTTCAAAGTCAGTGTCCTGCTGCTTAAAAATAGCTCAACTAGAACCAGCCAACTAATACTCTACAGTTCCTAATTTTGCTTTGAATTGCAGAGCTTTATGATGAAAGAGATGAATTTGGTGCTACTGAATCACTGAGTCCATATATGCATTATCAACCTAAACAGAGTGTGGCATCTACCCTGACACTTCTTAGATGAAGATATTCTTATGCATTTTAAGGACAAAACAGTGAATAAAGAAGCTACAGTGAAGGACTGACTAGGTGAATCACAATTAACCTTTCTGCACTGTGATAAGAGGAATTTTCTACATGTAGGTGTTAAAACAAAACTGAGTTTATTATTACTCACTATCACAATATTCTGACCACCCTTACCAAGTTTCTCAGTCTGCTGTTAAAATTAATTTCCTCTTGCCCTATACTACATTGCAAGATCTCCGGAGGCAGCGACTGTGTTTTTTTCTGTGTTTGTACAGCACCTACCACAACTGGGTCCTGGTTACATGACTCAGGCTCTTCAGTGCTACTGCAATACAAATTAAAAAATAAAAATGATAATAAACTAATAATAATAATATGAGCAAAACTAGTCTGTTTCTGGTCACAGCTGAAGTAGTTTTTGATTACATTGTATTGAAAGTTGCATTCAAACACCCCTGAGTTTGAACCTGATACAGTAATAAGATGGAAACAAGTGTATATCTTAAAATAATATATTTTGCAGGACTGATAGGATTTATTTGTGTTTTGTGGTGTTGTGCATAGGGTCTAGTTGTACTTTAATTACAGTGTTCTGCATTGATCAACAGGAACCACAGTTACCAGATTAACTTCCCACTCTGAGTAGAGGGAAAACTGTGGTGTATCAGAAACCACTGTGGGGTAACTGGGGTCAAATGTTGACATTTCAATAGTGATCACTATTTTTGTTTTTGTATGTACTTTTAGTTATATTTTCTATGGCGTATTTAATGCCACAGTATTAAAGGAGGGCTGGGTAGGGAAGGCTGTGCACCCACAAACAGCCTGGCCCCACCCCCTATCTGACCCCCATCTACTTCCCACCCTCTGACTGACCCCTCAGAACCTCCAACCCATCTAACCCCCCCACTTCCCTGTCCCCTGACGTCCCCCAAGACCCTTTGCCCCTTATCCAACCCCCGGCCCTGGCCTGGCCCCATTAACACACCGCTCAGAGCACTGTGTCAGAGCCAGACACGCTGCCACCATAAGCGCTGACTCTGTGGTTGCTCCTGGGCTAAAGCACCCACTGGCAGCTCCCTGCCCTGCTCCCCCACCCCAGCTCACCTCCACTCCGCTTCCTCCCCTGAGTGCGCCACCGCTCTGCTTCTCCCCCCTCCCTCCCAGGCTTGTCCAAGCCTGGGAGGGAGAGGGGAGGACGGAAAATGCTTTACCGCATTATATCCGAATTTGCATTATATCGGATTGCGTTATACCAGGGTAGAGGTGTAGTTCCTGAGGAAAGCTCATAGGAGGACTGGCTACAGCTGGGGAACCCTGCCAAGTTGTGAGAAGTTTTGTGCAGAGGCCCCTAGGCATATGAGGAAGAAACAGCATGGTCAGTGGGCCCAGAAGCAAGGGATTGACTTTGAGGGAGGTCCCCAGGAGCCGGAGTAGGACTCATAGGTGAGAAGGCCTGGTGGAGTAATACACTGCAGAGAGTTCTCTTACTGGAGACCTGACTTGAAGCTACAGGAGAAGATTTTGGGAAAAGAAGTGGATCTTGGAACTCTCAGGGAGCCCTGGAACAAGGATAAAGGAACTGGGACAGGGTAGTTAATGACTCTCGGGTGGGCAACCTGGGAACAGTGACCTGTGAATGGGATTGAAGGGCTGCTGCATTGTAACCTTTTACTTTGTGATTTTAAGAGGAACTGTTTTTACCAAGAGCAATCTGAGAATTGTGTCACTCTATATGAATACAAAGAGTTTGAGTATGCTGCTATAAGAGAATGTTCCTTTGCTTGGTCCATATTAAGGGGAAACTGAGGCAGGTACACTTATTCCATGGACTGCCACAGGAAGGTCCTTGAGGATGAGCCGTCCCATAGTAAATTCTATATGTACATAGAGGTCTGGCCAAATAGACCTCATGGTAAACTTATGGCCTTAATTTTAAAAAAAAGTATTTAGAAAATGCACTAGTGTTTGAGATTAGTCTGCAAAATAGTTGTTTTAAATAAATCCCTATCCCTAGCAGAGCATTAAACTATATTAGCTTTAACTATGTCTGACAACAGCTCCTCCAGTCAGTCCTACTTGAGACTAGCCTGTCTTACACTCTGCAGTGGGCAAGATCTCTGTCTTTCTTGAATTAATTCAGACTCTGCTACCCATGTTTCTCCAATGTATTCACACGATTATTCCAATTTGCATTAAAAAAAACACCAACATCCACTGATTTTTTTAAAACTATTAAAAATACTATTTCTAACAAAGGACTCTTTAAATAATATGGTCTGAATTACTCTTTTAAAATTCAGCTAGTACATCCAGGTTTTTATGCTCTCCTGATGTTTATGAGTCTCTTCAACAAGACAAAATATGACTATGCCATTTTAAGCCAGCTGAGATTCTGCCAAAATGCTTTGTGTGCATGTATTATTTTACTTTTTTAGTAACGTTAAAGGTTTGCTTTGAAATAGATAGAGACCTAGGCAGAGCTTACATCTAGTTTTCTAATTTTGTGATCATGTCCACTCTTGTTATAAGTCACTATTAGCGTAAAAGATTAATCTGTATCAATTTCATAGAATCATAGAATATCAGGGTTGGAAGGGACCCCAGAAGGTCATCTAGTCCAACCCCCTGCTCAAAGCAGGACCAAGTCCCAGTTAAATCATCCTAGCCAGGGCTTTGTCAAGCCTGACCTTAAAAACCTCTAAGGAAGGAGATTCTACCACCTCCCTAGGTAACGCATTCCAGTGTTTCACCACCCTCTTAGTGAAAAAGTTTTTCCTAATATCCAATCTAAACCTCCCCCATTGCAACTTGAGACCATTACTCCTCGTTCTGTCATCTGCTACCATTGAGAACAGTCTAGAGCCATCCTCTTTGAAACCCCCTTTCAGGTAGTTGAAAGCAGCTATCAAATCCCCCCTCATTCTTCTCTTCTGCAGACTAAACAATCCCAGCTCCCTCAGCCTCTCCTCATAAGTCATGTGCTCTAGACCCCTAATCATTTTTGTTGCCCTTTGCTGTACTCTTTCCAATTTATCCACATCCTTCTTGTAGTGTGGGGCCCAAAACTGGACACAGTACTCCAGATGAGGCCTCACCAGTGTCGAATAGAGGGGAACGATCACGTCCCTCGATCTGCTCGCTATGCCCCTACTTATACATCCCAAAATGCCATTGGCCTTCTTGGCAACAAGGGCACACTGCTGACTCATATCCAGCTTCTCGTCCACTGTCACCCCTAGGTCCTTTTCCGCAGAACTGCTGCCGAGCCATTCGGTCCCTAGTCTGTAGCGGTGCATTGGATTCTTCCATCCTAAGTGCAGGACCCTGCACTTATCCTTATTGAACCTCATTAGATTTCTTTTGGCCCAATCTTCCAATTTGTCTAGGTCCTTCTGTATCCTATCCCTCCCCTCCAGCGTATCTACCACTCCTCCCAGTTTAGTATCATCCGCAAATTTGCTGAGAGTGCAATCCACACCATCCTCCAGATCATTTATGAAGATATTGAACAAAACGGGCCCCAGGACCGACCCCTGGGGCACTCCACTTGACACCGGCTGCCAACTAGACATGGAGCCATTGATCACTACCCGTTGAGCCCGACAATCTAGCCAGCTTTCTACCCACCTTATAGTGCATTCATCCAGCCCATACTTCCTTAACTTGCTGACAAGAATGCTGTGGGAGACCGTGTCAAAAGCTTTGCTAAAGTCAAGAAACAATACATCCACTGCTTTCCCTTCATCCACAGAACCAGTAATCTCATCGTAAAAGGCGATTAGATTAGTCAGGCATGACCTTCCCTTGGTGAATCCATGCTGACTGTTCCTGATCACTTTCCTCTCCTCTAAGTGCTTCAGGATTGATTCTTTGAGGACCTGCTCCATGATTTTTCCAGGGACTGAGGTGAGGCTGACCGGCCTGTAGTTCCCAGGATCCTCCTTCTTCCCTTTTTTAAAGATGGGCACTACATTAGCCTTTTTCCAGTCATCTGGGACTTCCCCCGTTCGCCACGAGTTTTCAAAGATAATGGCCAAGGGCTCTGCAATCACAGCCGCCAATTCCCTCAGCACTCTCGGATGCAATTCGTCCGGCCCCATGGACTTGTGCACGTCCAGCTTTTCTAAATAGTCCCTAACCACCTCTATCTCTACAGAGGGCTGGCCATCTCTTCCCCATTTTGTGATGCCCAGCACAGCAGTCTGGGAGCTGACCTTGTTAGTGAAAACAGAGGCAAAAAAAGCATTGAGTACATTAGCTTTTTCCACATCCTCTGTCACTAGCTTGCCTCCCTCATTCAGTAAGGGGCCCACACTTTCCTTGGCTTTCTTCTTGTTGCCAACATACCTGAAGAAACCCTTCTTGTTACTCTTGACATCTCTTGCTAGCTGCAGCTCCAGGTGCGATTTGGCCTTCCTGATATCTTTCCTACATGCCCGAGCAATATTTTTATACTCTTCCCTGGTCATATGTCCAACCTTCCACTTCTTGTAAGCTTCTTTTTTATGTTTAAGATCCGCTAGGATTTCACCATTAAGCCAAGCTGGTCGCCTGCCATATTTACTATTCTTTCGACTCATCGGGATGGTTTGTCCCTGTAACCTCAACAGGGATTCCTTGAAATACAGCCAGCTCTCCTGGACTCCCTTCCCTTTCATGTTAGTCCCCCAGGGGATCCTGGCCATCTGTTCCCTGAGGGAGTCAAAGTCTGCTTTCCTGAAGTCCAGGGTCCGTATCCTGCTGCTTACCTTTCTTCCCTGCGTCAGGATCCTGAACTCAACCAACTCATGGTCACTGCCTCCCAGATTCCCATCCACTTTTGCTTCCCCCACTAATTCTACCCGGTTTGTGAGCAGCAGGTCAAGAAAAGCGCTCCCCCTAGTTGGCTCCCCTAGCACTTGCACCAGGAAATTGTCCCCTACGCTTTCCAAAAACTTCCTGGATTGTCTATGCACCGCTGTATTGCTCTCCCAGCAGATATCAGGAAGATTAAAGTCACCCATGAGAATCAGGGCATGCGATCTAGTAGCTTCCGTGAGTTGCCGGAAGAAAGCCTCATCCACCTCATCCCCCTGGTCCGGTGGTCTATAGCAGACTCCCACCATGACATCACTCTTGTTGCACACACTTCTAAACTTAATCCAGAGACACTCAGGTTTTTCCACAGTTTCGTACCGGAGCTCTGAGCAGTCATACTGCTCCCTTACATACAGTGCTACTCCCCCACCTTTTCTGCCCTGCCTGTCCTTCCTGAACAGTTTATAACCATCCATGACTGTACTCCAGTCATGTGAGTTATCCCACCAAGTCTCTGTTATTCCAATCACGTCATAATTCCTTGACATCACCAGGACCTCCAGTTCTCCCTGCTTGTTTCCAAGGCTTTGTGCATTTGTATATAAGCACTTGAGATAACCTGTTGATCGCCCCTCATTCCCAGTATGAGGCAGGAGCCCTCCCCTCACAGACATTCCTGCCTGTGCTTCCTCCCGGTATCCCGCTTTCCCACTTACCTCAGGGCTTTGGTCTCCTTCCCCCGGTGAACCTAGTTTAAAGCCCTCCTCACTAGGTTAGCCAGCCTGCTGGCAAAGATGTTCTTCCCTCTCTTCGTAAGATGGAGCCCGTCTCTGCCCAGCACTCCTCCTTCATGGAACACCATCCCATGGTCAAAGAATCCAAAGCCTTCTCTCCGACACCACCTGCGTAGCCATTCGTTGACCTCCACGATTCGACGGTCCCTACCCAGGCCTTTTCCTTCCACGGGGAGGATGGACGAGAACACCACTTGCGCCTCCAACTCCTTTATCCTTCTTCCCAGAGCCACGTAGTCCGCAGTGATCCGCTCAAGGTCATTCTTGGCAGTGTCATTGGTGCCCACGTGGAGAAGCAGGAAGGGGTAGCGAATTTGAACAAGCCTCTTCTCTTATAGCCTCTTTAGGAGAATTTATACCATCAGTGAATCTGACCCCAAAATCAGAACAAACAAAAAAATAAGAAAAATCAGCTACTAGTGTAGAAGGATGAAGTCAGGCTCGATTTCTTTTTCAGATGCAGAGGGGTCTTTGGAGAAGTTGCTGATACCTTAAGCAGCACTAGATCTTTATGTAGTTTTCTGCTCAACTATTCCCATGCTAAGAAGGGGAATTCTTTTTAGGATGCTTACACCTCTTCGTCTCACCAACCCCTTTACAGCCCTTCCACCCTTGCAAAAACAAATTTGAAAAAATGCATGGATTTCCTTCTGTATACATCAAACTGTAGAAGGGTTTCTAAAGAGTCCTAAGGAGAGGCAAGTTGATGCCACAGTATCCCCCCTCATTTTTGCACCCTCATCATGTTCTCTCCACATCAGGAATACAGAGTACAAAATGTTCCTTGCTCTGCAGAGCTTAAGTACTAGAATAGAGACACCACACAGCTTCTAGATAACAAGTCACAATGATAGCCAGGAAAGAGGGAGTATACCCAGGCACTCATTTAATCAGACACACAAAAAATATGTGATGCACACTAAAGGTATATAGCCAATTCCTCCCTGCCCTATAATAAATGACCATAGTGTATCATCTCAACCAATTTCTACCTCCCACCCAAATATTTGTAGGGGTTGGGGCCAGGTCCTCACTTATTTCTGTAGGATTGTGTGTTAGGTGTATGTGAAGGGGGAAATTCTATGTGATACTGGTCCATAGCTCAAACAACTTCACAAGTGATGTTTGGTTTTCTTACCTACGGGTGGGAAGGTGATTACTGGCCTTAGAATGGGAAATTAGCTTTAAACTTGACTACGGAATGTAAATGGCATAGATCCTCCACCAGTGTCAATCAGCATAGTTCTTTGAAATCCAATGAACTACACTAATTTACCCAGTTGAAAATCTGTCTCATTTACACAAACACATGTGTATGTATGTGCATAAGTATTTATATGTGTATTTGCTGCAATTTGTTATAAACCTCTCCTTCAGTTCTGAACTCTCTATACAAGGATAAAACCTTTATTCTGTTTCTGAAAGATGGTGCCTGAAGTATCACTAATAAAGTCACTAGTCACTAATAACAAATCAATAAAGTCATACTGCAGAGTTGATGTATTGCACTAATACATCATCAAGGTAATGTCTTTCCAAAATATATTGGTACTATTAATCAAAAATTTGTGCTACTGCTTCTACACTGTGCTAGATTTTTTCTGAAAGCAAAAACAAAAAAGAGAGGATACATTTTACATTTTGGAGGTGTGTGGGAGGACAGATATGTGCAAAACCAACAATATAATAAATTATGACAATGACAATTGACTTGCATTTATGCAGCTCTTTGTTGTCCAAATAGAAACCAAATTGCTTTACAAACTTTAAATATTTTCTATATTAAGATTATTCTTATTTATCTTATCCAATCAATAGAAACTCTGAAAAAAAATACAGGTCCCAGCCACTCCTGACTTACTTTGAAGAAAATACATACAATAATTAAAAATATATGTAACATATTCCACTCTCTAAATATATGACCATCTGGTTAGCATGGAATGCTAACACAGGAATGTCTACACACAGGAAAAGTTGTCTGCAGAAAGGAGTTATTACTTAGTCTTCTTCTCCATGAACCCCCTTATCCACTGCATATATTCCTCATGTTCCCTCCCCATTCCCTTGCTCCCCAGTCCCACTTCTCTCCCCAGACCTCCATATCTGTCCCACCTATACCTCAATCCTTCATTACTCGCTAATTCCAGCTCCTAGTAAAATATTTTTCCAGCTTCCCAATTCATCTGCTCTCACCTCCCCTGTGCATCCATGGCCAATATATTCCCTACCTTCTCTCACTCTACTGATGGAGATTTGTCATTAGAGGCTTCCAAGCCTGCTCAAACTAGCAATACGTTAATATATCAGCTCAAGATTGGAGGCCTTTCTGGAAGACATGCTTTAGTCAAACACAAGTTATTGGCCTTGATACAGGATAATTGGATGGAAGTTCTGTAGTGTGTGTTATACAGGAGGACAGACTACAGATGATCTAATGCACTGGTTCTCAACTGGGGCAGGTTTCAGGGGGATCTGCCAAAATAAACTGGACTCTGGCACCAGAACTTAGGAAGGGAGCACCACCTCCACCCCCGACTCACCTCAGCAGGCTACCCAGCCTGTCTGGATTGGAGGGGAACAACCAACAATTGTAGTGTCATTGCTGAAGAGAAATCTTCCCCTGCCATCAGAAGGGGTTGCCTCACAGCCATTGACTCCATGAGCAGGCAGCAGCTAGCTAAGGAGACACAACACTGCTCTGCCCTGCTACATCAGCATTTCAGGGAGCAGGGCCAAATGGAAGACAGGAATTTGAGGTGGCATGTGACCCCATGTACCCCCCCCACACTGATGTCACCTCTGTTTGGGGGTCTGCAGCTTTGTCTGTTTAAGTTTAGGGGTGCCAGGGTATAAAAAGGTTAAGAACCACTGATCTAATGATCTCTTCTCACCTTAACATGTCTGAATCTGTGGCTATGGCTACACTATGAGCTAGGTTTCAGAGTAGCAGCCGTGTTAGTCTGTATTCGCAAAAAGAAAAGGAGTACTTGTGGCACCTTAGAGACTAACAAATTTATTAGAGCATAAGCTTTCGTGAGCTACAGCTCACTTCATCGGATGCATTTGGTGGAAAAAACCTTGTGTATATGTAACCCATGTGCTTAATAGGGAGATATCTCTTTAGGCGACCCATTCTGGGGGGAGTAGGAGTGAGCTGTGTCTGGATCATTGTTGCTAGGTAGATTAAGCACTCTATATCCAGAAGCTTCTGAAATGGGTATGGTAGTTTTGTGAATGCTCCAATAAGTTCCCGTTGCTAGGGTAGACTCCATGAGGGCAAGCAGTCAGGACAGCTGCTTTACAGAAGGCCATGTGCCCTGTGTGAGTTGGGAGAAGCTGAGCCCAGGAGCAGAAAGCAGGCTGTTGTCCCTAACTCTGAAGCATTTTGCAGCAGATTAGTGATATTGTTAACCTCTCACAGGGACGCCTGGGCAATGCTGATTATAGCAAGAGGAAATTGGGAAGGAAAAATAATTTCTATTTTAATTGTACGCTTTGAATGTTGTTTGATTTTAGCCAAATTGTTCTAGTTAAATTGTCTCAACTAGTGCGATTCACCAACTTTTCTTTAAATGAAAGTCGTTTATATTTTGCTATTCTTAGTTTTGTATTTTCTTGTAACAGGGTTTTCTTTGACTAGTCTATACACTTTACTGACTGATTGGTTAATCAGTTAGCTGACTGGCTAGGAATGATTTCAGTAGGGGAAGAGTCTGCCTGGATTCCAACTGAAGATTCCTACAAGCAAGTGGAAGGAAGATATTGTTTTAGACTCAGAAAACTATATAGATTTGGTGATCAAAGACTCTAACTGAGACTTAGCTGAACAAAACCTAAGTTTTTGGGAACACTCAATTTCTTCTCGTCGTATTTCTGTGGGGACTGAACTGTTCACATTTTAATTTGTTTTCTTTATTTTTGTTTATGTATAACTATGAAGGTAAAGTCTGTGGATTATAAAATAGCCATGTCATGCTGTACAAAATTGATTATTATTTGTTTCTTTATCATAAGATTTTATAAAGTTTTTTAATTAAATTCATTTCTTTAGTTCCTTTTGGGACTTGAATGTGGGGAGGTTGACTCTGTGCAATCCTCGCTGAAAATCCTTAGAGACTGAACTCTGGGTCTCCAGCTACTTTCTATTGGAGTAGTTTTTTGGTTTTTTTAAAGCACTGGAGACGGGAAATGAAGTGAACTCTAGCCCACCGAAAGGTTACATATATATCTATGTATATACACATACACTTGATCTAGCTTGTTAAGAGCTAGCGTGAAAAGACAGAAAAGATTCAAGGTAAGAGAGAAGAATTAAAATGAGACTGAAAGAAAATAATGAATGGTATAGAAAAATTGGCTCCTATTTCAAATGCCTACTATGAAGTATAATATTGTCATAATAACCTATATTCATATAGTGTGAAAAAGGCTATCCCAGGCCTACGTACCACTTAAGTTGCACTAAAGGCCTATTTTGAGTACCTAAGCGGTAAGCACCACAGTGGCACTTTGCACAGGGGTGAGTTATGCCCACAGCTCTTTTAACGCATAAGGATACAAGTATCATGGCAACCAGCTAAACTAATAGGACTTGATTCACCAGAGCCTGTGGTGTCAGAAAGTCCATCTAGAGGCGGGTTGCAGTTGATTGGTACAGCCAATGAGTGAGATGGTGATGTTCACCAGAGAAGGGGCATGGCCAAATCTTTTGGGGAATGCACTGACAGCTGGGCTTCTGTGGAGCCAGAGCTACAAATTAAAGTTCTGCTCCAATCATGGAATCCCCCAAGATGGTGCAAAGGAGGAATCATGAAGCACAGCCTTCATTGCTGTTGCACAATGGTGCAGATTATAAGCGGAATCAAGCCTTTTAACTATATCTTTTATGATAGTTTGTGGTGACAAAATATTCTTTTTATCTCTTTCCTATGTATTCATTATTCACTTCAGAATCAGCTCCAAGCTAAGATAAATTTCAACTAAATCTTGAAGGAGAATCCAATTTAGATATTCTGCTAATTCAGTAAAGCTAATTAACTTGGTTCTGCTTTTTGAATCAGTTTGCTTGAATTTAATGCTTATGGTTGGTAAGCAGATAGATAAAGAGATAAATAGGTAACTGTATTTATGAGTACTCATTATTTCCTTTAATATACATGCTGAATAGTGTAAGTTCTGATTACAATTAAACTGCTTTTATTCCATTTTAGCAGTAATTGACTGAAACAGGCAATTTGTACTTTGATTCTGTCTTTTAAGTAATTGACAATCACAAACCATTTCTTGATAACACATTTAATCATTCAGCTCTTTTTGGATTGTTTAGAAATAGCTTCATGTAGTCTTGTTCAATGTAGTGAGAGTTCCTATAGGATAGTCAACAATTTTTCCTCTCCTGGTTTTCCTCTTTCCTCTCTAATTTCTCCTACAGTGTTTCCTTCAGAGGAACTTCCTCATCTCTGTTCTAACTTTTGGGGGGATTCCATAGGTCTCTGTCTTTAGTCCCCTTCTCTTCTCCAACCACACTTTGTCTCTGGGTAATCACATCCTCAAACACAAATTCAACTGCCATCTCTATGCTGATGAGTCTCAGATCTATGTCTCTACTCCAGACAGGTCTCCTTCTTTCTGAACTAAAATCTCAAGCGGTCGTTCTGACATCTTTTCATGGATGTCTAGCCATCAACTCAAGCTCAATATGGCTAAAACAAAGTTCATAATCCCCCCTCTCCGCTACTTCCTTTCCTGATGCTGTGTACAACACCACCATCCTGCATGCCACTTAGGCTTGTAATCTGGGTGTCATCTTTGACTCAAACCTTTCTCTCTAGATCCTCACAGCTAGGCTATGTCTAAATCTTGAAGATGCTTTCTGCATAGCATTTCTGAGATACTACCTTTTCTATCCATCCTCACAGCTAAAGCGATCATCCAAGCTACTCACACCATTCCACTTCTCAGTTACTGCAACATCCTTTTCTCTGGCCTTGACAAATGCAACTGTGTCCTGTTCATGTCCATTTAGATGGCTGCTGCAAAGATAATTTCCCTACTCTGTCACGTTGACCAGGTCACCCCCACTTTGCATCCCTCCACTGGCTCCCCCTTCTCTATTGCATCAAAACGAAGGTACTTTGTGTTCACTTTAAAGGTCCTTAATGGTCCAAACCAACCTACCATCTCTCTTTCACTATCAGGATGTGGACTCCTGCCTCCAATCAACCCATGAAGCTAGCCTCCGTTGCCCAATTGTTGAATTTTAAACAAGCGACATCATACATTTTGCCCCTCACACTTGAGAAACGTCCTCTGTAAACATCTGTGAAGCTACCTCATTATTCTGCTTCAAAACCCTCCTCAAAACTCTTTTGTCAGGATGCCTATAAAATAACTCAATGGTTAGGCCACAGGTGTGCTGAGACCACTGCCTTTTATGCTGACCAATACTTTGCCATTGTTTCCTTGTATGCCCCATCTGTCTACAGTGCATCTGTTGTCTTTTGTCTTATACTTAGACTGTCTGGTGCAGCAACGGTCTTTGTGTTCTGTGTTTGTACAGTACTTCAAACAAGGGGGTCCTGATCCGTGAGTAGGGCCTGTAGGCACTACAATAATACAAACAAATCCTAATAAAACAGTTATTAAAATAAACAAACAAGCAAACACAAAATAACTTAGGGTAAGTTCAGCAAAAGGTTCACTGACTTCTGAGCAAGACTATACTGACTTTACTTGGAGTTTTGAGCAAACCTGGGTTCAGCTGGTGATGGAATGCTGGAGAAATTGGTAGCTTACTTTGAATGTAAGGTTTGAGTTCCTTTGAGCAACACAAAATAGTACCGTGTATCCTTAGCAATATTATTTTATACCATTGACCTAATGAGATAATGGGGACAGATCCTCAGCTAGTTTACATCAGTAAAACCTCTTTGAAGTAGGTGGAACTACTCTGATGCTACACCAGCCGAGAATCTGGTCCAGGTTTTTAGTCCTATTTATGGTTTACTATTATCACCACAAGGTGTTAGATACATTTATAATAATTTAGAACAGTGGTTTTCAACCTGTGGTCCACAACCAAAGGGGTCTGCATCCCCAATCAAAAATTTGTAGGGGGCTGCAAATGAAAAAAACATTGAAAACCACTAAGTTAGAACAAAGCTGAGGGTCAGTGGAAGTTCATGGGATGCTACAAGAAATCTGCAGGTTTGCCCTGATATCACAGTTTCCAAAATCTGTTTTATCAGCCTCATTAATTAATTTCCTACCTGTTGAGCTACTCCTTTTTTACTGTATTAGATGCATATGAAGCTGAGAGTTTAAAAACATGAAATCATGTAATCTATGGCTCCCATGGCAGCTGTGACCAAAGTCCAGCCTTAGGCAAATTGTCAAAAGGTTGGCCTCCTTTTTGCAGTTTGCATCTATAATGTTAGGACCTGTCATTTTTGCATCTGTCCTTGAATTGTGGGTACAAATGCACCATTATGGCAGAGTTAGTCACAAATTGCATTAATAGAAAAGGAGGTTGAGACTTTGGTCTGGCTTAGATATAGGCAAAGGTATCAAAATAAAAAATCTGGGTAAAGATAAAATTGGTTTACATTTTGTTAGTTAGCACATTTTTGTAATGAGCCTAACAAAAATTGTATTTGGGGTTTGGGCTGTCACTGTTGATTGGATATACAATTATTTAGGAAGTAATTTCAACCAAAATGCTTAGAAGGGTTCCGATTGGCTGATTGGATGACAGAACTCCAGACCTCTGTCATTGGCGGGATATAGATTACATACAAATACTATAGCATAAACAAAAAGACCATTATGTATATATTTCTTTATTGAGGAGCTACTCTATTACAGAAAACTTTTTATATCTCTTTGGTTGAGGACCAGGTAGGCTAGCTGCTACCTGTAAAACTTTTCCTATATGGAGGGGAAACCTCAATTTTGATACAAAACTGATTATTAATAAATTATAGCATATTTTTATAATGCTAGGTTGTTATACGTGTTTGTGTGTTAAATTTCAAGAAATACTGATAAGTACTTTATATACATGGCACTTGGAGAATAATGGTTTCTATATTTATTTTTAAACATCTTGTTTTATTAAAATTTCTTTATTAAAAGAAATGTTGAAGCTAATTAAATAAACTTCGAGGAAATCTCTCCTTTCTCTCTATAAACAAGATGCTTGAAGGAGATGAGACAATTCAAGGATAATATCTCCCCCTTGCCATAGATCTATACTTAACACCTCCAGATCATATTGCAGAGTCTGGAATGTATGCTGATTTTTGTCCTTGTATAGTGGACAAAGGAGTTTTAATTCTCAGTTATGGGTGAAGCTACTTGTGATTGTTATCTTGGGAACCCTTTGGTTAAAAGGAAGGAGTGTTTTCTCAACAATCCAGATTCCCCATTGTTAAGGAATGTGAAGATATTCTGTTTAAAGGGACCTCAGAAAGAAGAAACACATAGCACTTGGTTTGACTAAATCACAGATGCTCCATCTTTTCTCTTCATAAAGAAAAATCTTCATTTTAAACACACACAAAGAATTCTTGAAACATTCTTAAAAACTGGTTCCTTTTATAAACAGTCTAAAATTTTCAAATAACTTTAAGGAAAGCATTTATAGATAGAAATTGTTTTTTTAGAAAATCTTTGTTTAATCTTAAAGGCATAGAAATGGTATATGCTTCTTTGAAATATTCATTTGCAAATGAGTTGTTTTTAAATGCAAGCCTCATAATAACTGCATGATTATATAACTATTGCTATATCAATAGTAAGATGTTTTATAGTAATTACTAAATATAGTAAAAATACTATAACTGCTTACTTAATAAAGAAGCCATTGAGTGTAAAATATTGTTATTAATTGGAAAATTAATTTTCTATCTAGCAGTGCTATAGCAAGTTTCTTCCTAAGCAAAAGAAAAAGACAAGAACCACCTCTCCAAGAACTGTTATGGACAAGAGTCAATGCCTTGTTTGAGAACTATTGAAGCTAAAGACTCTCTTTAAGAATCATGTAAATTTAAAAAGATTTTTTAAAGCTAAGAGACATTTATATAAAAACTAAGGGTGTTTGGACTTATTTGAAAAATAATTTCAACTCCTAATAAACCTTAATAAAACTTAAGGAATAATCGGAAAATAGTCTAAATACAAGAAAGAGTTAGTTTTAAACTTTAAAGATATTCTGAGAGTTCCCTCCACCCTGTTGCATATGGAAATAGTTTGCATAATCATGAGCTGAAAATGCTATCAAGATTTCCATGAAGTCTTAAGCCAAAGGAAAGGGGTCAGCAGACAATATTCCACCTCCAATTAAACTATGAAAGGAGAAGAGTATAAATCTCTGAATTAAGCAAGAAGCACACTCTGCTCCTGCTCTTTCAAGCAAGCAAACAGCAGCAAGAAGACGAAGAACAAAAAAGCCAATATGCATTAAAAAGAGGCAACCTTTCCAGTACAGCATTGCTTCTGCAACATAATGATATAGCCAAGACTTCAACATCAGGGGTGAAAGTTTTCCAACACATATAAAACAATTAGTTTTCATTTCTTTCATTTATAATTTAAGTTACCTACTGTTTCTTCTCTTAAACACCAACATGGTTTAGACTGTGTATTGCTAGAGAGGAGATGTCCTAACCTTGGTAAACAGAGAGAAATAGCTTATTTTAAGTAACTGAATTTAAATAGGTAAGATCACCCATATCTTCCAATTTATAAACTGTTTGCTATCATGATAAAACATGACTCACTTATCTTAAAACAAAATTCCTTTGTCCATCTGTCATGGGGTTTATCCACCAAAGGTGCCTCCTCCTGATCATCCTGGGGATTAGCTCTACCAGGCACTGCACCCTCCTCTGACGGTGTCTTCACCTGTCCTGTCAAAGCCTGCATCCCCTCTCACTCCAGGAACTTCAGCCTCCCCTTCATGTCTTGGCCCTCCAGCCAGGTCACCATACATGTTCCCCTTCCGAGGCTGATATAACAAAGTCTTTCCAGAACAAACTGTCCCAGGCAGTCACCTGTCCTCTTCCTGGCCTGTGCCATGTACCCAGTGGCTGACAGGGGAACTCAGGCCCACTCTCTGCTCTGAGTTCCAGGTCAGGAGCCTCCTGTCAACTGCCAAGGCTTGCACTGTCCTACCTTGCTACATTCCCCTGAGTCTTCTCTTATCTTCCTGGCTTCACCAGCCTTCCAACTATTTCCTCTCAGGGAGTGACTGCAGCCTACTTCCCTGCAGCTGCAGACACCCCCTTCCTTCTCCCAATAAGTGACTGAAGACTCCTTCCCTCCAGCCCCTTCCATTGCCAGCTTCCTGGCTTATATAGGCCCTACATCTTCCTGCCCAGCTGAGCTTCTTCTAATTAAATCCCTGTTCCAGGTTCTCCTTCTCCAGGCACAGCTTGGGCAGTTAATTGGCCATCTTATGCTTTCCCCCTCAAATCTATAACCCTCAGGGGTGTGGATGCCTCCTGTCCTGCACCTGCTGTAATTGGGCACATAGATGATCTCTCTCTTCCTTCACTTTACCCACCAGAAGATATGTTTCCTTGGTCCTCCATAGCGTACCTGAACCTTTCCCTCTGGAACTCCAGGTCTCCTTCTGCTAGTCACAGGGCCTGCTCAGCATCTTCCAGTTTCTCCTGTAGCTATTTTCCTTGTCCCCCCAAAACTCCCCAGCTCCCTTTTCCAAATGGGCTGAGTTCCCACCATTGTCTGATTTTCTTAAATGTTCATACCTCTGTCTGCCCAGGCATTCTGTGTCCCAAGTCATTTTATCGGCTAGTTCCTCCATAGCCACTACAGTGTGTGTAGATTGACCAGCTGCTAGGTCCATGGTCATCACTGCCATTTCTACCCTGACAGTCTTCAGCATACTCACACATCCTCCTTTTTTATTCTCTCTCTGGGGTCCATATCTTCCCCTTCACTATCCCCTAACTTCTTAAGAGGACAGTGTTTGTTTGTTTGTTTTTATATGGCCAGCCACATGGCACCTAAAACAAACTCTTGTCCTTGCTTTTTCAGCAGGCCATGCTTTGTCATTCTCTAGTGTAGCCACCCCTCCTGGTCAGCCTTCAGCTTGCAGCTCATATGTGGGCATCTCCTTGTTAGGTGTCCCTGCTGACCACAAGTGAAACACTCCCCTGCCTATCCTGTTCTCCCCACAGGATGGACTCTTTTGGACTTTCTCCTCTTCCAAGTAAGGCTTCTCTCCCCCATCCCAAAGGGGCATTCCTTTTTCAGGTGTCCTCATATGCCCACAGACATACCACAGTTTTGGCCGGACTTCTGGCCTCCTGTCTCTGGTACCTCCCTTCCTATCTCACTCCCCACAGTCTCTACTAACTTCTTCCTGCAGGAACTTAAATACATACAGTTGCTTTTCCACCAGATATGCCAAATAGTTTTTCAGGTACACCTGGGTCTCTCACAGGTTCTGCTGGTTCTCCAGCACCGGCCTCAGCATGGGTTAGATCTGTCCCTGATGTTTGTTACCTCCCTTCTACAGGGACAGCAACTCTGGAGATCAGCCTGAGAGGGTATAAGTGCCCTCTGCAGAAAAGTCTTCCTCATACTGAGGCTCTATTGTCTCTTTCTCTTTTCCTCTTTTTCTATTATGGCTTTTTGCCTTGTATCAGATGACTACCTTATGCAGTCCTTTATCATCCATCACTGTCTCTCAAGCTCCCCTTGTATCAGGGAAACTGTGTGCCCACATTCTCCACCAATTGTTATGGGGTTAACTCATTGCAGGTGGTACCTCCTTCTGGTCATTCTGGGGATTAGCTCTACCAGGTGTTGCACCCTCCTCTTGCAGTGTCTTCACCCACCCTGTGCTCCTCTCTCTCCAGGAACTGCAGCCTCCTCTTTGTGACTCAGCCCTCCGGCCAGGTAACCATACATGTTCCCCTTCCGGTAGTGATGTAACAAAGTCTTTCCCAGATAAACTGTCTCAGGCAGTTTGCTGTCCTCTGCCACATCCCCAGTGGCTGGTAGGGGAATGCAAGTCCTCTCTTTGCTCCAAGTTCCAGGTGAGGGGCCTCAATTCAGAAGCCAAGGCCTGCACTGTCTTATCTTTCTGCTTTCCCCTGAGCCTTCTCCCACCTTCTGGGCTTCCCCTCTCTCTGAGTTCACCAGCCTTCCAACTCTCTTCTCTCAGGGAGTGACTACATCCTACTTCCCTATAACCCCAGAAACCCCTTCTTTCTCCCAGGCCATGATTGAAGAGTCCTTCCCTCCAGCCCCTTCTGTTGCCAGCTTCCTGGCCGATATAGGCCTTGACTCTTCCTGTCCAGTTGAGCCTCTTCTTATTGAATCCCTGCTCTCTGTCTCTTTCTCCAGATGCAGCCTGAGCAGTCAATTGGCCAACCTAACCCTTCCAGGCCTTGTGTATGAAGGACACCCCACCACATCATCTATAAACTGATTTAGTGATCTATGATAAAAATAAAACAGGATTCACTACTAATTTTGAAAACATATATTTGAAAAATATACTTTGGTTTTGATTTTTCAAGAGAAGAGCAACCCCAGCAGAAGAGCACCAACTGTTAGTTGTAATTTTTGTTAAAAGTTCTCCAAGAGAGGCATATACAAGAGAATGTAACTTAAGTTACCATTGTTTATTATTTGTGTTTATTTTTTCTTTGTCTCTTTTCTTTATTAATAAAAGAGTTATAGTTAATAATTGTGCTTGTTTTGCTTAGCTTTTTACTCATGGAGTCCCCTAAGGCACAGTAAAAACCCCAGGTGACTAAAGTAATGAGAATCATGTCTCTTAATGGGCATTATGAAAGACAATTATTAAGATTAGACCCCACCCAATTCTTGCTTTTCTAGACTATAAGTGCTAACAATTTTTGTAATACAATTACTTGGCATTCAACAACTTGAAATAGCCCTTTCTATCATACACCTGTTAGTATCCTTTTTGAGAAGTGTTGGATAGTGTGTAAAATTAGTTGACATAATTTAACTAATTACAAAAATAACAAACCTCCAGATTCCCTGTGAATTGTTATTTGTCAAAGCTTGTGTCTCAACCCTTGCACAGAAAAAGGGAACAAAGTTAGAATGTTACTATTTTAATGAACTTTAGGAATCAAAAGGGAGAAGTGACATGGATATTTTATTGAGCTTGCCTTGGTACTATCGCACTACTGAAAATTCTGTCTTCCTTCTCCCCTTCACATTGTGATGGTGCCCACCAAAAGGCTTTATGGAACTGTGCTTATAAATGTATATATAACATAACTGAAATATGTTTTATGCTATATATGCCATATAACATATCTCTGTAAAAGTTATGATCTATTGGATCTGTTCGTCCTATTTGTATGCATGTATCATTTTTGTATTTGAAGTTATAAATATTGGTTGTGTACTTGCTTGATTTTTAAATAGCCTTAGTAAAGCATTTGGTCAGTTTCTTGAGAAAGGAATGTGCAAATTAAATGCCCAATAAAGAAGCACTTAACAAACAATGAATCTTGGAATGCTCCAATTCACATAAGAAGTCTACTTGAGGATGTTCAAGATAGAATGTGAACCATGATTGCTACCTGTAAAAACTGAGTCATGCATTGACATGTGACAAGCTCATGTGACTCCAAAACTCCATCTTGTAGCTGGACTTCTACACAGGGGGAGGGAGGGATATCCAACCACAAGAGAAAGTCTATTTAAACCCCTGGGAGACCCCTCCATTTTGTCTTCAACTGACTAAGAACATAGCCTCTACACCCACAAGGATACTTGAAAAAAACTGGAACAAAGGGCAGTAACTACAGGGAGTGTGAGTGATTGCTGGAACCAGACTAGAAGGAAACTAGTCTGTAAAAGGAAGTTTACTGGAATTCCTGTAAGGGTGATGTTTTTGTCTGTATTCAGTTTTCTTAGACATAGACTTGCATGTTCTATTTCATTTTGCTTGGTAATTCACTTTGTTCTGTCTGTTACTACTTGAAACCACTTAAATCCTACTTTCTGTATTTAATAAAATCACTTTTTACTTATTAATTAACCCAAGTATATATTAATACCTGGCTTTATACAGGGAAAAACGGATTTATTTGGGGTTTGGACCTCATTGGAAGTTGGGCATCTAAGTGTTAAAGACAGGAACACTTCTTAAGTAGCTTTCAGTTAAGTCTGCAGCTTTAGGGCACATGGTTCAGACTCTGGGTCTGTGTTGAAGCAGACAGATGTATCTGGCTCAGCAAGACAGGGTGCTGGAGTCCCAAGCTGGCAGGGAAAGCAGGGTCAGAAGTAGTCTTGGAATATCAGTTGGCAACCCCAAAGGAGTTTCTGTAAACCAACCCGTAATACACATCATTATAACCTACTTAGAATTTATACTTAACTCAATAGAAAATAATATTTCATCTCTTATTTGTATTCATGTTGTTTTTTAAATTAGAAAAACAGAACATAAAGACAAATCTAAAATGGACTCACCCATTCTGAGGTAAGGCAAAAACGGTTAGTGGGAACTTTATGGACCTAAATGGTAGAAACATTTGCTTAAGTCTTGATGATTAGATTGTTAACTGAGTTCAGCAGCCGGGAAGACCACAGTTAATCAGCTCTGACTTCACTAGAAATTACCCAGGAGTTAATATGAGTAACTTACATTTTAACCACTTGCATTTCCCTGGGTATACAGTAAGATAGGTATGACAAATGTGAAGTTTTGCTCTTAGTCTAGCACTATGCAATATTGAAAATGGCACACACGCTTTGCTGTATACAAATATATTGTCCTGACTTAAATAACAAAATGTTAAGGAGATCACAGAATACTAAAAAAGAAATCTGTATAGAGGAAATATTTTATAAAATGGTATAAGCTCTTAGCAACAGTGTCTGCTTTAAAAAAGTCGTGAGATTTGAGTCAATGATTCCTTAAATAGTAAGTACTACTTGTAGACTTCCAGTGAAATTGATTTAAATCATCCACAACCATTACAAACATACACATTTTATCATGAATATACTGATTAGTGATTAGGCAGGTCACATACTAAACTTATGCTGATAAGGCTGAATCTGACAGAAAAAAGAAGAGTAATGTAAAATCCCCACAGATAGTATACCTCATTATCCATTAAAAGACTCAGCTAAGCATATAATCAGATCTCATCAAAACTATTTTCAAAGTCATATTAACTTGGAAAATTAGAAATCAGTTCAATCCCAAGGCAAGGTGTAGACACCACATTAAACACAAGCCCATTTACACATCAGTTTTCCCTCTGTTTCCCTTTTTGTTGTTGTTGCTACATTCTGAAGATGCACATGTCGGAATCAGAATTTTCTTCCAGAGTCTAGCAGTGGGGACCCTATGAGCTAATCAGCTTTGCCTCACCACTAGCTGTGACTATAGTCTGTGTGAATTAAATGGAAGCATTTAAAAGAATTTCGCTAGTTAAGGAGGCATAACACAAATTGTACAAAGGACAATTTAGAACTTGAGAATGGATGAAGACATGGAGATATCAGTGAAACATTCAGAAGCTAAATCTTCATTTTCCACTTGTTTGAACTTGAGGCTTATTAGCTTTTCCTCTCCTCCATCTGTTTGATAGGGTACATTATTAATTGACAATAGTTAGCTGGTTTATTTTTGTCCTAAATGACTTACAATTGTCAATAGTAATAATAGAGGTGTGATGACTCTATTTTTAAAACATTCAGACAGATATAGCATTGTCTTGCTTTCCTTCCCCACACAAATCTCTCAGTGGCTTCATAATTGCAGAGTTTGGAGTATACAGGGAATGTCAGGTCCATCAGGTAATAATTATGAAATAACATGTCACTTATAAGGGTGCTTGTCTTCACTTTCCCCCTCTTCTCTTTGTAAAATCCCAGTAGAGGTTGATATTTTAAAAACCTATTTAGCTGAGTTAGATATTCCTAGGATTTTTTTCTCCTAACTTACTCCTACTAATTAGTCTTCCATTGCTCCCTCAAAGCAGGCCAGGACAGCAAAAGGAAGCTGCACAGCTGAATTAAACTGTTGTAGGACCCATACTGTTCAACATATTCATAAATGATCTGGAAAAAGGATTAAACGGTGAGATGGGAAAATTTGCAGATGATACAAAATGACTCAGGATAGTTCAGTCCAAAGCAGACTGTGAAGAGTTACAAAGGGATCTCACAAAACTGGGTGACTGGGCAATAAAATGGTGGATGAAATTCAATATTGATAAATACAGAATAATACACATTGGAAAACATAATCCCAATTTAACTATAAAATGATGGTGTCTAAATTAGCTGTTACCACTCAAGAATGAGATCTTGGAGTTAATGTGAATAGTTCTCTGAAAAAATCGACTCAATGTGCAGCAACAGTCAAAAAAGCTAACAGAATGTTGGGAATCATTAGGAAAGGGATAGATAATGAGACAGAAAATATAAAATTATCTATATAAATCCATGGTATGCCCACATCTTGAATACTGTATGTTACCCCATCTCAAAAAAGATATATTGGAATTGGAAAAGGTACAGAAAAGGACAACAGAAATGACTGGGGTATGGGATAGATTTCATATGAGGAGAGATTAATAAGACTGGAACTTTTCAGCTTGGAAAAGGGATGGCTAAGGGAAATATGATTAAGGTCTATAAAATCATGACTGGATGGAGAAAATAAATAACGAAGTATTATTTACTCCTCCTCATGATACAAGGACTAGGGGATCACCAAATGAAATTAATAGGCATCAGGTTTAAAACAAAAGGAAGTATTTCTTCACACAGCACACAGTTAACCTGTAGAACTCTTTGCCAGAGGATGTTGTGAAGGCCAAGACTATAGCAAGGTTCAAAATGAACTAGATAAATTCATGGAAGATATTAGCCAGGATGGACAGGGATGGTGTCCCCAGTCTCCATTTGCCAGAAGCTGGGAATGGGCAACTGGGGATGGATGACTTTGAATGAAAAGGGGGAAAAAACACAGTTAAAGATAAGAAATGTTGACATTAAAGAATCATCATGCTTTTCATAACTTCTCCTCTTTGTAATAAATTAATACATGTAATAAATTATTTGTAATTATGTATTGTGAATGAGTACAGATGAGGTAACACTTAGGCCAAGGCTTAGGTGGCATAAATGTGGTTTTGCCATTCTTCTTTAACATAGATTTTCCAATCTTCTTAAAGTGGTAGTGCTGACAGAATACAGGTAACGTGATGTTGGCAGATGTAAGTAAAATATATACAAATATGTAACACCAGCTCCCTTTTTCTGGGAAGACCCAGGACAGGGTGACACAAAAACAACATAGATTCATAGATTCATAGATACTAATGTCAGAAGGGACCATTCTGATCATCTAGTCCAACCTCCTGCACAGTGCAGGCCACAGAATCTCACCCACCCACTCCTACAAAAAACTTCACCTATGTCTGAGCTATTGAAGTCCTTAAATCATGGTTTAAAGACTTCAAGGAGCAGAGAAGCCTCCCTCAAGTCACCCATGCCCCATGCTACAGAGGAAGGCGAAAAACCTCCAGGGCCTCTCCAATCTGCCCTGGAGGAAAATTCCTTCCCGACCCCAAATATGGCGATCAGCTAAACCCTGAGCATATGGGCAAGATTCACCAGCCAGATACTACAGAAAATTCTTTCCTGGGTAACTCAGATCCCATCCATCTAATATCCCATCTCAGGGGATTAGTCCTATTTACCCTGAATATTTAAAGATCAATTACTTACCAAAATCACATTATCCCATCATACCATCTCCTCCATAAACTTATTGAGTAGAATTTTAAAACCAGATAGATCTTTTGCCCCCACTGCTTCCCTTGGAAGGCTATTCCAAAACTTCTCTCCTCTGAGGGTTAGAAACCTTCATCTAATTTCAAGTCTAAACTTCCTGGTGGCCAGTTTATACCCATTTGTTCTTGTGTCCACATTGGTGCTGAGCTGAAATAATTCCTCTCCCTCTCCTGTATTTATCTCTCTGATATATTTATAGAGAGCAATCATATCTCCCCTCAACCTTCTTTTAGTTAGGCTAAACAAGCCAAGCTCCTTAAGTCTCCTTTCATAAGACAAGTTTTCCATTCCTCGTATCATCCTAGTAGCCCTTCTCTGTACGTGCTCCAGTTTGAATTCTTCCTTTTTAAACATGGGAGATCAGAACTGCACACAGTATTCTAGGTGAGGTCTCACCAGTGACTTGTATAATGGTACTAAAACCTCCTTATCCCTAGTGGAAATGCCTCTCCTGATGCATCCCAAAACTGCATTAGCTTTTTTCACAGCCATATCACATTGGCAGCTCATAGTCATCCTATGATCAACCAATACTCCAAGGTCCTTCTCCTCTTCTGTTACTTCTAATTGATGCGTCCCCAATTTATAACTAAAATTCTTGTTATTAATCCCTAAATGCATGACCTTACACTTCTTACTATTAAATTTCATCCTATTATTATTACTCCAGTTTACAAGGTCATCCAGATCCTCCTGTATAATATCCCGATCCTTCTCTGAATTGGCAATACCTCCCAGCTTTGTATCATCTGCAGACTTTATTAGCACACTCCTACTTTTTGTGCCAAGGTCAGTAATAAAAAGATTAAATAAGATTGGTCCCAAAACCGATCCCTGAGGAACTCCACTGGTAACCTCCCTCCAACCTGACAGTTCGTCTTTCAGTAGGACCCGTTGCAGTCTCCCCTTTAACCAATTCCTTATCCACCTTTTGATGTTCATATTGATCCCCATCTTCTCCAATTTAACTAATAATTCCCCATGTGGCACGGTATCAAATGCCTTACTGAAATCTAGGTAAATTAGATCCACTGCATTTCCATGACTCAGAAACTGAAAACCCAGCAGGAAAAATACAGAAGTTGAGTAATTGAAGCTTGCACGTGCATAGCGTATGGGTTGCCTGAAATCTAAAGGATTGATGTGCTAAAAGCTGATTGAAAAAAGATTAAGTAATCTGTAAGGTAGAAATGTATAACAAACCTAAGTGAATATGGGCCCAAATTGAAGAAACCCCTGACCAGAAACTGAAGAATGGGACTGAAGGCTCAGAGAATAGATAATAGAATGTGGAAGAACTTCCCAGTGCCCCAGAATGTGGTAAATTTGGGCCCATTTACCAATACTTTCTTGTGTTATTATTTGTCTGGCATAAATAAATATTCAGAAAGTATAAGTGACAATATTTCTGACTCAATTTCCCAACTTTCTACTCAAACTGTAATTTCACTGAGTTTAAGATAAGAAGAAACCACTAGATTGTCTATCAGATCTGCTGTATATCAAAAACCATGAAATTCCACCCAATTATCTTTAACTGAAGCCAATAACATGGGTTGAAGTAAAACATATCAGTCCTCAGGAGACTAAATTGTTGTGTGCCACAGCCAGAGAACAGGAGAGACCAAAGTGCCACCAATGCCTGAAGCCCCTGCAATAGCAGGGAATTGATTAGGTGAGATATGCCCAGATGATCCTAGCAGGTGACTCACACTCCATGCTGCAGAGGAAGGTATCAAACTCTCAAGGTGCCTTGCAATCTGACCTGAGGAGAAATTCCTTCCAGACCCTAAATGTGGTGACCATTTTAACCCAATAGCATGTGAGCAAGATCCACTAGCCAAGCATATAGAAAGGATTTTCTGTACCACATCAGAGCATTGAGACGCTCAGTCTGGTCTCCCCTCTCCAGCAGTGGACAATTACTCATGTTTCAGAGGAAGGCAATCCTCCTCCCCAGCCCCCGCCCACCACCACCACCAAAATACCCCAGGCCAAATGTGCAATCAATTAAAAATATTTCTTTCCTTAGCTCTGTAACCAACTGGCTGAAACCCTGAAGTATGAGATCTGATTATTATTATTATCATTGTCTTAATGAAGAGCTACAACAGTTACAACATTCTGAAGGCAATGCACAGCTCACTGTTCACTCCAGGGCCCATGAACAGGGGTTATGAACAGGAGGATTCATAGATTCAGAGACTCCAAGCCCAGAAGGGAGCACTATGACCATTCAACCCAACCTCCAGCACACGCAGGCCATAGAATTTCTCCCAGAAACTGGAGTAAAAGACCTCTAATTTCATTTTAAAGTCTCCAAGTGATAGTGAGTCCATCACTTGCCCTCATAAATTGTCCTGATGTTTAATTACCCTCACAGCTAGGAACTCGCATCTTATCTTAAGGATGAATTTGTCTATCTTCATCTTCCAGGCACTTTATCTTGTTATGCCTTTGTCAACAAGGTTGAAAAGCAGCCCCTCTGTCAGATCTCTTTTCCATATGTAAGTACCTACACACAGTGATTGCAAGTCACCTCTGTCTTTTTTCAGTAAGTTGAATAGGTAGAGCGTCTACACTGCCCCACTCAGAGCTCTCACCATAGGGAGCACACTGGGGGACGAGGCAGAGCCAGAATGCTGCTGCATTCTGGACATATTGACTCTTTGTGGGCCATTACTAGTTATTGCAAATTAAAGCATGTCATCTGGTTCCAGCCTATAGGGGTTGGGGGTTAAGATGTTATACATCCATCTTTGTGCCCACCTTGAGTTCTACATTTAGCATTCCAACAATTGGTTAATTTAGCCCAGATCCTCAAAGGTATTTAGGCACCTAATTCTAATGGAAGTTATGAACCCAAATATATTTGACTGTCTGGGCCTTTGTGTTCATCTTTTTGCTTCCGGACACCCCAAACTGAAAAGTAATCTAGATATTGTCAAACTAAGATATTACATAGATATTAAAGATGAGCTTTTAGGTCATCTATTCTATTCCCAATGTAGGTATGTTCTCTCTTGTATATGTATTTGGTTTCTTCAGCTTAGGTATTAGTGTCCTAAACAATAGGCATTAAACTTTTTTCCACTGAGAAACTATCCCTTTGACCCAGTGTTGCTGTCAAACAGATTATCAAGATATTCATCTTTTTATAAAAACTTAAATGATCCTTGCCTTAATTTCATCCCATTATTTCTTTGTGCATCTCATTGTGCTCTACTAAGATGTTTGAAAATGCTACAATTATAGCTTACATCTTGGTTTTGAAAGTATCCTGGCTTTGAGAGGTTCCTCCCCATCCACTTCAGAGGGAGGCCACTCTGCCTCACTATGCCACCTAGCTATCAAGAGTCAATTGGCAGGGGATTAACAAGATATAGTATCAATTAAGGGTCTAGGGCCCTAGCCCCTTGGGGCAGCCCTGTATAACCCAAGCTCCCTTACTTGGGCCAACATCAACCACCATCAGAATCTAGCCCTCTGGGTGGGGCAGAGTAACTAGTAGTTTTTAGCCCAGTTTCCTGGCTCGGACAGAGCACAAGCAAACATAACCTTTAGCTGGGCTAGAGTTCATTTCATTGACCTCTTCCAGTGCAAAAAACAAAAAATAAAAACCACCTATAGAAAAGTAGCTGGAGACACAGAATTCAGTCTCTCTAAGGATTTTCAACAAGGATTGCAAAGGGTCAACTTCACAACATTCAAGTCCAAAAAGAAACAAAATAAATGAATTTAAGTAACTCTATAAAATCTTATGATAAAAAAACAAATAATAGTAATTTAATTTTTACAACCTAACTTGGCTATTTTATAATCCACATACATTATCTTCACAGTTATACATAAACATAAATAAAGAAAACAAATTAAAATCTGAACAGTTCAGTCCCCACAGAAACACAGCTGGAAGAAACTAAGAGTTTCCAAAAGCTTAGGTTGTGTTCACCTGAGTCTCAGTTACAGTCTTTGATGACCAAATCTTTGATTACTACTCAGTCAGCTGAGTCAAAAACAACATCTTCCCTCCATTTGTTTGTAGCACTCTTCAGCTGGAATCTTCAGCTGGACTCATTGCAGATTCTTCCTCTCCCTCAGCTGAAATCACAGTTAGCCAGTCAGCTAACTGATTAACCAACCACTCAGTCAAGCATACAGAGTTAAAAAAAACGGTTACAAGAAAATACAAAATAGCAAAATATAAATTACTCTTTCCCCATCATCACATTTAAAGAAAAGTTGGTGAATCATACCAGTTGAGACAATTTAACTGAAACAGTTTGGCTAATGTCAAACAACATTCAAAGTATACAAGTGAAATAGAAGAAATTATTTTTTCCATCTCAGTTTCCCCCATCTATAATTAACATTGCCCATGCTTCCCTGTTGGAGGGCTAACAATGTCACTAACCTGCTGCAAGATGCTTCAGAGTTAGGGATAACAGCCTGCTTTCTGCTCCTGGACTGAGCTTCTCCCAATTCACACAGGGCACATGGCCTTTTGTAAAGAAGCTGCCCTTACTGTTTGCCCTCATGGAGGCTGACTCCAACAACAGGGAACCTAC
Organism: Dermochelys coriacea; assembly: GCF_009764565.3. Lineage (NCBI taxonomy): Eukaryota > Metazoa > Chordata > Testudines > Dermochelyidae > Dermochelys > Dermochelys coriacea. The sequence goes on along the minus strand of NC_050068.2, from coordinate 319,022,454 downwards.
TGGAGCAGACCGAAGACTACCACATCCAATTCCAGAAGCTTCTGGATGTCGAGTGTTAAATCTGCCTAACAAGCTGGCTCAAGAGATAGCCTCTCCACCCCAAGGATACCTGAAAGAAACTGGAACAAAGGACAGTAACTACAGGGGGTGTGAGTGATTGCTAGACCCAGACTAGAAGGAGACTAGTCTGTAAAAGGAAGTTTACTGGAACTCTTCTGAGGGTGAGGTTTTATCTGTATTTAGTTTTCTTACTGTATTAGGCATAGACTTGCTGGTTTTATTTTGTTTTACTCTGTAATTCACTTTGTTCTGTCTGCTATTATTTGGAACCACTTAAATCCTACTTTCTGTATTTAATAAAATCACTTTTTAGTTATTAATTTAAAAAAATGACCCAGGCACAACTCACTCCCACCTCCCCCATTGGGTCTGTTAAAAAGATATCTCCCTATGAGGCATATGGGTTGCACAGACACAGGTCTTTAGGCCTCAGGTGGGTAGGTTGCCCCCAGGGGTGGGGTTGGCAGAAGGGGGTAGGGAGACCTGATTCAACCCTACTGCACCGGATCCCTTCCCATGGTAGTGTTCCCGCCACTGGGTCTGCAGGGATCCCACTGCAACACGCTCACTCAACTTCCGATCTGATACCATAACCAAACTAATGTCTGGTTTCCTGGGCTACTTCCTACCACAGTCTCTTTGTAGGGCTCCATTGTTAGCAGTCCTCCATCTCCTCAGGGTACTTGGCAGACAGCAGTCTCAGTAGTTCCTCAGGGAATTCAGCAGATGGCAGACTCAGCAGCTCCTCTGGGTATTTGGCAGATGGCAGCAAGGCAGAGGCATGTGCCTCCTTTACTGGCTCTGGCCCACCTCAGCTGGAGGCCCTGCCTCTTATACTTCCTGTCCAGCCCCTCTACGTCCAGTGAAAGGGCCAGTCCTGGCCTGTCTCTGCCCACCAGTGGGAGCAGAGTGGTCGCTCCCAGTCTGCCTGGGAGGGAGTCCACCCTGCTTCACTACAGAAAGGCAGATTAATGGGTAGATATTTTTGTTTTTAAAAGATCTTTCATTCCAAGAAAGAGACAAATTGTCCAGAGCCCATCTGCCACTCAGAAGAGTGAAAGCACACTAACAGAAGCAGAAGATAGATAAAGCTACCATTCTTAATGGTAAATGGCAAGCTATCATTCTTAATGGAAAATGGCAAGCTACACTATGTGAGTAGAAAACTAACTCTAATCCTAGCAGACCAAATTCTGCCTACATTCCTACTGGTGAAACTCCATTAAAATCAGTGGGATTGCATAAATGGAATTGACAACAGAATTTGACTTCCAGACCTGTGTAATTAATATGAATAAGAGCAACCTTTTTACATAAATAAATTCAGTGGTTATGAAAGCTACTGTATTAACAGTCTTGGAGACCTGAAACCTCTTTCATGCCATAGGTAAGATAGTCCCAAGCAACAATAGAGAAAGTTGCCAACCTCTTCTCACCAACTGGGATTTCACCTCTGTAGTGGTGAAAATGTGTAGCATCATCACCATATCTATAAATGATTTTTTTTAGATTCTGTGTTGTTGTTGGTTGTCGTTATTATTGTTGTATTTACTGTTGTTATTAAAGTGTAGCTTAAAAAAGATAAGTGAAGATGGACTTCTCATCATGATGTATTAGAGCTCTTTTCATTTTTAATTTGCTGACTTTCCTGCATCTGATCCAGCAGATTAATGGTCATTCCTTTCTTTCAGAATCTGTTTTGCACATTAGTTTGAAGATATGCATTGCCTTAAAATAGTTATAATGAAAATGTTTGGTTAGGTTGTTGGAAAAGAAATAATTATAGCTTACTGCAGTCAGCTGTGGTTTTGCAGTAGTCTTACAATGTATCTCAAATATGCAATCAAAGCAAAGTAAGGTTTTATGCTTATGCTAAGCTTTTATACATGTTAAATATTAAAAATCATCATTAATTATTACTTGGTCAACAGTGAGCTACAGTATATGGCATGTATACAGTATACCATTCTTTGTTTGGGATATCTGTGCATACATGTAGGGACAGATTTTTAAAAGTATTCATTTATTGACTTCCCCTTATTCATGATGAGGCCATCTCAACACGGGCAAGATTTTTTAAAAGTGACCAGTGATGTAGTGGGTGTCCAAGCTGATATAATTTAAAGGGGTCTGATTTTCAGAAGACGCTGCCACACTCTGAAAATCTGGCTCATTTAAAATATCTCACGTTGGGGCCCCCGAAACTAAGACACCAAAAATCACCAAAATCTTGAGATTGTTAGACTTAAGTAATGATAATAAATAGTATAAGGCCATCATCATGGATAATTACTATTTTTTCCCCACAGCGATATATTTAGTTTCTACCTTTCAGAATTATAGCCAGCACATGCCACTTGTGGCCAATATTACTTACTAATTTTTCATTTTTTGAAAATATTTTTCCTCCTCTCTCCTCCCCTGTGTATCTGGTTGTAAAGAACCAAAATATATCACCTCATGATTTTCAAGACAGAGTTAATGGCAATGTGTGAAATGCACTAATGTCTGGATAAAGTACAGTACTTTGCTGTCTTGAAACATCATGGGTGACCAAACATTTAAAAGTTTATTGAAACTCAAATGATACACTGGAGAAATGCACATCACATCACAATTAAAGGAATGGGACACATACACATTAGATGAAATTGCCATCACAAAAAAACTTGGAGATAACTTGCCTCATGTGGCCATAAAGGGGCATTGCAATATTTTGGCTTAGCTGGGACATCTGGTCAGTTTATGTAAGGTTCTTTATGACGCTGATTCAACATGAACAGCTTTCTTTTAATTTCACCATTACTGATTTTCAAAGTTCTGCATCATTCCCCCTAATTTGTAATGATAATAGATTAGGTTAAGTTAAATCACACTAATTATTGTAACTCTGACTATTAGATGCCCCAGGAAGCGCCCAAGAGTCTACTTTGTGCCATTATGGGCTGATTTCATAGCAGTCTTATTGGCACTGCATCAAACCTGCACATATGGACAAAAAAGGAGTTTACAATCACTTTCGAAAATACAAATTAGTAGTTCACTAAATAATCTAAAATTAGGATTTAGAACCAGTTGTTTCAGTAAATAACAATTGCACTAGTGCCATAGCAAGCTTGAAAAGTGCATTTAAATATATATATATATATATATATATATATATATATATATATATATATATATATATACAAGTTTATTGTGTGGTAATTGAAAAGGGTTTTATATTGTTTTTCTTCAGAAGAAAATATAAACAGAAAGTATCATTAGCTATATGAAAAGATGACTGCTCTGGCATTTTATCATAGGCAAAAAAACCTTGCAATTTAGTCTGAATGTCTACCTGAACTAAGAATCCAACAAAATTAATTTAATACCACGTGAAACCAGTCTGAAATACTAAGACACACTATTAACTTAATAAGGTAAAAATGATAAATTTAACAGGAAAGTATTTTTTAAAATATGATTTTGTTGACCCATTACACCATGGGTAAAATTCTGCACTCAACTGCATCAGTAAAGCCATGTAATTCCATCAACCTAGGTAAAGTTACTCTGCATTACATCAATGTATCTGAGAACAGAATTTGTCTCTTAAATTCCAGTTTCTCTATAATCCATGTCAGTCCCCTTTTTTCCTTTAAAATGTACATGGACTTAAGCCACAAAGTTCAGGCCTGGTTTGCAAACACGCCAAAATTTGGGACTATTTAGATCTGGAATTGTATTATATTGATAGGGAGGGTGTTGGCAAAATTTGGATTTGGATTCAGATGTGGACAAACATTTATAGTCTGAAGTGGTCTGGGCCAGAGTTTTGTTTCAGACCCCTTTATAGTTTAAAAAATGTTTGTTAGAAAATTTTAGGGGTTGCCTCTGGGACTCTAGCCTCAACATGGTGGTTCAGGAAACTATGTTTTGCAGCACCTTCCTCTGCAGACAGACATATTTAATGCAAGAATCTGGCCAGGAATTAATAGAGCTCAGAGATGTATTAACTTTCGTGGTTCTTTTCTTTGACTTCTACTCCACAGCCACAGGAGACCCCAGTCAATAGCATCAGGACTTCCCTGTAGGGAACAAAAAGATCCTTCTTCTAAATCCTTAATCACAGCTGTATATTACCATCTGGAAATGTCTGATCATTTTTAGAACAAGCTGCAAGACCCACCTTTTTGATAAAGCTTTTCCATCCTAACGGTAAGGTATTTTTTTATTTTAAAAATAATAACCACATACACCATAAGCAGAGGTTCCTAGAACTTAAGAAAGATGGAAAGCAGAATACTTCATGAAAGATGGATACTATAGAAAAAACAGATGGATACTTATAATACTTGGGTTGATTAGACAATCAAATAGAGAAAAGAGAAATATTTAGGTGTCATCAATAAAGATGCTCGGGGGTAGGAATACAAAGAACAAAAAATGAACAGCAAATGAACAAATAGCATAGTTTTAGAAATTCTTTATATGTGGACATTACTACAAAATACATTAATGACACCAGGAATATAGAGATAGATGGATATTACCAACAAATGGAAAGGGATGCTTCTAAGGCTGGGAAGAAATTAAAATGAAGATTGAGTCACCGGATACTGGGAACGGAAGTACCATATTCTTATAGCTAATGATAACAGCATTCAATGACCGTGCTGTGCTAATAGACTAGGCAGTGCAGACAGTGGTGTGCTAACGTATTGTCCAGTTGTAATCTGCAGTGCAAATATCTGTGGCCTAAAAATCACCCTCTCCACTGGAAATTGACATTTCCAACTTCTTATCATGTTGCTCTTTCCTTGTTATTTTCATAAATCACAAGCTATTTAAAAAAATCATATTGGCTAATTCTGCTCTCAGGAACACAGGATAAATTTTAAGTCCATTTATTTCACTGGAAAACTTGGTGCATGGTATTTCCAAATATGAATCTATGTAAAAAATCCAAATAAATATTAATTACAGCTTTCAAATCCAAATCTTAGGAGCAAAAGCCAGATATAGGATTTTTGGGAAGGGCAATGAGATTTATTGGGCCTCTTCTCAAAATGTTTGAGGTCCCCAAACTGAAACTCATTTTAAATAAGAAGGGATTGGAAAGAGATGTATGGATTGACACCAGCTTCCTCTAAGGCTGCAGAAATACAGGCAAGATGCTTTGGGTGAAGGTGATCCACACGTAGAAACTTTCCCCACTCCCACCAAGGGACAATTCTCCAAATAAGCCATTAGGCCCACATCCCCTGGAATGCTTTTTATACAAACTGTTGCATTTAAGTTATCTCTTTTTTCCCAATAATTTAACTACAGACAGAGTAGCCAGAAATATGAATATAATATATATGCTCAAAACAGACTTTCCATCCCACTCCTCTATACTGATAGTGATAACCATGGAAACACAACAAAATACAGCAGCATAAACAATTTATATAAAATTAACTAACATAAAGGATGGACGAGCAACTGGGCCAAACCTGAATGAGAGACATTGTGACCAGTCGCAGAGGGTCACAGCACCTCTCAGGTTTGGCATCCACAATCAATAGTGTGGGGACTGACGTGCCTGCCCCAACTAGGTCCTGATCCCACTGTCACCACCACTGAGGCATCATTATTCTGGGCCTCAGGCAACCTGCCAGGCTGAAAGTCCAGATCCAGGAGTGGGGGTTGCAAGTTGGGGAGACCGCTCCCACCAGGAGTGGGGCCAGAATTCAGGAACAGGTGAAACTGGGAGTGGCCTCCTGGCCACAAACAAGGCAGAAATACCCCCATCTCTTGGGGAGGGCAGTGACTCTACGGGTCTGGGTCCTCTTTGACTCCCTCCATCCACTTCCCTCTTCTTAAACTCTTCCATCGCCATGGTAATTATTTGGAAAGCATTGGTACTCCTCAGTTTCAGATTTTGCCCCAGTCCCCCAAAAACCTCACTGTGGCCCTCTGAGTTAACCTGAATGTTTTCCTCCACCTTCCCATCTGGCTTAATGAATCAGTGATGGGGCCTCCGACAGAAATCTGGGTACCCTTTCTGTTGGCTTTGTAGGATCCAATGGGCAGATGTGGCTGGCTATATGGAGGATCATGAAAAAAAATGATTTTATGGAAAACCCTGTAACACGCTTTCACCCCCTAGCTCCTGGCTGATGATTTGAAAGCTGTCTTTATAATAAAAGAGACTGGAAAATTATTTTTAAAGAATATGACAACTAAGACTACCATAAACAATTAAAAGTACCACAAAATCTGGGGATTGGCAGACACAGGGGTTTTTTTGAGCCTCAAGACCTCTACTCATCCCCTATTTGAGTACTTTAGCAGCCTGATCCAATGTCCACTGGTGTCAAACGGATTTTTTCCACTGATTTGAATAGGCTTTGAATTAAGCCTTAGAGGAAGTGAAGATATAGGACACAAGTGTGGGGGAACAGACTTACTTTCACATTTTTCCCCCTTTCAACTGGGTGCCTACCTTTACACATTCATTGTGTAGTAAACCCCTGAATTTTCAAAGAGTTGTGTGGAGTTTAGCCATAGAAATCCCTGTGATTTTAAAGGGAACCACTTATGCCAGATTCTGGAGACCTTACTTAAACCAGTGAGTCCTTTCTCAGACAAGTAGCCCTACTGAAATCAGCACAACTAAATCAGTGAGTTAGTTAATAGGATAGTTAGTAGGATTTCCACAATCGGTCTTTCAATGTCTCTCTTAAAATGTAGGAGCAAATTTCTGTTTTGTGTCTGAAGAGCTGCCTTCTTCACCTTAACATGAACTTCAGAGCTAACCTGATGGGTGTATTTGATCAGATGGAGAAATGCTCTAAAATATAATCTACTTTCAATTTCTCTTTTTTCCCCCTCTCTAACCTTGTTATTCTTCTATCTATAGTGGAACCAAAGCACTAATAATTAATCATTTTCAATAAGAATTAATGGTTGTGTGTCATGCTGTGATCTGATATAATGCATTTTATTTGACTGGGAAGGAAGGTAAAGTGATATTTCTCTTTAATAAAAAAGTTAGCTATCAGCACCATATGGGCATGGTGGTGTCAGCTATGGTGTATAGCTCCTTCAAAACAAATGTGAAAAAAATAACTATAAATATACTAAAAATCAGTAAAACCAAATTTCTATCACCATTATGTTATGTTCTGGCCCAGATCAGGTGTGACCCCATATGGGTGAGAATCTGGAGAGAGAACACAACAAGCCTTTACCTCTTGCACTTCTGCACAGGGGCTAACATTAGCTTCCCTGAAAGGGCAGGGTGAGGGCTAGACCATGATCCTGCTCCTGCTTCTCAGCTGACTCTGGTGGCTGAAACTGGCAAACAGCTGCAGGGGGGATTTGCACTGGGAGGGGAGTGGGAAAGATGGGCCTAGCTTGAAATTTTGAACTAAGACCTGAGCAGGTAAACTCCTGTCTGAAGACATTAGGACCCATGAAGCCTTTGGAAAAGAAACTACAGGGAGGAGGAGCCAGTTAGCAGATAGCAGCTTCAGAAGCATTTTAAGCAGGGACCAGCAGACACTGCTATTCTCAGACTGCGTTCGCAGTTTTCACTCTTGAATTTTCCCTCCCCTGTGCTGATTGGCTCTTTTCTCTTACCCCCTCATCCCTCATAGTCTCCAGATAACCCTCTCTCTCTGTTCCCCTTTGTCTTAAACTAATCCCCTCCCAGCTAATCTCCAGCCAAAGGATTTCAGTAACAAAACAAAACAGTCAAACAAAAAAACACATGACACTAATATGAAGTTTTCAAACCATCACATTGTTCCCTCCACTTATATTTTCTAGCCCTTTCCCTTACCTTTCATCTGTCTCATCTATTTAGAATATAAACTCGCTGGGACAGAGGCTGTCTCATTCTGTGTTTGTACACTGCCTGCCATAATGAATCCCTGTTCTCAGCTGGCCCCTCAGCACTCCCATAATAAACATAATAAATAATAACAACAAATGCTCGCACTATACTGGAAAATGAATATGGCCCAGTGCTAATGGAGGCACATTCTTTATAAAGTGTTGAAGTGACTAGCTGTGCTCGCCACATCCCCATGAGGATTATTGGCTGAGTCATCCAGAAGTGTTTTCATCTTCTCTGGATTGATCTTGAAGAGCTGTGCTCTCTGGGCTCATGCCAGTTTTCAGTATTTAAAGATCTTCAAAACACTTTCTTTAATAAAAATATGCTGATGCCTTGTGGAAAACTCATCAGATCTGCTGGCCTATGTGTTTTCTGAACATTCCCTCCCTCTAACAAGAGGATCTTTGAAAGACAAGGTGGGTGGGGTAATATCTTTTATTGGACCAATTTCTGTTTATGAGAGAAACAAGCTTTAGATTATACGTAGAGCAGGTCTGTGTAAACTTGAAAGCTTTTCTCTCTCACCATCAGAAGTTGGTCCAAAAAAAGTATTACCTCCCTCACCTTGTCTTTCTAATATGCTAGGACCAACACAGTTACAACAACAATGCGAACAAGAGGAGCTTTGTTCTTTCGCCGATCACCTGCTCCTGCTTCTAATTCCCAATCTGAAGATCATACTCCTCTATTTGTGACATCACAGTTTGTTGGGGAGATGACTATGAAAGGTATTCTTACCAGATGGGGAATAAGGAGTTGATACATTCATAAGGACCATAGCAATGCTCTTTTCTGCAAATGTTCTGACTAATAAAAACCAGGGAAGGAAGGAAGGAAGGAAGGAAGGAAGGAAGGAAGGAAGGAAGGAATCACTATGTGGTAAACAGAGAACTGTTTCTAATTAGGATTTTTTAAAAAGTTTTCTGTGAGGCATTCTGCAACTCTGCCCCTGGAGCAACTCAGGATCCTGAGGGTTCAAAAGTGATTTAAAGTTGCTTTATCCCCTCCTCCCCAGGCTGTGAGTTCTAGTCTGCACCTCTTAGTGGCACAGCGCAGAATCTCACCCAATAAATGTTGGAATCTTTTTACTTGTCTTCTGTTTTTGGAGTCTAGGGGTCACATTTTCAAGCTTTTCTCTACAATTATGAGGTCTAGAAGCTAACATTTTTTAAAAAAGTGAAAGTTGATTTTCTGATGTAAAAGTCTGGTTGGGGTTTTAAGGAAACCATCAAATATCACAAGACTCATGATAAAATTGGAAGAGGCAGCCACAGTAGGTCTGCAGCTACACACATCTACTGGCCAGCCCCCAGTAGAGGGGAGAGAAACAGTCACAGATGCTCCTACTACACTGAAGCTCAATTATCTGGGAAAAACATTGTACTCCCCCAAACCTCATGGCAAATCCCTTTTAACTGGGTCCATTCACTCATAATTTGTGCAGGAGTTTAGGCCCTATGAAGATATGGAATAAGGGGATGTTACATCAGACTAACTGATGACAGGAAGAGAACATCACTTGATTTTTGTAAATCAAAATAACATATTTCGAGTGTTAACTGCCTGTTTCGACTGAGTCCCTTAGTTTAGACCTCGACTGGCAAGAGAGATCTTTTTTGTTAACATTGTTAACTTGTTTTAAGATGGAGTTTGATAAGTTTATGAAAAGGATTAAAATGTGGGGTTGCCTGCAATAGCACAGAAGTAGATTCAATGACCCAGGAGTCCATTTCCAGTCCTATATTCCCATTTTTCATTTTAAATAGGAAAAAAAGATAATGAGGGATAATGACTGACAAATCATAAAATCTTTGGGACTGGAATGGACTGTTAGTGGTGTCACCTAATCCAAACAATTGAATTATGGCAAAATGGATTTAATTATTCCCAAACTGTCTCCAATCTAAATGTATCTGTTAGCTATCCACATGGGAGTTGTACCTGTGTAACTGAGAAGGGAATTTTTCCTTCTGTGTTTATACTGCACTCTCTTCATGGAATTAGAGCACATAATAACTATTAGAGAGGATCTATCAAAGATCAATGTCCTCAGCTAAGAGGTTAAGCACTGCATATTTGTATCATGGGATATGATATCTGGAATCATGGTTTTGGATACTTCTGTTGCTATTTTCCCCTTGGCTATTTTATGTTTGTTTTCTGCTTGCTGACCTAAATTGTGTTTCTCCCTCCATAGGAAGTGTCTCGTTTCCCCCAGCATGTGAGCCTTATTTGCTTCAATCTTTGAAAGTGAGTGCTAACAAAATACAGAAAATGGAGACTTGGGATATCTCCTACCCTTCTGCCATTTCATCCTTCACATCTATAATTAATGTCTAGACCCATGTGTAGACCCATTTTTCTCCTACACATTCAGGGGATCCACTATGTTCATGTTGTTTTTCTGCCCTTATTTTCTCGCTTCAAAACTCTTTGTCTTTCCTTAAACCCATCTGAGCTTTTGAATAATATGAACTGGAAGCTCTTAAGAAAATAATAAGTTCTCTGAGCAAATGGATTTTTATGTGTTCTCTATACTACATCAGGTGGCATACATCACACAAATAAAGATACACTTTCCTTAGAGCTTCTTAAAGAGTCTTGCTGTACAGATAATGGGAATCAATTTTATGGTTGCACGTACTTTTTATTATTGCTCCTAATGACATGATTTTATCTTTTATCTCTGTTTCAAGATGAAGAAATTATAAAGTGGTCAATCACATAAAAAAGCTTTCCTTAAAATTGAAGTCAGGAGCTAGTGCTGACTAATGGCTGAGTGCTGAAACAGAGCCAGATCCCTTCTTTGTTAATTACAGTGAATAGTACCTTACTCCATGTGTGGGCCCACTGAAATGAATGGGCCTAACCAAAGAATAAGGTGCTACTCACTATAGGGGTGGCAGAATCTGGGGTTTAATGAATGCATTCAATCTGGGTAGTCTATGCAAGAGAAGGAACATTGTGTAATGGTTGGAACAAAGGGAACAAAGGGATGCAATGTATAACTACAGGATTTCAATCCTGACTCTGCCCCAGACTTGACTTGCTAGATTGAAAAAGCTAATCACCCTCTCTCTGTGCCTAAGTGTACTCATCTGTAAAATAGGTTTAATAATACTTATCAACCTCAAAGGGGTATTTTGAGTCTTATTTAACAAATTGTTTTATTGTATGTTTAGATGCTTAGAAGAAAAGCACTTGATATTTGCAAGTTAAGTGGAGGTGGATTTGTTTTTCCAAATTTCAAACCCACTTTAACAAATGAGGTACAAAATCTGGAATTTAACTAATTTGTTGTCAAGTTCATATGATGGACAGGATAAAAAATACTGTTTTAAATTATGAGCAAGAAAAAGACTGCAAACTTGAGCAAGTATTATCAGCCCCAAAATAATCTGAGTGATTGACCAAACCCAGAACTCCACCTGCTTTCTCCATCCCTCGAGCAAAGTGTTTTCTCATTCAGCGTTATGCAGCTACACACTTGCAGGTGGTGCTACCATGAGCATATTTTGTATGTTGGGATGTAAAGGACTAAATCTGCAAATGAGGGGAGATATTAATTTAAATCCTTGTTGGAATGTGTGAGCCTAGCTGCTTGCACATGATTTGGAAAGATTAATCAGTTTAAGCAAATCACTCATATTCAATTATGGGATAGGGTGGGCTATTTTATAGGCCTCTTCATTTGAAAAAGTTATTAAAGTGGGTATGTTTGTGCAATCCAATAAATAGGTTTATTGTAATATATAACAGAAATGAGAAATCACTTGGATGAGTCAGGCCCTAACAGGATAAAGTAATGAAACATCTTGCAATTATGTAGCAGTGAAAATTATTATATACTATTACTGCTCAAAGTAGGAGTGTACTTTGTTAGCTAAGTAAATTCCCTGTGGAGCCTTCTGCTTCAGAAGCAGACCAACTTTCTGCATGTACGTGTAAGTGGAAAAAATATTTTGCAACACAAGTTGACAGACTGGAGGTCACTGGTGTTCCAGGTGCGCTCTCCCAACTGGTTATCTACTGAGAGGATGTGTGCAAAAGAGATGCATAAAGATTGGCAGAACAGGATGCTTAGCCACAGTGATAAATATGTACCATCTGCTTTCAGACCTTTCGGAAGTCAGTTCATGCCTATGCAAATTAGGTCTGATATTGGCCGGTAAAAAGTGTGAGTGGAGTTGGTTTCCAGTCTGCCATCCATTGGCTGCTGGGGTCAACTTCTACGGTTCAAAAGAGGCAGCCTCTGAATCGGTTATCACTGGAGTAACTACTTACATGGCCCTGGGAGGGATAATCAAGGGTTGCAGAATGGAAGACTTAGGTGAAGGCAGCAGAAAGTCAGGGCTGTGCACTGGTAGCTAGGAATGTTAAGCTGCAGCAGTTCTGTAGAACAATAAATTTAATAAAGAGACAGTGTAGTTTAATTGGAAAGGGGTCCAGGGTAGTTTTGGTTTTCTGATTTCTGGAAACATCGTGTTCACATGAGGCATGCTCAGAGACCTGGTGATTTATTCAGGTTATTGTATCATCACTGTGACATCTTAGTTCCCAGCAGCATTGCAGAGGACTAGCCTGTCTCTCTGTATGTTTACGACCCTCAGTACCATAGCACCTCATAAACATTAATAGATTTGTCCTCTTAGTGTGAAGGAGGAGAGTAGTATTCATCTTCCTCTAATGTTTAGAGCACAAACAGGGATCTGAAGCACAGAGAGATTAAGCAATTTGCCTAAAGTTAACCAGGAATTATACGGCGGCAGGAATTGAACCCAGGCCTCCAAAGACCATCTCCAATGCTTTAATCAAAAGACTATCCTTCTTCTCATACCTTACAACCACTCTTATAACAAACATGAGAACTGGATTTGTAAAACTCACAATTTTCCTCCTTTGGTTTGTGTTCCAAATTCAGTGTATAATAATTGTGGCACATGTATTCCAAAATTCCAAACTATATTCTTTTTGTGAATCCGGGCCAACATTTCTTGCATAAGCATTGGGACATTGACTTATACTTTCCCTCCCTACCACTCCCTATGATGATACAGGTTCAAAGATATGAATTCTCTGACAAGCAATCATAGTATATAGGGGGAAATATTGCTTTATTTTGTGTAATATTCCAGTATTACCCGGTTCTACATTTTAAGCACATATCTTATACATAAACTACAGCATCATTAATCTAATTGATAGTTGTAGAAGTGAGCTGTGTAAGAAGACTCATTATTATTCCAAAACTGTAATAGAAGTAATTCCCTTGTTGCATGCCAGGATTTGCATTTAAGTGATGCATTATGAGTCTATAGAGCTACGAAAGTTATCCTGTTTTTTCCCTTTCAGAATTACTACACCAGTGCACAAATCATTATGAATATTTTAATAAATACCCCCAGGATATTCCTTTTAGCAAAGCAGACAGTGAGCTGATTAAATTAATGTGCTTAAAAAAGAAGGGAGATGTTTAAAGTTATAACAGATCATATCAACATTGGGAAACCTATGGGTAGGTGGCAGGAATTATCCTGCTTCATACAGGCAGGAAGAAGATTCATGTGCTGAAAGACTATACTGACATTTGTTTGTCCAACAGGTAAATTAACAAGCACCAAGGATACATACATATTTGGGAAATATATACAATTAAACAGGAAAAAACCTATAAAACTAGACCTGGAAACAGGTTTCCTGACCTGTGAAAATTTTAGAGATTTCAAAAATGGTTCCTGTTCTTCCTTGGAACAAAACTGAGACCATTTGAAATTTTTCATGAAAACAAGAGAGAGAGACTTGACCATCGCCAATAGCTCAGCAGTTAGGGCACTTACCAATGTGAGACCTAGGTTCAAGACTGCTCTGTATGGACTTGACTAGCTGAGTCGGTGAGTAAGTACCCTAGTCACCAGGCTATTAACTATAACAGGTGAGGTGTCTCTGGTTTTGACCAGAAATTCCATTCTGGATCTGACGAAAGGTTTATTGAAATTTATATGTTCCTGCAAATAGTTTCATTTTTGACAAACTGACATTTTTTGATTGAAAAATGTAAACAAATAATAATAATAATCCCAACCAAGCTCTACTTGGGACTGGCTGAAATATGGGATTTCTGGTTCATGAGAAACTTTGCTTGATCAAAATTTGGTTTTGTTCTGAATTAGAAAAAAATATTCAATAAAGCAAAAACTTTCCCCCAAACCAGAAATTCTTTTCAAAAAATGTTTTGGGAACGCCAACACATTGTGTTTCCAAAATGAAATCTGCTCCCTAGGACCCTGGAAGCTGGGTAATAATTGCCCCTCTGGCTCCTGCTGCACCTGCTACTGAGCACACCTCCTCCTGCAGCCAAAGAAGCAGCAGAAGGAGGTGACATTAGCTTACAAAAGAGTCCAAAGAGCAAGCACGTAGAGCCCCAGAGCAGCTAGAACATGCAGGGACAATGAAGCTGGACTGTTAATCAGTGGAGGGCTCTTCAAATGCCCCTACCAAGGAGTAAGAAAGAGCTGGTATGTGGCTGTTTATCCTGTGTATTTTAAATATGTAGCATGAGACTAGGCTAGGCAGGGAAAGATCTTGGCAGAAACTTTACAGTGAAACACAGGGAGACTGAATAGTTTTAGGATAATACTGTTAGGATTCTGTCTGAGACCTCTTTCCACTTGGTTTCCCAAGAACTCCATTTGACTCCCTACCTTGTCACTCAGGCATCTTTATTTAGCATATAGCAATGCTATGCTCAGTTGATCAGACTCAACCATAGCGGTTGGTGGTGGATTCAGGGTACATCACGGCTCCACAGTTACCCAGAAACTCTCTCCCTTTATATACATCTGAAGAAGTAGTGTTTTACTCATGGAAGCTTATGCTCAAATAAATTAAGGTGCCACCAGACTCCTTGTTGTTTTTATATACATTGAAGATCTCAGTACATTTTGGATACATTGCATCACATTCTTTTGGACTGGTTTGGTTACTTAGCAGCAACCAATCCGTGTGCAGCATGCTGTGTCTATGTATTGTCCATGCTTGACCTACTCTTTACCTCATCTCAACATTCCTAACTTATCCTGTTCATTGTTATCTTGTTTGTAGTAAATGGTTCCCTGGGTATTCTCCCTCTTATCTTAGCTGGTTCAGACATTTGGTCTTTTTAGCCTAATGATCCATGTTCCTCCCTAACTTTGTCTTTCAAGAAACAAGAGGCCTCTCTCCATGTGTTAATCATTCAAGTCAGCCCAGGCCTCAGCAACATTTCCCTGCTTCAGTCCTTCTATTTTATATTAGTATTTGTTTCATCTGCATCATATACCTGTCTCTGTCTTTTTAAGTTTTTTACCCAGCAACACATGCCAAAGACCACAGTAGTCATAATTATTTGAACCATCAACATTAGGCTTAAAGTACAAACCAGGGGGTGCAAGCTCACTTTCTCTGGTACAAGCCACAATGGTGTTTCCACGGCCTGAACAGTATTGCCCCAATTGCTTATTGCATTGCTCTATTTTCTTTTGTACCAAATCATTGGTGTTAATGGTGACAAGAGATTGGTAAGCAGTGACTCCCATTTGGTGTTGTCTGTCATGGCTTCTGCCACATTGTCCTTTATCTGCACATTTGACCATAGGGCATGAGTCCCAATCTGAGTTTGAGAGGTGAGGTTCAGACAAAATCCATCCAGGCTCCCCTGGCAAGTGTTGTCCCCACTGAAAAATTGTGGTATCCCAGAGGACACACTGTGTCCCCAAGCTATACCACCTCTGTCTCTCTCTCTTTGATGACTAATTGGGCCCAACCTCCCTCCTTTGTGGTCAGGTTAATTTGTGCTGAATGTTCACAGAATCATCTCTGCTTGATTTGTTTACAGCAGGCTTTGTATATTTCATCTCCTCCTTGTGTTTCCACTTCACACTGGGATAATGCTGCTTTGCTTATGGGTCCCATTCTCTATTGTACCCATACTGTTAACATATAGCAATTCTTTAGAATTCCCTATCCATCTAGGAACAGGAATCATAATTGGCATCATCAAATTGGCATCATCAAATTGAATAACAGCTGAAGTCAACGTACTTAGATCTACTTACCCTGGGGTCCACACTACGCGATGTCAACTGGAGATGCTCTCCCGTCAATTCCCCTTGCACTTCTCATTCAGGTGGAGTACAGGAGTTGACAGGAGCATGATCTGTGGTTGATTTAGCAGGTGCATCGATCGCTAAATCGACCGCTGATACATCGATCGCCGCACATTGAACCCCCGGTAAGTGTAGACAAGGCCTCTGTTCCTGGTACCACAACCAGATTAATGTCTGGTTCCCCTGGGCTACTTCCTACCCTGTCTTCCTACTCCATAGTCTGCAGGTCCTCTAGTTCTCTGGGATACTCTGCAGGAGTGGTGCCCAGCAACTCCTTTCCCTTGTCAGCTTCTGTGGACAGCCGGGTATTCATCTGGCCTAGCTTCTGCGGTCTGGAGCTCTGGCAGCTTCCTGGTAGGAGCCTGCAACACACATCTTCTCTCCATCCAGGTCAGCATGGGCTGAACTGGGCTTCTCCCTCTTATACTGTGGTTCCAGTTGGAGCATGCCCAGCAGGGGACAGGGGGCATGGCTTCCTCTGTCCATAGTATGGGATTAACCTCTTCTGCCCCACTGCGTGGCAGGTATATCCCATCACACCCCCTAACATTCTTAATTCCCTTTCCTACTAGTGTGGTTCAAATAAATGTTCTGTTTAACAACCTTGGCCATTCCCCCAGCTTTATTTCTTCTATTCCTTGCATTAGATGTATAACAATTTTGATATAACTTCTCCTTTTCTAATAGTTTGACCAAATCAAATCAAAATTCATCGATTAGTGTGTTAATCTTAAAGTTTAATCCCTCAATATCTGCAGAATTCCATAAGGAGCCCCCAACTCAGTGCCACCCAGTACCGTTGCCATTATGTCCCTTTTGGTTCTGTGTTTTTTGTATCCTTTCTGGAATATGCTTCCCACTGGAGCCAGCCATAATCAAATGTCTGTCCTGATATTAGTAAAACATTTCTTATACGGGGCTGGGCAGGTTCCAGGTGACCTGTATTTTGTAATGTTTAAAATGAATGGGAGATGTATCCATACTACATCTTCTACCATTGCTTTATGTGTGGTTATTTAACAAAATAAAGGGGAGAGTGTTGACCCCTGTGGTGAGAGGACAGTGGGGGCATGTGGGTTCAGAGTGCTGAACCACCCTCCACCAAACCAGCAAATAAGAATTGATGATAATACCAACTATCCATGTGAGTCCAGTGTCAGTACCGTCATTGTATACAAGACATACCCATAGCACTGAAATACCAGTGCAAGCCATAGTTCCTTAAGTTCACATTAATCTAAGCCTCAGTAGCCACCTTGACATTCCAGACTCAGAGCAGCTGGACTCCTGGAAGCTGCAGCTCGTTGCCTGTCACAGAACAGTTCAGACCACATTCGTAGGTCTTGCAGGTAGCCAAATAGGATGCTCTGCCCCCCCCTTTACAGGGTAAATCACCTCGTGCTTCTATGACCTGAAGCATGGTGCCATGGGGTTTTTTCACAAGACCATGTGAACATTAATCATTGGCAGTTTGCCAGCATCTCTAATCTTCTAAGTGGATAGGAGTGACCCAAATAGCTGTAAAAATTTGCCAGTGGTCTAGTACTACTCCAAACCACAAGAGTGCCCACAATGTTGGAAACAATCAGCACTGTGTGGATGCAGATCTGCAAGACAAAAAGGGGAAAAAAACACTTCTCTCTTTTGCTTACCTTTGTGATCTTCGATCTGGCATGTGTGAACCCAACTTTATTTATTTCCTTTATTTCCCAGGTCTACCAAGTAGATAGAGGGGTCAAGTCAATTCAATATCATGCATGGACCATACCACTTTGCTTTTGGGACAGAGTTATAGGAACCTGATTCTGGATCAAGACTCTAGATCCCACTTGGTGCTCAATTAGATCTCCTTTGGCATCAAACTACACTTTGGTCTTCTGTTCTTCTGCCTTGTCAGTTGCCACCACTCTCTTTTGGACCTGAAATATTTACATGTACAAGTTCTATACCATGGCTTCTGACAGCGTTACTGCAGCCAGATAGGCTGGAACTGGGTACCTCTGAATCTGCACTTCCTAGCCCTGACACACATTAGTACCAGCAGTAACACTTCATCCCAATCACTGCTATAGCATTAACGCCTTTTCTGAGTTCGGATTTAATGGTTCTGTTCATTCACTCAACCGGTCCTGCTGCTGCTGGATGATAAGGAACATAGAACTTCTGATCGATGTCTAGCAGAATACATATTTCTTTGAAAATGGACCCCATGAATCCACTCCCATTGTCTGAGTCAATTGCCTTCAGCTCCCCCTATCTTCAGAACAAATTGTACACCAATTGTTTTACTGTAGTTAGGACAGTCATATTTTTCGGGAGGGGAAGGCCTCCGCCCAATGTGAAAAAGCATCCACAACCACAAGCACATATTTATTACTCCTTTAGGATTAAGGGTATAGTATAGTCTATTTGAGTTCTTTCCCATGACCCTCTGGGTGCCTGTCTCATAAGCACTCCCTTACATTTTCTGCTAGTTGGGTCATATATGGCACAGATTAGGCAAGCATCAAGATACTCCTTCTGGTCTCTTTCCTAGCTGAGCCACCACTCCATTTTTGCTAAGTTGTCTTTGGCCTCTGCTTGTTTCATGTGGCCACCCACAATGGACCCATGCACCTATAGTAGCAGATCTTTTCACATATGCCACACCAACCCTTTTTTCTGATTTTGCACATAAGAGTCCCTGCTCTATTACTAAATCCTGACCTGCTACTTTCACTCCCTTGCTCGCAAAGCTGTCCTAACTCCAATGTTTTGCAGCTGCTCCTCTTCAGCTTGTTGTGATTGTTGCTGACCTCAATTGAAAACTGCTACCGGGCTAGCTTCCAAAGCAGTCTCCCATGACCATGGCAGTCCAGTGACTGCTTGTCTGCTAGGTCAGCTGCCTGGTTCCCTTTCCCCAGTGGCCCTTTTTTCCTGTGTACCCAAATTTTAGCCATGTCCACTTTGTCAAACTGCTTAGCAATATCATCCAGCATTTGCCACGTTACTGAATTTGATCTTTCCTCCATCAGTAGCCCAGTACTCGCTCTGAGCCCACCAGGCCAACATTAACACAGCTCCCCTGAACACCCAATATGAGTATAGAACTATGGTAAACTTAGAATGAGATTCCTTTTTGTCCATCAGCACCTTGATAACTGCTGCCAATTCTGCATACTGAGCCAATTTACTGGCACAGTTATATGTAAAGTATTTATAATCATCCATCCCTTAGTTTTACTGCTGTCAGACCTCCTTTCCTCTGTCTTTGTTCATAGTGGCTACCACTACCTTCTTTAACCTTGCCATCATGCAGTTCTTTAAAGATTAGATGTTGGGGTGTTAGAGAGGCTGACATCACATTCATGTGGCATCCTTTCTACACAAATTTCTGCAGTCCACACCTTTGGTTCCTTAAGCTGCACAGTCTCCATATTTTCTCCTTGCAAAGACAGATTCTATTTCTGAACCCTTTCATTGTTCACTTGCCAGCTGATACTTTCCCCTTTAGCAATACCTTAAGAAGGGTGTGTTGAATAATAATAAACACTTTTTGGCATCCCACTGAGTATTTGTGCTTGATAATAGCCCAATATGCTGCCAACATAATTTTCTCATACCAGTTATACTTTAGTTCCAAACTCTGCAGCAGTCAGATGGCCAATGCCACCAGCCAATCCTGATCTCCATATTTCTTCATGAACACCACCCTTATATCATTTGGAGTTATCACAAGTTACATAAAAATGGTTTACTCTGATCCAGACTAGCCAGTACTAGAGCACTTCCTAAGAGCCCTTTCAGCTCTGCCACTGCTTTATGCCAGTCATACAATGGGCTTGCTCTTTCAGTATTTGGGGGAGAAAACTTCCTGAAAAACCTGTTATTCCCAGAAAAGATTGTAGTGCCTATTTGTCTGTAGTATGGGCAGTTTTGAAATTAATTATACCCTCTGGTGGTCTATACCTCACTCTTCTTGACCTATTGACATGCCCAGCAAGGTCACCTCTCTTCCAGCCAACTGTGCTTTTCTACTATTTACTTTTAATCCTGACTGCTGCAAACAATGCAGAGTTTCAGAAAAAAAAATCCTGTTTATGTTCCTCTTCCATAGGGCATTGTATCAGTATGTCATCAATATACTGGATGAGTCTTCCCAGCTAAGGAAAGTCCAGGAGACACTGCTTCATGTGGGCATGGAAAATGGCAGAGGAATCTTTGTAGCCCTGGGGCAGTATGGCGCATGCATATTATACTTTCCCACACATGTGAAAGCCATACTGTACTGATACTCTGGGGCTAAGAGGAGGGACCAGAACCAATTACTTATATCTAGCACTGAAAGCCACTTTATTTTAGGAGAGATTTTTGCAATTATCTCAGGCTAAGCCATCACTATAGGAGCCATAGATTTTGCTCTATTATTCATGCTCCTATAGTCTGTGGTCAACCTTCATCTCCCTCCTAGATTCTGCATTGGCCAGGCTGATGAATTACATGCCAAGGACAGTAGCTTTATCACACATTGCTTTAACAATGGCCCCAATATCTCCTGAATTGCACTTATGGATTTCTTAGGTATCGGATACTGCCTCTAGGGTGGTGGGTCCTCTATTTCAAGTGAAATCTGGATATCCATCTGACCACATTACAGTTTGGACTTGGCCCCTACCTCTGATAAAGTGGGGGTACCCATGTCCTCTTCTTATCGTAGAGCAACTACTTGTGCATTTTTAATTAATCCTACTGCTGTGGCCATTGGCAAAACACCTCTTTCCTCATTCCCCCAAAGCATCATATTAGCCAAATCCACCACTAATTTTATTTTGTAGCCCATGAAATGAGTATATAGCTATGCAGTAATAATAGTTATATGGTAAGTAAAGGGTTAAGGGGTAAGAAACAGATAGCAGAAATGCAAGAGACCTATAGGATTAGATGTATACGGATATCTTAAGCATTTAGCATAAGCATAATGCCTTATAGCCTGAGTAGGAGTAGTTGATCAATAAGTTAGCATAAGTAAGTAAACTAACAGTGACCTTATGTCTCAAGATGACACAAGGCTTTGTTGTTTTGTAATAATCAGAAAAGTCAAAAACTTCAGATAATAATCATAAGATGCTAGTTTATACCAGTTTAACATATATTTAGTTAGGGAACTCAGCTGATGTCTGATCATAAGAATGCCATGGTAACCAATTTGCATATATGCTAATAACCTTACGGTAAAAGGAGAATATAGGAGAAGGGCACCTCAATATAAGTAAGATGAGGAATTAAAAAAAAGGGATGGGGCTGAAATCCCTACTGAATATGCATTAAGTATAATGGCATCAGCATAACACATAAAAGTTGAATCTCAGGCTGTGTGCTTTGGGAGGGAGAGATATAGCCCTTGTGAGATGCCAGGATGATAACCACTGGTGATGGTGATGATGGTGAGGGGGAAGATGAGGAAGATAACTAACACTTTGGGTTGTTTGCAAGGCATGGTGTAAGTATATTGATGCTTAGGTCATTCTGTATTACTTCTAATATCTATATATATAACATTCAAAGTGGGATTTCCTCCAGTAATATAAACAGGCTACTCCTTTAACACGATCTCAACAACTTTCTGCTGATTAATAAAATACTTCACACTTCGTTATTTTGATTTGCCTCCACTTTGTGATATTAAATAAATTGTGGTGACTTCAAAATTCAAGTGCACGATACTGTGACATATTAAACCTGTTTTTGACATTTCTAAAAAGAGTAATGAAAACTCGTAAGTAGGCAATATTGCATCTTCCATGCTTATTTAGGGTGCCACAGCATGAGTCACTAGTTGTTTTACTACATTCACCTTTCATTTAATGTGCTACAAATATTACAGGAGAGAGATATTTTCACAAATTAATTAGCAATTACAAATTTTATTTATAAAGTCAGTTCATAAAGACATGTCTTATTAAAATGCAAACTATTATTCCAGATGACTTTTAAATAAGAAATGAACAGAAATGCTAAAGATTGACTACTAACCATTCAAGAACATCTTCAAAAACAATTTGTTGAATATTAATGAACTGAAAATGTCATTTCTGGCCCAATTACTACAAGTAATTAGTTTTTGTCTTTTTTTAATTGTGGAGGAAGTGGAATTTTAATAAGGTCAATGTTACAATTCAGTTTTGAAAAAAATCCTAATTGTATTGTCATCGTATCTTATATAATACATGGAATTAACTTGCTAACAGCTGTTGATTTTAATGTAAATAAAGCAAAAAAAATAATTTTGTTAATTTGATAGGAAGTAGAAGTTTAATGAGTTCATGTTTAAAGCTGGGAAAATATTTTAATTACTCAGTCAGGAGCTCTTACAACAAAAGTGGAGGCATCATTATATACAAAGAATAAAACATTTTTATATACAAAATGACTGTAGGCAGTAACATACAGTCATTCTTTCTATTAACATATCTGGCTATGTATCTATTAAGAATACTCATATAATAACTACTTTCTAAACTGACCACAGATAGTATTCTTTACTAATGCCTAGTTTAACTCCACGACAAGAACAAAATTCAATCAAAATCGCATCACCTGCTGCAGTAATATTTGGAGGTGCTAAGATTTAAGTTTCAGAGTAGCAGCCGTGTTAGTCTCCTTTTCTTTTCAAGATTTAAGTGTCATTGTCTGCGGTTTACATTGCTATTCATCATGATGTGTCAAAAAGAATGTTCTTGCTAAGAGTTCCTTGATGGATGATTAAACTTGGTTAAAATTCAAGTCAGTTTTAACCTCCATTTTTATTCAGTCTTTAGCAACACTGCATGCATTTTATGAAAAAGACTACAACTTTAATGTTTCAGATACCCTATCCAAGATGCTTGTATACATCTAGCACAGAGTCTCAGTTAGGAGACATTTTTTTTATAGCTGAGTGCAATCCTTTTGCTCACAAATTAGTTATGTGCACATGTCAATCAGTTTATTGCACTTACATTTTCACTTTTATGTACAATTATTCATGGTTTGCATGCAAATTATAATATTGGGAAAGGAGTATAGTCCTGAGCAATTTGTGTATGAAAATATTGACTTCACCTTTGAAAATTTAACAGAAGATATTTTGTATTATAGTATCACATGGTGAATTCTGTGTGATTTCATTTGTAAGGTTATTGAAATGATCAACCTTAAGAAAGTGTGAAGCTTACACAGGCTAAAAATAGATTTTTGGTAGAGTGGTGAAGATGGTTTGAAAGTTCTTTCTGTCTTTATATGTTCAGATTGGATTTTTTTCACTCTTACCTTATTATAGAAATGTAGAACTTGAGAAAAATCTAAATTGTCCCACACTGGAAATCACAGATATCTGTGCTTTCTCTTATATGTTCTTGGCAATTCTTTCAAGAAAATAGTACTTTGCAAAAATCAAGATGAACCACATATTGATAACAATGTAGGATACATCTCTTTTTGAGGGGGCTGGGGAAACTAAAAGTAGAAGGCAGCAGCAAATAGTTAATAGAGAAAAGTTGAAGGGCTTCGAAACCATGTTCCACTTTAGAAGAATAAAACACATTGTGATATTTTGGTCATGCTAATCTTTTATTTTTAAAAAAGTAACAGGAAGAAAATAGTTCCAACTGTTAAATGTATGTGCCATATAATTTATAATCCATTTAATTCTTCATGTCAGGGAATAGTATGAAAAGACATTGGTGACTGGACTTTTATTATTTCACCTGTTGCAGAGTAGTGGAAGTATTCTGTGGAAGCACACCATTGCTGCATCAGAAAGGGCTAGATCAGTGGGTTTAAAAAAATAGATGAAACTGAAGGATTAAAAAAACAGCTCTAAGAAAATCAGTAGCACATAATCCTAGGACTAGGTTGAATATTTGCCATACTGAGTTGCCATGCCCAGCTCACAAGGGAGTTCAGATAAGGACCTTAAGTCCTTCCTATAGATAGGGGCTGATCCACAGCCCACTGAAGTAAGACCCTGAGGACTAGATCCTACCCCCATTGAGGTCAAAGGCAAAGCTTCCATTAACTCAATGGTGCAGGATCAGGCCCATAATGACATGTTCAAGGCTATACAAGGCTGGATATTGAACCCAGATCTGAATTCAAGTCATGTGCCTGACTCACAAGACGATACTTCCATGATGCAGCTCCAGTGATTGTCAAAAGGGCTGTATGGGTGTAGAGCAGAATCTGGCAAAACAGGCACATGTTTTCCTTTTAAAGGTAAACAAAGCAGGAAACTCAGCTGAATGCCCACCTGCACTTGGAATGCTCACAATTAAGTACCTGTGATGAGGCAGCTGCATCAGAGGCATCCAACCAGAGAAGGGCTGAAGGGAGCAGCCAATCAGGGCCAAGCAGGCTCATATAAAAAGGGAGCTGCTGGGAGCCCAGGGAGGAAGGACTGTGTCTCTGGAGGGCTGAGAGAACTGCCACGACCCTGGACAGAGCAGTGCTGCTTGCAGGAACTGGGGAAGCAGGAGACAGCTCCTGGCTGGCTACTGGGATTTGCAGGCTGAGGCCCTGAGGCAAGGGCAAAGAAGATGCTGGGGCCACGAGGAAGTAGCCAGACAATTCACTGCAGTAGCCATTAAGGAAAGTGACTAAACAGCAGATTGGTCAGGTTTGGTATTAAGAAGGGACAAAAATGAATTTTTAGGAAACTTTCATAAAAATGAAAGATAGGTGAATGAAAGGGCCATTTCAGCCCAAATGGTGAGATGAAAACAGAAGGGGAAAACAAATCAGATATGTGATTATCAAGAATGGGCTGCCTCACACTGCATTATATAATTGTTAATAGTGACTCTGTCATATATGTGTTGTAATTATCTTGTTGATAAAAGTGACAGGAATCTTGCAAAGAGGATGAAAGCAATGTGATGTGAGATTTATGCTTAATGTTGTGATCATAAGGAGCTAACATTTCCAGAAGTATCAGTAGTTTTGTTTGAGAAGCTATTTGATTTTTCTCTGTGTTTTTCCAGTCTAGTTCCTTTTCATTTGTAGTCATGCTTTCAATAAATAAATCAATAATATAAATAATAACTAATTGGGCATCATTTTATCACAAAAAAACCTTGAAGGGAATGGGATTATGACGGTTTCAACCTAAACAAGAGCTATATGTAGCTTGAAAGCTTGTCTCTTTCACCAACAGAAGTTGGTTCAATAAAAGATATTACTTCACTCATGTTGTACCTGACAATCACAGTCCTAGAGCTGGTTGTCTTTAAATGCTGTTTTCTCAGTGTTAGTCACTGTTCTCCTCTTTCGATATGAAAGGCCTGGTTGCCACATGAAGCAGAAATATTATTAGATAGTCACAATTCATGGTGATGCAGGAACCTGACTGTGATCAGTATGCTGCACATCATGGCCACTTAGAATTTCATGATGATAGAACAGATATCATCCTCCTCCAAAAGCACAAGTCTCTCCCACTCAAGACTAAAGAATAAATAAATGTAAGCAGCAAAGGAGTATATCCAGCAGAAGGCAGTGGTATTCATATACATTAACTGATTCACTGCAGTTTGCACCATCTAGCTAAGGTACTTATATGAGCTAATGTAATGTAGCCTCACAATACACTTATGAGATAGGGAAGTGCTGTTATCTCCATTTATTTACAGATAGGACACTGAGGGACAGAGAACGTAAGGCCCAGATCCTCAAAGGTATTTAGGCACCTAAACCCTGGATCATCATTCCTCTGGTCCTTCCTTAGCATAAACCTGAAAATGTCATATAAATAGATAGTCCTGTTTCCCCACTTTATTCTATAAAGGCTTCATTTTAAATATTTGCCATTAACAGATTTTAACAGTCTTTATATTCTTCAAGCTTTCTTTTCCATTGTGCTTGAAAATAAAAGTGAGTAGTGACTTTTTCTAAGTCGTCTTTAATTAATCACATGTTGAATGTTTTCCATCAGATGTGCTTTATACTCCCATTTCCCACAGTGAACCAAATCCAAGAGTCAAATGTGATTTTTTCAACTACAAAAAATATAATGATAATAAATAACATTAATCAAAACTGGCTAGCAAAATTCATCATCTGAGGGGTTTTTCCTGAAAAAAAATGCAAATGCATGTTTAGTTATTCACAAACCATGTTATTAGTTTTATCAAAAATTCTTTAAAGAGAAACATTTGTAAAATATTGTATTTTTACATTACAAGAACATAATCTGAAAGTGCAAACATAGGATTTCACATTGTGGGTTCTGTACCCAGTTGGTGTGAATATTATTTTCCTCACAATATCAGTAAACCACCCCAATTTTGCTTATAATATATATATTTTTTGTGATACAAGAACAATTGGAGATAAAAATCTTAAGGTTGTTCATTTAAGAAAATAGCTTTGTTACTGTTATGGAAAGTTTCACTGCCTGTGAGGAATTGCTTTATAATACAAGCCCTGTTAGGTAGCTTATTATTTTAAAATAAAAAAGGGAGATTTTTTTTAATCTAGGTGCATATATTAAATAAATAATATATTAAAAAATGTTTGTACTAAATATATTAACCAAATGCAGAAACACTATTTTAAAATGGGGACTATATTAAAAAATTAAAAAAACAAGTTGTCAGAACATTCTGGCATTGTATATTAAAGTATTGCTTTAGCTGTGTTTATCCCAGGATATCAGAGAAATAAGGTGGGGAAGGTAATATCTTTTATTAGACCATCTTCTGGTGGTGGAAGAGACAAGCGTTTGAGCTTTACAGAAATTTGAGCTTCACAGAGGGACCTGAACAAGAGCCCTGTGAATCTTGAAAGCTTGTCTCTTCCATCAACAGAACTTTGTCCAATTAAAGATATTATCTTTCCCATCTTGTCTGTCTCATTGTATATTAAACATTTTTAAATAAACTTCTCACAATCATTTGCACAATTATCTCCTTACAGCCAGGCATTTCATGCCAATTGTCTATATGTTGCCAAATCATAATAGTTAATAATCCACCATCATATTTTCCAAGCATTCAGTTTCCAAAACATCATAACAAATTGCAGTTATATACAAATTAATGGTATCAACTCTGCAGAAGTGATAACTCTAGATAGCTATTGTTATTCGTTACAGTGATTTGCAATTCCTTGGTCCATCACAAAGTAACACATTGGCTGTAACACTAATCTGTGTCATCATCTGAGCATCATTGCATCTAATATAGATATTTCTTAGAATATATATATATATATTCTAAGAAATTTTACCTTAGCCAGAATGCCTATAAAGAAATTTAAACTAGATCTCTTCTCATCACTGTACATAAAAATCAAGGTTCTGAACTTCAGTAATGGCTTCACCACATTGATTTAGTAATTTAGTAAGTGCAACTTTAAATTACAAGGAAAATTTAGGTTTCAGAGTAGCAGCCATGTTAGTCTGTATTCGGAAAAAGAAAAGGAGTACTTGTGGCACCTTAGAGACTAACAAATTTATTTGAGCATAAGCTTTTGTGAGCTACAGCTCACTTCATCGGAAGTGAGCTGTAACTCACGAAAGCTTATGCTCAAATAAATTTGTTAGTCTCTAAGGTGCCACAAAGAAAATTTAAAGCACGCATTTTAAAAAGTCTATGTTCTTTAGGATGTATAGGGTTTACTTCAGATTTTGGTCTCCCATTCCCTAAATTGATATATGGCCAAAATTTTCAAAATGGGTTTGAAGTTCTTAGCCAGATTACATGAACATTTTTTGAGTCTGGAGATGACAGAAAGGGTTAAATCGCCAATCCCTAAAAAAGACAATATCATAAGTTGGGAGAATGTGGGCTGTTAGAGGCTTTGATGTGGGACTTGTTATGTGGACTGAGGTTCAAATAATCATCACACATTTTAAGATGCTTTTCTGAACCTGAACTCTCAGATTTCTGAGGTTCTGGGTTTTTATCACCATCACTACTTTTTTTTTTTTTGCACGTTATGGGTATTTTCCCATTGTTAAGGTCGCTTAAGGGTGGCTTGTTTTTTAGACTGTAGCCTCAAGATTTATTCAAAATCTCAGACCATATAAAACATTTATAGTAAAAGATATATGGAGTGGTGAAATGTAATATTTAATGGGTTATATTGTATTCAGTATAATTTATGCAATTGAAATATATTTCAAAGTTACATAAAATATTTCCATCTGTTTAAGGATTGCAGAGAATAAATCCAAATAGGAAAGATGCATCAGCTATTTTAATAGAAAACTGAAAAATGTATAACTTGACAAAATAAATTATTGATAATCTTATAAATGTGTTAAACAGTCCCCTACATAAATATGTATGTAAACAGGATGAATTTTGTTATGGAGTAATGAAGAGGCCAGTATTTTGCAAATGTAGTATGGAACACATTCTGGATGATGAAAGCAGCATATTGTTTTTGTTAAATATTATCAAATTCATTATATTTACTAAAGTATTGTAATCTATGTACATTTAATATTTAAAATGATTAGCCTATTTGGCAAAGTGACTAAAGCATATTATATAATATAGTAATAACAATGGTTTTCAGAAACACATTCGTCCAGATTACCTGTTGCAGTGTGGCTGTTTTATACTGCATTATTAGCATCTGATCATGAAACTGGTTAGGGCCTCATCCGAAGACCATTGAAGTCAATCAGGAACTTTAACAGCCCACAGAATATCACCCCAGTGTAATGGTGATCTTCAATAACCAAGAGATAATGTAACTCTATGCCACAAACCATCTTCACTTCACTTTTATGGACTGTGGCCAGTGGAGAGGGGGGTATGGTCAGAATGCCCATGCGCTATGTCATTTCCTGGTTGTGGATTTGGTTAGCTGTGATTGTTGCAGCTTGACATAAGTTAGAGCAGTGGTTTTCAAACTTTTTTTCTGGCAACCCAGTTGAAGAAAATTGTTGATGCCAGCGATACAACGGAGTTGGGGATGAGGGCTTTGGGGTGTGAGAGGGACTCAGGGCTGGGGCAGAGGGTTGGGATGCGTGGGTGAGGACTGTGGGGTGGGGCTGGAAATGAGGGGTTCAGGGTTGGAGGGGCTCTGGACTGGGGCAGGGGTTTGGGGTGCAGGAGGCGGTCAGGGCTGGGGCAGGGGACTGGGATGCTGGAGGGGTTACAGGCTCTGGGGTGGGGCTGGGGATGAGGGGTTTGAGATGCAGGAAGGGGCTCTGGGTTTGGAGGAGCTCAGAGCTGGGGCAGGGGATTGGGGCATAGGGTTGGGGTGCGGGCTCACCTGGGGTGGCTCCTGGTCAGTGGTGCAGCGGGGGTGCTAAGGCAGGCTTCCTGCTTGTCCTGGCACTGCAGATTGTGCTGCACCCCAGAAACGGACAGCAGCTGGTCTGGCGCCTAGGTGGAGGCGTGCAAAGTCTTAAGGTTTTCCCTTCTTCCTCCAGGCTAATAGGATCCATCAGTTATCTCCCAGCCTCTGGTTCATATTTACCTCTGGGAGCTGCCCCCTTTGAGACACTCACCTATACCAGACACCCTCTTCAAGGGGTGACAGAGTTATAAATTCTATTTATAAATTTACAACTTTTAAATGCTGTCCTTACTCCGTCTGAACCTAAAACCTGACCTTCAGGATGCTGCCAGGCTGGCACAAAGCAAGCCCATTGGACACTGCCTCAGTCTTGACCTGAGGGGAAAAAATTCTTTCTGATTCCAAAATCTGTGATGGGTCAGACCCACAACATCTTGGAGACACAGTTCAGACAATGCCTCCATTGTGGGGCCTGGAGGTAAGGGCAGGGTGTGTGTGTGTGTGTGAAGAAGTGCAATAGCCACAGTGCACAATGCATGTAGGGATTCATATGAAGGAAGTGGGGGTGGGTGCATGAGAGAAAAGGAACCCTCTCCTCCACCACTCCCCAGCCTGGACAATGGGAGCAGGGAGAGGCAGAGAAATCTCACCTCATCCCCAGCTCTCCTCCCAGCCCACAGTATCCTCATGTATTCTGGGCAGCAGGAAGGCCCCAGACAAGCTTGATCCTCCCCTACCTCCTCCAGGGGTTATCTTTCTAGTTGGATGGGCAGGGAGGAGGGGCATGTGCAGGATCAGGATTGATGATTAGCAATGGCAGGAAAGTAAATGCAAAAAAGCAATTATATATGAATGCTTAGTTCATTTGGAGTGAAACATATACTTTGTTTACAGCTTGTCCAAGTGTGCTTAAGAGACATTTTGGGGCTTATATTCTTGTCTAGCCCCACAAATGTACCTTGCTGAATTTAGCCTTTTAGCTAGTGTTTGCACACAACACATTTTGTCAAATTCCTTAGATGTGATGCATCACTCCAGAAATGGATGTGGCTTTTGTATGATTCAAGATGGCAACAGGCAGATAGGCTCCAAACTTGTACTTTTGGTGTTTTGCTGAAGAATACTCTGTCTATACAGTGAATTCACTGTATTTTATTGTAGGGTCAGAATCTGCAATATTTCAAGTCAATGAAAGTGCTAACAAGTGTAGAAACAACTATCTCATGTTCTTAGTATACACAGGCAGAGAGACCTTGCATTGTTTGTAAAGGTCAAACTGTCTTTGTTATAATCAACAAAATAATTTATAAATGCCAAAAGTACTGAAGTTTATATCTGAACCTTCCTAGAGGACTGTTCTGATGTGGGATTTCCTTGTCTTTGGGGATTTGTTGTTTTTCCTTAAGCTATACAGTGTAAACTAATTAATAGTAATTAGTACTGTTAAATTCTAGTGATAACTTTCCATTATTACTTAGGGTCAAGATATGCAAAGCAAACAGTAATTGTGTTAATTACATTGTTTCAGGCTACACTTGTAATTAAACTTAAAGCAGTCTAAGAATGTTTACAATGTTTAAAATAATATTTGACTTAGAATTTCAGTTTATGTAGACTTTCAAATGAAATCCTGTTTCCTTGAGATTTAATTATAATGTGTTATGCATATTCATATCTGTCTCAATATATCATGCAAAATAATCCACTGAGCTGTACAGTAGTATCTCCTTTATCAGGGTACCTTTTCACAGCACAAACAGCAGCTTGCAGGGAGTACAAATTCAGAAGAGAAATAATGTTACACAGTTATAAGCTTATCTCTCTCTCACACACACAAACAATGCATAGAAAACATAATGCTAAAATTAATTTTAAAATGTTACATTGCACTTTACATTTTTAAGTGTGAATCTGAAAAAAAAAATCTAGTGTTTGACCTTGAGAAGGTATTTGTGGTTCACTGGTCTATTCTTTGTTCCCAACTGAAATCCCTGTTTTATGAATGGAATTGGAAGACTCTACCAAGTCATTACTTAGAGATGGCTGAAACAGAGCTGGCTACATTAACTTTGTACATTTTTTTGTCAGTTAAAATTACAGGGTCACACTGATAAGCTCTTTGATTATTTTGTAACAATAGAATGGTCCTTACTTCTGATTTTCAGCTCTTCTTTAGACCTCTTCATCATTCCCAGTCTCTGGTATGGTGGACCACGGTTGCCAAAAAGCAAACATCATTCTGGGATGTATGAGCAGGAGTGTTGTAAGCAAGACGAAAGAAGTAATTCTGCTTTACTCCATGTTGATTAGGCCTTAACTGGGCACTACACTTCAGGAAAGATTTGGACAAATTAAGAAAGTCCAGAGAAGAGCAACAAAAATGATTAAAGGTCTAGAAAATATGACCTATGAGGGAAGATAGAAAAAATTGGGGTTGTTTAGTCTGGAGAAGAGAAGACTGAAGAGGGACATGATAAGTTTTCAAATACATAGAAGATTGTTACAGGTAGGAGGGAGAAAAATTATTCTCTTTAACCTCTGAGGATAAGACAAGAAGTAATGGGCTTAAATTGCAGCAAGGGTAGTTTAAATTGGACATTAGGAAAAATTTTCTAACTGTCAGGGTGGTTAAGCACTGGAATAAATTGCCTAGGGAGGTTGTGGAATCTCCTTCATTGGAGATTTTTAAGAGCAGGTTAGACAAACACTTGTCAGGGATGGTCTAAATCAACAGTTCTCAAACTGTGGGTCAAGACCCCACAATGGGTTGTGATCCCATTTTAATGGGGTTGCCAGGACTAGTTTAGACTGCTGGGGCCCAGGGCAAGAGCCCAAGCCTGAGGGCTTCAGCCCAGAGCAGCAGGGCTCAGGTTACAGGCCGCCTGCCTGTGGCTTAAGCCCTTGGGTTTTGGCTTTGGTCCCCTGGCCGGGGGAGGTGGGGCTTTGGCTTTGTCTCCCATCTAACCTCTGGGGTGGCAGGCCTTGAGGAGGCTCGGGCTTCAGTCTCCCATCCTGAGATCCTGTAGTAATTTTTGTTGTCAGAAGGGATTGTGGTGCAATAAAGTTTGAAAACCCCCTGATCTAGATAATACTTAGCCCTGCCTTGAGTGTAGGGGACTGGACTAGAAGACCACTCGAGGTCCCTTCCAGTCCTATGATTCTATGGAAACAGTGTGTAAATGATATCTAGCTAATCTTTCATAGAATGCTAGAATATTTTCCCTTGTTTATGCTGCTTTCTATTTGCATATATCTTCCCCTGATGTAAATCCCCCTCTATACTTCTCCTTACTTTAACCCCTAGATTAGCATCTTAATGAATGGAGAAGGACATAAATTAACTAGGATGAATGAAGGCTGAAATTCTCATTATTCATCTTACTTGCCTTCACCAAAAGCATCTACACTGGAGATTAAGCACAACAGAGAAAGCAAACAGCAGTAGAAAACATGACAAAACTCAAAAGCGAACACATAGGCTGAGTGATTGTAGAGCCAGAATTAGACTTGAGAAATATCAGAGGACTGATCAATATTTTTGAAAGCACATTTTTTCTGTTTGTCTGCCTTCCAGGATATAGTTACTCATCTTCCCCTGCTTTTGATTTCAAAAGTCTGAACCCTTTAATATTTAGCCTCAATTAGTATTTCTGGTCCCATTATATAGCCTTTGTTGTAGCTAGACTATATGGATTTCCAAACAATCTTGTTTCTAGCAATTTCCCTGTATTTACTGTAGAATGCACTTGATTGGATGTAGACCTAGGTTGAATATGCCAACAATGAATAAAATTTCCATCTAAGGGTGTTCCTGCCTTCCGACTGGTAGAGTTCATTTTATTTTTATCCATTTACTTTCCAATAGGTTACTGCCATGTTTTTTGTTCTTGTTATCACACCTGAAAACAATCGTGCAGCCTTACGGAGGTAATATTTCAAACGAAGTAACCTCCATGTTTTAGCAAAAACAAGACAAAGACATTCAGGTACATGTGAAAATCATGGTTTTTAAGCATACATCCTGTTTCAGTGTATAATATTTGTTATTCATTATTTGTATTGTAATAGCCCTAGGACCTGGACCCCACTGTGATGTCAAAAAGAGATCAAGGCAAAGGTAGATTATTTAGATATGGTGTCTCCAAATCTCTGCAGAAAGATCCATTATTCTTAAAGTATAGCTGATAAGGAGTTTCTCAGGCTATGAATTTTAAAAAGCAGCCAATATCTTTTTTCTCTGTTTTCCCAACATTTAGCTACTTCATATTATACAAAGTTGCAATGATGAGAATTAAAGGAATAATTAAACACAATTGTCTCTATTAAAGAAAAAATCTATTTTGCCTAACAATATTTGCTATATGATAAATCTCATCAATGTAAACTGGGAGGGGGGCATGGATCAACATTCATGTTGCGTTCTCCATCAGTACCCAGGCTGAGGAAGCTAATGATCCAACCAGCGGACTAAATTCAGTGATGAATCCTGGTCATGTGCCACCTGAGAGATATAGCAGTAGATCTGTAAGCTGTACTACATCCATGGCCATATTAAGGTTTTGCTAAGTACATACAGTAAATGATGAGCAGATTTTTAAAATATTTCATTTAAAACCAATTCATGTATCAGCTGAGCCATCCACAGCTTTGACTAACAAAAGGATTTTGTTCAGTTAGCAAGTCAATACAAGTGAATTGCCAATGAGTAGATCGTATTCTCCCAAGAAGTTTTAGACTGTCAATACCCCTGATAACATAGCTACCATCCAGATGATTTCAATGGCCTGTATCATATCAACAAAAATAGCCTGGCATTGCTCAATAGGTGTACTTTTCTCCAAAAGGTCTTTCCAGCTCATTATTGATCACTCAGACAAGAAAAGCTTGTTCAACATCCACTGTTCACTAAGGTGCATTATAAATTGCTCTGCTACCTTGGAAGGCTCAGCAAATTTACAGGTTCTGATGCTCCTCTCTCTTGTACCAGGATAAACAAGAAATAATTCCAATGAAGTCAAAGCAATGACTGATCAGTGTAAAGGACTGCAGAATCAAACCCACAGAATTCTCCGCTATTTTAGAACTGAAGATATTGGACCAGATTCTCTGTTGCTCTCTACCTTGTGCAGTCATCTACACCAATGTAATGTGATTATAGTAATATTAGTAATTGCAGTAATATTAGTCAGTAATAAGCTTCCAGATGGATGAACTATTGTATTTGTAAAGTATCAACACATTTTCTATTTTTCCAAAAGTCTCTTTCATCCCACTTTGTTAATAGAGCAATTAGACAGGTCTACTGACAGTCATGTCAAATGTCATCAATGAAGTCGATTGTTAATGTGATTCATGTCACACAGCTCAGAGTACACATGACTGCTGATCCAGAGAACCACCCACACCTTCAAAGAGACATGGTGACAACAATTAACACCCAAATGAGAGAGACGGAGGATTCTGAAACAAGATGGCTTAAAAAAAAAAACCTCAAGAAAACAAGTTTCATCATAAAATGGGGTCAATTCTGCTATCTATTCATGTAGGATAGCACTTATTAATTGAATAATCCCATTGGTTCTGACTAAATACTAAATTAGTTCTGTGTCAGGGAATGGTGATTAAGATTATGTTTAAATCCTTTTGCCATTTACATTAGATATACATACTAAGACTACTGCTAAACAAGAAAAGCCTAAAATCCTGGCAATCAATTTTATCTTCCATTGTTTCATATTCTAAGCGGGTCTATTACTGGCTCTGAAACTGATCTGCTACGTGACCTTGAGTAGGTCATTTGACCTCCCTATGCCTTTGTTTCCCTTCCCACCCTTGTCTTTTCTATTGGAACATGAGCTCTTCAGGGTGGGACTGTACCCTACTGTGTTGGCCCTATGCAAACACCACAGATCTTTGTCTTGGTTGGGGCCTTTAGTTGCTTGTGTAATATAAATAATAAATAGTAATAATTTTCTCCAAAGTCACTTTTTAAAAAGTAGTACTGTGAGACTCTTACTTGAAAGTGATCAGCTTTTAGTGACATTCATATCTCTGCTCAGGAACACTTCTAGCTATGGGAGATTAAAGTGAAATTTTGAATATACTAGGTTGACCTTGTCCCCAGCAGGGACAGGGGCTTGTACTTTCTCAATGAAGGGCTCACAAAGGTAGAACCAATTGTCATCAGATTTGAGGCTAAGCCAGAGTCTTATCACCTTCCTTGTATATTACAAAACATTCCTCTGTATGCAGGCATTCTTCTAACAACTGAGCAGGGCATCTAAATCCTCTTGGATTCTGATCCTTCAGCAAAGAGGCTACAAAGGAGAAGGGGTTGGAGAACTGTGGTCCCACTGAGGAGCATCCTTTGTGCAAGTTCATTCTTGTACAAGGCACCAGAAACTTTAAGACTGACTCTGAATAAATTTGCAATGTTTTGAGAGAGGGTTTTATGTCTAATAGAAAGAATACTAGCCATAAGAGTTTTAGCACAGAACTATGTCTTTACTCTTTCAGTATTCAGAGCACCATGACTGTTCTCATTTCTGAAAGAAAATGTAATCTAAGACATTTCAAGGGTGAGTTCATTTTGGATTTAAATCACTAAAGTCAAGGAGATGGGGGAGGCTTATACTTCAGTGCTGAGATAATGCTGCCTTTCTTGTAGCTATTCATTTTCATAGTAATATATTTTGGCTGCAAAGACCCAAACATTCTGAAAAATAAAACAAAAAAATGGTCATCTTTAAAGGAAATTTAATTAATAAAATAATTACCAAATCACAGGAAATTCTACATTTTCTATGAACAAATCAGTGTTTCCCATTACTCACATAGGATGAGGCTGATTAATTTCCCACAAGCACAAAATATTTTTGTAATCATGGCATTGCTATGTACAGTACCATATTGTGTAGTAATATTAATAAATTATGCATGCTAGTTAAACATGGAGGAAAACTGTATTTATTGAATCAGAGGGTAAGCAAACCCAAAGCAAGCTGGACTGTAAATTTAAAGTTAGTTGTTAAATATTCTGTTTTTATGGAAATCAAAAGTGTTTATCATTTACCGATATTTATTTATGGTTAGGGCAAACACTTCCTGTTCTCATAATCAAAGTGCACAGATTTGTTCTGCCATTTAGAAATTCAGTATACACATTTCAATAATGTAAATCTATTAATATTTGATTACCAACCAATCTTAGATTCCACCTTCTATTCATACTAGGAGAGATGTATAAATGGATAATGTGTGCATTTGTTACTAATAAAACCATTAATACACTGCATACCTATCAATATCCAGACAATTACATTTTAAAAAGCCATTAAAAATGACTAATTTTTCTATAATGGATTGATATAAATAAAAATAATGAACTGGAATTTCCTCATGTCTTGCACATGTACAGCATGAGAGGAATATTGTACATAATATATGTACATAATCTGTAATGGGTTGTCACAGAAAGGCTGAGTTAACAATATTAATGATACTTTACAAAACATAAATAATTTGTACTTCAGCACTTGAATACCAAGGTGAAAGATGCCTTCAAGACAGAGGCATTTCAACTGGTGTAATTCTTGAGGAAAAAATATTAAAAATTGCTTGTCTAGTTATTTAGATTCAGTTAAAGTGTACCTTGGAATTGAAAAAAGGGTGTGTCCCAGTTTGACAATGTAATAATTAGTCTTGAAAGGTTATTTTTAGTGTTTTGAAATAATTTTATTTTTAAACACATTAGAAATTTTCATCCAGGGTCTCACTTTCTTTTCCTGAAAGATTGCATAAGCTATAAAGACCAACAAATGAAGAATGAACAGAAAGACCTCAGAGACACTATGCAAATGAAACTTGACTGGGGCCTCAATCCATCTCCTATCGAAGTCACCAATCTCTGTATTTAATGAAAGTTGGATCAGACCCTAAATGAAAAGGGAAGGGTTGTTTGTTTAACTGTTGACAATGGACCTATGTCAATTTACACCAATTGAAGATTTGGCACTTTAAAAAGGATGCTAAAGTAATAAAATCATTAGTAAAAATTGCAAATTCTTCTTTTTTTTAAACAAAGCATACTTAAAGGCATTACATATTTTGAAAATGGTACGTTTCATTGTTTAGAACAATACTAGATAGTTTTCTAAAATAATTTTTTAAAAAGTTAATGTTCTTACCATGTTGTCATACAGAATTTGTCATTTGCTGGCTTTTAGGCTAGCTCACAGGACTGCTGGTATCTTGGTGACACTCTGTCTTACAGGGAAACATAAGTGTTTATTTTTTTTAACGAAGTCAATACAAGTTTCACAAAAGAAGATTCAGTATTATGTTGATGTGACCTGTATTCATTTTGCAGAATGGTGTCCCACAAGAAATTCTGCAGAGCCCTTATCTGTTCTAGGATTAGGTGGCCCTTAACTGTCCCACAGTCCTTTTTTATCTGCAATGCCGAATATTTTATCTTCAGTGCCTGCTGTTTAAAGATAGGCTCTATGTATCTAAAAAGTGTGAAAACAATTTCATTGGAAAACTAATAATTCACTGATCATTAATATTCTTATGTGATGTACGTATAGCATATGTACAAAAAGTTATGGATATGTGTTAGAATTATGTTCTTAAACTGTATTCAGCAAGCAATGCATAAGCACAGTCTTCCCTAGAAAAAGGAATGTATATTTGTTTGTCTTTCAAGATGGTTTGTCAGACAGAGGCAATGAAGGTCCATTTACATATAAAGTAAACAAAGCTATCAAGCTAACAAGTGGGATAAAAGACAGCATGCAGTTACATCCCAGCAGAAGAGAGAAACTTTATCGGAGCTATAAAGACACAGAATCTGAACCTTAAATGATAAGCAATTCGATCAAGTGATTGTACACTATACTACTGTAGATTAAAGGTATATCAAATAACATCTTATGAAAGCTAATGACACAGTAAGATGTTAATGTCATTGAAAAAGGTATGTAGTACTATGATGAGTAATTATGAATATTCACAATGATTATACTTGAAAGTCTGTGACTATAAGGTGTTTAAATCAGGCAGGTCTGTTGGAGATTATAAACGGGCAGGAAGGGAAGAACAGCATGAAGTTCTTTTGAGTCTGGGGACAAAACTGTTTTTGGGAATATAATGTAAGAAGAGAAAAGAAGCCACCTTGGCATCCATCACTAGACAGACACATGGGGCCAGAGCTCTTGCAAGCTGAAAAAGATGGGTTTTGCAATCAAAGGGAACTGGGAACTGAATAGAGATACAACAAAGGAAACCAGCACTTCATACTTCTGTTGAAGGTCCTGACTGAGAGATAGTCAGCCATGATGGGCAAAGACTAATTGGTGAGAGAAACCATCTGAAAAAAATGACTGTACCTTCCTAAAATAAGATTTAGACTTTTAGTTGTATGTTTTCACTTTTGTTTGTAACCATCTCTACCTATATTTTTTTTACTTGGCATCACTTAACCTATGTCCTTTTGTTAATAAACTTGTTTTACTTTTAATCTAAACCAACCCATGAATTAAAGTAATTGTTAACTCCAGATAATGTAGCTAGCTCTTTACATGAACTTCATTATTCCTGATAGGTCCAGGAAAAGGCTGGACACTTCAGAGCATGTTTTGGGGGAAATTCAGGCCTGGGAGTGTGTTGGAATCACTTGGCTAGTAGTAACCTAGGCAGGTGGAGACCCGCATGTGACTGTGGAATAACAAGCTGGTTGCTAAAGTCAGAGTTGCTGAATCAGCAATGCTTAACATAGACGCTTAATGCATGCTTGTATGCTGGTTGTGAGCATCCAAACAGTAAGCTACAGCAGAAGAATATTTTAAAGCATTCAGGATACCAGGACAAACAGTGACATAATGTCATACTGGTCTGAATTGCACACCAAAATGTGGTAACCTCCAAGTTGCATATAAAGTGATTCACAACAAGACTCTGAGTTCTCCAAACACTGGAGCTGGATAATCATTTCTAGCTCTCTTTCAATAACACATATTTATTGGTGTTCAATATCTTATTATTGTGGCCATATGATGCAATTTAATTATAATAAATCATGGTTCAGAGCATGTTTCATACCTTTTTCTGTGACTAATTGAGTTCCAGTGTGACCCTTTAAAAAAAAAAGAAGTATTTTGATGCTACCTGATATGCTCACTGAAGTCTAGAAATAGCAAGTTTATTATTAATTAAAAATACACATAGAGGAAGAAGGTGCTGAGCAGAGAGTACTACTACTACTACAATTCTGAGGAACTGACAATAATTTTGAGATGCAGGACATAGTTAACCTGATTGCAGATGACCTGTTCCTGGAATCCTGGGAAGTACTAAGCACCGTTCTGATTCAACAAGGTACTAAAGCCTGATTGTAGCTTCAGACATTTGAGTAGTTCCACTGACTAAATACCTTGTTGAATATGGGTCTAGTAAAGCAGCAGAATTAATAGCTAAGGTGATTATTCAGCAAAACAATTAAGCACATGCTCACCTTTAATCATGTGCTTAAGTCCCATAGGCAGATACTTACTGAATCAGGACCTAAAAGCAGTACATTAGACAGTAAAATGAATATGAACTCTACATCCCAGTATCAGCACTCCTATAGTTAATTCATCCCTTCTGTCAATAACATAGTGTTATAGTGATGATACTGAAGATTCGAGACACAAGTGGGACCAACATGGTTACAACAACATTGCAAACAACAATGGAAGATATTGAAGAATATCTGGGTACTAACTAATATCCTACAAACAAAATACTGAAGATGTAAACTGTCCTTGCAATCATAAGTCGTTTCCCTACTTTGGGCTGTGTCTTTAGTTGTACTGAGAGCAA
Source organism: Dermochelys coriacea (assembly GCF_009764565.3). Classification (NCBI taxonomy): domain Eukaryota; kingdom Metazoa; phylum Chordata; order Testudines; family Dermochelyidae; genus Dermochelys; species Dermochelys coriacea. The sequence goes on along the minus strand of NC_050068.2, from coordinate 318,982,248 downwards.
CTTCACCGCCTGTCATGTACACTTTGACCCGGTCATCGAAATTGGTCACGTCATCCTTAGAAAAGACTTCTTGATGATTCTCTAAGTTAGTCACCTGTGCAGGAAACAGCCCTTTGGCCACTGCTTGAACTGGAACTGGCAGCCTCCCACCACATCTTTCTTGAGGAAAGGTAACTTGTCCTCCCTTCTTCCTCCTTGTCACCCACAGCTCATTCCATTCTCTTCAAATGTTACCTTCAACTGAGGAACTACTTCCTCAGGCTGGTGTGCCTCTGCAGTTCTGTTTCAAGCATGCAACTCCACAGCCTTCACACTTGAGTTTAGAAGACTTACTGGTACTCTTCCTTTGAGGGCATTAATCAATACATTGTCTGGCTGTAGCCCATTAGGGAGGATTGCCCCAGATGTAGGCTCTCCAAGCACTCCATATCCATTGGCATTTCCTGGTACCCGGCAGCGTTCATAAAGGATCTTCCCTCTCCAGGAAGGAATAACTGTCTTCTATCTTCTGCCCACTTTAACATTTCCAATCTGCCCCACAGGCCCCGAGAATGACTGCCTCTCTGCTCGAGCCAGTATTCTACTCAGCACAGCATTCTTCTTAGAATGCCCATGACTGTCCATCCTCCTGAGTCCTTTCCTTGGCAACAATAGCTTCTTAAGCTAACTAATGATGTTCATTCCTAGAATCCCTGGGACTCCTTCTGCCGTATGGCTTCCTTCAGAGACTTTGTCTTTCAGGAGGAAGATGAATTTTCTTGGCAGTGTCTGACCCATGTACTCTATCTGTTTCGAGGCATCTCACCACTAGGATTGCCAGTCCATTAACTGCTGTTAGATATACAAACTGTGTGTTGTGCAAGGTCAGTTCCTTATCCTTCAGTTATTTTTCAAAATGCAACTCAGTAATGGTGACTTCTGAGCCAGTATCTAACAAACATCTGATCTTCACCCCTGCAGTACATACTTCAGCAGTTAGACAGTCTCCAAATGCTCGCTTCCAGAAGTCACTAGATATGCTGGCACAACTCACATTCCTTTCATCACGCTATGCAAAGTGATTTTCCACCAAGGACAGGCCTAAGAATCCTTCTGCTACTACTTGGCCTTCAACTATAGATGGACGGCTCACTCCTGGTATCCCTTTGGTTTTGAATGCCTGTGACTCTGTTCTTCTTCTCAGTGGCCTTTCATAAGTGTAACAAATATACCTTCCCAGATCATCCTTCAGTGGGGATCTTTGGGATCCCGGTGCCTTTGCACACTTTGGCATACTAACAGGGATTTTTTCTTTCAGCAACTCAGTCATCACTTTCAGCATCTCCTCTAGTTGGAGCACCAGTTTTTAGACAGCTGCACTTAAACTTTCCAATTTTAACAGTTTGGGACAGGGCCTTTTCCTCAGAAGTTGCATTCACTAGGACCCCACTTTGTGTACAGGTGTTAGACTTGACTGTCTCTTCCACAGGAACTTCCTCTTCTTCTGATCACATAATGGCAGCCTGCATGAGTTCATGGAACTTTTTACCAGGCTTTTCCTTAAACTTCCTTTTCATTTCACGGTAGAGGGAATCATCCCAGAGCCCCAGCACTAACTGCTCTTTCAGAACCGTATCTGGGTCTGGAACTCGTCAAGGGTCTCACCGCTCCACTTTATTCATTTTCTCCTGGAGTTTATATGCATATGCCGGGACAGTTTCACTGGGCTCCTGCTTTCTCTCAAAGAACCCGTTTAGTCAGATTCCAATAGGTACCTTGTCTCCATACACTTCTAGGAGTTAAAATACCTTTTCCATATCTTTCTTGTCTGCCATTGCCATGAACTTTACTGTGGCCTTAGCCTGGCCATTGGTGTTCCCCTATGAAGTCCACACAATCTTCTTCAGATACTCTTAGCGCATGCATAGCCACCTTCACAGACTTGATCCACTCCTCTACTGTAATGTCTCCTGGCCCTGATGCTTTTGGGTGTCCATTGATGCTTTTGGGTGTCCATTACTGATCTTCAATATGCTTCACAATAACTTTGTGAACACAGAGAATGGCCTTCAGTTCATGATGGATTTTCTTGCGCAAGCTTACCGAATTCTAGGACTCTCACTCAATATTGACAGGTTTCAGAGTAGCAGCCGTGTTAGTCTGTATTCGCAAAAAGAAAAGGAGTACTTGTGGCACCTTAGAGACTAACAAATTTATTTGAGCATAAGCTTTCATGAGCTACAGCTCACTTCATCCAATGAAGTGAGCTGTAGCTCACGAAAGCTTATGCTCAAATAAATTTGTTAGTCTCTAAGGTGCCAATCAATATTGAGAAGACTAAAGTGCTCTATCAACCTGCTTCAGGCCTTGCTCATGACCCACCACAAAAACCATTGAGGGTCAGACTTTGGAGACAGTTGAACACTTTTTCTATCTCAGTAGCCAACTTTCTCAAAATGCAAAAATTGACAGTGAGATCCAGCACAGGATACAGTGTGCAAGTGCTTCCTTTGGTAAATTGCTCTGATGCTTTTCATGGTCCTGTGACCTGTGGCAGGACACCAAGATCCAGGTCTATAAGACAATTGTTGCTCCTACATTCCTCTATGGATGTGAAACCTGGGTGACCTACCGACAGCACCTCAAGAGTTTGGAGAGGTATTATCAATGATGCCTCCTTTGCATCAAGTGGCAAGATCGCAGCACTAACACCAGCATCCTTGCTGAAGCCAATGTCACCAACATTGAAGCAATGGTCCTCATGTACCAACTTTGCTGGGCTGGACATTGTGTGAGGATGCCAGAATCTGGCCTCCCAAAACAAGTCCTCACCCATGGTCAGAGATCCCACAGTGGTCAGAGGAAACTCTACAAAGATGCAGTGAAAGCATATCTTAAGAAAACTGACATGGACATTACAAGCTGGGAGGAGCAAGCCACCAACCAATCCCAATGGTGTTATATCCTCCATCAGACAGTGGCCTGCTTCAAGGAGAAGCATCTTACCCTTGAAGCTGAAAAGAGAGAGATGGAAGGAAAAAGAAAGAACATTCTCCCAGCAGGCAGCTGGCCTGCCACAAAATGTCTGTACCTACTGTGGGTTGATTTGCGGTTACATGATTGTACTCCTGAGTCATCTTAGGACCCATATGTAATTTTGTGGTAGAGATCATCCTTGAATCGAAGGATCACCAATCAATCAATGTCTCCTGGTCTTGTCAGGAAGCCACCAAACTCTGTGACCTTCTGCTCCCTGGGGACATAAATAGTAAGGGGTTTCTTAGCTTCTGCTGCCTGTTGGTCTATTACTGCATTAGCCAGCGATAAGGATTCTCTCTGTTTGAGTCTAGCTTGTTGTAATGCCTCAGCCTACTCTGATCATTTGTGCTGAAGTTCAGCAAATGGGTCCGTAGTTTTTCAATTACAGCCATGGTAACGTTCTTAACCAGACTTGGACAGTACCACCAGAATTCAATCAGTAAACCAATGAGGTGAATCCTATGGATAGGATCCTGTTCATAACACCAATTATGTAAGCAGGGGATTGGTTCCACTATTGTGGGGAACTTTCCTGGCTTATACACTACCCCAGTAGAATTGGCTAGAGAAAGGACCTGAGTCCTCGCTCTCACTCCCTTTACCCAGAGGCCTGACTGACCTCGAGGGCTCCCCTTCCACTTTCCACTCTCCTGTGTGGCAGTCCTTGTAACCCCGACAAGGCTGAGCCTAGGATTCCTGGGGAGTGGGGCTTAACCCCCAATCTTCTCACGGTCACTTAGGACAGGGACTAGGGTATCCCCATTCCAAGGTATTCTTTCTGGTCTGGATGCTTCCCTGACTCACTAATCAGTACCCAGAGTTAAAACAAATACAATGTATTAAACAGCAATCAATTTAAAAAATGGGAAAGGTTGAAGGAAAACACATAACCCCTCTGGAATGTAAGGGGAGTTCACAGTCTGTTCCTCACATGTGCCAGGCCTCCCTCCCAGGCCCTGGCTGTGCTGCAGGGATGCTGTGGTTTGGACACTTGCTCTGGTAGCAGCCACATGCCCTCAGGCTCGAGGTGGCAGGACCCTTCTTCCCAGCACCTGCCCCCCACCATCAGGATTATGATCCCCTACAAGTCTGGCCTGCCAGGCCCCTTGGCTGGGGGTGTCTCCCTGCACTGGGCCATCTGTCCAGGGTCCCCCTTCGCCTTCCCCAGCTGCTCAGTGCACCTGGTTCCAGAGCGCTCCAGCAGCAGCTCCAGCCCCAGCTGCTGCTCTGCCTCCAGCTCCCTAGGCTGCTTCTCTGGTCTCTCTGGCTCTGGTTGCTGCAGGTCTTCTCCCAGCACAATTTGGCTCTCTGGGCTGCTTCTGAGGCTCTTGTTGCTGTGGCTCTGCTCCCAGCATTGATCTGCTCCCTGGACTCCTTCTCTGGTTCTCTCCAGCTGGTGTGGCTCTGCTCCCCACTCAGCTTGGGCTTCTGCTCTCTCCTTAGCTCAGCCCCACTCCGTTCCAGGCAGTTCCAGCTCACACAGAGGACAGGACCCCTCCCCACCTTGCCTCCTGACTCCTTCATTAGCCTAATAAATTATTATTTATGCTCTAACAAATTTGTTAGTCTCTAAGGTGCCACAAGTACTCCTGTTCTTATTTCTTCATTAGCCTGCCCGTCCTATCAACCAGGTTGACTTGGAGCATTGATCTCTCCCTATGGCCCCTGAGGGCTGTCAGTCTCAGGGTCTTGATTTCCCATCAGCCCTTCCCCTTTCTTTCAGTACTGAGAGCTAGCCAACCAAAAAAACCCACTAAGTTTCAGTAAGGGCCAATGGTCTCTTTACATTTGGGCTAACTTTGTATAGAAGCTTTTTTCCTTTTAAGACACAGTTCACTAGATGCTATCACCACCGATTACTAGATGGTAAAACTACATCCCCAAAGGAAGTGATATAATCCCCATCATATAAGTCATGAAACTTCATGTTATGTTCATAAGTTCATTATATCAGTTTATATAAGTCATGAAAATCTTATGATGGGTATATAATTCATCCTTAGTGATTAAATATATGTTGCCCCAGTTTTTCTATGCAGATAACATTTGTACCAATTAATTTTACTGGAATAGAATTCTATGGGAGTACTCACACATGATAGAAATACTGCTCTGTTTTTCTGTGGCTTAAATGTAGCATAAACACTTCTAAAATCAGATCAGATCAGCCTTCTCTGAAATACCGTTGAACCTTCCATTCCATCAATATCTGCTTTAACAGCTTTAATGCCTTTTTATAGTCTACTGAAGTTGTAAACTCATGAATCAGAAGGGAACCACTGATAAATATTAAAATTTGAATAGGTCTTTGATAGAATTTCTTCTTCAGAAAGAGACGATTTGTGGTGTATTTTGTCTCAATTATATGAACAGTCAACAGGGTTGAACTGAATTCATTATCCAGACAAAATCACAAAACTAACAACCATTGCAATCTTGTTTTATCACATTTTTCCACCTGACTGTCTCATATAAGCTTCCTCTAGTTTCATCAGCTAAGCAATGCATTTACTCACTCCTGCTTTATTCAATCAGCATTCAATACACTCCCTGTTTTAAATGTTGTGGCAGGGATAGTGTTTGAACCCCAAAGTCAGAGAAGTCTTTTCACCTATTGGACTTTTGCTCCTCTTCTGAATCTGATGTTTATAGGACTGTATTTATTTACAGAAGAACCAGAATGTAATTATAAGATGCTTTCCTAGAATCTGCATCTTCCTTCTATTTCGGGGTGGGGAGGGTGAGGGGGAAGATAATAGGAGGAAGGTAAAGAGTAGTGAGAATGTTTAAAATATATCTTTCCTCATTTACTCTTCAGCCTTCCACCAAGTTCAGAGTGAACTAACTAAATTAGGAAAAGAAGTTTCAGAGATACCCTTAGTTAGTTCAGAAAAAATAGAAACTGGGATGTAAAGTGATATGCCTTTTTTATTATTCACAGTAGCCATTGTCAAACTGTGTTTTATAAATCAGAATATCCATGTGATTCACATTGTCAAAGAGTTTAAAGTACATGTTGTATAATGTATATGTTCTAATTTCATAAAAAGTTCTCCTGATGGTATAAGATTTTCCCCCTCCCTTACTTTATTACATTTTTTCAATACTTCCTTACATTTTGAACAGAGTCTGTGCACATTTTCTTTCTGACCATTCCATCAAGTTATTGATGGCAGCTGAAGTCTGAATGAATTGGATTTTTCAAATTAAATGTACTTGTTTTTCATGTTAATGTTATTCCACAGGCAGAATACCATTATACTGTTAAAACAACAACAACTATTCTCTGCTAAATTAGATGTAAAATTAGTCTCTTTTTGATTCAGTAATACTGTAAAATGCAAATTAACACTCATTTTGCAATTATGTGAACTTATCCTTTCTATTTATTTTAAATTGTAAATCTGTACCATCCACATGCATTTCCAGAGATTACCTGAATACAATAGTTGGTTAGAACAGACATTTGTTACAAAAATGTTTTTTACTTAATCTGATGCTCATGAAAGTACAATACAATGACACCCCAGAATCAAACTGGAATATTACTTTCTGGTCTCCTGGATTTCATTTCTTTCCTCCTCTTCCATCATTCCTTCGTCAGATAGGGTTTGTTTTTCTAAGACTTTGGTTATAACACACTTCATTTAACAAACAAAGGAAAAGACATAAAAAGGCTTAGATTGGCTTGGGGAATTCATCTTTATTCAAGGGTAGAATGATAATACATTTGCATTGTATCAGAAACTAACATCTGTGGGAAAGCTTACATCTATTCCCAGATGGTCTTCAGTTTAGTTGCCAAGAAGACAGAAAGATAGGCCAGAAGGAAGATCCATAGAAAATTAAGTCAGATTCAGCATTATTTGTAGCTTTATGTGGTATGCTCCTGACCCCAAATCAACTAGACTCAGTGGAATGACTTCCATTGACTTCATTGGTCATTATATTAGGCCCTGTGAAAATAATCGGAAATTATAGTATGCAATGAAGATGAGAGCCAGATTTTCAGAGATGTATGAGTCATTTGCATACACACATCCCTTGATATTTGCATGTTCTCAGGGCCACCAGAGATAATAAGTCTAATAAGTCATGCCATGCACAAATACACAATGTGTTCAATGTGTTTACCACAGATCAGATCATCTACTGAAATTAATGTCCTCTGTTTTTACACTTACCAGCTAATGGTGTCTGATGAAGTGTTCCACTGAAGTGCATGAAATTTTGCAGTGAAATTCAAAATTTTTGAAATTTAGTATTTTCACATTCCTACTTTGTCCCAGTTTCAAACAAAATTTTCCTACTAAAATTGACATCTTTTAAGTGAAATCAGTTTCTTTTCAAACAAAAATGTCATGGGGAAAAATTATAGGAGAGAAATACGTAGGAGATAAAAACAGAAAATAAATGTGTTTCCTATACAGCAGCAAAATCAAATCTAAAATTCTTAAGAAAAGAATAGTTCTTTCTTTTTCTTTTCTTTTTTTGGTGGGGGGGGCGGGACAATTCATGCCATTAATATCACATAAGTAATTACTTCTGCCCAGTAGCAGTTCCCTCTTAGGTAGTCGCAGCATAAATACTGGTTAACTTGCAGTCATGGGAGCAGATTCGATGTTATTACAGAGGTGGACAATAAACACATTGCAAAGAAAACAAGTATTGTTTTGGCTTTAATTTAGACTACCAATTGCAAAGTAGACAGAGAACTTTTTAAAGAATGAAATATAAGAAAAAACGTTAATAAAATAATTGGACAGAGGCAAGCAGAAGCTTTTATAAAAAGACACAGGGTTAAAGAAAAATATCTCTGTATTTTTTGTATTATTAATACAGTGAGGTATCAGTTAATATCACATCTAATGGGCATAATAAACTGCCTGGCATAACATATAAACTATAGTAGTAAGGAGAAATGAAAATGAGACAACAAAATACCTGTAGTAGATATAGAACAATGTAATGTGTTACTAAAAATCTCAGACCAAACTCACTAGCAAAGCCAGTATTGAAATAACATTCCTTAACAGTGCAATGTAAATCTAGAGTATCTAGTAATAGTAGGGATTGATGTACCTTTTATCTTAAATGATAAAAATAATAATAAAAAAGAATAAACATGGAAGGATAGAAACTGACTTAAAAAAAGTTAAACTCCACTCAGGAGTTTACACTAGCCTCCAGGAACTCTACACTGCTGGTACTTTAAAGGGGAGTTCCAAGGCAGCTGTTGGCAGAGTAAGACCTGTTGCACAAAACCACACCCTGGGAATCCAGAGAGAGCTACAGGGGACAGCACTGAGACAGAGGGCTTCCATGTCAACAATGTGGCCTCCCACAGGCTCAGATCTGTAGCATTTGGAGGCTAATTCTCTGGCTTTTTTCACATAGAGCAAACCTCTTCCCCAAACAGAACAATCTCTGGAGATCTCTACAAGATGACAGGTTTCAGAGTAGCAGCCGTGTTAGTCTGTATTCACAAGAAGAAAATGAGTACTTGTGGCACCTTAGAGACTAACAAATTTATTTGAGCATAAGCTTTCGTGAGCTACAGCTCACTTCATTGGATGCATCCGATGAAGTGAGCTGTAGCTCACGAAAGCTTATGCTCAAATAAATTTGTTAGTCTCTAAGGTTCTACAAGATGAGTCACAGGGAGTTTCCCTCCCCTCTAGGACCTCTCCTTTTATATCTCTGCTTAGGAAGAGACAATCTGGTCCTGGAGTATTTTCCAAAATCTCCTAAAGAGCAACTGAGGCTTTGCTGGGTCCCACTGCTTACCATCACTCACAGTGCAGTAGGAGCTGTCAGATAGAGTAGGGGAAAGCATACACCAAGACAAATAGATTCATAATTAAAGATGTAGCAAAGATAGATTACTTTCATTTGCTCTAGTGGAAGTGTCAGACAGGACTAGGGAGTTTCCAGTTGATGCCAGACTAGGACTTCAGATTCTGGAGCAAGTTCAGATGTGATGGGGTCAAATTCTCATGAACTGGTCTCAGGCATTGTGAGGTAGTGTCTGTGATGACATATGTTATGGCCTCATTCATAACCAAAAGGATTTCCTCATGGTTGGAGGTGTGCTTAGACCCCAGACTTGAAGAAAAAGGTGAAAAGGAATTATTTTTGATCAGTGAAAGAAGAGAGGGATTGGCTTCAGAGAGAATTTTGCAGCAGGACATCCAGAATCTAATAGATCTGAAAAGTGCTTCCTCTTCTCTTGATGTTAAGATAAACTGATCAATTGGAGCAGTGTACACCTACACTAGGATCAAAGAAATCAAAGTGAATAGTGAACCGATGTTAAGCTTTGTGATGCTGAATTACAAGCTGTGCTCATGATGAACAATTAAGCCTTCAACAAAAGGGTGGAATTCCTGCAAAATTAAAATAAAGAACACAATATTCTTCTGTGTGGTGTCAGAGAGAGCAAAGAGCAAAGACATGCCATGATATGTTTGTGGAATGTTAAAGGGAAGAATGTGAAGAACATCTTGTTTGTAGAAAGATCACATTGTAAAGCAATCAGGAATTCTAATCCAAATGTGTGACCAGGGGAAGTCACTTTATATTAGTTGGAATATAAAATAATAAAAAGTATTCAAAAGTTCTTATTGCTAGAAGGAAAGATCTTAACTTTAATATCCAGCAGATTTAGCTATTTCCAGATATGGTCCTCCACACAGGATTCAAATCCCCTTCTCTGTCACACAGACTTCCTAAGTGTCTTTGAGCAAGTCATTTAACCCTCTGGACTAAATGCCTTTGTGGATTTAGGTATCTAACTGCCACTTTAGGCACCTAAACACAAAATGTAGATTTTCAAAACCACCTGCTAACCCTGTAGGTGCCTAAATTCCCTTGGATCCTAAATTTCTGCTGATAAAGTCCCGATGGCACCTACATTTCTGCTGCTGGACACAGGATCTGATGTGTCTGTTGCCCAGGAACCCAGCTGTGAAGCTCAGGGATGGATCCTCAAACTAAGTGTTGCTCATTTTACCTGTGAAGCCCAATCTAGTAGGCATTTTTAGACACAGCCTACTGGATTAGGCCTTGCACAAAATGTCATTGGGGGTGTAACTGCCCCCACAAAACCTTTAGTCTACTGGCTAGAGCATTCACTTGGAATGTGGGAGACTTCTGATTCAAATATCCTCTATGCCTATTGTTAAGCAGGGATTTGAATTTGGCTCTCCCACATATTAGGGGAGTGCTCTAATCACTGGATTACAGAGTCAGTCTCACACTGATTGGCCCAATTAATATTTATTTATTTCTACCAAGTTAATTGGTAGCCTGTAAAATTTAACATGAAATACCAAGATATGAGTGATCAGTTTTGAGAATCAATCTACTGAGAAACTATAGCACAAACTAAATAAATGATATGCCTGATCTTGAAGCATGACAGAATATGATTAAGGGCTTTATACTACAGTTTTCAATTTGAGTAGTAAAGCCAAAATTGAATTTCATATGCAAAGCTTATCTGGATATGTTTGTTATTAGTATTGTGTTCCCCAGAAACATGTATTGTGAAAAGATATACCCCCTGAAAACTGATCTGCATGGAATAAGAGAATTCTAGGCAATAATACTCATCTTGCATTATAAAAATTGTAAGGGCTAAATTCTCTGCTGACAAATCTCCACTTGCAGGTGACAAAGTTATGTCTTCAGAGAATTTGGCACTAAATTCTATACATATTTTTTAGGATTTTGTGATTACTTTAAATTTAACATATTGCATCCTGTATCTTAGATATGTTTTGGTTCTTTATCCTGTTCTTTCCATACAAGAGGATATATTAAGACCAATGTTTATTGACCACTTTGTATAGTTTTCCAGTCTGTGTTGAGACTGCTAAACTGTGTTTAGCACTTTAACTTCTCCTAGTAACTTCACAGTGCCTTATTGCTATTGTTTTATTTTTGTTGCTATCCTTGTGTCTATGATGCACACATTTTACAATAAAATAAAAACAGTTTGCACATCTATATGGGAAAATAATTCTTCGTCATTAGGCTAAACGATGTTGTTAAGAAGCATATCTGCATCCTTTAAAAGCTTCTAAAACAGCTAGCACCTGTCCCTGCTTACCAAGTGCTACTGTTTGTTCATTTAGTATTGATTGCTTCTCCATAACAAGGTAATATATTTGTATCAAGCTATCACCACTCTTGATGGTGACATTAATGGGTTTTGGATCCAAAATCCAATACTTGGATTAAGATCTGAGCGCTCTTCAGTGTGAAGACAACTAACTCTTTTAGTCCTTTATTATTTCTTGTTTGTTTATAAGTAGTTTCTTTCCCACAAAGAATTCCACGGAGGATTGATGAGGGTTCATTGCCGATAGAATCATATAGCACTTAAGATCACAGGTGACTAATTTTTAGTGACTATTTTCGGTGCTTCTGTTTCCGAGTGCCCAATTTGAGCCAACTATAATGAGCCTAATTTTCAGAAAGTGCTGAACAACCTATGGGAGTTAAGTGCCTAAATACCTTTGAGGTTCTGGGACCCAATCTTTCATAATCAGGTTCCTCTAAGGTATCTTAATTTGGATACTAGTCACTTTTGAAGATCTTGTAAAATATTTTCCAAACACAAGGGCTTAAAATCAAGTACCTAGATCATTGTTAGATCTTTAAATAAGCAATTTGGGGTTTTCAGAAGTGCCAAGCCCTTGCAAATGTCACTGAAATAAACTGGAGTCAGTTTTCAGCACCTGTAGAAATCAGGCTAGTCATTTACGTGCCTAAATGCAAGTTTAGATTCTTAGGCAGCAACATTTGAAAGTTTTGGACTACTACAATACATGCTCACCGATATAAACATCAGACTAATCAGAGGCATAGTATATAAAACAAAACATAAAAATATGTAATAGAAAATGTTTATCATGCAGATCTTGCAAAGAGTCATCACAGCTATGAAGGAAATAGTCCATCGAGAGGAAAAGGGATCAGCAAATTTGGGGACACAATCATAGGGCCTAATCACATCAGCCACACTATCAGAGACTCATTCACCTGCACATCTACCAATGTGATATATGCCATCATGTGCCAGCATGCCCCTCTGCCATGTACATTGGCCAAACTGGACAGTCTCTACGTAAAAGAATAAATGGACGCATATGAGACGTCAAGAATTATAACATTCAAAAACCAGTCAGAGAACACTTCAATCTCTCTGGTCCCTCGATTACAGACCTAAAATTGGCAATATTACAACAAAAAAAGTCAAAAATAGACTCCAATGAGAGACTGCTGAATTGGAATTAATTTGCAAACTGGACACCATTAAATTATGCTTGAATAAAGATTGGGAGTGGATGTGTCATTACACAAAGTAAAACTATTTCCCCATGTTTATTCCCCCCCCCCCCGCATTGTTCCTCACACATTCTTGTCAACTGCTGGAAATGGCCCACCTTGATTATCACTACAAAAGGGTTTTTTTCTCTCCTGCTGGTAATAGCTCACCTCACCTGATCACTTCCTTTACAGTGTGTATGGTAACACCTATTGTTTCATGTTCTCTGTGTATATAAAATCCCCCTACTGTATTTTCCACTGCATGCATCCTATGAAGTGGGCTGTAGCTCACGAAAGCTTATGCTCAAATAAATTTGTTGGTCTCTAAGGTGCCACAAGTCCTCCTTTTCTTTTTGCGGATACAGACTAACACGGCTGCTCCTCTGAAGTTTGGGTCTGAATCTCATCCATTTCATTTAAAGGCTATTTCAGTGATATTTCAAAGCAATTTCATCTATCACTGTTCTCAGACATCTTTTCACAATAGGCACTCAGTTAATGTTAGAAATTGGCTGGCATTATTGCATCATTATGAATAATAATATTTATTATTTTCTAATTACTTTGATCCATTACATATATGAAAAAAAATATATAATGGAACTTGTAAAACATTGGTTTGGTTCTATAGGATCATTTTCTAACAGCAATAGTTCCTTTTGGCATTAGATTCTAGCACATAGTAATTTACCCTGATGTCTATTAGGCAATCCTGCATTAAATTTGGGACAATTAACTCTGGACTTCAGTTATTAGAGCCCACAACCAGAGGAATTATTTTATTAAAATATTAATATTAATATGCTTATCACCAAATTTAGACTCTGTTCAATAAAAGAAAAAAGCAGATGATGGAAAAATTGTGAGGTGGACACATAAAGTGGGTACACAATCTCAAACAGGGCCTCCAAATGAAGCTACTGAAATACAAGATGAACAATCCAGGTGAAACACTGCAGTGAAATATTATGCTACAAATCCTGTACTACTGGCATCTTATGCTACATATCTTTGTTTATACCAGTAATATAAAGTAATATAAAGTAATATTAAGTGACTGCTATGTGAAATATGCTTATTTAAATATAAGCTACAGTACAGAAAATGTGCAATAAAAAGTTCTTCCTTTTTGCTGAAACATCCATATTAATTTTAGCAACAGATAATCTATTTTAATAAACTTGAATAAATGAAATGGCTTCTCCAAAAAAGTGTCTTACATTCATAACAGACAAATGAATCTTAGTTATCATCTGATTTTTTCCTTGACTGTTTTGTTATTTTCTTTTTTATGAAGTCCTATCTTGATGAAAGTATTCAGCACAGTGTGACAGGTTATTCATTTTTATCAAATTACAGTATCTTTAAGACAAGGAATACTATATTAAATGTATTCTCATAAACCTGCTACAAAGTCTTCAGTGAATTTACTGGGAGCATTTTTTTAAGTAAGGAAGATAACATTTATATAAGTCATTCCATCATAACGACTTTGACAGAGCAGTAGGTATTGTATGCGATGACAAGTTCATATACAATGTGACACTGATAACTGTTAATGTGACCACAATGAAAGGAAAAAATATACCATATATCTTTAGACACGCTTTCTGAAAAATGTCCTTCTGCATTCTGGAAAGGATATAGGATCCTGCTAAATGTATTGCTTAAATTGTATTAGACTAGCAAGTACAGAATATTTAGTAAAATACTTTTGGGAATGGGGAGGAAGGGAAAAAAGGAGGGAGAAGGCTGCAGTGTGATTTAGAACACTTTCCTACAACAAAAATGTTTAAACAATTTCAAGAGGGAAAATTCTGAAATCCTTTTTCAAACAAAATTCCTCTTCATCTCTGTCAGAATCTTCCCTGAAAATGGATTGTGTAAAATCTGAATAAGGACTTTGGGAGCTGGGCCACAGCAGATACAGAACTACACTCTGTTCAGCATTTTGGGGCCCAGTTCAACCCGATAATTAAGCACATGACTAACCAAGTGAGTCATCCCTAAGGTCAGACATGAACCAGGGTCTTGGAGAACTGGGCTATATTTTCTAAACGTGGTCTCTATGTATGAAGGCCCAGCTTGGAACGTAGTTACTGGTTTGCACTGTTTAAGCAATTATCAGTTATAACATAAATGACTTGTACAAAATAAATAATTAATTTCTTTACCTGTAATTTTTATTTCGCATAACGGAAGGTCTTCACTGTTGTGGACATTGCTCACACCTATGTATTCTCCCACAATAGTAGCTGTTTCTGTTTGGATTTAAATTACTGATTTATTTTAGGATGATGGTAAACTGGAAGGACTAAAGGTTGCATCAGCCACGGGAGTAAATTTAGTCTTTATAGTGCCTGATGAGGGAATTGCAGCTCTCATTGTTCAAAGCTCTATACTTGTCAACCAAAGACTTTAGAAGCCCCATGTAGAATGCACAAGAATCCTCCAAGAGGAGTTCTTGTTGATGCTTTGCTTGCTTGAGATATCTTTGATCTGATCCATTGAGAATCAGAATATTGAAGGCCTTCAAGCATTGTCTCCACAAGGAGAAAAATAAGGTATTTGTCTTTCTCCACTCCTTAGTTCAGTGTTAATTGGCTATGAAATGGGCTTTAAAGTAAAAGTATGATGTGGTTCTCCAGTGATATTAGGAGCTAAAATAAGAGAGATTATTTTCAGTGGAAACCTGATCCAGATCAAATAGCACCAGTCACACTGGGAGGGACAGTAGGATTATTGGCAAGGAGGGAGAAGTGAAAGACAAATCTGTGCTTCTCCGTCATAAACAACACTTAGGGATCCAGCCTGAGCAATAAAACAGTACCGCAGCCTGAACCCTGTGAGCCTGAATCAGCTGGCATGGGACAGCTGCAGGTTTTTCTTTGCTGTGTAGACATACTCTTAGATTGTTCTTTCTGTGTCTGGTGTCTAGAGAGGCTAGAGTTGATTCTGATTAACTTGTCTGAACTGTCAAACATGCTGGCCAAGGCAATACAGATTCAAGTCATTGTTTATTATTTTATAATGATCATTTTTGCAATAAGCCCACGTCACTATTCTGGCTGTAGCTTCTCAGAAATATTTTGATGATGTTACATTTCATTTCCCTTTCCAGTCATCTAAACTGAGAGCTATTTGTACTTGAGTTAGGCTCATCATTCTGCCTTTATGCCCACCCATTATGTTTCTGGTTACTGCTGATGCACAACTTTCATTTTTAAATATTTCTTCTCTTTTTGATGTATTTGCAAGTCCCCTGCACTGCTCTGAAAATCAAAAACCTTCTTATTTATGATTGATGAACATAACAAATATTCATAGAACACACAAAGGAACAGTGAGGGAGAGGGGGAGATGACGGACACAACACACAATGTTATGCTATACAAAGCACACGGGATCTTTTATAAGAGAGAAGGCAAATATGTCATATTTATTGAAAATGCAACAGTTAGCATATGCTTTTCAGTCAGACAACACACACACACACACACACAAGTCCTGCAGAAGATCTTTATAGTTACCAGTCTGTTGTAGCTCAAGTCAATCTAATGGCCAGTTAGATTGAGCACGAGTGAGGAGCTAGGCTCTGTCGGTCACGATCCAATGCTCTGAGGCTTTGCAGGACTGAACCCAGAGTTCCATGGCAAAACACCCCATCTTTATAGTTGTAAATTCCCATTTGAGTCCATGCATTTTGCAATGTCATCCTGTAATCATTAGTCCTTAAGTGGTGGTAATCTTGGGGTTTTCTGCTGCTATCATTTGATGGTTATTGTCAGGCTTCCCATCATCTCCTATTTGTTGTCTCGCCTTCGGAGATGCCTGCCTCACCTCTGAGGTCGTCAATGCTGCTAACATGTTTAGCATGGATACAATGGATATTTTCTGATTGTCTCCTGGTGTTTCCAAGTTTCTCACTTTTTCTTGACCATCTGGACATTTGTGATGGCTTTTACACCTTATCTTTTCCTGATGCATGCATTCCTCATTCACACAAACAGTCTCTCACAGAAACCTTCAAAGATATACAGAATACCTTGTAAATTAAGCCTTGCTAAATCTTATAACTAAAACAATTCACATTGGGGCTTCAGGCCCTCAACATTTCTCTAATCTATTTATCATAGACACAATACAAAATCCTCTCTTTTACTAACTAAACTTTATAACAGATCCTAATTGTAATGCATATTGCAAACAGGATCCCAGTCTCAGATGGTCATTCCTTTCTGTTATTCAAAAAGGGTGGCTGGCAGAATGAAATCAAAGTTTACAACAATTCTTATAGAACAATTATAAAATTTAGCCCTTACAACAACAGAACAGTATATTTATACAACATAATCTGAACAGTATAATCAGATTCTAGGCCCCTCCTCGTGCAATCCTATGGACTTAAATGGGATTGATTTCAGTGGGGTTTCAAAGGGGAGAGTAAAATTTGAATCTGGACATTCAGTCATGCTGTTAAACTCAAAACGTGCATTTTTGTGAGTGCTGAACAAGTGTGTTTCAAAACAAAAAAAAATTCCTTCAGGTTTATGAATTAAGGAAATGTGAAATTAAAACCAACAAGGTCATGTGAAATAAATATTAGAGAGTTTGCATTTTGTACAGAGCTAACAAAGTCTCTCTCTAACTGATTTCATGGAGGATCAGAGTCCTTCCACTTGTGTCTAGATTATCAGATTTCCCATTGTCTTTTCATCCTTATCCTGAAAGGAAGAAAGGAATTGAGTTTGTGATCACAGACAAGAGATCTTACGGGTTTTGAAGCTCTGATGAGCTCACACTTCCATGTGGGTACAGATTCACGGAACTAAATGTTAAAATGAACTATGTTTAGTTATGGATTTATTGAAATTAAAATTAAAAATTAAAAATTAATTTCATGATGATTACTTTCACAATCTAAAGGAGGCTAGACAAACAGACCTGGATATCAAATCTTCACACCATCAGCAGCCTCATTCAGATAAAAATCAAAAGGCCTCTGTTCAGACGAGAATCCTGAAGCATATCACAATTTTGACTATTATGAAATGATACTGATCTCATGTATTGCAATGTAAAGAATTATTTCAGTGAAACATCAATGGCGCTACACTACTGTAAAATGAGTCTAAAGGATATCAGAATCAGGGTCTCAGTCCTGATACTTGTCTTTGTCAGAACCGAGTAAGAATGTGACAGAAGGTGCAATGTAGATTAGGTATTTTGATGTGTGGGGCTTACTGGCAGCGTCACCTAGTGGTTAGGGAACTAAGTATCTGCCTCCAGTATCTCTCACTGACCACCATCACATCCCATAGTGGTCTGCCTTTTTGTGGGTGTGAACACAACCCTCCGGTCAGTTCACCAATTAGCTCTAGCTCTCTCCCAACAGTAACAGAGTCCCAAGGAAGATATTGGATCCCAAGCCTTCATTAACTGAAACTTCACCCCCTCAGCACTCAGCAGGCAGGCTCTTTCTCCTAGGGAAAGTCTTCTGAGGCACCCTTCTTTAGAAGCTCTTAGGGTAGATTTCTCTCCCTGTCCTCTCAGGCCCCTTCTGAGCCGTCTGGCTCTCTTTTAAGCTCCACCTTCAGCTAGAGCATGCTGTACAGGTGGGGATGGGCAAGGTCACCTGGGCCCAGAGTTGCTCCTTCACCCTTCAATTCCAGTGTGGGGCTTATACACCTCATCACAGATACCATATATCAGGGAGAGAAAAACCAATACATGTCATTTTCTTGCATGTACAAACTGAGTCTGATTAAACTAACCAATAGATTTCAATTACTTCCAGGGTGGGAGAGTTTGGGGTGGGGTCGATTTGGGGTATTTTACAACCTCTCTATTTAATGGTATGTGTGTAATTAGGGATGGCAGATGCAAATCAGTCAAACAAGTAAGATTTGGGGTTCAAATTCTCTCATCTCGTAAACGTATGCAACCTTGATAAGCGAATGGGTTAATGGGCATAATGGAAGGCAGAATTTGTTTTGAGTTCTATTTTAAACTTCAAATCTAGCAGATATACATATCTCTTGGATTAAACCATGCATTTCCACTGGGCCAAATCCTTCTTGGCAATCAGTAATCCACAGCCATTAAAAGGATTTGGAATCCACAACGTTCATTTGCAGGCAGCCTTCCTTCTACTTGCCTACCTTCCATAAGTGTCTGAGACAATTGCAGTTTTTGTACTTGAGCAGCTAGTTCTTCTATGTATCTAAAAGGGCACAAGTCACCTCAAGAGAGGGGGGTAGGAGGAAAGGCCATGCCCTCGGCAACTTCTGGACTGGCTTCACTTCACAGAAATCATCCTCCAGGGATTATCAAGAACTGATGTCATATCCCGGAGAGTTCATTTTTATCTCTGATGTAGCTGAGAAGAGAGTTAAAACCTGTTGGTTAGTGTAAGGGACTGCAGAAGACTTTGTTACAGCCTAGCCAGGGAACTTCCGCTTTCTCAAGCCAAGAGGTTACTGTGGGACATAGATAGCTGCTTCGTTATTGTGGGATAGAGATAGTTCTTGAAGGACACAGCTGCTTTGCATAGCCCTTCGCCATGTAGCAGAAAGCCCCCCTTTGAGAAGTACCTAATTCTATATTCATGAGCTGTTTTTGTGTAATGCTTATTAATGCTGACTGTCTGCCCCTCTGTTGGACTCCGTCCCAGACAGAGCTCCTGTGTGCTGGGTTCCCAGCCTCCATGACTGCAATGCTTGGAGTCCCCATTGTGGGTGGGTCACTAACCTTCAGTAAAGCCAGTAACTCACAGCTGTGTGTAAGCCTCGTTTTTCTCAGAGTACTCCTGCCAGGCCTGTGGTGCTTTGAGCACCTTGGCCCAGAACATTTGGCGCAGCGAGCAGGGTACTCTGAGAAGCGATGCTACTTTGGCCGAAGATAGGGAAAGTGGGGAAGCCGTCGCTGTCCCTACAGCGTATACCAGGGTGGCTCCCGACGGAGCGCTGGGGAACGGTAGCGCAGATCATGGCTGGGTGGCCTGCCCTGGCGGATTGGCCGCAGTTTCAACAGGCTGCGGGGGTTACACCCGTGCCCCTGGTAGAGGGGTTACAACGGTTACGAGTGAACCGGAGCTCTGGGGCGGAGAGACGGGCGATGGGGAAGCTAGGGTGGCTCCTCCTGACTGCCATCCAGGCCCAGGATGAGGAGGTGCTCCGCTTACAGCGGGCACTGGAAGGGAAGACTCAGGAATGCACGGCATAGGTGGAGGCCCGTGCCGTGGCTCAAGAAATTGTCCGCACGTTTAAAACGAGTGAGTTACAGGAAATTGTGAAGATGTTCGGACAGGAGCCAGGGGGGAGCATCCTGCAGTGGCTCATGAGGGTCTGGGACAATGCAGGTAACACGGTTTTGTTGTTTGCTTATGAATTTCAACAGTTGGGGGTCCTATCGCAAGACTCTCAGGTACGTGCACAATTGACAAACCTGCAGGTTGGGGGGCAAGACATCAAAAGCCCCTCTTTGTACTGCTGGCTGGCAGGTGCAGTGGAGGTGGCCTACCCCTCGGTGGGGGAGTTGGAGGCACAGGCGCGCCCCTGGAAGACTGTTCCAGAAGGGGTGCAAGCCCTCTGTCAATTGGGAATGGCCTGGGCTGTCTCCACGGGCGGGGAGATGGGGCCGGACGATGTACCGGTGACAAAATCGATTAGAGCCACAGTGTTATGCCTGGTCCCTGATTAGTTGAAACCTTCCCTCCTCACAGTTGTCATGCCAGAGAATGGGCACCTGGGAGACTTGGCAGCCAGCCTTATGCAATTGGAAGCCGCCTTGGTGGGTGTTAGGCCAACAGCCATACGGGCTGCAAAGGGACAGCAAGGCAGGGGACAGGAGAAAGGGGAATTGCGAGTGCCCCGGAAGATCTTGTGGATAGATTTCTTGAAGGCTGGTGTCCCTCGTGAGGAAATCAATGGAAAGCCGACAGCGGACTTATACAAGCGGTAGATGCAGCTGCCCCCTACCAAATGTAGTGCCAGAGGAAAAGAGGAGAAGAGTGTGGAGCGAACCAAGCCAGCGGAGCCCTCTGCTCCACCAGCCAAGTGGAAACTGCCGCACCCATACTGAGGGAGAGGCAGGTCCTCCATTCCATGTGTCGCGGAGGCCACACACGGGAGGGAGGCGGGGGACCAACACCCCATGTACCCCTAGCAATTCGCTGGCCGAGGGGAGGGGTCCAACACGTGTTGGCGTTGATAGATATGGGTGCTGAGGTCACCATCTTGCAGTCCGCAAGCCTTATTGAGTGCCTGAATGGGCTCTTGAAGGATCAGATCCGTCGCCTCACCCTACCCATATGCTCCGTGGGTGGTCTGGGGTGCTGGAGCAGGCTGTCTGGCTACTCAACAATTGTTTGTTGGTTGGCCAGACACCCTTCCAGCATCTGGTCCTTCCCCCGCCGTACATGCCCACCTACGGGTGAATCTCATACAGGTGCCGGGTGTGATTGACCCCGCGCAAGGCATAATTACCCTTTACACACCACACCCTTATGCCCTGCAGCCCGGACAGTAGGTGAACCCCTGGTCCACCCAGTCGCAGCTCCAATGTGAGCCACCATGCTTATTTTTCATCACACCATTGGTTTCAGGCTTACGATTTTATCCCCCGTATTGGTTAAGTTCGGACTGTTTGTTGGGCGCCCTCTCTTGCACCAATGCTGCAACAGAGCCACTGCAATGGGAGCGAGGGGAGGCCCTGTGTAATCTGTTTCCTTTACCTCCCGCAGGCCTAGAAACCAGCGCCCTGAGCGAGACCGAGTGGCACGTATTGGCTAACGTGTGGTGGACGGTACCGCAGCGGGAATCGCAAGCCACCGTAGTCCTTACCATTGTGGAAGAATGGGCATACATATTGCAGTAGACTGGGAAAGAGGAAAAGACTGGAAAGCAGGGCTGTGCAAACCATAAAAATTTCAGTTGTTCAGCCCCCGCAGTTTGGTTGATAGGGTTTGGAGTGAAGCATCACATGGAAGCTTACGTAGAGGTGAGCAAGGAAGTTTGTACAAGACTTGAGAAATTTATAATCTCTCTCTCCCTTTGCTTTTGTCACTTCTCTCCTCCTATTCTACCAAGCCTCCTTCCTCAACATCATTTTCATCTTGCCTCCTAGCATAAATCATTATAACGCAATGTTTTAGGCAATAAACATATAATAAAATGTGTAAACACACACACATGCAACATGCTTTGCAATATGCTTTCAAGATGCCTAAAATGCACCTCTTTTATGAACTTTGTTAATCTAATTAAGCACTAATTATTTTCAGTAAGATAATGTCAGTATTGCCAGCCTAATATATTCAAAAAATATGACTCAGGCATCAAAGTCATGAGATTTTTAAAAGTCTCACAAATATTTAAACCAAATGTTGGGTTCTTTTGATTTTCCTGTTTGTTTTGGACTTGGGGGGACTTGGGTCAGGATTTACAGTTTCTCTGTGACTGTAAAAAAAAGTAATCTGAGATTCTAGCATAATCACAGGACTCCAGGAGCTTGGGATATTATTACAAAAAAGTATTGCAAGAGTTAGCAATGATAATTTAAAATGCATTACTGTATTTTATTCTTCCCCTCCATCCCTTACCCCCCCCATATACTTTTCCCTTCAGCATCTTACTTTCTCCTATCGCAATGTGTCATGATTTGCTATCCTTTTCTCCTGTGGCTCTGTGTTTCATGCTTCTCATTTGCTTTCTCATAAAAAGGTTTTGCCCTGTTCTGTATATTTACTTTAGTGTTTTAATTTCTATTCTCTCACCCTCTCAGTTTCTTTGTACAGGATTTTTTGTAAACTTCGCTTTGTTCCCTTTGCATTTCTGACAAACTTCCTCTCCTATGGTCATCCCATCTCTTTTCCTCTGCAATAGGCCTCTCTCTCTCTCTCTCTTTCTTTATTGCTGAGCAAATAAATCATAAACAACAATTAAATCCAACAGAATTAGCTCTTTTTTCTACACTGTGATTTCTTCAAGTTATTTTTTTTCAAGAGTATGCAACACTTTATTTGCAGTCTCCTTTTTAACCTTAAGGTGTTGAAAACAAAGACCTTACTGCATGTATTAGCTATTCAACTTTAATAAAAAACAGAGAACAAAATAATTATCTGCCTTCTGAGAAAGAGTAGTGATGTCCTGATACCTGTCTTATGAAAGGTTAGAAATATATTATTAAGATCAGTCTTTGCTAAGGGTTTTCTAAGTCAAGTAGCTAACACAGTGGGTAACTCAAAGTGCTTTGCATTATCAGTATTCACCTTCCCCGCAAAAAATGTGTTGAAATGCTTACTCACAGCCTGAAGTTTTGTCATGTTAATGTAAAGTAATGATATTGCTTCACTATTAACTCTAAATCTCCTTGATTTTGTGAGCTTAAGTTATATCCTTAACATTACTTTAATGAACTCTGTGTCTCTGAATTTCATATAAACCCTACATTAAATCCAAATAGGTTTTCATTACAACAAATCTACTATTTGCCAAAACAGTCATTTCTAAATTGTTGGCTTTTACCAGTATAATTAATATATTGCACAGAATAACCGTTAGCACAATATGGTACAATACAGTATGTGTCTACACAAAACACAAAGGGAGGAGGAGTTAATTTGCTTGATGCTCTCAGCATTTCCATTGAGAAAACACAGTTATCCAGGGAGGAAGTGAAGGTAGTTCGATTCACTCAGAAGTAAGAGCACTTGCATGATAACAAACTTTGCTTGCCTACATTTGGATGATAGGAAAGCACACAAATCAGGAAGACACCAAGTAAACAACATTTTTGGACTTAACAATTATGCATTACTATCAGGGTAAAAATACCACTTAGATGAGTTCAGACAGGCTGTTAATGCCAGCTGTCAGAAAATGGTCTATCTTCCCTATAGAATAAAACACAGACTTTAATGAAGAATACAAAAACCCTGCTGTCCTGCTAAATTATACTTGCCAAAAGTAAAGTTTCTAACTTCTAAAAACCTCTGACTTGGAAGGATTCTCCTAGAATCCTGTCTTGAGGGATGTATTTTACCTTTAGAAACAGAGTCCTTAATGTATTCACACTCAAATGATCAAATATATTGATATGTATCTATTTAGGTTTTTCTGTTGGCTCAAGGGGAGGTCTGAGAATAGTATTTTGGTAATTCCATGTGGAATGGTAGAAACATTAAGAGATTGTGCTGACTGACAGTCATTATTTTTGCTTTACTGAGATCTGGAGCCAGATTTCCCATTGCCCTGCACCTTGTGTTGTCATTTATACTGGTGCAAAGTGAGGGGTGACAGGTCACTAAGTCCTAATGAAAAGGAGTACTTGTGGCACCTTAGAGATTAACGAATTTATCTGAGCATAAGCTTTCGTGACCTTATGCTCAAATACATTTGTTAATCTCTAAGGTGCCTTTTCTTTTTGTGGATACAGATTAACATGGCTGCTACTCTAAAACCTGCTCTAATAACAATATTTATATTCAGTAGCATCTAGCAGATAAAAAGCATTTCACTGTTTGGGAGGATTTTTCTAAATTGCCAGATATTATTACCTGTCTTTCTAATAATTTTGTTATTTAAAATTCATATGGTTTTATATCAGTTTCAGTACCTATCAGAACATGGGTACTTTACATTTCACACATTAAATATTAACCTGCCGGCAATTTACTATCAACAAAAGTCTATGTACTGTGTCACAACTAAATTATTAATATTAAAACAAAGAAACAAAAAATAAGCAACATGAGGCTCAGAGAACTAGCATTTTATAAGACCATTTAATTTTGAGGAATAAAGCATATTCTTAATGTTTGTTATTCATTCTGTTTCACATCTTTAAGGTTATGTTTAAAATATAAACACTTCTTCCCACTAATTAGAGGAGGGGGGGAAATCTTTACTTTTTCTCATTCAGAGTAAGAATTCTAGGCTTCTGCTAAGACAGATAACCTTTTCTGCATAAGATAACATTAAAGTAACATTCTTCACACTTGTTACACTAGTATGATGCTACAAATTGCTATAGTTGTATACCTACCTAGAATCCAGCTGAGAAATGATGTAACTGACTTGCTCTGCAGTGAAAGTCATAAAGTAATTAGTTTATGAAATCATATCACTGTGGCATTACTGTTCAATAATAGGCAAATAAAACAACAGGTAACAAATGTTTGTATTCCCTGTAGCAGAGGTTGTGTGTGTGCTAATGTTATCTTCTTACAACTGAATATCTCCTTCTTTCAATCTATGGAACAAATCCTAAAGTCTTTACTTGGGCAAAATTCCTATTGTGGGATGTGCTTGAGTATGGGCACAGTAACAACTTCCGAATTTCACCCTATTGTTTAAAGTTATTGAGTTCCCTGGAATTCAGTTGCCATTGTTTTTCAAACATGCAGTAGAACTTTGTTATACTGTACAACTGTTCATGAAAAAGAGAGCATATTCCTTTCAGAGCAGACTTTTACAATTCTGGTTTTCATGTTTTTTTTCTCAAACATAGCAAATATATTTTCTGTCAGATCTGCATGATAGGACCTAGTGCATTATGTAAAATTAAAAATTTTCTGATGGAACACACTGTTAACTTGAAGCAAAAACTTTTTGTGAAAACATCAATTTTGAAGAAATTTCATTTTGAAAAAAAAATTAAAAATGTGGTTTTTGATAAGATGAAAATAGAATGTTTGAACATTTTGTAATGGAATGTTTAGATTTTTCATTTTGAAATAATTTGTCATTTAAAAATATATTATAAAAAGTAAATAAAATAAAATAAAATAAAATAAAATGCAAAATCAAAACAAGATATTTTGACTGGCCCAAAATTTAATTCATAGGAAAAATCAAAACTCTGTTTTCATTCTGATTCAAAACAAACCATATTTGAAAAAAGTCACAGAATTTCACATGAATTGGAAATTCTGTTTTCTGCATAAGGAGTACAAGTACTCCTTTTCTTTTTGCGAATACAGACTAACACGGCTGCTACTCTGAAACCAGAGTTTTGAAAGGGCACTTCCTGCACAGATTTCACAACAATGAGAAGAGCGGCCGCTTGATTTAAGGGGATTATGGGACGGTTCTGGAGGTCAATCAGAGCTCAGCAACGTAACTCCTTGTTCACACTGGTGCCACAGCACTCCATCAGGGGTGCAACAAACATTCTTCTCGCCAAGGTGGAGTACCAGGAGCGCTCCAGCCACAGTGTCAGAGCGCTCTATGTGCCTTGTTAGGGTGGACGGGGAGTGAGGTAGAGCGCTCTGGGTGGCTTTATTGAGGTATAACTTGCAAATGTAGCCAAGGCCCTAGTGGGGTATGTTTACTGAGAACAATGCACTGTGCCACTGCATACTAGTCCAATTATTCAGGGAACTAGAAGTGTGTCTTATTCTGCTTTTAGAAATAAAGTTGGAGTCAGATATAAGATCATGAATTCTGTCGGGGGGGCAAAGACTGTATTTTTGTTCTGAATTTGTACAGTGTCCAGCGCGATGGAGTCTTATCCCATGACTGGGGGTTGCAGATGGTAAAATACAAATCATAATAATAAATATCAGAAGAGAGGACTAGTGTTGGTTGGAGTTGAGAGTTTCCTCTGGTAGAATTGATCAATATTTTCCATATGAGAGACACAGGAAAATAGTTTAAATTTGGATGCTGGTAGCTAACCAAAGCACCCTCACACAAACCATTGCCTTTGCCAGTAGGACTGTAGGCTGTGATTTTCAAAAAAACCTAAGGGAATTTGGTGCCTAACTCCTTTACACATTTTTGAAAACCCGAGCCATAGGGCATTCTGAAGGCCATATCTTGACACACTCAGTGCAAAAAAAATGGAGATCATAGCTCCCTGACACCAAATTGGAGTCTACATGTATGCACATATTTCATTCTCAGCTTTCCTGCAGTGAGCATACTGCTACTTTACCAGCAAATCTATCATACGAATTTTGTCTAGCTTCCAGCTGTCTTTGTCATGGCTGACTTTGGAGGTGGAATATCAGTACAATGGGCATGTGATGTGTTTCACTGTGGTTGATCTATTTCAGAGTAGCAGCCGTGTTAGTCTGTATTCGCAAAAAGAAAAAGGAGTACTTGTGGCACCTTAGAGACTAACAAATTTATTAGAGCATAAGCTTTCGTATCCGATGAAGTGAGCTGTAGCTCACGAAAGCTTATGGTCTAATAAATTTGTTAGTCTCTAAGGTGCCACAAGTACTCCTTTTCTTTTTGTGGTTGATCTGTCCCTCTAGCTACCCTGGTTAGGTGCTCACTGTGACCTATAGTAATTTCTGGGTAGTAGTAGTCTATCGTGCTGGTAGGAGATCAGAAGTAGTAGCAGCTTTGGGACTGTGTTAGATCTGTATTCCACCTATTGTAGGCACCTGTCTTTATGCAATGCCTGAATAACTTGCACCAGCATGTCTGCAGCCTTGTTATGAATGGCCAATATATACTGAAAACATAACCCTAGAGAGTAAGAAATGTGTATGTGAATTAGCACAGGGGGTCCAGAGACCTTTACTCTGTATATTTCTGTAGTGAATTGGATTTGGGGTACGATAATGCTGCATGGGAAGAATAATTTGGACCAGTTTTAGCTCTACAAGTAGAAATAATAGGTTATTTATGTGTAAACTAGGTTTGACTAGAGTAACTTTGCCATTAAAGAAACATATAAGCATGACTAATAGCTTTTGCAATTGAATACTGAACATCAGAAAGGTTTAAAAGCACCAGGTCTGCAGTAATATTATGTTCATTTACTCCAGCAAAGCTACAACAGAGGGAGCCACATTAAATGGACAACTGATATTGGGTTACTCACCTTCTTACAAATTAGTAAAATAGACTATTATTTTCTCTCTCTACAGGAGCATAACTGAGCCATATTTTGACTCTCCATAAAATGTGACTCTTCAAACCAGTTCTCTTAAAGGAATGCTGTGCTGTATTGTGCACATTTTTTAAAAAAATCTATGGCCTGCAGCAAATTTCACCACTTAAAGTAAGGGTTTGTAAGTAGAGCTGTGTGAATGATTAATTTTTCAGTTTGCTGACTGAACCAAAAACTCCAAATGAAATTCCATTTTGGATAGACCCAAAATGATTTTTAAATGTTCTCAACCAAACAAAAAATGCACAGAAATGTTGGGGTTTTTTTTTTTGTGATGAACTAAATGTTCTGTTTGATCCAAAACAAAATATTACATTCCAGTTTGGGGCATTTCAACCACTTTTTTTTAATGAAAGGCAAAGAATGTTCGGTAATGCCATTCACAAAACTTATAGAGGATGTGATCCCCCTTAAGGCCCCATAATTACAGCTCTCACTTGGCTGTGGGATATCCAGGTTCAAGTCCCCTCTCTGTTTGATTCAGAGCAGGGACTTCAATTTGAGTCTTCCACATTGCAGGGTAGTGCCTTGGCTGTAGGGAATCTCTCCTTTTGAAACTGTTTTACTCTGTATAAAATAGTTTAATATTCATTGAAATAGGGTCTGGAACCTGAATACCCATCTGTAGAGTCATTCTCACATTCTCTGGCCCACTGACTATTTAATTATGTATGCAGAGTGGAACAGCTTCAGTGGGAGAGATTGAGAGATCCTCACACTTGAATACATTATAGCCCAGTGGCTAGGGCTAGGGAAGATCCATGTTCAAATCCCTGCTCTGAATCTGGGGATATGAATCCAAATTCCTCCCAGCCCAGGTGAGTACTCTACCATGGCGCTATGACGTATAGTAATAATAAGATCCCAACCTCCTCCTCCTGTTCTGCGAATGGCATCTAAGTCCTCTTTAGACTCTAACACCCCCTCCGCCCAGTTTGGTCCACTTGAAACTGCATTTTCCAGCAAATATACTGTTCGTCCCTTTTTTTTTTTTTGGCCCAGCTCTAGTTGTGAGCACGAGTGCCTCACGTGCGCCTGTTCTTTCAAGTGGGCTTCAACTTCTGTTCTTATCAGGGGCGGCTCTAGCAATTTTGCCACCCCAAGCAGCTGCCATCAAATTGCTGCCACCACAACAGTGGCGGAGGGGCCGCCAAATTGCCGCAGCAGAGGGAAAAGTGGAGGAGCTGCTGCCGAATTGCCGCTGAGGGACACGGAGTGCCACCCCATTCTAATTGCCGCCCCAAGCACCTGCTTGGAAAGCTGGTGCCTGGAGCCAGCCCTGGTTCTTGTGTCCCCACTATTGCATCCGATGAAGTGAGCTGTAGCTCACGAAAGCTTATGCTCTAATAAATTTGTTAGTCTCTAAGGTGCCACGGGTACTCCTTTTCTTTTTGCGAATACAGACTAACACGGCTGCTACTCTGAAAAGAATCTGTTAAGTGTACCATCTGCTTCAAAAGACTGCTGGGCTAACTAGGGCTTGCAGAGCTAAGGCTGTGGGTGGGGCTGTTTCATTGCTGTGTAGACTTCCGGGCTCAGGCTGGAGCTGGACTCTAGGACACTTTGAGGCAAGAGGGTCCCAGAGCATGGACTCCAGCCCGAGACCAGAAGGCTGCACAGCAGTGAACAGCCCCATAGCCTGAGCCCTGGAAGGCCAAGCTGGCTGGTCTGGGCCAGCTGGGTTTTTTTCTTTGCTGTGTAGACATATAGAGACAAGATCAACCCCCATCTCTTTATAGTCTCCTAAGGGTATCTCTAATTCTTTTACATGTTAAGTCTTATTAAACTTTTAACTCCTTGCAGGCAAGCTCTATAAAGGAGAAAATTATTATGTGGTCTCCAACACCAGAGACGGAGCAAATGAAACCTTCAAAATGTGTGGATACATGACTGCTTGAGAACTCAAATGGCAGGTTGAAGAGCTGAAGCTATGAAGCGTTTTTACTTTGTTTAGGAAGCCAGGAAAGAAAAATGCTTACCAATCTGGCAAAGAAACAATCCATAAATTTATCAAGTATACCAAGATGATTTGCTTCCCATTTCCTCCTTGCTTCCTGATCTGGGCTAGCAGGCTTATACAAGCATTTCTCCTCAAGGCCCCTTCCTCTCCGCCTATCTGTGTGTTCTGTTTGTATCTTTGCTATAAGAAGTCCCCAGTTAACCACTTGGCTTCCTATTGTAATGTAAGGTTTATATTACTTAACTTTGTCATATCATTATTATTACTCTCTCTCCCAACAACAAAATACAAAACACCAAAAAACACTTCTCAGAAATGGCAACCAAATAAAGCACATTTTGGAGTTCTTAGGCCAACTTATTTTAGAGGAATGAAGAGCCAAAGGCAACAAAAAAAGAACATTTTCAGAGAATCGATAAAAGGAAAAAACATCACTACACCCTAATTTTGGAACTTTTTTTCAGATTTCTTCCAAATGTCCTAGAAAAAATAATTCTTCCCTGGGGGAGTTGGGGCATATAAAGTTTCAAGAAGATTGGCTTCTTCTGGGGAGAGCAGGGAGTGAGTTGTGTTTCAAAAGTGGGTTTGTAATGGAAAGTTAATGTAAGCCTTAACTAGAGAGTGGCTTTAAGGCTCCTACTCCTGGAAACTTCTGGACATGGGCTGACTACTTCCCCCATGTGGCACCCCATTGACTTTAGTAGAGCTCTCTGCAGAAGTTTGCTCATATTTATCAGTTTGCAGTATCAGGGCCTTATAATAGTAGAGGGAAAGAAGAAATGAACATGTACATAGTCTAGATTTCCTCATTTGTACAAAAAGAAAATAATGCTGCTCAGAGAAACCTAATTTTGCACTATCTGCAATACTCATTTTTTCCTCCTCTCTTCTTCAGTGTTGTGTATTGCTTACAACCACATATAGAGCAAAAGCAAAAATAGATCCTTGGGGGCTTTTTTCCAGCTCCTTTGAATACTGTTGAAATTATGCAAAACACCTGGCATTCTTCGATAAATTAACTTATTTAAAAGAGGAAAAACATTTAAATATGACATCTGAAAGATGGTTTAAATAAATATATTTATTTTCTAGGAGACCACCATTTAAACAAATGGTGGTCTCCTAGAAAAGAAATCCTAATAAAACCTCATTGGATGTTCAATTTTGTTGTCAGTTACAGTAACTGTTTCCTTCTATCTCTCACGGCCAATCCTTGTTGTATCCTCCTATAGGTCACCAGCATAAGAAGCATTCACAAAGATTAGCATTCACTAATAGATTGCCTACATGACAAAAGTCTCAGTATTTTTAGGACCATATAGAAAATTCCAGTGTTCAGAAACAGATTTGGGGCCTACAATATGAAGTTTAAATTATGGCTGAGAAAGAAATAGAAATAAAGAATTAAAAATCAAGGCAACAATCCCTTTTGATGGGTCAGGACAGGCCAGAAGTCTTCAGATAAAGAAAGTGAGCTCTGCTTAAGGCATTCACAGCATAGCGGCTGACTCCATGAGTGCTCCAGGGCTGGAGCACTCAGGGGAAAAACATAGCGGGTGCTTAACACCCACCCGCAGCCTGCTCCATCCCCCCCAGTGCCTTCTGCCTGCAAGCGGCCCTGCCGATCAACTCCCCTTCGCCCTCCCCCACCCCGTGCCTCCTGGAGGTTCTGGGAGGGAGGGGGAAGAGCAGGGACGGGGTGCACTTGGAGGAGGAATTGGGGTGGGGGTGGAGCAGGGATGGGAAGAGTGGGGTGGGGTGGGGGCTGGGCCTGGGACTGAGCGGGGATTGAGCACTTCTGAGGAAAATTGGAAGCTGGTGCCTGGGGTGATTCACAGCAAGTAAAAAAAATATAGAAGAAGAAACAAATGCTCTCATAAAATAATCAGTTTATACTTTGGCATTGATCCTCTGAAGTAAATATGTCATTACTATATATTATGGAAAAATTCAACCAAATGAAAAAAAGGTTCCTTCCAAACCCTTCCAAACCAAAATTTTGTCACAAGATATTTTTCCAATTTTTTGATCAGGTCAATTAGCTTTATTTTAAAGGTCCCCCAAAGTCTCTAGTCTTTCAGTTAAATGGGTGTATCAATCAATCATATTTTATTTGTATATTTCTAACTAGTGATGAAGTATTTACACTGAAAAGAAGGCCTTGTCAAATATAAATATGAATCTATGTCTAGAGCGGTTTTGGAAGCTGCTTAGGGACTAATGATGTCCAAGGATAAATACTAAAAAGTAAACTAAAGGAAAGTACTGGAACTGAAGCTGATAAAAGTTCAGTGCGAAAGAAGAGAAAAAAGGAAGAATGGATGTCAAAGATGAGCTCAATTTACTTTACCATCGGCTTGGGAGTAAACAGGAGTAAGAAGGAGTAAAGGCCTGATCCCAAGCCCATCAAAGTTAATGACAGTCTTTACCTAAATGCACAGAGTCATTTTTCAACCTTAAACATTTGCTATTTCTAAAAAAAGAGAAAAGTTATATTGATTTTTTGAGGAGGCAAAGGGAGAGGAAGAGGGTCTATTTGCATCGGGTACATTCACATACAGAGAAAGCAGGCACAGAGCATGCCCCCTGCCCCCCAACAATTGCAACATACTTTCTATTCTGTACTTGTATCATTTGAAGGTGAGCAAAGGATCAGGAGTAAACTGGTTTTTCCAGTTACTCCCAAAATATCTCTATTCCCATTAAACTTCTGTTCTCTTTTTAGTTGAATACTCCTGTGGCTTAAGAATGGAGAAAGTGTGTAAAAGAACATGCTCTTGGTGTCTCAATTTTCAACTCAGAGCAAATTTCTTACTGCCAAGATATAAACTCTTTAAAATGAGGTTTATAATATAACTGCTGCTACAACCTTGAATATAGGTGAACAAACAGCATGACTATAATTATGCTCTGTGAGAAATATAATGTATTCTGAAAAAAGAAAAGGAGTACTTGTGGCACCTTAGAGACTAACCAATTTATCTGAGCATAAGCTTTTGTGAGCTACAGCTCACTTCATTGGATGCATTCAATGGAAAATACAGTGGGGAGATGATTTATATACACACAGAACACGAAACAATGAGTGTTATCATACACACTGTAAGGAGAGTGATCAATTAAGATGAGCTACTACCAGCAGGAAGGATTGGGGGAGGTAGAAAATCTTTTTGTAGTGATAATCAAGGTGGGCCATTTCCAGCAGTTGACAAGAACATCTGAGGAACAGTGGGGGTGGGGGGAGGCACAAATCAGCATCATTGCGAAGGGTACCTGCATGGCCCCACAGTATGCCCACATTTTCATGGCTGACTTAGAATAACGCTTCCTCAGCTCTCGTCCCCTACTCTCCTTGTGCTACATTGATGACATCTTCATCATCTGGACCCATGGAAAAGAAGCCCTTGAGGAGTTCCACCATGATGTCAACAATTTCCATCCCACCATCAAGCTCAGCCTGGACCAGTCCACATAAGAGATCCACTTCCTGGACACAATGGTGCTAATAAGCAATGGTCACATAAACACCACCCTATACCGGAAACCTACTGACCGCTATTCCTACCTCATGCCTCCAGCTTTCACCTAGATCACACCACACGATCCGTTGTCTACAGCCAAGCTCTACGTTACAACCGCATTTGCTCCAACCCCTCAGACAGAGACAAACACCTACAAGATCTCTATCAAGCATTCTTACAACTACAATACCCACCTGCTGAAGTGAAGAAACAGTTTGACAGAGTCAGAAGAGTACCCAGAAGTCACCTAGTACAGGATAGGCCCAACAAAGAAAATAACAGAACGCCACTAGCCATCACCTTCAGCCCCCAACTAAAACCTCTCAATGCATCATCAAGATCTACAACCTATCCTGAAGGACAACCCAGCACTCTCACAGATCTTGGGAGAAAGGCTAGTCCTTGCTTACAGACAGCCCCACAACTGGAAGCAAATACTCACCAGCAACCACACATCACATAACAGAACCACTAACCCAGGAACCTATCCTTGCAACAAAGCCCGTTGCCAATTCTGTCCACATATCTATTCAGGGGACACCATCATAGGGCCTAATCACATCAGTCACACTATCAGAGGCTCGTTTACCTGCGCATCTACCAATGTGATATATGTCATCATGTGCCAGCAATGCCCCTCTGCCATGTACATTGGTCAAACTGGACAGTCTCTACGTAAAAGAATAAAGGGACACAAATCAGACGTCAAGAATTATAACATTCAAAAACCAGTCGGAGAACACTTCAATTTCTCTGGTCACTCGATTACAGACCTAAGAGTGGCTATTCTTCAACAAAAAAACTTCAAAAACAGACTGCAAGGAAAGACTGCTGAATTGGAATTAATTTGATGCAAACTGGTTACAATTCACTTAGGCTTGAATAGAGACTGGGAGTGGATGGGTCATTACACAAAGTAAAACTATTTCCCCATGTTATTTCCTCCTCACCCCCACCCCCTACTGTTCCTCGGACGTTCTTGTCAACTGCTGGAAATGGCCCACCTTGATTATCACTACAAAAGGTTTTCTTCCTTCCCCCCCTTGCTGGTAATAGCTCATCTTAATTGATCACTCTCCTTACAGAGTGTATGATAACACCCATTTTTTCATGTTCTGTGTGTATATAAATCATCTCCCCACTGTATTTTCCACTGAATGCATCCAATGAAGTGAGCTGTAGCTCACAAAAGCTTATGCTCAGATAAATTTGTTAGTCTCTAAGGTGCCACAAGTACTCCTTTTCTTTTTGCGAACACAGATAAACACGGCTGCTCCTCTGAAACAATGTATTCTGAAGTCATAATTTGGTCATGTATTGTCTATAATTGCATTTTTAGTTTCTCTTTAAAAAATTTATAAACAGCATTGGCTTCTTCAGTAAAAATCAGATCAGCTACCCATCTAGTACCACTGTACTTTACAATCTGTAGGTTTCCCTTTTATT
Source organism: Dermochelys coriacea (assembly GCF_009764565.3). Lineage (NCBI taxonomy): Eukaryota > Metazoa > Chordata > Testudines > Dermochelyidae > Dermochelys > Dermochelys coriacea. The sequence continues at coordinate 318,948,060 of NC_050068.2, read as the reverse complement.
CCTTCCTCAATCACTTGGGAGCATTGGATGGATATGGAAGTGAGATTAAGGCCACATTTCCCAAAGTGGTCTCTGAGTTTTCTGTGCTTGAGTGAGTTCAGGTTGGAATTATAAGTGCTCAGAATCTCTGACTTAGCTCTCTAAAATTATAGAGCCAAGAGCTGAGTCTGTCAAAGTTCAAGATAACTTTTTAAAATTCAAATGATCTCAGATACTAGGAAACTTAACTCAGATTCTTATTGTGGACACTTAAGTGCTGTGTTTGTGCTCAGTTCTTTCTCCTAACCCTCCTTCATACTTTGCTCCTTTCATGTACTGATAGATTCATAGATTTTAAGGCCAGAGGGGATCATTAGATCACCTAGTTTGACCTTCTGTTTAACACCTCTTAGCTTCTTTCCATAGTTCTCCCTTTGGCTAGAATCAGACTAAATACCAAGATACTCCAATGCTTTTTTTTAGATCAGGGGTTCTCAAACTGGGGGTCAGGACCCTCTTTTCCTCCAGCATTTATAATGGTGTTAATGTGTTTTTAATTTATAAGGTGGGTTGCCCTCAGAGGCTTGCTATGTGAAAGGAGTCACCAATACAAAAGTTTGAGAACCACTGCTTTAGATATTTAAACATCTTCAGGTATATGAAAGTATGAAGCTGTTAAAAAATAAGGCATTATTCAGAATAAGATCACTTACTCCTGCTCTTATTCTGTAATATATAGGAATAGTGTAGTATTCCTTTAAGTTGTTTGAACCCTTTACAGCTTTCAGAGTAGCAGCTGTGTTAGTCTGTACCCACAAAAAGAAAAGGAGTACTTGTGGCACCTTAGAGACTAACAAATTTTTCTGAGCATAAGTCACAGATCTTGTTAAAGCTGATGGGCATGCTCGTCACCACCTAAAAGTATGGACCACTATGCCAAGGCCCAAGTAGAAGCTAAACTAGTGGTGTGAAGAGTTTCATTCGGTATGATTGCAAAGAGGTTGGAGCTACCTCTGTGGGTCAGAGATAGAAAGCAGCTAGGAAGCCAAAGAGAATACAATCAGGAAACAGCCAACAGGGATATGGAATGAAGATTTAAAACTTTCAAAGCTATAATGTATTAAAGTAAAATGGATGCAATGATGAATGTATCTGAATTTCTTCTTTCCATCTTTTCTGATCTATTGCTGTCTGACTTGATAACTCCAACATGGTCTCTGATTTTAACTTCTGATCTCAAGGGAATGCCCTTCTAAATGAGATGGACATGTCACTCGAAAAGGCCAAGCATGACTGATTGGAGAAGAGGGACAGGAAGATAAACCAATTAATGTTCTTAGTCCATATAGGTATCACTGTTATCTGTCAATATATACATGTGGCACTAAAATGAGAATATATGGTTCAAAATGCATAGATCCCTATTCCCTCTGCTAAAGCCCCTTTATTTCAGCCAGTTCAGAGAACTTTATTTCAGCCAGTTCAGAGAACATCGATGTGAGCAAATCTGAGTTAGTCCACCCCGTAAAGGGCCATGAAATTAAAGTGAAGAGGGGGAAAGGGTGCCTTCTGCTGAAAGCAGCAGGAGAGCATCCCTCCTGACTTTTGGAAAGCTCAGTTGTCCCATAGATTCCCCTCTTCCAGCCTAATACAAGTGCAGCATGAGAAGCTATTTCTGGGGCTCCCACAAGGACCACCACTAGGTGGAAAAGTAGCATCATATGATGGGACCTGAAGAGGTGTCCCAACTCAGCATCCCATATCTGTCTCTTTTAAAGGTAGTTCTGTCCCGCTGCCAAATTCCCCACTCTTCCAGTGGGAAAGACAAATAAATATACATGTTTTACATATGTAGAGATAACTTAGCCTTTTATTATATTCAGCAATAATGCAAGGAACCTATTGGCTGATATCCTGTAAGACATTATCTTAAACAAGTTAACATAAGTATAGTTAAGCATAGTAGGCCTGTGACCTGTGGAATAGATAAATGGCCTGGCCGTTACCCTTTGCTTTTGGGGAGCTAGGGATACCTTGCTGAATAGCAGGAGTTGGAATCTAATAAAATCAGGGGACCACAGCAACACTGAAGTGATACTGGGCTTGGATATTTTAGGATATCCAGTTGGCAGATGTCGAACCACAGACTTGCTTGACCATTAGGTGACATATATGATAATGACTTAAATGGCCTTAATATGTATTAATATATTAACCTATAGGAAAAGTGCACCCCAATATTATTATATAATACTTAGATTTAAACATGGAAGGCTGGCAATTAGAATGAATATTCATGTTAGTGCTCAGGCCCTATAATAGGGCAAACCACCATGTAGAGGTTTAACCTTTCAGCTCTATTGTTATCTACCATGCATCTTGGGCATAGAAGAACCCCGGACTCATTCAGCAGGCCAGAGGCAAGGCTGTCCTTTGTCTCTCACTACCAGGTCCTCAAAGGAAGGGTATAAATACCAAGTCTAAGAGCATATGCAAAAAATGATACCAGAGGTTGTAAACAGTGGTGATAATGAGAAAAGAGGATGCTTTTTGGTACTGAAGCATCAGTAGCTGAGGATGTTAGATTATTGTACTGGCTTACCAAGCTGTCCAAGCACTACATGCCTTCACACCTATTTTAATTGTTCCAAAGAGCAAATTGGCTACTCTCAACCCAAGCTATCTTCATCAAAACTCAGATCCAGTAATCCCTGACTGCAAACGTTGCCATCTCATTCAGTTCACTGAAAAGACAGAACAAATAAAAAACAGACTTTTCAAGTCCAAAGGAACCAACTTAAAGTAACAGTGACAAGCTTCTCACTTTACTTGATGAACTGTGGCCTCTTCACACAAAAAAGAAAGCATGGAAGCTTTGAGGGATGTGCAAACCACCTGCTCTTCTTTGCAGATGAAAGCAAGCCAAGAGCAGCTAGGCCCTCCTTACCATGATAATTAATGTTTGCTTTAGCAAAGGCAATCAACCAGTCTTTGGAAGTATGCAATAATCACACCTTTTCTCAAGAATAATAAGACACCAATGACCTTGTCAACTACTAACCTACATCCAAACACGTTTCCTATAAAAGGTGGGACTGACAACCAAACTCAATGTCTGTGTGTTTGCGTCAGGGAAGCCTGGCTGTTTGAAAATAGCCAGAGCCTCGCGAACCAGCTGAGCGGCAGCGAACCAGCGGAGCAGCGGGGACAGCAGAGCAGCTCACAGCAGGAGTTTGCCTGGGACTGGTAAGTATCCGAGTGTGTGTGTTTGCTTGCTGAGGAAGTATCCGAGCGTGTGTTTGCTGGGAGGGAGCCTGAGTGAGTGTCTGATTGGCTGCTAGCCTGCAGGGGGCGGGCATTAGGGTGTCTGTGTGTTTGCGTCAGGGAAGCCTGGCTGTTTAAAAATAGCCAGAGCCTCGCGAACCAGCTGAGGAGCGGCAGCGAACCAGCTGAGCAGCAGGGACAGCAGAGCAGCTCACAGCAGGAGTTTGCCTGGGAGTTCGCCTGGAGTGAGCCCAGTGAGGCTTACATCTTGCCAACGTCTCTGAGGAAGCTCCGTAGTAGGTAGGTGATATGGAAGGGGGGGATTCAGCTGTTGTGACCTGCACTGGATGTGCCATGTTTGTCTTTCTTCCACAGGACAGAAGCGACTTTGTCTGTACAAAGTGCAAGCTGGTCTCCATATTGGAAGAGAAGATTGAAGGTCTGGAGCAACAGGTAACGACCCTGCGTTGTATACGAGAGACTGAGGATTTTCTAGACCAAACTCAGGATAGCCTTCTAGGGGCACAAAGCTCTAAAGATGTAGAGCAGGTTGCACAGAGGAGCCAAGAGGCCAGTGAAGAAGCTTGGCAACATGTGACCTCCAGAAGAGGTAAGCGGAATGTCCGGGTTCCAGTAACACAGACACAGGTAACTAACCGCTTTCATGTTCTCTCCACAGGTACCAATGCGGAGAGTGGACCAGATGATATGTCTGGGGGGAGAAAGCGGAAGGAGACTCCGCTGGTTGGGAGGCATGAGATGCGATGTCCTGAGGTTGGGGGTTCCACGACCACCACTCCCAAGAGGAGAAGGCGGGTGGTGGTGGTCGGGGACTCTCTCCTCCGGGGGACTGAGTCATCTATCTGCCGCCCTGACCGGGAAAACCGAGAAGTCTGCTGCTTGCCAGGGGCTAAGATTCGTGATGTGACGGAGAGACTGCCGAGACTCATCAAGCCCTCGGATCGCTACCCCTTCCTGCTTCTCCACGTGGGCACCAATGATACTGCCAAGAATGACCTTGAGCGGATCACTGCGGACTACGTGGCTCTGGGAAGAAGGATAAAGGAGTTGGAGGCGCAAGTGGTGTTCTCGTCCATCCTCCCCGTGGAAGGAAAAGGCCTGAGTAGGGACCGTCGAATCGTGGAGGTCAACGAATGGCTACGCAGGTGGTGTCGGAGAGAAGGCTTTGGATTCTTTGACCATGGGATGGTGTTCCATGAAGGAGGAGTGCTGGGCAGAGACGGGCTCCATCTTACGAAGAGAGGGAAGAACATCTTTGCCAGCAGGCTGGCTAACCTAGTGAGGAGGGCTTTAAACTAGGTTCACCGGGGGAAGGAGACCAAAGCCCTGAGGTAAGTGGGAAAGCGGGATACCGGGAGGAAGCACAGGCAGGAAGGTCTGTGAGGGGAGGGCTCCTGCCTCATACTGGGAATGAGGGGCGATCAACAGGTTATCTCAAGTGCTTATATACAAATGCACAAAGCCTTGGAAACAAGCAGGGAGAACGGGAGGTCCTGGTGATGTCAAGGAATTATGACGTGATTGGAATAACAGAGACTTGGTGGGATAACTCACATGACTGGAGTACAGTCATGGATGGTTATAAACTGTTCAGGAAGGACAGGCAGGGCAGAAAAGGTGGGGGAGTAGCACTGTATGTAAGGGAGCAGTATGACTGCTCAGAGCTCCGGTACGAAACTGTGGAAAAACCTGAGTGTCTCTGGATTAAGTTTAGAAGTGTGTGCAACAAGAGTGATGTCATGGTGGGAGTCTGCTATAGACCACCGGACCAGGGGGATGAGGTGGATGAGGCTTTCTTCCGGCAACTCACGGAAGCTACTAGATCGCATGCCCTGATTCTCATGGGTGACTTTAATTTTCCTGATATCTGCTGGGAGAGCAATACAGCGGTGCATAGACAATCCAGGAAGTTTTTGGAAAGCGTAGGGGACAATTTCCTGGTGCAAGTGCTAGGGGAGCCAACTAGGGGGAGCGCTTTTCTTGACCTGCTGCTCACAAACCGGGTAGAATTAGTGGGGGAAGCAAAAGTGGATGGGAATCTGGGAGGCAGTGACCATGAGTTGGCTGAGTTCAGGATCCTGACGCAGGGAAGAAAGGTAAGCAGCAGGATACGGACCCTGGACTTCAGGAAAGCAGACTTTGACTCCCTCAGGGAACAGATGGCCAGGATCCCCTGGGGGACTAACATGAAAGGGAAGGGAGTCCAGGAGAGCTGGCTGTATTTCAAGGAATCCCTGTTGAGGTTACAGGGACAAACCATCCCGATGAGTCGAAAGAATAGTAAATATGGCAGGCGACCAGCTTGGCTTAATGGTGAAATCCTAGCGGATCTTAAACATAAAAAAGAAGCTTACAAGAAGTGGAAGGTTGGACATATGACCAGGGAAGAGTATAAAAATATTGCTCGGGCATGTAGGAAAGATATCAGGAGGGCCAAATCGCACCTGGAGCTGCAGCTAGCAAGAGATGTCAAGAGTAACAAGAAGGGTTTCTTCAGGTATGTTGGCAACAAGAAGAAAGCCAAGGAAAGTGTGGGCCCCTTACTGAATGAGGGAGGCAAGCTAGTGACAGAGGATGTGGAAAAAGCTAATGTACTCAATGCTTTTTTTGCCTCTGTTTTCACTAACAAGGTCAGCTCCCAGACTGCTGTGCTGGGCAACACAAAACGGGGAAGAGATGGCCAGCCCTCTGTAGAGATAGAGGTGGTTAGGGACTATTTAGAAAAGCTGGACGTGCACAAGTCCATGGGGCCGGACGAATTGCATCCGAGAGTGCTGAAGGAATTGGCGGCTGTGATTGCAGAGCCCTTGGCCATTATCTTTGAAAACTCGTGGCGAACGGGGGAAGTCCCGGATGACTGGAAAAAGGCTAATGTAGTGCCCATCTTTAAAAAAGGGAAGAAGGAGGATCCTGGGAACTACAGGCCGGTCAGCCTCACCTCAGTCCCTGGAAAAATCATGGAGCAGGTCCTCAAAGAATCAATCCTGAAGCACTTAGAGGAGAGGAAAGTGATCAGGAACAGTCAGCATGGATTCACCAAGGGAAGGTCATGCCTGACTAATCTAATCGCCTTTTATGATGAGATTACTGGTTCTGTGGATGAAGGGAAAGCAGTGGATGTATTGTTTCTTGACTTTAGCAAAGCTTTTGACACGGTCTCCCACAGCATTCTTGTCAGCAAGTTAAGGAAGTATGGGCTGGATGAATGCACTATAAGGTGGGTAGAAAGCTGGCTAGATTGTCGGGCTCAACGGGTAGTGATCAATGGCTCCATGTCTAGTTGGCAGCCGGTGTCAAGTGGAGTGCCCCAGGGGTCGGTCCTGGGGCCCGTTTTGTTCAATATCTTCATAAATGATCTGGAGGATGGTGTGGATTGCACTCTCAGCAAATTTGCGGATGATACTAAACTGGGAGGAGTGGTAGATACGCTGGAGGGGAGGGATAGGATACAGAAGGACCTAGACAAATTGGAGGATTGGGCCAAAAGAAATCTAATGAGGTTCAATAAGGATAAATGCAGGGTCCTGCACTTAGGATGGAAGAATCCAATGCACCGCTACAGACCTGGGACCGAATGGCTCGGCAGCAGTTCTGCGGAAAAGGACCTAGGGGTGACAGTGGACGAGAAGCTGGATATGAGTCAGCAGTGTGCCCTTGTTGCCAAGAAGGCCAATGGCATTTTGGGATGTATAAGTAGGGGCATAGCGAGCAGATCGAGGGACGTGATCGTTCCCCTCTATTCGACACTGGTGAGGCCTCATCTGGAGTACTGTGTCCAGTTTTGGGCCCCACACTACAGGAAGGATGTGGATAAATTGGAAAGAGTACAGCGAAGGGCAACAAAAATGATTAGGGGTCTAGAGCACATGACTTATGAGGAGAGGCTGAGGGAGCTGGGATTGTTTAGTCTGCAGAAGAGAAGAATGAGGGGGGATTTGATAGCTGCTTTCAACTACCTGAAAGGGGGTTTCAAAGAGGATGGCTCTAGACTGTTCTCAATGGTAGCAGATGACAGAACAAGGAGTAATGGTCTCAAGTTGCAATGGGGGAGGTTTAGATTGGATATTAGGAAAAACTTTTTCACTAAGAGGGTGGTGAAACACTGGAATGCGTTACCTAGGGAGGTGGTAGAATCTCCTTCCTTAGAGGTTTTTAAGGTCAGGCTTGACAAAGCCCTGGCTGGGATGATTTAACTGGGACTTGGTCCTGCTTTGAGCAGGGGGTTGGACTAGATGACCTTCTGGGGTCCCTTCCAACCCTGATATTCTATGATTCTATGATTCAATTGCAGCTGTCATCTGACAACATCCTAGACCCTTCAGTATCAGCCTTCAGGCTGGTAGATAGCATGAGAATAGTTTAGTGGCTCCCAGTAACTAGTGACAAAGAAACAAACTTCCAAGCATATACTGCTGGATCTTTGCTGAATTAATACCATGAGTAAGCAGCATTGTGGGAATCAGACCTTTTGGAGCTGAAAAAAGTAATGCATGAAACAACGTGGATTTACTATACAATAGGCAGGACACTTGACCATGTATCTCATCATCATGTCTAGTGCACTACAGTTTGTGTGGTATCTATTCACATGCAAGAATTTTTATGAAAAAAATAAAAAAGTAAGTTGACAACATTTATCTCTGAGTGTAAAATGGTGAGGATGAGACAAATGTAGAAAACTTGTTCAGTAAATATTCTTATCTTCCACCATGTCACTCTTCAGTTTCTTTTATTCCAAATGAAACCCACTTAATGATTTGACCCTTTCTTCATATGATGGCCATCCCACATGGGTTGCCCTCATTGTTTTCCTCTGTGCTTTGACACCCAAATATATCTTTCAAAACTAGATGTCCAAAACTGTACACAATATTCCAAGAGAAGCCTTCCCAAAGCCTTAATGAGAGAAGAGTTGTTGTATCATTATTCCTCTCTTTACTAAAGTCATACCTCAAGGCCCTTCTTTTGCCACCATGATTATATGCTTTCTTTCTTCTGTCTTGTCAAAGTCAAATCTGTGACATGAGGATTTCATGTTTTTGTTAAGTATGGTTAATATAGTCTTTGTATACATGAAGGGTTAGTAAAAGATTAGTGAAATGAACTTTAGTTCATCTTAGTGTATTACGCCACTTCATAGCATGTCTGTTTTAGAAAACCAAGGCCAAGCTATAAAATTCATTATTTCAGTAGCATCAATTCTGCCTTGGCTAAAGCAGTTGCTTTGCTGGCTTTGGTGTTGTCTAGACTTGTTATGTGGTTAGTATACAGATGGGCTATCAGGTTTTAAAACCTTTTAACCTTTTGTGCCATTTCTCTTACTCTGTGTAGAACTCACTAGTATGCATTTTTATTCCTCGGAATGCTTACAAACAAGATATTCAAACATATATATGTGATGAAACAATTGTGTTATGGCTTCATATGTAAATTAGATTTAAATGAACAGTCTAATTTATGTAAATCAAGATATAGGATTTCCCCCCTGTGGAATAGGAAGGGAAATTACATTAAAATTCCAAATCCTGAAAATATGGGACAAGTAAACTTGATTGTCTAGGAAAGATTATGCACAGGTCAAGAAGAAATGAAGAAACCTGTGTCTTGCCTGAGTCTCTGGGATTATAATAATAATAAATAAAAATAATGATATACTAATAGAGTCATATTTAGATAGATCTTCAGACAAAACATACTCAGTTGCAAAGTCCTAGTACACAATTTATCTAACTGTTCTATCATTGTAAACTACTTGTACAAAGTCATTTTTAAAATTCAAATCCTGCTCATTAATAGACCTCGAGATGACAAAAACCAGGGGTGGTTGAAACCAGTTTCTATCTAAAATATAAAAAATCTGACCCAAGAACATATATGTCTTATGTAAGATTGAGATAAAATATTTAGCAGCCTGTAATTTTGCACCTGTAGTGTTATACTATGACAGGGTGAACTGTCCCATGAGTTTTAGAGTAGCAGCTGTGTTAGTCTGTATTCGCAAAAAGAAAAGGAGTACCCGTGGCACCTTAGAGACTAACAAATTTATTAGAGCATAAGCTTTCGTGAGCTACAGCTCACTTCATCGGATGCATTTGGAGTCGGGGAGGGAGGAAAGAAAAAAAAAATTAAAAAAGTAGGTAACTACACAGTGGCTTCTTGGAGTCAGAGGGATCTGGGGCCTATATAAGCTCGACCCCATTACAGAAAGGAGGAGACTTTTAGTCCTGGGTAAATTAGTTATGGATGGAAAGTTGCATGTCCAAATGTAGATTTAAATTGATTTTATAAATTTAAGAGTGAAAAAGAGACAGTGGGTATTTAAAATGGTGTGTTAGTACACAGATGAAAAATAGAGTTCGTTTTGTCAAATATATACAGATTGGTACAAAAAAGAAAAAAGCAGGAAGACTAAGGATGGCATATTGTATACCAACATTCAGAATTGGTATATCTAAAAGAATATCCAGTTTTGTAGCTATCATGAGCGCTGAACTAGTAGCAATAGAGCTAGCATTAAATTGATCTGGGATATAAACCCAGCAGCAGCTCTCATTTTTTTGGATTCAATCTCAGACGTTATGGCAATAAAATGGGTGTTTTAGTATGTAGAAGTGATCTAATCAATTAAATTATATTTCTAACAATATAGTACAGATGGGGATACATGTAGCATTCATTTTGATATTATTACATATTGGAAAAACTGGGAATGAAATGGTGGACAAAGCAGTTAAAAACAGCTATAAGAAATGGAAGGATTGACACAGAAATTCTTCTGAGTAAACAGGAACTCAAAAGCTTTGCACAGAAAAATTTAAATGAGGAGTGGCCCAAAAAAAGTGAATTTATGAAAAAAGAGGAAGAATTTTTTGAATTGTGCATTAGATAAAGACGACTACATACTTCAGGGCCTGGATAGGGCTAATAAAGTGCTTTTGTTTATAGGACTATTGACCATTGTGTCTTAAACAAATGTCTTTTTTGAATACGGAGACACGAGATGGACTATACACCCTCCGTAAGGTGGAAGAAACAAATCATCACCTTTTATGGGTGTATAAATGCTTTGATAAAGAAAGGCAAGTTCAAACATCTGAGGAATTCAAATGTCTTAAGGTAACAAAAATGACATGATTTTATTTAGTAAAAACATCAGGGAAACAGCGCATTATTAAAAAGGTGTTGTACTTTACCTGAAAAACAGAAGACAAAGTGTGAGAATATAAACTGCTAAAAACTGAGCAATTATAGTCATTGGTGGCTATAGACTATTCAGTCAAGCCTGCTTCACCATAAAAAAGAGAAAAAAGAAAGAATAGAAAGGGGGAGGAGCAGAGGCAGAATCCAAGAAGACTGGGATGATGACAGAGTGCCAAGGGAGAAAATAGTTCCAGAAAAAGGGCAAGAGGAGAAGGAAAAAGAGTACTGAGTTTTGGGAGAATTGGGCACTAACTGGGACCTGCCATCCTAGGAAAATTTGGAATTGTGTGAAAAGTAACAGAACTTATGGGGAAATGAGACTGATGACTTTGATGTAGATAAACTAAATACTGATATATGTCTTTCTAAATACTACTACATTCTCTTTGGCTTCCTTCCCTTCCTGTCTCCCCCACTCGGTATTGAATGTTTTCTTAGAGAAGAACACTCTCAGTCTGCCCATTTTAGTTTGGTTGTACTGATTCTGATGAAATTGAAAGGATGGCATTCATAAAAATAGTGGTGGTAATCACAGCTCCACAAACTAGATCATTGTAAAGGGGATTAGTCTTGCCAAGTAAATATTTCAGTGCTCTCATCTGGGTCTGCAGATGAGTGCAGGAGCTAGTTTTTCCTGAAATCAACCTAAATGATACCATTTGGACAGTTACATTTAAATAGTTAATTGTTCCAAGTTGGACTGGGCATATATCACCAATTATTGCTTGGTGGGACAGGGTGACCTGACCACCAAGGGAGTGCAATTTGTATACTCATTTTATTTTATTATGTTATTGCTTTAAATCATCATTCTGTATTCCCTGTGGATTTGGGAATGTATTAGAAAGATGCTGGCATCTTTTGCATTTTCAACATTACAAAAGGGAGGTTTTTGGTGTTGCATGATCCTTTTTAATGATTAATAATACTTATATTGATTTCCAATTGATCCTGATCAATGAGCTGAGGGTAATGGAGTTCTTGTCTCAGAATCAGGCTACACAGAACTAAAACCAACAAGTTCAATATCATGTAGGGAACCTCAAGGTGTATGACAAGAACACTCACACTGAGGGCAAAGCATCTAGATGCCTTCACTTCACGCCTTCTCCCCTAACGAATTCTGGAAGCTCATTGGAGTCATGAATCTCTAGGAGTGCACCATTGTTATCAATTACCCTTATTGTCTGAGGTGGAAGAATGGGAACTTTTGATGTCAGCTTGTTTGGGCCAAGAAAGAAGGATACATTGTGTGCTCTGGGCAACATGAGTCTTAAGGTCAGATTTTTAAAGGTATTTAAGTGCATAAAGATGCAGATAGGTACCTAATGGAATTTTCAAAACTGCCTAGGCACCTAGGCAACTAACTCCCACTGAAATAAATTCCTTTATTCCTTTTACCAAGTTATTTACAGGCCGTATAGTGAGGCCTCTATTATTCAACTTTTTACTCCTGCCCATTGACCATTTATAATCTGTTGGCAATATTTTCCATGTACGGTACCCAAATAGCAGGACCACAATGGTGGCAGAAAGATTTATAGAGGAAAAAATTATGTTGAACATGTTGTACTTTTGAAGGAACCACAAGGCTATTATGACTTTACTGAAATTCAATAGACACTGGAATTGGATGATAAAGAAAGCAAGCAGAAATTATTTCAGCCCTGAACAACAGGCACAGGGGAAAAAAAACATCCATCAATTATGCAGCAGACATTTGTGAAATATGTAAATTGTTATTTGAAAAAGGACATACAATCATAGCACAAAAGAGAACAAAACATAGCAGCTCTCCAAAGTAAAGCAAGGCTAGAGAGAAGACCTTATAGAGTCAGAGTTTATAACTAGTTATGGATACGTAATGGAAAAAGAAAAAAAAGAAAAGAAAACTGCACAATCTGCTTCACTTGAGTTGAAAACTGTTTGCTTGGTCTATACAATGATGTAAGGCAGAGGAAACCCTATATCTCTTTGGTAATTCACTTGCAATATTAGGAACAGGATTTCTGTGTTCACCTCCACTAGCCCCTGAAATCAGTGGGAGTTAGGTGCCTAAATACCTTTAAAAATCTGGCCCTCTGTGTAGACTGTGCATTTGGTATAGTTCTATATGCAGTGAAAAAATCTGTTAATTGACAAGTCTCTAGATACAATATTCAGCTGTGTCAGTGTTGAATTATAATATATGCAGAAAGATGTATCATGAATTTGTATAAAATAAGAAATGTATGATATACATGCTAAATCATAAAGTCTTGACCCATTGTAGTCAATTGGAGATTCCTGAGTAAAACCACAGAACATGAGAAAGTAGAGAGGAAAACTCTAAAACTGTGAGAAAATAAGAAGTTCAGTCCCACATTGATCCATATTAGTCCTTTGATATTTTGTAATATACACTGAAGATGCCCCAATTCAGCAGAGCACTGAGGCACATGCTTAACTTAAACACATGCTTAAGTCCCATGGAAGTAAATGAAACCATATGATTTGATATAATTTACATGGAATGGTGATGTCCTGCCTTAGACAATATATTGTTTCAGCAATACTCACCTCTAAATCTGAACACTCTCATCTTCCAGCTATCACACTGTAACCTGGGAGAGATCAGATGGGTGTAAAAGGGGAGAAGGAAGCACTTCAAAGATCTTGCCAGGAATGTAATATCACTTCCAATACAGGGTGTTGGTCATCAAGATAAGTCACAGCCTCATGGTCCTTCTGCATTTGAAAATCTAAATTGTTGTAGTTCTTAAATCACACCCACTTCCACCAAGAGTGACCCAAGCATTTTTGAGCTCCAGGCTTGCCTATAGCAGATACATGGTTTCAAATAATTAAACAGCCAGCTATTAAAAAAAACTTCATCTGGTTCAAAATATAGTTGTCCATCCATACAGAAACTTAGATTCCCCGTAAAATCAAATCCAAGGACTAGATCCTAATGTTTATAACCCCCCATGGAATGATCCCAGCTACAAAAGAGTCTGTGTGTATCCACAACTGGGACCCATTTCAGGATCAATGGGAATATTAACCATGAGATTGTAACTTGAGAAAATGGCGGACATCATTTAATTGACAGCCAGCCCACAGCCACTGAATTCACTTACACGACACATGGGGATGACTATGAGTCTCACCTCCTGCAGAACAAATTATAAAATGTTTGGGTTTTTTTTGACTTGGCTTTCCTACAACACAGAACAAAAACAAAAATCTTACCAGGTGGAGAGAAAGAGGGATCCTTGTTAAATTAGAATAGCTGCACTGGTTTCAACGCTGTCATGCCAGTTTGCATCAGCTAGGGTCCTGGCCTAGCATATTTAGAATTAAGTAGGTTACCCAGCTACTACAGAAATGGGATACCTTAGATAGAGAGATAAACAGAACCTAGACAAACTTGCTGATAGGACAGAAATGAGAAGTAAGTTCTATGAACTGAAAGTTAGAAGCAAGTTTAATGTATTATTGGTGAGGATGGGGAATAGATAGGCTTGGAAGCATTTGATTTTTATTGGCAAAATGTTGGTAAACATTTATTTTGACTTACACAAACCAAGAAAAAAATATTTCCATATTCAATAATAATCAAATTTACAAATAGGCCAAGTAAGAAAAATGCTGCTTGAGAGCCCATTAGAGATTGCTTTAAGGTTATTAGCTTTGTATCTGTTGACACGTGAAACTACAATTTGTGTTGTAATGGTTATAAATTTTAGTTTTTGAATTTCATTGTCTACTGTCATTAAGTAATTATTGTCTGACACCCTCCCCCCCATTGTTTGACAGCCCCACCATAATTTTCCCCAGCTGTGAACATTTAAATTGATACAAATGGAAAACATGCTTAAAAATAAACAGATATTATTTATCAAAATTATATAAAAATAAATTTTGCCAAGCCTAGGAATACAGTATACTTTGACAAGGCCCCAAAGGTGAAGTTCTTTCCCCCTTGTTATACAAGAAAGCAAAACACATTGTTGGCCCTGTTTCAGGACAAGACTGAAGATGTTCACATTACCAGGTGCAGGGTTTGTAAACATTGTTTCTAGTCCCGAAATTAATCAAGTATGTTGCCTGTTTAGTGTAAGTTATATTTTTAATTTGTCTTTAAGAAGACATTCATGAGGTTCCCTTGGGACAGCATCATCCATAATTAAAAGGCTATTTATTTATTTATTATATATTGGCCAAATCTTGTGCCCCTCAGTCTGTATTCAACTAAATCTCCCACTGAAGTCAATTGAAGAGGTGCTCAAGAAAAGCCTGTTTGAATTATGCTGTGTTACTTTTTGCATCTACAGTTTGCTTGTGTATTTATTTTGTTATGATATGTTTGCAGAAGAGACATGGATCTTGCAGCTATTTGCCTTCGGATCCTGCTCTGAGGATATCTATCCATCTATCTATCTCCTATTGCCATAGTATCTGAGAGCTTTACAAATATTACTAAATTTATTCTCACACCAGGATATAATTACATCCCCAAAAGACCTTATCTTGAGAATGTTTATGACCATGAGTAACTTTACTCAGGTGAGTAGTCCCGTTGACTTCAGTGGGAGTACTCACATAAGCAAAATTACTCACGGGCCTGTTTGCATGATTGAGCCCTTACAAACTAACTTTTTCAGTTTTCAGACTGCTGAGTACCTGCATCTCTCATGTGAAAGCTCCAAGTGCCCATCAGGTGCCTAAATATGGATTTAAATTATTAAAATTAGACACTGCATTCTGAAAATTTTTACTTGTCCAAGGTCACCCAGGAAGTTTGTGACAGAGCTGGCATTGCAACCTAGCTTTTAGAAACATCTTCATCTACATCAGAAAAAAAAATATTTTGCCATCACTTTTACAAGACCATCTGCATGGCAGAGTGAATGGGGGGAAAAGATGCCATTATGTGCAAATGTATATCTTTGGGTTGCATTTTTAATAAAAGAAAGAAGAGACAACATTCAAAGGAGAGGGTGATAAAGAACTATTGGTATTCAGTCTACGATAGCTCACTTTATAACATTACTTTATTCCAATTATGACAATAATTTTCCTTTCAAATGGTGCTTTTTCTTCATTATCCTTTTACAGAGAATATTGGAGTCCAGTGAATAGTTTTGTTCTTCTACAACCTTTGTATTGCTTTATGAAACTTTCATATTTAATGTTGTATTTCGGTAAAGAAACTGTCACCTCAAAAATAAATAAATATGGTGATAAATTCACTTACATTCTCTCACAACAGCAGTGAATTTGGCACACTGAATGCAGATTCTATAGAAATGCAATTTTTAATCAGTTCAGAGTTCTATTAAACAATAAAGGATGTACAAATATGACTTTGCCACACATCAATACATAAATTACAATGAAACTTGGAGTTACCAAGAGTATGTAGTTCAAATTATTGCAAACACACATGAAATTAAAGAAATACCTAAACCATAGAACACTGTAAAAATGATTGACTTGTTTTTTTCTTAAGCACAAATGTCCACTACGAGGAGCATAACAGCCAGAAAAGAGTTTGGAGTGCCACATGCAGGGGAAAGATGGTGGGGCAAAGGGTTAATTTAAGCAGCCTTAAAAGAGACAGCTAATATTCCCCTTGTGACATGTTCAGTCACAGAGACCACTTTGGGACTGTCACCTGATATGCTGGAATTACCTTGTAGCCGATTTTCCCTGCCAGCTTTGGACTCCAGAACCCTGCTTTGTTGAGCCAGACACACCAGCCTGCTGCAACACAGACCCAGGTCTGATCCATGCCCCCAAAGCTGCAGACTTTAACCAAAAACTGCTCAGCAGGTCACCTATCTCCAGCACCCAGATACCCAGCTCCCAATGGGATCCCAACCCCAAATAAATCCATTTTACTCTGTATAAAGCTCATGAATTGTCTGCCTTCTATAACACTGATAGAGAGATATATGCACAGCTGTTTGCTCCCCGAGGTATTAATCACTTAATCTGGGTTCATTAATAAACAGAAGTGATTTTATTAAGTATAAAAAGTAGGATTTAAGTGGTTTCAAGTAATAAGAGACAGAACAAATTGTTACCAAGCAAAATAAAGCAAAAAGCCTAATATATTAAGAAACTGATACAGATAATATCTCACCCTCAGAGATGTTCCAATAAGTTTCTTTCACAGTCTAGACTCCTTCCTAGTCCAATCCTTTCCCCTGATACAGTCCACGTTAATTCCAGCTCAGGTGGTAACTAGAGGTTTCTCATGCCTGGCAGCCTCCTTTTTTCTGTTCCACCCCCTTTTATAGCTTTGGCACACGGCGGGAATTTTTTGTCTCTCTGGGTTCCCACTCCTTCTTCTAAATGGAAAAGCACCAGGTTTAAGATGGATTCCAGTATCAGGTTGTAGGAGCAGGATTTTATACTTGTACTATCAGAATTAATGTATGTCTTGATTTCATCCTGCTAGCCCTCCCCATTTGAATAGCAGAATGGAATGACCCTCTGGGACTATGAGATTCTGTTTTCCCATATGCATTACAATTAGGACCTGTTATAAAGTTTAGTTAATAAGAGACAGGATTTTGTTTTGTGTCTATGTTAATTAGATTAAAGGAATGTTGAAGGCCTGAGCACAATGTAAACTGTTTTTGACCACAAGATTTAGTGAAATTTAATTTCTGTCTTCCCTGTGATAAACTGTGTGAATGAGGAATGCACACATCAGGAAAAGAAGGTGTGAAGGCCATTGTTATAGCCAGATGGTCAAGGAAGGAGGAGTGAAGAGACTTAATGACACCAGAAAATCATCAATGTGCATCCTTATGAAGGAAGGGCAGATTGAGGAACCTGAGGGGAAGGCTGGCACCCTTAAAGACAATTGATTAAATCAAAACCAGGACAGGATGACTCTCTCAAAGGTATTTTGAAATGTTAACACCAATCAAGGAGTAACTGGTCAGAAACTGACACAGCAAAATCCATAAACTTCAACAGAGAAAAAAGACTATAAGAACAGGGTGCTTGGCCATGAGACTGGGTTCGTCTTGCCACACTGTAGGAGCATCGGATCACGACTGACAGAGCCCTGCTCCCCTCTGCAACCAATGTGGCTGTCCACTAGATGATCTGACTCTGGACTGGTAACTATAAACATCAACTGGCAGGACTGTGTGCATGGTGTGTGTGTGTGTGTGTGTGTGTGTGATTGAAAAGCATATGCTAAGTGTTGTATTTACAATAAACACGGCATTTTGCCATATCCCTCTTATAAGATCCTACTGGTATTATTTTATTAGTGTAACAAGGTGACATCATTACATGTCCAGTAAGACCCCAGCTTTCATTCTTCCAGGGCTGGCCCACAGGCACTTAGGAAAGTTTGCAAGTAAACAGACCATTTACAACCAATTGTCCTAATCAGTGGGAGCCCTCAAGATTCTAAACCACCATCAATGGCCCACACTTTGCATAATTACAATAGGACCTCAGAGTTATACTTTATATTTCTAGCTTCAGATATAAGTATGATACATACATACAAATATGATGAACACACTTAGTAGATTATAAGCTTTGTAATGATACCTTACAAGGGACCTTTTGCATAAAGCATATTCCAGTTACCTTATATTCCCACTCATAAGCATATTTCCAGAAAACATTATGGAGTGCAGGAAACCCCTGGTGGTATAAAGCTGGCATCCCCATCTCTATGTTCCCCGCTCTCACTGCAAGATGGAACATCAGAAGGTGAGGGTAGAGTGCACTGTGTTTAGTATATGTGGGTCAGCTGACTTCTCAAGCCAGGTTAAGTTAGAACAGCACTGTGGTCCCCAGTCAGCCTCAGGATCAGAGGAGACAGAAAGGTAGGTACACAGAGCACAGCTGAACACTCAACCCAGTTTGCTTACATTTCAAAGTCTTTCTAAACCAGTATAAAGGCCTTAAATTTCCTCTCTGGGTAGGGCAGGGCAAGCTCTTCCTTTTCCTTTTCCCCTCAGCACCCTTCCCCGCGTACTACATTGGCTCCTTTATACCTCCCCACTTTAATGACCCCTGAATTAGCCACTTCACTGTCTACTTTAGTGTGGGTAATCACAAGCAGTTTAAACAAAACCTTTGCCAATAGCAGTCTAGCTAATAAATTGCTATACCTTTTAATCAAATAGTACTTATTTTAATTGCTAGATTTAAATATAAAGTATTAATTATATTGCATGCACAAGTTCATTAGTTTATTCAAATTACTGTTCTATATTTTAAATGGTAACAGAAATAAACTCATGATCATGAACTTAATTGCATATAAAACAAATAAAAATGCTACAGTAAAGCTTGTTTACTATAATGAAGAATATTATATAATCATTGCTTTTGGATTAATCAGCTTTTTTAATCTTGTACATGTTGTATTCTCTCTTTCAAATAATTCTCCATGTTGTCAAATCTAATTATCTTTAAACTTATACTTTACTAAAAGGGATGACTTCTCCTTCATAGAGAAATTTCTAAAGTTTATCATATTATTTATTTCTAACTAGATAAATGACTGAATTTCATTTACAACATATTAAATGGCATTTATATCCACAATATGTCTCGTTTATCATTTCTTTTGATATAATTCTGTGTATGTATATGAGACATATTGTGGCTCAATTAGTAAATTTAAGCTTTCCACCCTAAAAAAAGTTAGAAATAGAATGCTACCCAGTGTTGAGCAAAATAAGTATCTATTACTGTAGATAAAATACCTTTGTAACATAGGATATTTTAAATGTTTGTGATAAGTAATGCACTGTAATATGATCTTATTCCTTTAGGTTATATATGTTAGAATGACACTTGTTTAAGTTTAGATAGTTTGTTTCAATTTTTACTCTCTTCCATACAATATTAATACATGTTGTCTTAATTGTTATATACAATGAAAGCATTTTTGTAAATCTGAGAAATATATTTTGGTCTGTTGTCAGTTTTAACTGCAATAGTGTGTAAAACAGCCAAACACAGTATTGAAAAAGAGCCATATATCCAGTGCAGTGGTTCCCAAACTTGTTCCGCTGCTTGTGCAGGGAAAGCCCCTGGCGGGCCGGGCCGGTTTGTTTACCTGCAGCATCCACATGTTCAGCTGATCGCGGCTCCCAGTGACTGCGGTTCGCTGTTCCAGGCCAATGGGAGCTGCTGGAAGAGGCGTGGGCCAAGGGATGTACTGGCCGCCGCTTCCAGCAGCTCCCATTGGCCTGGAACAGCGAACCGCAGTCACTGGGAGCCGCGATCAGCTGAACATGTGGATGCTGCAGGTAAACAAACCGGCCCGGCCCACCAGGGGCTTTCCCTGCACAAGCAGCGGAACAAGTTTGGGAACCACTGACCCAGTGGATTTATTAAAAATTGCAAAATTAATTTTCCATTAACATTCCCTATTTTGGCATCTTAAAGAGAGTGGGAACTGATTTCAGCAGATCATCCTGTGGGAAAATTAGTTCATTTTGCTAAAGTATCTTAATAATTACAGTGACATCAAGGTTAATTGCTAAATCTGTATTGCCACAGTCCTGTAGAAATCCCCACACAATCTGTTCTATAATTAGTGCCAAAATATCCATATATAGAACAAGCTGTAACCTAAATAAAAGTACAGCACTGATATGATTAATAAATAAGATCCTCGGTCCTATATGGTAGTTTGCTTTATTTATTTATTTTTCTGGAAAAAAAAAAGATTTCTAAAAAAAGTTGTAATCTATAGACTGTAGTGTGCCATCTCCTTTAAGGGGAATGTAGACACATGAATAGAGAGCAACTTCCAAGCAATAATAGGATATGAAATCAGAACCACCAGCTGTAGCATCCGCTCCCATTTGCTTGCTAGGATGGATGATGTTTTAACTAACATTTCCTGCTACTCTTTTTTGTACAGTGAAGTTGTGTTTGTTTGCAAAATATAGCAGTCAAATTACATAAAGTGTTGCTCTTCCAGGAGTTCAGCTTGAATATATATACGCAGCTCATCTCTAGACTTTAGCATGATCAGTAACCAGTTCCTTGATGTTTCATTAAAATGTCAAGGACCTGATTACCCCACAATCAGTTGCAAATGTGTAGCTCTCTCATCAAAGCCAATGACAGCTGTGTGTACACTGTAGATAGAGGAATTGAGCTCTGGCATTTACTATGCTTTTCATGAACTAGTATCACTAGTTTGTATTGTAACAGGGTGGCTCGCCTCTTAGGGTATGTCCACACTGCAATTAGACACCCATGGCTGGCCCATGTCAGCTGACTCAAGCTCATGGGGCTTGGATTAAGGGGATGTTTAATTGCAATTTAGATGTTCAGGCTTGAGCTGCAGCCTGAGCTCTGGGATCCTTCCACCTTGCAGGGTCCTAGAGCCCAGGCCGTTGAGACCGTGCCAAATTATTATGAATTGCTATGACTGATATGAATAAATATGGCAAGCATGAGCAGGCCCTCTCAGAGGTCCAGAGACGCCCAGGCCACTTCCAGTGTTTGAGGCCCCTAGCCATAATAAAAATAAAAAATGATGACACATAAAAACAAAATAAGGCACCAAAAAAAGAGTGAGACATAATTTGAATTTTTTTGTTATCTAACAAATGATTTTCTAGCCTTTTTCTGTGCAAATGCACTAATTATTGAGGAAAAAATCTAGCTTTCGTGCAATGTCACAGTTGATATTAAGCATGGCGAGCCCATTCAAACGCTCTTGTCCCATAGTTGAATGGTAATAGTTCTTTACCTGCTTCAACATGTTGAAGATGTGTTCAATTAAAGCCACTGATGAAGGCAAATTGACAAAAATATGCAACAAGTAGCCAACCATATTTTAATTGTTCTGCTGGAAATAAGTAGCTTATCCACACTTGAAATGCTCCACTGTCCATAAATAGCCTATTTATACCTGAAATGTTTTAAAGTAAATATGTAGCCTATCCACACTTGAAATATTCTGCTATAAATAAGTAGCTTATCTACACTTGAAATCTTCTACTGTAAACATGTACACAAATGCTGAAAGATACACAAATGCTGAAAAGACTTAAAACGAAGGAATACTAATTAAGAACACAAAATGAAACAGTCAGGTTATTATCCTCATCACTGAATCAAAACTCAAGCACGCAGGTATAATATAATAGGCTGAGCTGAAGACAAAGGGATGACATATATATAGCAAACACAGACACTGATTCAGACAGAGGGATAATGTCCAAAAATTTCAAACATGTGTCCTCATGAAACTCACTGTCAAGATTGTCCTCGCAAATTTTCACCTTGAATCTGGGCCTACAGGCTATGAAAGCCTATGATGATGGCCAAGCTACCAGGCTAGGGCTCAACCAACAAACCATTCACCTCTTTTAGCTATCATATGAAGATAATAATGAGGAATTCTCACACATAAATAATTCCTTAGTCAATTAGACATAAAACTATAAAGATGCTAAAATGTAACAATTCTCTACCTTTCAACATGCCCTTGATCCAGCACCAGCCACTAATAGTGGTTTGTTTGTATAATCAGCTGATCTGAGAGGACAAGTTAATCATGGTCTAATTTTGTGCCACCAGAACTGATATATTTGTATTAATATGTATGAACATTTAACTCTTTAATATGACAAAATCTAAAAAGGTTAATACAAAAATGTCTTTTACCAAATCAGATCTCTTATCTGCTTAAATTTGCAGTTACAAGATGAGAGAGTATGTCATATTTTGGTCTGATAGTGATGCACATAAAAACAAATTGTGAAACTTATCAAATGCCAAAAAAACAACAAATATCTAAATTTGAGGCCTCTTTTGAGCTTGAGACCCAGACCAAATGGCCCTCTTGCCTGCCTCCCCCCGATTGGCCCTGAGCGTGACTTGGTATAAGTTGGTATGTCTGAATTAGCTAGAGGATACTGGGAGCAGGATTCTCTTAGCATTAGATAAATAATGTGGAAAATTACTGGAGGTGCTGAAATTGCACTAGAATGGTTAATAACGGCTTGATCTGCATGTATATTTCAACATTGAACTTTGGAATATCAGCTGGGAGACCAGCTCACAAAGTAAAGAAGACATAAAATCATGTGATCAGTGGGCTTGGAACAGGCTGACTTTAGTCAAAAATGACCACTCTGGATGGCATCATGCTAAAAGCTTAAGTGAATAATTGATGAAAGCATAAACGTTAATTAAGCTTTGGTCTGTGTCTACTTTGCAATCCCTTCTAAAATATTAAAGAAAACCAGTAATAAATGCCCACATGGCATATTTCTGGTACATATAACTCCTTTGAGAACAACAAGGTATAAATGCTAAGCAAAGTAAATTAGTTAAGTTAGTTCCCTAATTAACATCTAAAGATGCTGTGAGACAAAGCGCTTGGGGCAACCTAGACCCTGCTTTGAGCAACCTTTGTGGGATTCTAGAACCAGAAGGGCTCAGAGTGACCTAGACCCTGCTTCAGGGGACAATGGGATCTGTAGAGCCAGTGCTTGAGGTGGAGGCAGTGTTTGGAGCCCCCTTGGCTGCACCTCCGCCTAGGAACTGAGGGAGAGACATGTCACTGCTTCCATGGAGCCACACGGAGCCAGATAGAGAGCCTGCCATCCTTGCCACCAACCCCCACAGCACCAGTCAGGGTCACAGGCTGCCCCCATCCAGAGGACCAATGGAGACTATATGTAAGATTACACAAACTAGGCCTCATCCAGAAGAGTAATTTTATTTGAAATACTGTGAACTGTACTGCTCTTAGTAGGAAACAGAGGTAGGGTGCTGCAGAGTGATCTCTGGCTATATGGGAGTACTCAGGAGGGATTTGGTTCTGTCATACCTATTTATTTATTGTGTACATACACACACTACTTCATTCACTGGTGACATGTATCTATATTAGATACATAGTATCTACATAATGTGTTAAACTGATGTATCCTTTGATACCCAGCAAACAGATAAGTGGACTGAAATTAACTATTTATTGGATTCCTTAGATGAACAGAGACAGCTCCTCAACTGGTGTAAATTGACAATGCTCCATCCAAGCCAATGCAGATACACTGATTTACACTCACTGAAGCTCTGGTCTGCAGCTGCTTTCAGGCATGATATATGCATGTGAACTAGATAATTGTAGCCAACTATGTTGGGAGGTGTCAGGGTTCCTTCCCCACTCTGAACTCTCGGGTACAGATGCGGGGACCTGCATGAAACCCCCCCCCAAGCTTATTCTTACCAGCTAAGGTTAAAAACTTCCCCAAGGTACAAACTTTGCCTTGTCCTTGAACTGTATGCTGCCACCACCAAGTGTCTTACAAAAAGACCAGAGGAAGAGCTCACTTGGAAATGTCTTCCCCAAAATATCCCCCCAAGCCCTACATCCCCTTTCCTGGGGAAGGCTTGATAAGAATCCTCACCAATTTGTACAGGTGAACACAGGCCCAAACCCTTGGATTTTAAGAACAATGAAAAAGCAATCAGGTTCTTAAAAGAAGAATTTTAATTAAAGAAAAGGTAAAAGAATCACCTCTGTAAAATCAGGATGGTAAATACCTTACTGGGTAATCGGATTCAAAACATAGAGAATCCCTCTAGACAAAACTTTAAGTTACAAAAAGACACAAAAGCAGGAATATACATTCCATTCAGCACATCTTATTTTACCAGCCATTAAACAAAAGGAAATCTAATGCATCTCTAGCGAGATTATTTACTAATGAGCAGGGATTGTGAGGCTGAATTCATGATCTATTCCCGGCAAAAAGCATCACACAGACAGACAGACCCTTTGTCGTCCCCCCCCCACAAATATTTGTAAGTATCTTGTCCTCTCATTGGTCATTTTGGATCAGGTGCCAGCTAGGTTACCTTAGCTTCTTAACCCTTTAAAGGTGAAAGGGTTTTGACTCTGGCCAGCAGGGATTTTATAGCACTGTGTACAGAAAGGTGATTACCTTTCCCTTTATTTTTATGACAGGAGGTGACTACTTATTTGTCCCCTTTGACATCTTTGGAGTTCAGTCAAGCCTGAGGATCCATGTAGAAGCAGCACGGCTGCCTGATGGCCATTTCTAGCTCTCTCTTCTGCCTCAGCACTTCGTGATTCTTCCCCACTAAAGAAGCAACCCAGCAGTTCATTGAATCATAGAAATTAGCGATGGAAGTTGACCTTGAGAAGTATCAAGCCAGCCTCCTGCTCTGTGGCAGGACCAAGTAAACCTAAATCATCCCTGACAGGTATGTGTCCAACTTGTTTTTAAAAGCTTCAAATGATGAGGAGTCCATACCCTCCCTTCGAAATCTAATTCTTAATATCTAACCTAAATGTCCCTGGATGCAGATTAAGCCCATTACTTCTTGTTCTACATTCATTGGACATGGAGAAGAATTCATCACTGTCCTCTTTACAACAGTCCTTAACATATTGGAAGACTGTTATCACATACCCCTTCAATCTTCTTTTCTCAAGACTAAACATGCCCAGATTTTTTAACCTTTCCTCATAGATCTAAACCTTTTATAATTTTTCTTACTCTCCTCTGGACTCTTTGCAATTTGTCCACATCTTTTCTAAATTGTGGTAACCAGAATTGGACACAGTGCTCCAGCTGGGGCCTCCCGCTCACTGTAGAGTGGGACAGTTACCACCTGTGTTTTACATACAACACTCCTGTTAATACAGTCCAGAATCATATTAGCCTTTTTTGCAGCTGCATCACATTGATGACTAATATTCAGTTTGTGGTCCATTATAACTCCCAGATCTTTTCAGCAGTACTACCATCTAGACCAGTGGTGGGCAACCTGCATCCCATGAACCTCACGCAGCCCGTCAGGGTAATCCACTTGCAGGCCGCAAGACATTTTGTTTACATTGACAATCCACAGGCACAGCCCCCAGCAGCTCTCAATGGGAGCTGAGGGAGGCGGCATGGGCCACTATCAGGTCACATGGTCTTGTCACCTGATACTAAACATTATCTGGGACTTCTTGTAACATTCCACTAAAGGGAATGGGGGGAGGGGGCTCAGGTTTAGGAAACAAAGGATTGCTGCTTATATAAATCCTATTTAATGCTGGGAAGAAAGGCAAACAAGACTCCTCCTCTCCATGGCCAGTCTGCCCAAGAAGAAAAACTGCTAAAGACACATGAAGGGAAGGCAAAGGGGGAGTCCAGACTGAGACAGGGGTCCAGTTTGAGAAGAAATTTAACTGGAACTCTAAGCCACAGAAAATTTGCAACCTGCCTAAAATAACATTTAGGGTAAGATTACATTTTGTAACCTGTTTCTTAAGTGTGTTGAGCTTAGCTTGCATATTTTGTTTTATTTTCTCAGTAATCTGCTTTGTTCTGTCTGTTATCTCTTATATTCACTTAAAATTCACCTTTTTAGTTAATACACTTATTTCTTGTTTATAATATAACCCCATGTATACAATTAATATTTGGGGGGAAGGGGAAGAGGCTGTGCATACCTTCCTCCACATTGAGTGAGGAGGTGGATTTCATAATATACCTTTGGGTCTGCACTCCAAGGGAGGTGGACATCTGAGTGCTGGGGGCAAGTCCCTTGAGCTGAGCCTTTCCAGAACTGAGCTTAGTGCCTGTTTCGTTCTGCAGGTGGGTGTGACCCTGCCTATGTGTGTGCTGGAGGAGGCTTAATAGCTTGGTTCAGCAAGACAGGTAAAAGGGTGCTCAGGCTGGCATGACAGGCAGGCTCAGTGGTATTTCAACACATCAGGTGACATCTGAAGGGGGGCAACCCATCACACCCATATTTTCAAAAGTGAGTTTCTAAATTCGGTAACTACATCTAGATAATTGGCCTTATTTTCTGAAGTGTTGAGAGTTGGAGGTGTAGGTGCTCACCACCTTTGAAAATCAGGCCAAAACCAACATGAATTGAAGAGGAGTTCTGTTGACTTGAAAGGAAGAAGCAGGCATTAAGGATGAGAAAAACATATCCAGATCCTCATCTGAACATGCACATCTGCAAAAATATATATAAATTGATGCTGCCAAGTACATTGTATATATGCACTGAATTACCATAGTTAAATAAATACCCTTAAGATATAAATTCCACTGACTTTATAGAGAGCAAACAACAATCCAAATTTGTGGTGTCATTATGATAAGACCATATATGCACCTGATCTGTTCACACAACCCTCCAATGGAAGTGGAACAGCTGAGGGACTTGAGAGCATGATAGAGTTCTTTTTCTTCAAAAGGGGAGAACCTGGTTACTATCTACCAATAAAACTTACTTAAAGTGTAACTATTAAATAAAGATGCATCTGCAATGAATAAAATATTTTAAATTCTATCATCCTCCTCTTTTTAAAAGGAATGTCCGTCTATATTAGCAACTTGTATCTGTCTATCACAGGCATTTTTAAATTGGCAATCCTCATTATCTAGGTGCTATATAGATAGGTGTTGTATGTGTGTAAATTTTAGTCTGATGTGTTTTAACAGAACCAGCTTCTTAAAAAAAGAACAGTAACTGAGGCTACTGTGTACTGTAAAATCAAATGAGCAACCCTTTAATTTTCACACATTTTGCTTACTTATTGCTTCCAATTCAGTGTTTAATCATTTCCAAGAAAACAAGAATCAACTCTCTCATACCCTACTGTAGTTCCCATTTAAATGATGGCTTCTCAGTTGAGACCACTTTAATTTTAAATGCTCAAACTACATGGTCAGAATTTATACAATTTTTTAAAACATTTACCACAGCAGCTGGGAGCCTGCTACTGAGAAACATTTGAGTCTTTTTTTACTCCAAGAAAGGCTGTTCTCCAAGTACCCTTTTAAAAGGCAGTTGCTAACCTGATCATTTATTTTGGCAGTCAAACTTCAATTAATAACCTGCAGTGTTAACAAAGAAGAAAACTCAAGGTTAGTACAGTAGTGACTTTATACTTGCAAAATAATTGCAGTTTTCTGTTTGAGTCAAAACAATAAGAACTTGCAAAGAGCTTGTATAGCCTTAATAATGTCCTAGAAAGACTCTGTGGATTTTAATGTAACACTTTGTAGATGAACAATATTTTGCAGCTTTCCTTTTCCCTCTCTCTGTCACCATGGAGACAGCTTAGAAAAGTTCTTCAGATCATATGACGTTACATCATTCCAGTTGAGATTGAATAACTGCTAAAAGAAAAATGTATAGAAGACCCAAAAAATCCTCTTTGATTCGTCATTTTCCTATTGTACGGAAAATACTGCTTCCAAAATGTGCTCTGGGACCAGCCCAGCTTATTTTGTATCCTCATGCCAACTTCTCCTGTTTTCATCCCTTAAAATATATATACACAGCAGGGACCAGATTGCCACTTGGTGTAAGCAGGAACAACTCAATTGATTTCAGCACCTCTTACACCAGGTGAGAATTTGGCCCAGGGTTTCTAAGTTTTGATAGGAGACAACAATTATCCTGGTGAGAGTTCAGTTTGAACTGTTGGGAGTTGCATGACATAAGATATGAATGAAGAGCTGAAACTTAACAATATATGTTTGTGCTTTTGTCACTAAATACGGAGGTTTGAGAAAATACTGCTCATTAGCTAAATAGTTTTCAATTGTTCTTACACTTTAGCCCAGATTCATGAAGAGTCTCAGGCATTGGTACAATGAGCATTGCAGTGCCTAGCTTTTAGGTGCCTAGAAAATCATAGGAACAACAATGGGATCTACAAAGTCTGAGTTAGACCCCTAGACTCCCTAAATACTAAATGGGGAGAAATAGGCATCTTAGACTGCAATCCACAAAGCCAGCATGCTAGGCAACAAGCCGCCTAAATTAGCCAATAGGAGATGCCAACCAGAGGGGAATATGCTAAGCCCCATCAGTCTCACAGAGATAGGTGCTTCCCTGTAGCCTGGACTTAAGTGCCTAACACTGCTTGTGATCAACACACCAGGGGAAGATAGGCATTTGGCCACCTGGCGTGCAGAGCCTGAATCCAAATGGCTATGGGAGATGGAAGCAGACCTCCCTCCTAACCTTTAGCCTAGTGGTTAGGATACTCACCCAGGATGTGGGACACTATAGTTCAAGTCCCCCCTCTGCCTGATGAGAAAGCAGATCCCTGTTCAAATCCTATCTCTTGTGAGTGACCTAAGTACAAAGATATAGTCATGCTAACTCTTTGACTGGCCCAATTCAGTTATTTCATTAAGTTATGGGAGAGATTGGGGTAACCCATATCAGAATGTTCCATGGCATAATGGTTAGGACACTTAGTGAGAGGTGGCTGATTCCTCTTCAAATCCCTTTTTCCCCTTTGGGAGGAGGGGAGGCTTGAACTAAGGGTCTCCTACAGGCTGAGTTCATACCGCAACTGTCAGGTTAGAGGTTATAAGGGAGGTGATTGCCAGCGGCGGGGCAGTTATGTGTGAACTCTCTGTGGGGCCTGATCCATAGGCAGCCTCTGAACATGCCAACAGGATCAGCTCCTGCACATGACTTAGGCCTTGTCTATACTGGTGGTGGTGTGTACAGTATGTGTGTCTACAAGCCACAGTGAAAAGCAGGCTGCATACTCAGTGCACTGTACAGCAACACCAGACAGTGAGAGGCTCTGAAAGGAGGAGGCAGTGGGGAAAGGCTCCAGCAGCCATTCCCCATTGCTGGAGCCTTTCACTGTGGCAGGGAAAGGCGCTAGTAGCGGGACACTACACTGCTAAAAACTTGGTATACCCTACGGTTCTGGTGTGTATGTATTCTGCTGGCCTAAGCTGTGCCTCACCCTCTATGCTACTTTTTATATCTGTTCTAGCTGGTGCCTACTCTAATTGCCACTATAATGTAGACACACCTTTAGGTGGCCGAACACCTGTCTTTCCCAGCTTGTGAATCACTCTGGGGCTTAGGTGGGCAATAGATACCTGCGTGCCTAGAGTGAAGCTGTACTATGCATTCCCAGAGGCAAAAACTTAGGCACCAAGCAAGTTTAGGCTCCTAGTGAGGTAGGCAGCAGCTGAGTGTGAGATTTGTGAATTATAATGGTGCCTAAAAACATGATTTAGATGTCTAAGAACCTCCATGGATTGCACCCTTTATGCTTATGCAAAACATATTATTTTTTTCCAATTTCTCATTTTAAGTTGAACGGTTTTGTCATTTAATGCAGAACAAAAAGACTATGTTTGCAATATATATCCACTGGTATTTGCTCTGGGTAAGTTGCCTGATGCTCAGTTTTAGAAGGTCACACATCCTTGTCTTAGCTTGCCTTGCTTAATCAATACGTACTACATGTCTCTGCATCGGAAAAAAACATCTGCTGCTGCCTCTTTTCCTTCTATTTGAACTACTGTACTATTCCTGAGTGTCGCTTGCATCTGGGACAGGTCCTTTCCCACATTCATAATCACTGCAAAACAACTTGTATGACCAGAGTGACTGTAATGACAAGAACACAATGGAGCAATGCTAATGCAGCTGTGTATAACTGACTGGACAACCTCAGCAGAAATGGATCTTTCTGTCACCTTTTTGAGTCCACTAATAGCATGTTGTTCTTTCAAAGAGACTTAGCCCTACTTGATAGACTTGGCCTCAGGTATTTCATTCAAGTCTCAGAGGAAGTCGGTAAGGCATGAGGTGATAGGAGAAGGTCAGCACTGACCGAACTGAAATTAATTAAATGACCAACAACCCTTCAAAACACTCATTATCATGCATCTATGTGTGTTTGCTTCATTAAACCAATATTGACAATGCACATATTCAGTGTTAAGGCACTACTTACTTTACCTGAAGTGTGTGACTCCCAACCCATCAGTAAAGATACTAAGTTAGCCTATTACTGCATACAGGCTTACCTTTGTCATGTAGCTTACACACATTTGTAGAGAAAATGTCTTAAATTAAAATGTATCATTTGAAAATTTTCAGCCACCACTGACCTAAGCATAAATTGATCCTATGAACTTAATTTGAAATAATTGCAAGATAATTAAACAAATTATGTAATTGGTAAAGCACCACACATACCTACAGCATTACATATATTTAAAGAAATAATTAGCAATAGTAAATATTGTGCAAAGGTGTATATAGGAATTGTTAGGTATCTATCAAAGTGTTAGGTATCTATCAACTGTGCCCATATTTGTTGAATAGTGTCCAAACATATGGATCCAATCTAGGCTGAGTCTATTTTATATGAAAGACATGCAATTTCACTGAAAAACCTGATGAAATTTGACAATTTCCACTGAGTTCTGCTTGGAATTTGGTTTTGTTCTTTAAAGCTAAAACCCAAAGCAAAAAAAGGCCTTATTCTGCCCTAAAATACATTCCCAGCAATGGAGAATCTACAATATATTACTCTTGAGGGCATTCTGCACCAAAAAAATAAAAACTCTCTGCCAAAAAAATAAAAATTCTGCGTACAATATTTTAAAATTCTGCAAAATTCCACGACTTTTATTTGTCTAATAAATGTGGAGGCTCCAGCATGGCACAGGCCACTGGCTGAATGGAGGTGGGAGATCACTGTGCATCTCCCCCACTCCTCCTGGGCCACGGACTCAGTGGTGAGGCTGCACCCAACCCTGACACAGCGCAAGGACCTGCCCCAGAAACACCCCAGAGCCCTGCCCATCTGTGCCAGGTGAATCAGATGTGGGCAGGCAGGATCAGCAAGGGCAGGATCCAAGTGTGGAGGGGCTTAGTGTGGGGGGAATTTAGATGTGGGTTGAGAGGGCTCTGTGTGGGGCAATATGGGTGTGGATGGCTCAGTGGGGGATCCAAATGCACAAGGGTTTGATGGGGGGCTCTGGGTGCAATGCCTAATGGGACTCAGCAGGGGGGGTGTTTGGGGCTCAGGAGAGGGGGAGGGTCTGAGTGTGAGGGGATAGAGCTCAGCAGGGGGTCTGGGTTTGGGGGACTCAGTTGGGGGTCCAGGTGTAGGAGCAGGATTTTATAATTGTACTATAAGAATAGAGGTACTAATGTATGTCTCGATTTCATTTTACCAGCCACCCTTTTTGAATAGCAGAAAGGAATGATCCTCTGGGACATTGGTAGGAATACATCTGACAGACTGCCAGTGTCTGTACTGATGTTGAGGCAGGGACAGACCAGAACTACCCTTATGACTGATTATGGTCACCCTTTTGTTTTACGATAAGTTATAATGTCTACTATGGTTTCCTATATGTATTAGGAATTAGGCACTCTAGTCAAATATACATTTCTTTGTTTTAAGGTTTAGTAAGTAAAAGACAGGATTTTGTTTTGTGTCTCTGATAAATAGATTAAAGAAATGGTGAGGGCCTGAAGCCCCAATGTGAATTGTTTTAGTTATAAGATTTAGCAAGGCTTAATTACAATGTATTCTGTATACCTTTGAAGGTTTCTGTGAGAGACTGTTTGTGTGAATGAGGAATGCATGCATCAGGAAAAGATAAGGTGTAAAAGCCATCACAAATGTCCAGATGGTCAAGAAAAAGTGAGAAACTTGGAAATACCAGGAGACAATCAGAAAATATCCATTCTAAACATGTTAGCAGCATTGATGACCTCAGAGGTTAGGCAGGCACCCAAGAAGGCAAGACAACAAATAGGAGATGATGGGAAGCCCGACAATAACCATCAAATGATAACAGCGGAAACCCCAAGATTACCACCACTTAAGGACTAATGATTACAGGATGACATTGCAAAATGCATGGACTCAAATGGGAATTTACAACTATAAAGATGGGGTGTTTTGCCATGGAACTCTGGGTTCAGTCCTGCAAAGCCTCAGAGCATCGGATCGCGACCAACAGAGCCTAGCTCCTCACTCGTGCTCAATCTAACTGGCCATTAGATTGACTTGAGCTACAACAGACTGGTAACTTTAAAGACCATCTGCAGGACTTGTGTGTTTGTGTATGTTGTCTGACTGAAAAACTTATGCTAACTTTTGTATATTCAATAAATATGGCATATTTGCCTTCTCTCTTATAAAAGATTCTGTATGCTTTGTATAGCATAACACAGATGCTGGGGGACTGGGGGTCAATGAATCTGGGCTCCAAGTGCAGCTGGTTGGGGCTCAGTAGGATGGGGATCAGGGTGTGGAACATTCATCAGGGTGGTGCAGGTGCAGGTGGAGTGGGACTCATTGGGGGGTTCTCGGTGTCAGGGCGGGGTTGAGGCTCAGTGGGAGGGTCTAGGAATGAGGGGATCTCGATGCATGGGGATTGGATAGATGGGGAAGAAGGTCCATGTACAATGATCCCTCTCCCTGTAATTGAGGAGCAATGGGTGCAGGAAGCGCCGGTGGGGTGGGGAGTTTTCAGAACTTCCTACAGCTGGGGGAGAAATCTGGGGGTGGGTCTGACCCAAGCCCCGGATGCCGTGCAGGGGAAGAGGAAGTCCCGTCCTCCCCAGCCCATCTGAGACTAGCAGCTGAGCCTGCCGCA
Organism: Dermochelys coriacea; assembly: GCF_009764565.3. Lineage (NCBI taxonomy): Eukaryota > Metazoa > Chordata > Testudines > Dermochelyidae > Dermochelys > Dermochelys coriacea. The sequence goes on along the minus strand of NC_050068.2, from coordinate 318,915,160 downwards.
GGGAAGGAGCCACCAGCCATGTCTTCCCCAGTCCCCCCACCCCCACCCCACAGTGATTTCATCTCTCTGCCGGCTGCCCTGGGCTCCTTAAACATACTATTGGCGAGGGTTGCATGCTTTTGTGGCTTCCCTTTACTTCCCCATCAGAAAATCATTTTTTGTGGGGAAACAAAGAAATATGCAGGGGATATAAATTCTGCACAGTGGCACAGAATTTCCCCAGGAGTAATATACATTGAAACTGAAGAAAATATTGACCTGACATTTAGTGAACTGGAAGCACAGTTCTCATTCTATTCTTCCTACAATCCTTTTATTCTATTTAAGGCCCAGATCCTGGTAACTACTGTCATGAAGGAGCTAGCTTGACAGATGACAGAGCTAGTGATCTGAGCTGTTGTAGCTGACATGGAAAGCATTGTGGGATTGCACAGGAGAACTAATTTCACTGAGGTTGCAGCTTCAGCTAGGTTTGCTGTTGCTGCACTGCCATGGTGCAAAGTGCTCAAAGCAAGGGCAGCCCTTTTGGGGTAAAGAGCCCTGCAGCACTGGTAGCGGTTGTGTATATAGGGGTATGAGATATATAGATATAGATATAGATATATATAATACTGGTTTGCAAAAATTTTGCACTAGGTTATTGACGTGCTACATATGGTCAACTCTCCTGTACAGATATGAGAGCTGGATACTTAGAAAGGACACTGGGAGATGGCTGAGAGTGTTCAAGTTTTGGTGCTGTAGAACAATGTTAAAATTAGCTGACAATTAAAATTACAAATAATGAGGCAATGAAAAGGATGAATTTTAAGAGAGCACACCTGTTTGAGACCCTAGGTAAAAGAATATCCTTTTTCTTTTTCTTTTTTTTTTTTGTGGCCACATGGCTAGCCGATGGCAGAGCAACTTGATTCCAGCACTCATGCTGCCAGGCAAGATCACAGACAAACTGCAAGGAAGAAAGGGAGCCACTTATGTCAGGACATCACCAGATAAACTGGAATCCAAAGGAGAGTAGAAGTTTTACTACTCCATTGCGACTGTGAAAGATGGAAGATAGTGGTCGACAACCATCGGAGATGTCACTTGAAGAGAGTGAAACTGGTGTTTGCATATCTAAAATTCTCTAGTATTCTAAAAAATATTTCTTTTGAATGTGTTTATTCTGAGACAGATAAAAGCAAATATGGCTGACTTTCCTTTTACTCTGCAATTTATTATAAAAGAACACAAATCAGGATGTCCTTGTTTGGGAGATGTAAGACCACCTTATATATTCAGAAAGGATATGCCTGCATTTTTAGTGAACCAAAAGTTTCCAAAAGAATAACATGTTCAGTGTTCATTTACAAAGGCATCTACCAAAGTGACAGATTTAACTGCCAAGAAAATGACACCTACAATACGATGGGAAAAAAAGTATTGATTTTAAATATAAACACACAATACTGGGATAGCATTAACAAGTTATACAGCTCACTCATTTTTGTTCTTTGAGTTGACTCACAGCTACTGTAGAGAGTGCTGTGCAAACCTAAACATCATTTGCTGTGTCTTTTTTTTTTTTAAGTGTGGAGCCAATACCACTAAGACTGTCTAAAGCTTACAGCAAGAAATTCACTGGACTAAAGGCAATCTATTGTTGTGCTGAATTCTTTGATCTTACATTGAGTCACTCCTTTTCTGCAAGACATTTTAAACCAGACTTCTTGGGACTAAAGAACTATAATCCTCTGTCATGATAATTTGTCTGTGATAGCTTCACCATAAAAGATATATTCTCCAGTTCAATTCCCCCAGCCTACTTATAATTTCCAACCCTTCCCAACCAGGTACTGCACAATAGCCTGGCTTCTCAGAAAATAAACTCATACAGTACCATGTAGGGCTTGCCCTAAGCCTTTTGACAGCTATGGAGGAAACAGTTTTCTGTGCCTTCACCCTCAGAGCTGGCAAGCTCAATAAAATAATAATAAAAAATAATAATAATAAAATACAAAGTCAGCCAATCAGATGAAAGGAGCAAAGTAGAACAGCTGAGCAGCACAGGAACATGGTGCATCCTGGAAACTGATACCCAGGATGGCTATCCTGCTCGCCCACCCTTAAAACGGGCTCTGTGCTGTGGGGTTTCTGCATCTTTTAGTAAACAATTGAATATGTGGCCTTATTGGTGATACTGCCACCAACATTTTGCAGACCCCTTTCTCTCTTAGTTTGACTGTTCCCTTCAGTTGTCTTACATCAACTGGATAGTTTTTAAACCTTATAGCTGTGGCCCCAGCTTCTGTTGGGGAATCAGCAGCAGGAAGCCTGTAATAGAAAGTCCATGCTCCTTAGTATGAAAACAAAACAAAACATCTCTTTATGCTTTATTTTCTAATGGTTTCTGGTGGTGCCTCATCGCCATCACTTTTGTTCCAGGACCCAAACCACCCCCAGGACTGCGGTGTCCTCTTCAGTGACTCTGCTTTCCAGCTGTTCCACACTCTGTGTTCTCCACTTCCAGGGGACCTGCAATCTCACTCTAGCCACTACCTCAGTGGCAATTACTGTCCTTTGTCTGGGACCATTTCCTATATGGATCCAGCACTCTTTTCTGCCATTTCCTCAGGGCCTCAGCCTGCAGGCCCTAGCAGCCCACCCAGTAGCTCTCTCTAGCCCCCTCGGTCCCTGCTTGAAGCACTGAATTGTCCCAGGTGCTGGGGGATCCTTCCTTCTTCCAGGAGTCTGGTCTTCTCCCCTCAAGCTCTAGTCAGCTACTGATCTCTGCTCTGGCCTGCAGCCTTTCTTATATGAGCCTGCACGGCCATGATTGGCAGCTCCTTGCAGCCCCTCTCTAATTGGCTGCCTTCTGTGCAGCCTTCCTAGGGCTCCATTAACCCCTTATGGGCCAGTGTGGGGCAGATGCTCCATCACAGTGATGATAAGCTGCTTTCACTTACTCACTCTTTTTCTTATTCCTCCTTATATTCTTACTCTGAATTTTCTGCAATTCTTCCCAGTCTTCCTCCCTTCTTTCCCTCCATCTCAATAGTGCCTTTAGGGATTTGGGTGGAGGAAAAATGGATAAATCAAAGCAACATCAGACAGGGATGGAAGAGAAAAAAAACAAACTAACGCCTACTCCATTGCTTCACTTGATATCCCAGCCCCACCTTTTCCACTGATTCCACTGTAAAAGGTCTCTGAAAATCAGGACCTTTTTGAGGTTTCTAGGTGAGACACCCAAAAATCACTAGGCAGTTCTAATTACATAAGCTTCTGTGTGTGAGATTTCCATCTTTTGTGGACCCAAGGGGTGCAAGTAGTTTTGTGAAGTATTGGAGACTGTGAATTCTTTTTTTAACTGAATCACATATCCAAACCCTCTTACATATGTCTTTCAACAGTTATAATTAATGGGTACTGTGGTGGGGAAAGTCTTTAACAATTATAACGAAAAACCCAACATTTCCCAAGAATCACCATATGGGGCTCTTTAGATACATTTCTAAGTTCCTATTCTAGGTAAAAGGAAATAAAGGTGTTACTGTAATTCAGGTACTGATTTTGTATTGGCTCCTGGGGAAACATTGACTTTTTAATGATGATCGCTGCATAGACATGTCATAATTAGTAAGAACTTGGGTCAGAGAAATAGCTTTTCCATATTTTGTACTTATTTCGAGTGACAAATTGTTGTATTTATCAGTACCTTAAAAGCAATAAGTGAAGACTTATGCTTCTAACAATCTTTGTGATAAAAGTAAAGACTTTTTATATGGCTGTCATAAAGGGTGTCACGCTGTCAGAAAAGGTTTCTTTGCTACAAGGATATACATAGTTTAGAGATGACAAGACATTGAATAAGGTTTACTTGTGAGTTATTGATCTTCAAATGAAGTACTGGTAAATACATAACATGGGTGTATGTTTAATTTCTCATCAATACTGTTTGGTATCATGAAAAGAAAGTATTATTGATGTCTCAAAAGACATAGCATGTCATAGCAAGAACATGAGGAAAACTGCACTTTCTTCATTTGCATTTGTCATAAATATAAAGGGAAGGGTAACCACCTTTCTGTATACAGAACTATAAAATCCCTCCTGGCCAGAGGCAAAACCCTTTCACCTGTAAAGGGTTAAGAAGCTAAGATAACCTCGCTGGCACCTGACCAAAATGACCAATAAGGAGACAAGATACTTTCAACGTGGGGGGGGAGACAAAGGGTCTGTCTGTCTGGGTGATGCTTTTGCTGGGACCAGGTCAGGAATGTTCTTCAGAACTTCTGTTAAGTTACAGAGTAGCAGCCGTGTTAGTCTGTATTCGCAAAAAGAAAAGGAGTACTTGTGGCACCTTAGAGACTAACAAATTTATTAGAGCATAAGCTTTCGTGAGCTACAGCTCACTTCATCGGATGCATTTGGTGGAAAAAACAGAGGAGAGATTTATATACACACACACAGAGAACATGAAACAATGGGTTTATCATACACACTGTAAGGAGAGTGATCACTTAAGATAAGCCATCACCAACAGCAGGGGGGGGGAAGGAGGAAAACCTTTCATGGTGACAAGCAGGTAGGCTAATTCCAGCAGTTAACAAGAATATCAGAGGAACAGTGGGGGGTGGGGTGGGAGGGAGAAATACCATGGGGAAATAGTTTTACTTTGTGTAATGACTCATCCATTCCCAGTCTCTATTCAAGCCTAAGTTAATTGTATCCAGTTTGCAAATTAATTCCAATTCAGCAGTCTCTCGTTGGAGTCTGTTTTTGAAGCTTTTTTGTTGAAGTATAGCCACTCTTAGGTCTGTGATCGAGTGACCAGAGAGATTGAAGTGTTCTCCAACTGGTTTTTGAATGTTATAATTCTTGACGTCTGATTTGTGTCCATTCATTCTTCTCCTCTGTTTTTTCCACCAAATGCATCCGATGAAGTGAGCTGTAGCTCACGAAAGCTTATGCTCTAATAAATTTGTTAGTCTCTAAGGTGCCACAAGTACTCCTTTTCTTTCTGTTAAGTTAGTAAGTAATCTAGCTAGAAATGCACTAGATTTTCTTTTGTTTAATGGCTGGTAAAATAGCTGTGCTGAATGGAATGTATATTCCTGTTTTTGTGTCTTTTTGTAACTCAAGGTTTTGCTTAGAGGGATTCTCTATGTTTTGAATCGCATTACCCCGTAACATATTTACCATCCTGATTTTACAGAGGTGATTCTTTTACTTTTTCTTTAATTAAAATTCTTCTTTTAAGAACTTGATTGCTTTTTATTGTTCTTAAGATCCAAGGGTTTGGGTCTGTGTTCACCTATGCAAATTAGTGAGGATTTTTATCAAGCCTTCCCCAGGAAAGGGGGTATAGGGCTTGGGGAGATATTTTGGAGGGAAGACATCTCCAAGTGGGCTCTTTCCATGTTCTTTGTTTAACACGCTTGGTGGTGGCAGCATACAGTTCAAGGACAAGGCAAAGTTTGTACCTTGAGGAAGTTTTTAATCTAAGCTGGTAAGAATAAGCTTAGGGGGCCTTTCATGCATGTCCCCACTTCTGTACCCTAGAGTTCAGAGTGGGGAAGGAACCTTGACAGCATTAGTGTCAATTAGAACTGTGAAGCCAGTGCAAAACAGAACTATTGCATATTTGTTAGTAAAAGCTGGATCTTATTTTTGAAGCAAAGTGAGTAGTTTGCAACAAAGTGGATGGTTAACAAAATAATATATTCCTTTCACTTACAAGCTTAAAGTTCATACTACTTGTACATTCTCAACTGCTATGTTTCTAATGTTCTGAACACACATTGTAAGAAGAAAATTTGCAATTGACTTTCAAAATAATTGACATTTTGACACAAACAATGTAGAATCTGTGAAGAAGATATATAGATCTCAAAGTGGCATAAAGCCCTTATATGCTTTTAATATATTATTGTGATTTTTCAAGCAAAAGGTACAAGAAAAGTAATTAAAATTCAGAATCCACTGCTATCAGTTATACAATAGCAATGGTGTACAGACTGCAATAGCAGATGCTGTGACTGAAACATAACCTTCTGTCCAATTATGCTTTGGTATAGTGAGGTCATTGAGAGCCCAACAATTACATCAGATTACATTTTATTAGTCAGTATAGTATGTCTCAGGTAGCATTATTGCCATCTCTGAAAAAGGCTGGGTGTAATAGATAAGTCTATTACTCAAAATACCTTGGGCAAGTTGCTTGAGGCCAGATTTTCAAAGGTATTTAGATGCCTAATGACGTCTATAGACACCAACAGCAATTTCCAAAAGTTCCTAAAAACCTAATTCTGTTTGAAATGAATGGGAATTAGGTGCTTAAAATCCAACTATCTGCCTCTTTAGGCACCTAAATACTTAAAAATCTGTCCCTTGATCTTTCTGGGTGAGATTTTTTTCAAAGATATTTGGGTGGCTAAAGAAGCAGCTTGATGTCTAGTGGGAGTTTTAAAAGTGCCTAACAAATTAGGCACCTAACTCCCATTGAAATCATGTATTGACATCAATGAGAGAGATTCTTAACCTGCGTAGGCACCTAATGGGATTTTTAAATATGCATCTTCAAGTGCCTAAATACTTTGAATTTTCAGCTATCTGTGCTATAGTTCCCCATCTATAAAATGGGATAATAGTATTTTCCTATCTCATTGGGCATTGTGAAGACAAATATATTGAACTGTGAGGCAAGGGGACTATGGTAAGTACCACAGATAGCCAAGACATTTATTTTCAAAATGGGATACGTTCATCCTTTGACAATATTCTGTTCCATTAACTTTATTCCAGCTATACCTACTGAATAATGATGCAGTCTAACACTTTGATAGGTAGTGATGTACTACTGACAGTTATTTGTGACACCATTTTTTTTTCATTTCTCCAAAGACTGGAGAGGGGGCTGGGGGGGAACACTGAGTAAAGTTAGTGTTCATGAAAGTGAGTCAGTATTAGCACAGGCCATGCAAGCATTGTGTGAGCCGTTCCACCAAGCTCTGACGATGCACCTTAATATTGATCTACAGCAGCATTCCTGTTCCCTTCCTGGATCCTTCAGCTGCAAATTATGCTGAATTGTGCCAAATTGTATTTGTTGTGGGTATATGTGGGTGGGAGGAAGACTGTATTGTGGTTAGATCACAAATAGGATGTGACCACTACATTGTTGAAATGGCATCCTGACTAGCTTAGAAATAAGCTTTTTGTGTAGTTTATATTAAACAGGAGCCTTAAAATTGCACCTGTCCTCCTGGGTGAATTCTTCTGAAACGATAGTGTTCCTGTCAAATAGAATGGAAAAAAGACATCCCCTTCCTACAAGACAGGAGGAATAATATGTGAAAGCAGGGTCTGAATGTACTCTCCCCTGACATCTAGTGACACACTGGGGGAAATTAATTAATGAGCAGGCCATGTTTGCATAAACACACCTATTCTGCATAGGAGTGCAACAGATCATAGAATTGTAGGACTGGAATGGACCTCCAGAGGTCATCTAGTCCAGTCCCCTGCAACCATAGCAGGAATAAGTATTATCTAGACCATCCCTGACAAGTGTTTGTCTAACCCGCTCTTAAAAATCTCAAATTATGGAGATTCCACAACCTCATAGGCAATTTATTCCAGTGCTTAACCACCCTGACGGTTAGGAAGTTTTTCCTAATGTCCAACCTAAACCTCCCTTGCTGCAATTTAAGCTCATTGCTTCTTATCCTAATCTCAGAGGTTAAGAAGAACAATTTTTCTCCTCCTCCTTGTAACAACATTTTATGTACTTGAAAACTGTTACCATGTCCCCTCTCACTCTTTTCTTCTCCAGACTAAACAAACCCAATTTTTTCAACCTTCCCTCATAGGTCATATTTTCTAGATATTTAATAATTTTTGTTGCTCTTCTCTGGACTTTCTCTAATTTGTCCACATTTTTCCTGAAATGTGGTGCCCAGAACTGGACACAATACTCCTGTTGAGGCCTAATCAGCATGGAGTAGAGCGGAAGAATAACTTCTTGTGTCTTGTTTACAACACTTCTGCTAGTACATCCCAGAATTATGTTTGCTTTTTTGAACCGTGTTACACTGTTGACTCATATTTAGCATGTGATCCACTATGACCCACATCTCTGTTTCTGCAGTACTCCTTCCTAGGTAGTCATTGCCCATTTTGGATGTGTGCAACTGATTGTTCCTTCCTAAGTGGAATACTTTGCATTTGTCCTTATTGAATGTCATCCTATTTACGTCAGACCATTTCTCCAGTTTGTCCAGATCATTTTAAATTTTGGTCCTATCCGCCAAAGCACTTTCAATCCCTCCCATCTCTAAAGATCTATAAAATCCACAAATTTTATAAGTGTACTCTCCTTGCCATTGTCTAAATCATTGATGAAGATATTGAACAGAACAGAACATGATCCCTGTGGATACCCACTCAATATGCCCTTCCAGCTTGACTGTGAACCACTAATAATTTCTGGATGGAGTAGATGGACCTGCTTTTCCAAAATGTTCAATGTTGGCTGGTTCTGGGTTACAAATCACTCTAGTATTTGAATGCAGAGGTAAGGAAATGTTGTGATCTTTACTGTATGAGTAAAGGGCAGAAGAACTCCTGATTGAGGGGGTCATCCTACCTTGGGCCTCACTTGCAGGTGGTAGGGATGCCAAATCCCAGTGAACAGGAGATTAATTCTATGTGCTGAAAGAGTCCTAGATACTATTTCACCTGTCCCTCTCCAGTGTTTAATGCCAGAGCTGATTAGACTCAATTGAGAGTCCTTGTTTCTGGTTGACTATTGTTAGGGCTGACATCACCACTGAGCTGGTCTGGGAACTAAGCCTTGGACTTGTGTGGGGACAGTGAACCCAGAGGCTGCACTTGCTGTGGGGTTCCCCAATATTTGTTGAAAGCACTGAGAGCTGGATGGAACCTCTGAATGTGGTGTTGTGGGAACAGCAAGCCGTGACAGCAAAGAGACTGGCCAGAGGTGGCCAACGGCAGCCAGCAACAGTAGAGAGTGGTGGCAGGGTGGCCAGCAACAGTGAGACTGACAGCAGAGAACCAGTTGCCAGCAGTGGTATAGAGACAGTGGCCAGTGACAGCAAAGAGCAGAAGCAGAGAGACAGTGGCAGCTGTGAGCCAGTTGCAGAGGCAGCAAAAGAAGCATTGCTTGATGTCCCCTCCCGCCACAGGAGAGGGAGTTGAACCCCTATGAACGCACCCCAGAACTCTGTGTCCTTTAACCAAGGACATCAACTATGAGTGGTGTGCAGTGGAGGGAGAGGGGAGTGAAGTGTTAAAGGGACATTCATTTGTCAGACTTTCCTGTGCCAAGAAGGGAAACTAAGGCAAAAGACACTTCCCAACCCATTGTGGGGTTGGGTTTTTGCTTATGGTCACATGCTTTTTGAATCAGGTTTCAGAGTAGCAGCCGTGTTAGTCTGTATTCACAAAAAGAAAAGGAGTACCGGTGGCACCTTAGAGACTAACAAATTTATTAGAGCATAAGCTTTCGTGAGCTACAGCTCACTTCATCGGATGCATTTGGTGGAAAAAACAGAGGAGAGATTTATATACACACACACAGAGAACATGAAACAATGGGTTTATAATACACACTGTAAGGAGAGTGATCACTTAAGATAAGCCATCACCAGCAGCAGGGGGGGGAAAGGAGGAAAACCTTTCATGGTGACAAGCAAGGTAGGCTAATTCCAGCAGTTAACAAGAATATCAGAGGAACAGTGGGGGGTGGGGTGGGAGGGAGAAATACCAGGGGGAAATAGTTTTACTTTGTGTAATGACTCATCCATTCCCAGTCTCTATTCAAGCCTAAGTTAATTGTATCCAGTTTGCAAATTAATTCCAATTCAGCAGTCTCTCGTTGGAGTCTGTTTTTGAAGCTTTTTTGTTGAAGTATAGCCACTCTAAGATCTGTGATCGAGTGACCAGAGAGATTGAAGTGTTCTCCAACTGGTTTTTGAATGTTATAATTCTTGACGTCTGATTTATGTCCATTCATTCTTTTACGTAGAGACTGTCCAGTTTGGCCAATGTACATGGCAGAGGGGCATTGCTGGCACATGATGGCATATATCACATTGGTAGATGCGCAGGTGAACAAGCCTCTGATAGTGTGGCTGATGTGATTAGGCCCTATGATGGTATCCCCTGAATAGATATGTGGACAGAGTTGGCAACGGGCTTTGTTGCAAGGATAGGTTCCTGGGTTAGTGGTTCTGTTGTGTGGTGTGTGGTTGCTGGTGAGTATTTGCTTCAGATTTGGGGGCTGTCTGTAAGCAAGGACTGGTCTGTCTCCCAAGATCTGTGAGAGTGATGGCTCGTCCTTCAGGATAGGTTGTAGATCCTTGATGATGCGTTGGAGAGGTTTTAGTTGGGGGCTGAAGGTGATGGCTAGTAGCGTTCTGTTGTTTTCTTTGTTGGGCCTGTCCTGTAGTAGGTGACTTCTGGGTACAATCTCTCTGGTCACTCGATCACAGATCTTAGAGTGGCTATACTTCAACAAAAAAGCTTCAAAAACAGACTCCAACGAGAGACTGCTGAATTGGAATTAATTTGCAAACTGGATACAATTAACTTAGGCTTGAATAGAGACTGGGAATGGATGAGTCATTACACAAAGTAAAACTATTTCCCCATGGTATTTCTCCCTCCCACCCCACCCCCCACTGTTCCTCTGATATTCTTGTTAACTGCTGGAATTAGCCTACCTGCTTGTCACCATGAAAGGTTTTCCTCCTTCCCCCCCCCTGCTGTTGGTGATGGCTTATCTTAAGTGATCACTCTCCTTACAGTGTGTATGATAAACCCATTGTTTCATGTTCTCTGTGTGTGTGTATATAAATCTCTCCTCTGTTTTTTCCACCAAATGCATCCGATGAAGTGAGCTGTAGCTCACGAAAGCTTATGCTCTAATAAATCTGTTAGTCTCTAAGGTGCCACCGGTACTCCTTTTCTTTATGCTTTTTGAATGTGATTTTGGTATTTTCCCAAATGTAATGCTGGGTTCCCTTTCCCTTGTATTAAAAGTTCTTTTGTTATACACAGACTCAGTACTTGCGAGTGGGGAAGTAATGCCTCTTTGAGGTACTCAGGGATGGTGTTAAGTTTCTCCAGGTTACGGGGTGGGATTCAAGCCAGTTCTGTTTTGTATTGTTAAGAGGAAGCCCTAGCTATTGAACTCAGCTCTTGTTGCTGCAGACTCACCTGGTAGAAGAGTTACATATGAGTTTTCTTATGGAAAGTTTCAATTTTGAAAAAAAAGGCATTTTTCATGGGAAAGTCATTCTAGTCAACACTAGCTTTGACTTTTTGCTTGGAAATAATGTTTTACGACACATTTTAGCTAGCTCTATTTAAAAGGGCAAAAAGTACTCACAAATTAAACAAAAGAGAAAAGATTCCATTTCAGGCTGACTTGAAACTATTTGTTTTATTCTGATTTTTCAGTTTGGACACTTAACCAAAAAATCACTAATTTGCTCAGCTCTGCTCACACCTAATATCAGATCTCAGAGCCAAAGGGAGAAAGTCGTCTTAGAAACATGGTTCACAGAATTCAGAACAACCACATTTAATAGAAAAGCACTGCTGCAATTATTTTAATGATGTTATTGCTCATACCAAACACGTCTTCAACAAATCCATTAAATCTAATTTACTTAAATGCAATATGGAATTAAACTTTTTCCACATTAGTAAGTTCATAATTTATGATTTCTAAACTGGTAATTTTCATCTATTCTATGCCAGAAATATATTACATCAACCACTGACAAAAGGAAGCAAAACTTCTATGACATCACTGTAAGGGTTGCTTCTTCTTATTGTAACAATAGTATGTGAAACAACAGTAGTGAGTACAGATGGTTTAAATTGTGGGAGGCAAAAATACTTTAGGGGAAAAAAAGAAACCGTTAGTTCTGGTTTGCTCCACAATGTTCAGAAAATAATTGTTGCTGATGTAACTAAGGGCTTGTCTTCACTACTGCACTAAATCGGTACCACAGCTATCAATGCAATGGCGGTGATCTAGTGGGTCTGGTGAAGACGTGCTAAGTTGATGGGAGAACACTCTCCTGTCAACTTCGGTACTCCACCTCAATGAGAGGTGGAGGCTATCTCCCACTGACATTGCACAGTGTAGACACTGCTTTAAGTCAATGCCTAGACGAGATTGTTGGGTAGCTGGTACCCAGTTAAGCACAAGCAAGTCTCCCTCTTGCTGGATGCAGGGAGGTAACAAGTTCTGGGCACCCCAAAAAGCATTCCAGGAGGCATAGGTGCCAACTCAGTGGGTGCCCCAGGGAGGGAGCACCCACAGGAATAAATAGTCTCAGCAGCCTGGAGCGGAGTGGGGGTCAAGCACCTCCTGGCAAATGACAAAGTCGGTGCCTGTTCCAGGAAGGATGTAGGGTATGGAGCTGCAAGTTGAGTCTGACGCTGGGCTGGGAGCTATTTGAGGACTCTGGAGGTAGATCTGGGACTGGCTGCTCTCCTCTATCTGCCTCAGCACTGCTTCAAATAGCCCCAGACCCCATGGAACTGGCCAGGAGCCCCTGGCCCAAAACTCCTGCCACGCAGGGCAGGCCAGTAGCCCTGACCCCTCCACACCAAGCAGCCAGGAACCTGGCAGACTCCAGCACGCGGGCCAGTCTTTAGAGGGTTCAGAACTGCTGTACTACACAGTTAATTTCAAAACACATGTTTTGTGAGTAACTTTTTAGTATTCCAGTGAAATAGGATGAAAATGATAAATCAAAAAAATTTTGTTTAGAATAAATATTTTTATTAGCAAACACCAAACTTCTTTCCATGAGTGAACATATGAGTGAAAATGCAAGTTTTTTGAAGAATAAGTGATATTCTATATTAAAAAGATGATTGCAGTATTTGCCAAAAGTCAATTCTTCATACACAAAACAAAGATATATTCTAAGTTCTTTAGATATTTACATCTCTCAGGATTTTTTTTAATAGGAAAAGCAACAACTTCTTTCTCCTACATCTTCTACAAAACTGAAGCAAGGAATCAAATACATTAGTAATGACCCCCCAAAAAGAGAACAATGTGAAATTTTCCTAGAGACCTGACAGATTTGTATTTTTCAGGAAGATTTTTTACCCATGATGCACTATGTTTGACAGAAAGCTAGGTGGTACAGCATATGTCAGCCCAGAAGAAATGGATAATTTAAACGGAATTAAAAACAAAAAAACCCAAAACCTTTCTGCTAACAAAGAAACTTGAATCAAACCTTTACCTTATACTCTTTTATGTAGCTACTAGTGGGGAGGACACACAATGGCTTGGAGACTGTCATTTGTTGACAGAACTTTAGCACTTACAAATGCCTGTAGAGTACTGAAGCATTTTGTCATCCTTTTCAGTAGATCAGTTTAATTTTTTCCTCTCTTGTGGATCGGTATTAAATTAAATGTATTTAAATTAAGATGAAGCCCACTTTTAATATGCTTTACAGAGCTGATAAAAGTTATGATTTTACAAATTTACTGGAGAAGCTAGAAGTGACTGTCAATAGGATATATTCCCTCTGACCTCTAGGTCATTGTTTCAACTCTTGTTTTGGCTGGTAGCAATCAAAAGTTGTCACCATCTGATGGACTGTTAAGTGGTGTGCAGTACCGTGACATAAGTTGATTTCTAACGCCACTTCTCAGTGGAGAAGGTGTCCACATAAAAAAACAGAAGTTTCAGCGGGGGTCACTGAATTCAGCCCAGAGGGGAAAAATACCCCTCAAAGATAGCAGAGGTATCAAATCTAGGTGTGTCAATAAGGGCTAGGCAGATAACTCTGCTTTTAACTCACACTGAGGTAACAACAATATAAGCAGAACTGCAGAAATTGGAAGGGGGTAGAAAGTGAACTTTAAAATGCAACTAATAAGAAACAAATGATAGAAAAGAATTGGAAAAGAGTAGAATGTTTTGAAGATTGCAGCAGGAAAGCACCTGGATCCACAGCCTTTTGCACCTGTGTTCATACTAAAAATGTTCAAGGGAATTTTAATTTCTCTGTCTCTGTGTAAACTGAGACAGTCCACTGACCATCAGAGCCTAGCTTTAGGAGAAGATGCATTATTCTGAGGAAATGTGATCTTATACTGTTTATTGAGATGTGTAAAAGAGTTTGGGTTATTTTGGAAAGGGAATTTAGCAAGATGAACATACTTCTGGCGGGTGTCTTATATTATAATGGAGTTAATTATATATATATAAGAGATTTCCAAAGCTGCCTGAGGGATTTGTTGAAAGAACTCAGACACTTGGATCTAACATAGATACATACACATTATGCAATTCTCCCATTGAAGCTGTTCCTCTTTGGATAAATAGAAAGGCATTAGACAGGAAGACTGGACCCTGGGTCTCTCACCTCCAAGGTATGTGCCCTAATCATCAGACTACAAAGTCATTCTCTCTCTCTCTTTCTCTCTCTCTCTCAAGTGAAACAGCTGTAAAAGGAGAGACTAAATGAGCCCCACATCAGAATATTCCATAGCCCCATGCATAGGTCACTGCCCTAAGATGTGGGAGACCTCTGTTCGTATGCTTTCTTTCCATTAGACAGAAGGGGAATTGAACCTTGATCTCCACATCCTAGGTGAATGCTCTAATCAGTGGATTTAAAGTTATAAGGCGGGGAGGGAGGAGTTGCCAATACCACACCACTTCTTCTGCTATTTCTTGCAAGAAGGGCTTAGGTGCCTAAGCTGCCTGACTCTATGAGCATGGTTCTCAGTTGCCACGCTGCAGCCCAGAGCTAGGTAGTTAACTCCAGAGATGGTAGGAGTTTAGGACATACTCTTCTCATCAGCATCTCCCATTGAGTAGCTTAGGCAACTCCACATCTAGAGTGCTGGCTATTCTGGATCCCATTATAAGGCACCTATCTCCCACCCACCCCCCAACACCATTCATGATATACTGAGCCTAGGCACTTAACTCAGGGTTTGTGGATTCCTGTGATATTCAAGGCATCTCAAAGTTAGGTGCAGCAATGCCTAAGTCCATTTGTGGATCCAGGCCTTAAAAAACTAATTTTCTATTGGTACTCTAATTTCAGCTTGGAGGAAAACCTATAAAAGTCTCATTCACATAAAGAAAAGCATTATGTGTATGTCTTTGATGCTCTATCTTTCCTAATTTTTAAGAAAGCACATCAAGAAGCTACCAAACACAGTGTGCCTCAGGTTAACATGTTATAGGTATTTATCTGCCTGAGTAAAAATTGGTTTTATTAAACTTTGGGTTTAGAACTTCAGGAAGCTCCATTACAATCAAAAGCTGGTGTACCCTGAACTAGAATCTACCCAGCTGGAGAGGAAACAGTGAGATACTTCAGAAGTTTACTAGAAAAAGTTTAATTAAGGCATTGGTTTGTGTTTGGGTAAATGCAAGGGGAGAGCCAAAGCCCTTCCCCTTCTCTGACTCTGCCCTTTTATGATGGCTGTAATTGCTAGCCAAGAACAGAGGCCTGTCATTCAAAGGAAAGCAAGAACTGCAATTATGGACTGTTTCTAGTGTGTACAAGGTGTGTTTATGTGCAGGGAACATTTTGAACTCTCCTTTCACACCTGATGTACATATGTATGCCATGATATGGCCCATGGTCAAGATAATGTACATATTTGGAAATGCACTAAAAAATATGCCTCTCACAAATTTATTATTCAGGGCCCACTCCTGCAAACACTTTCAAATGCTGGCTCAATGGAACTATTTACACAAGCAAAGTTATTCACACATGCAATTATTTACAGGAGCTTTTATTTCTTTCAGTAAAATATGGATGAATGCACAATGCTGGAATGAAGACAATGGTAAAACTCCTGACTTCAGTGGGAGCAGGAAGGGAAAAGCAGAATGGATCCTCAGTCTAATAGCAAAATGCATAATGAGATCCAATATTTGGACGCTGAAGCTAGACATTCAGATTAGAACTAAGGTGCATATTTTTAACAGTGAGGATAATTAATCATTGGAACAACCTAACTAGTGTAAGCAAGGTCTGAATGAGCTCTCCGATGACAGCTGGGGAGGGGAAACGGCTGCAAGACTAGACTGCATTTACATGAACACACCCACTCTGCCTAGGTATCCAGCAGACAGAGCTGTGTTACCAAAGTGATCAACTTTGGCTGGTGTTGGGGTATAAATCAGGGCTAATGAAGTGTTATCCTTATTGTATGAGTCTGATCCTGATCTAGGAGATCACTCTCAAAGGAAATAAATTACCTAAGCTGGGGGCTCAGACACCAGACACCTCTGAAGGGAAGATGGGGTGGGGACAGTTGTCCCTTCTGGGAGGTGTGGGCTCTACCTGAGAGTCCTAGGTGTGTTTTAACCTGCCCCTCCCCACTGTTCAAAGATAGAGCTACTAAAGGCTCTATTAGGAGCCTATTTTTGTTAAGTAATTGCTAGAGCTGAAATCACTTATTCTGGGACAGTGTTTCTGCACAGCCTGCTTCAGCAACCAAGTCTGCTCACTAAGAGCTGACAATCACTGAGATCTGAAAATCACTCAGAGCTGGGTGGAACCTCAGGAGACCGACCTGAAGAATTCATCGACAATGACATATGGATTAGCTAATCAGAGAGACTGGATATGGCTAAAGGGCTGTATGGTAGTGATTCACCATTAATGTGAAAGGGATACCAGAAAGCTGGAATTGAGAATATCACAATCCTGATGTGATGGTGGCATAAAGAGAGTTTTATCTTATAGGATTTCAGGAAGGAGGTCTCATTCCTAAATATTGTATGATTATCCTAAACATGTTACAAATGTGACAAGTAATGTTAACATTAATTAGAAATGAGAGAATATATGAATAAAGGACATGCCAATAGAGCCTTTGATACATGGCCTGAACAGAAAGTTGAGATCTTGCAACTTCATGTCCACCAAGAACAGGTGGAGGGAGGTGTGGGTTCCAGTGTCCTGTTACCCCAGATACATATGAAAATGGGAAGGATGTTATGTATATAAATTGGCAACATGAAAAAATGAGAAAGGAAATAAATGTGTGGAAGGGGATGGACACTACCAAGATCGAGAAATTACATATTGCTCTTTACTTATCAGAAGTAGAGGAGATGCATCATTATATCTAGTAACCATAGCTATGGTATGAGACAGCTTTGGAATAGCCCTCAGAGGAAGAAGGGAGGTGCTAGCAGGATACTAAGAGCAGCTGGTGGACTGTTTGGATCAGGGATGGCCTTAATAAATCAGGATGATATGCATGACTTACAGAAGTAATTGAACAAATTATATATAGGCATAGGTGCTGACTTTGTGGGTGCTTTGGGGCTAGAGCATCCACAGAAAAATAAAATGGGTGCTCAGCACCCACTGGTAGCCCCATGGATCAGCTCCTCCACCTCCCTTCCTGTGCCTCCCACCTGCCCCTATCAGGTTTTCAGCAGCATTCATGAGGCACTGGGGAGAGGGGGAGGTGGAGTGGGGTCAGGATGGAGTGGGGGCGGGGCCAAAGGGAAGGCCGGAACTTTTTTAAATTGAGGAAAAAACTTCCCCTTTATGTGTCTGCTGTTGTTCTCTGGAGAGGGGAACAGAGCAGCGATGCAGTAAAAAGCTTTGGGCCAGGTATGAAAAATCATCAGATCATACCTAGAAACTACTCATTTGAAACCCCAATTATGTAAGTAGATCAGGAAATGTCTAGGAAGACGCAGTTAGGATTATTTCTTTTATTTCTTTATGGTTTGTGGATTTCTCTGTGCTAACCCCAAATGCTTTTGTTTTGCTTTTAACCTTTAAGCTGGACCTCAAGAAAATTATTTTGATGCTTAATCCTTATAAGTGGTTCTTTTTAAAATCTAGCAATAGTCTGAGTTTTCAGATGTATTTTCTTTCTTTTTGTTTTTAATAAAATTTACCTTTTTTAAGAAAAGGATTGGATTTCTGTGTCCTAAGAGGTTTGTGCACGTTGTTTAATTAGCTGATGGCAACTGCTGATTTCCTTTGTTTGTTTTTTCTCAACTCTTCTCTCCTCCAAATACCCTCATCTCATCCACACATTAAGACACTGCAGTTCTGTGTATCTAACTGGCCCTGCACATGGAACTGGAAGCATATCAGAGCATGCTAACATGAAGGTTACGGACTTTAATCTCTTACCTGGCGGCCTAGAGTCTGAGTATAGAAAAGAAACTTTTAATGAAAGGAGGGAAGTCACCTGGTATTGATTGGGGAAAACCTCGAAAGCAGGTTTCAACCTTGAGGAAAACACCCAGCCCAGAATATGTTGGGCAGTGTCTTTTGCCTCAAGTTCTTGAGTTCTACAACCAAAAGTTCTTTTAACATGCCCCTCTCTGCTCCTTCACCACACCACACTCACGGTGGTTGTCCTTTGTCAGTAAGGACCCAGAGTTCAGCGGTAAATCTGCATGAGTTCACTGCCGCCCAGCAGGGTCGGAGAAGGCACCTTGCTTGCTGCACCATCCGAGCACTTGCTCTGGAATTGCCACCCTGCCAGCCAGCTACTGGTTTGCTCTGCCGGCTGCCTTGTCAGCCGCCCGCTGCTCAGCTGGTCATCCCTCCAGCCACCCTTCCACGCTGCTGACCTCCCCACCAGCCGCTGAGCTGCACACTGTCACTTTCTGTCTCCACCAGCTTCTCTACTCTACTCGGGGATTGAGAGGATATGTCCTTCAAGATAATATGCATGAACAAAAGAGATCCCACAAGTATATAATTAGTTACCTGTATATTATTTCAGCGGTTTTGTAAAATACCATTTCTGAATCTGCTTCTTGCCTCAGTCAATTAGGACTAGGTTTGCCCTAAATGTAGTAGGGCCCTTCTCAATCTGAATGGACATGGTAGTTTTTGATTCCCAATCTTTTCACCATTACTTTGTCTCCTTTCCATTTTTATTCTTTTACCTTTTTGTTCAAATATCTGCTGGTTTATGCACTAACTTTCCACTAAGTTAGTTGCTATTATTTGATTTACCTTGATTACCCTATCAAGTAGATCCTGCATTCATTTCTCCATTTTAACTTCTTGCATTAGTTCAGGATGGACTGAATATAATAGACATGCTATCATTCTCATTTTTCTTCCTGTAACAGTCTTAAAAGGGAAAACTCCAGTACTTTTAGCTTCTGAGGTCCATATGGCCATCAGAAGCATAAGAATTATTTTATCACAGTTGTTACCAGATTCCTTTACCAATTTCCTGAGCATTCATTTTATTGTTCAGTTACTCCTTTCTACCTGCCAGAAGCCTGTGGATGATAATGGACATGAAACTTCTGTTGTATCCCATACAGCTGTAACATATTTTTTCATCATTTGCCCAGTAGAGTGGGTTCTTTTATCTGAATCTAAATATTCTGGAATTTCCCATCTACTAAAAATCTATTCCACCAGCACCTTGGCTCAGAGGTGCCAGAACTGGGGGAACCATGGCCTCATCACTTTTAGAAGTAGAAGGCCTATGCTCTTCCACTTTTTACCTGCCTTAAGGGCTAGTGTCAGTGGTGAGGGGGCAGTGTCGAGTGAGCAGTGGGCGGAGCCTTGGGGAAGAGGCAGAGTGGGGACGGGAAGAGGCAGGGCAAGGATGGGGCCTCGGGGGAAGAGGCAGAATGGGGACAGGGCCTCATGAAAGGGTCAGGGCCTTGGGAAAGGGGTGAAGTGAGGAAGGGGCACCGGTGGCCCCTCCACTTCTGGGGAGCTACCAGCAATCTTGCCTTGGCTGTATCCAGGTCTGTGTTTATTTATTCAGTGGTATTGCTTAAACACATTTTGTGAAAGGGTCCACCATCATTAGCAAATAGACATTCCTTGTAACAGTTTTGGACAATGGTCCTGCAAAGTCAATCTGCAACCTTTTTCCAAGGTCCCAGAATCCTTTGTTACACAAGTCCTAGACAACCCAGCTAAACACTACAGTGGGGTATGAGGTATATAAATATCAAGTTTATAAAGTCCTGTGATATATGCAAAATGTTTTACTGCCCCAACAATAGCTAACATGTGGGCATCACAAGGGCTGTATTTTCTTTTAACATAGATAAGCAGGCACAGGCATATGCTTTCGGCCACCATTTTTCCTGCTGTTTTTGGGTTAAGAGAGCTGCCAATAGAGTGTCTGTAGCTGCTACCTCTAAACCAAAGGGAACCGAATAATTTGGCTGTGCTAATACTGGAGAAGATGCTAAAGTTTCTTTTAAAGTTTGCATAGCGTGGATGTGGTCCACTGCCAAGCTATTCCTTTCCTCAAGACGGCATAAAGGTCCTGCTACAATAGAGGCATAATCAGGTATAAAATCATGACAAAACCTTATTAGACCCAGAAGAGAATGCAATGCAGCCGCACTGGTAAAGAGAGGGTAAAGCCTTTATTACAGCAACTCGTTGGAATCTGAATTTCTAGCCTGCCACACACACAAGTGTGAGACCTAAAAAGCCAACCAAATCGTTACACATCTGGTCCTTTCTAGAAGTAACTTTTAAAACTCCCTGCTTTAGGATTTCAAACAAGAATGGCAATACTTTCAAATGGAGTTTCAGTGAATAACATAAGGTCATCCACATTCTTCACCAAACATTCCAAAAGAGATAATCCCATAAAAGAATTGCTCATGCAGGTGACGGATTGTGGGGTAGGAGTGGAATCCCTGGGGCAAACATCTCCAGGTGTATCGCTACCCTCAAAAGTGAATATGAATTTGTTTTGATTATGGGGGTGCAAGACTGTAAAATAAGATTTCTATGATTTTTTGCAATTGAACCAGGGTAGGATGCAATCACTGGGATAAATGGACAGATTCAGTGCTTGATAATCAGTAGTCAAATGCCATGACCCATGTGGTTTTCAGACTGGCCAGAGAGGTTAATTATTAATAAAACAGCATGGCTGAAGAACCCCCTAGTCGCATAGCAACTTGATCATTTCATGTGTAGATTGCATCTCTTTACAGACATCATGATATTCTTTTGGTGGAAGAGGATCAGATCATTCAATAAAAATGATTGCATCTGTCATTCCACAATCATGCTTGCAGGTTGCAAACACCATCTTATGCTGTGATATCAATACCTGGGGGTTCTTGGAAAGTACTTTTGTAAGTAACAGGGTGCCTCCTGTTTTTCTGTATAAATAGAATATCAATCAGGTATTGCTATTGAAATATTGTCCATGCAAAAACATCACAACTATTGATTAGCTACATCCACTACCATTCCTTCTTCCCTTAAAATATTGGGACCAATTATTGTTAGTTGATTTGGGAGGGAAATGACAGCTATGGACTTTAAAGCACTCTAGCTCCCAATTTGTACAAAGGTTTAGACAACAAAGCATTCATGTTTTTCCATTAAATCCCCCTAAGTCTATGGCAGCATTAGTTTTCAAGGGTGATGTTGCTGAATTTTCTTGGTGTAAAAGAGAATCAGACCAAGTATCTATTAATACTAAACAATAAATATCTCCAATTCTGTCTTTCACCAGGGGATATCCCCACTTATCATACTGCAGAGGAGCTATATGGCTAGATGGGAGGGAGGTTGATGATCCCTGATCCTGGCTAGTGGACCCAATAGGAGTGCTTGCCTGCTTTTCTTCATATTTCTTTTCTTTAACTTTACCCTCTTCCAATTGTCTGAGGAGTTCTGACAGGTCCTGCTGCTCCACTTTTTCTCTGCCACAACCCTGTCCTCTAGGTTGGAAATTATAAAGAGATGAGTGACTGTTTTCCTATCACCATATTCCTCTTTCATTGTTAAAGGTGACTTTCCCCAGTCCTGGGGATTGAGGTGGACACATTTATAGGCTACTTTTTATTATTCCCACATGCATTCCATGCTGCCTCAATCTTTTCTGTGATTTCATCAAATGGTGAGCACTTGATTATTAGCACTTGCACAGTCATTTTAAGGGAGGGAGACATATTAGTTAGCAGCAATCTCTTAAAAAGTACGTCATTCTGATTTGGATTGTGCAGAATAAATGGCATATAACCATGAGGCATAAGACTTAGGATGCTCACCATCCTGTTGTTAGGCATTAGCCAGCATAGTATGCATATTGTAATCTTCTTTCAGAGCTGTTTTCTAAAATGCATGCTGGGATAATGGATAGGAGTTGTTATGCACTTCTATGTCCTCAGAGAACATTCCTTTTAATGAGAACGGCAGGGTAACTTGTAGCACTTTAAGATCCCTGCTAGTTAGCCCAAAATATCCAGCCCATTCCTCTAACAAAAAATGCTGAATTAGATCTCTGCCAATTTAAAAATGAAACCTGCCATTTTCTGAGTTCTATCTAGTTATAATAGTCTCTCTTTTGCATTCTTGATCTTCTTGTCCTTCTCTTTAAACTAAAATTTTATGAATGATTGGGGCTATTTTAGCAGACACTTTTTTCCATATATCATCTTCATAATCATAATACAGGAGATATAAATCAGTTTGTCATCATCATCTTTGAAAAGGGCAGATGATGACAGTATGGCAATGGTGTCTCAACACCCCCTTATTTGGTTTCTTAGACTGGCTATAATTTGTTTACATTCCTGATTATTCAGCTCCATTTCACACTGTCTGTCTTTCTACAAACTGTATGAGCTGTCTAACCACGACGTTTTGACTTTTTGATTTTTCTGGCACAGTTCCTGATTTTCACTTACAGAAGAGGTTAACTGTTTGCTAATTTTCACTGCCTGCTTTTTAACTTTATATAACACTGTGCCTTCCACCTGGACATTTACCATGGTTTTGAATTTTTCTTGACATTCAACATTCTGTGTCAGAATTTCTTTTTCCTTAATTTTCCACTGTATACACTCTCCTTTGAATTCAGTTATTCTCTCTTAAAGAGCAATTACAGATAAATATAAGCATACAGGATCCCCACACAGACCCTGTCCTACACAGATGTTATAAGCAAATTTACTTAATAACAAGTTAACTTAATCCAGCATTTTATTGTCAAGCAAACTAGATCAAAGTGAACCTTTGCTGTCCAAATATATGCATCAAACATTTTATTTTAGCAATCATCAATACCTTCTTGCCTTAAAATCCATGAATGGATGAAAGTGGAAAATTCATGAAAGTAGTGCAGACCAAACACTATGGTAAAAGAATGCCCTCAGATCCCTACAAAAGATTTCATCACTCATCCTTCTACCAACTGATTTATCTTTCTTAGAATCTTGTATTTTCACAAATTGCCATAGTCTCCAATGTTAATTAGATTGGCATAGCAGGGTCCCTCTCCGTGCACACACACACATGGAGAATGCTGAACAATGGTGTGAAGAGCTGCTGGGTCATTTGCCCAATAATGTGAACTACTTTTCCATTACTTTCCTCTGGGTACCAAAACTACAAGGAAAAGATTCTCATAATTATTATATTAAATCAGTTTTTACATAGCAAACAGAAAATTATTGAAGCAGATATATAGCAAAAAAGCAGATATATAACAGAATTAAACTCATCCTTAACCTGTTTTAACAAGTATTTCAGAGAAACAGGAAGCAACTCCAGAGTAAATCTTTGCACAGGAGAAACACAGTGCCTACCTCTGGAAAAATCAATGCAACAGTAACCTATGAGGATCAGAGAGCATTATTTTTCTGTTATGTTCTATAGGAAAGATCACAGATTATCAGAAGAAACTGGTTATTTTCTGCACCTGAAACTGGCACAACATTAACGTGATGTGATGGGAAAACAGTGATAAACTATTTGATGAATTATCATTGGTTTAAGACAAAGTGGATACTCTGCAGAAATTGGATGGGAAATTAAATACCAAAAATCATACTTTAAAGTGCTTCAACCCAAAGCATAACCATAACTATATGAAGAGGAAAAGAAGGGCAGCAATGATAAAAGCTGATTCTTTGAATGATGTTGCACCCCATGTTTCAATATTTAAGCCCAATGCAATCTTGAAAGTGGCACCAGCAACAGAGTAGAGATAGCATCAAACAAAACAATGCAATTTCTCCAATTCACTGACCCCCATGAAAAGTAGGCATTTTTGCCTCTGCAGTTTCTATCCACAAAGATAATTGAGTAGGGAGGCAAACCTATCCACCTCCAAAACATATATGAAAATACTAAAGCAGTGAGGGAAATTCATCTGCTGCAAAGCGATTCAGTTGATTAAAAAAGAACAATCTGTTGCTGCCTACATAAGACAGAATTTTTCCCCTTTGCCATGGAGACAGTCAAATTGCAGTTTATTTTCACTAGAAAATAAGCCAAAGGAAACAACTTTTACATGGAAAGCACACACATTTAATATGGACCATATTATTCATACCCCGTAATATGATCATTTTACTCATGTGGATAGGATTGAAATCAATATGATTAGATGTGTCTGGAAGGCTAGCAGGAGGAGATAGCATAGAAAAGACTGACTCTTAAAGTCACACTCTGATTCCTGTCCTGTTTCTGTAGAAGCTCAACTATGTGCTGCAAGGTAAATTGCAAGGTCCCAGTCCAACCCTCAGGCAAAACTACCTTTGAGTTCAAAGGAGAACTACAGGACTGGTGCCATACCCAGTTATGGGTTTTAGAATCCAAAAACAGTTTTATTTTTCTTTAAAAGAATTTTAGTTCTTCCTTAAAATAGAAATTCAATTAAAACAGCCTAATTCTGCTACCATTTATACATTTTTAATGAGGGTATAACTTTATTATTGTATTATAACTATTACAATAATTGTTATAATAACTCCTTTCAATGGCAGGCAAATTTTTCTTCCCCCATTACTTCTGTCATCTCCTTTGCTTTTTGAAAAACAAAGAACAAAGTAAGGTCATTTTAAAAAATACAGTACTTTTGGTTGTGCCATATTACCTGTAGAAATAAATTAAATTGTGTGTATAAACATTTTGGTATTTTTATTCTAAATAGTGAGATAGACTCTGTCTGCATAAAATTTTTGCTATGTTGATCCAATTGCTGTTGAATTTGTCTATTTGGTTTTTTTATTAGCATAATTTTTCAATCAGTATTTTCCTTAGCTTCATGCATTCATGGCATATACCACCTCCTCTTGCTTCCCCTGTATCTATAGTATCATTCAACTCTTGTATTGTTTTATTTCTTCGGAGATTACACTTAAGTCCTCCATTCAACCAAAGCCCACTGAAGGTAATGAAAAGACTTCCTGTAGCTTTGAATCAGGCCCTAGTTATCTATGCTTTACTGAGTTTCTTCTTATTTTCATCATTTTTTCCCCAATCAACTTGATTTCACCTGACTTTATGGTTAACTCTCTTATATTTTGTGATTGTCAATCAAATCTGTAGGGAACAGTTCACCTACAGTGTTCCATATTTTAACAAGAACTTAGAAACAACATTTAAGGAATGCCCTTTTTTTCCCACTCCTACGAAGACTAATCTTTAAGAACTCAGACGTGCGCACAAAATTGAGACCAGATGAGCTGTCTGAAAGGTCTTCCTTTCCTTTGATTTGCAAAATAAGAGTGTCAGTACAGACTCTCAATTGTCATAATTAATTACATGGATTTCTATCAAAAGCTAATAGGGGTAGCCCCTTCATTCTCTGTGGTCAGATTCATATAGACTACAATAGAAACCTGGTCATCAATAATCTGAAAGTGTTTTCAATTAACACCTTCAAAACTGAATAAAATATTAAAAATAATGAAAGGAGAGGGTTTATCATACCGGCAAGGGCATTAGTAATCCAAATTTGCATGCTTGTTGTTCAGAGAAAGAGATTTTTGATATTGACATCCCCTGCCAAGAGAGTTCAAGCCTTACATTATGAGATGACAAGACTGAATAAATGGAACATCAAGGGACCAGTACTACATGGCAAATAGGCATAGCTAAGAGGTCATTTGGAAAGAGATCCAGCTGGATGCAGCTTGTGTGAGGGCATAGTGACAATCTATCATTGGTACACCAGCAGAGAAAAGACACAGGTCTGGACTGACTTCAAAGGGTACCTGTTTTAGTAAACAGTGTAAAGAGAAGAAACTGAACTGGAAATTACTGCTATGTCTGAAATTGTTCCCTCAGTTCCCCCTTTCCCCTCCTGGCTCTCAAATAAATATTCTTTATATACTGCCATATGAAGCTGCAGAGACTGATTAGGTAACTTACTGAATCAGAGCTATAGCCCTGAACAACTCCTGTGAGAATCTACTCTTCAGATCAATTGTGGTTGATGTCTGCTGCAAGAGCAAATGGGAACTGTAGTATCTCCATCCCCAGAAATTCTCATGGACAACTAGCTAGATAAGAACCATGTTGAAATTAGTGTGGGCCTATGCGGTTCCAAAGGGAAAATTAAAAGGATCCTGAGGTCTTCTGGATACTCTGTAGCATACATTTTTTTATTAATTTTGTATATATAAATAAATGAGGTGTGCAAGCTGTTGCATTTCTGAAGTTAATGACAATTTGAGATTATTGAATAATAGGCTCAATTGGAATCATTTAATGAAAGATTATCAATCAGAGATTAGTTCAGAACTATACAGAAAGAATAGAGACATTATCACCCTGGAGGTAAGGTAAAGAGCTAGCACTGTCTCTTCTTCAATATAATTGGTGGGATGCAGCAGTTTTATTCCCCAATTAAATTATAAAATTTCTGTCATTTTATAAGGTTTTTAGACAAACATACCCTCTTTGCCAAAAATACTTTCCCAGAACCATATGTTCTAATGTAATTTCTTTTACTATACATATATTCTTAGTTTACCTGATTGATGTGTGAAGGCACAATTGTTTACAGATAAAAGGACCATTGTTCTTCAACATAGTATCTTTCAGTGGATCCTTATTCCCTCATAATCATTCTTCCATGTTGATTCCCCAACAGGAAACATCTGCAGTAACCATCATCCCTCATCAATCTCCCAGTTTTATATGTGTTCATGTAAGTATAGGTGCCGACTCCATGATTGCTCCAGGGCTGGAGCACCCAGGGAAAAAATTTGTGGGTACTTAGCACCCACTGGCAGCCATTTACCCCCTGCCCCCAGCGCCTCCTGCCTGCTGGAAGCCCCATCCATCAACTCCTCCTCCCCCTTCCCAGTGCCTCCCAGTCCCTCCTGGTGAGGAGGGATAAGGAGGAGCAGGGAGAGGGTATGCTTGGGGCTGGAGGCAGTGGCCTGAGTGGGGGTGGGGCCTGAGTGGGGGTTGAGCACTCCCTAGGAAAATTGGAAGCTGGTGCCTCTGCATGTAAGCATTAAATGTGTGTGGGAAGAGGATAGTTACCATGACTATCTGGAGTTCTATAGTGATGGAGGTGCCAAAGATTATAAGATATATCCTAATGCATAGAATTCCTGAATAGGGTTACTTATAGGTTAAGGACTAGTATTCTGGGCCTTAGAATTCAAACATACCCTTTGTAAACATCATAAAGATTCTAAAGAATATTTAATATATAAATGATTTAAATATACAAAAAAGAAAAGAACTAAAAGGATTAATTTTTACTAACAGGTACTAACAAAGTCTTATCCCAAGATAGCTTCCATATGTATACAAGTGTATGTATGTGGGCAGGAGGCATGGGATACATGAGATCAGCTAATCACAGAATTCTAGAAGATTAGGGTCAGAAGGGACCTCAGGAGGTCATCTAGTCCAATCCCCTGCTCAAAGCAGAACTAACCCCAATTAAATCATCCCAGCCAGGGCTTTGTCAAGCTGGGCCTTAAAAACCTCCAAGGATGGAGATTCCTCCACCTCCCTCGGTAACCCATTCCAGTGCTTCACCACCCTCATAATGAAATAGTGTTTCCTGCTATCCAATCTAAACGTCCCTCACTGCATCTTGAGACCACTGCTCCTTGTTCTGTCATCTGCTACCACTGAGAACAGCCTAGCTCCATCCTCTTTGGAACCCCCCCTTCAGGTAGTTGAAGGCTGCTATCAAATTCCTCCCTCACTCTTGTCTTTTGCAAACTAAATGAGCCCAGTTCCCTCAGCCTCTCCTCGTAAGTCATGTGCCCCAGCCCCCTAATAATTTTAATTGCCCTCCTTTGGACTCGCTCCAGTTTGTTCACTTCCTTTCTGTAGTGGGGGCCCAAAACTGGATGCAATACTCCAGATTTGGCCTCACCAGTGCCGAATAGAGGGGAATAATCACTTCCCTCGATCTGCTGGCAATGCTCCTACTAATTCAGCCCAATATGCTGTTAGCCTTCTTGGCAACAACGGCACACTGTTGACTCATATCCAGCTTCTCATCCACTGTAATCTCCAGATCCTTTTCTGCATTACTGCCATTTAGCCAGTTGGTCCCCAGCTGTTAGCAGTGCATGGGATTCTTCCGGCCTAAGTGTAGGACTCTGCACTTGTCCTTGTTGAATTTCATCAGATTTCTTTTGGCCCAATCCTCCAATTTGTCGAGGTCACTCTGGACCCTATCCCTACCCTCCAGCATATCTACCTCTCCCCACACCTGAGTGTCATCCGCTAACCTGCTGAGGGTGCAATCCATCCCATCATCCAGATCATTAATGATTCAGATTTTGCATTCTTCCTTTCCTTTTTACCCTTCCAATTCTGGCCCCAACTTGCACTGCAGCTGAGAGCAATCCCAAGGCCTAATGTAAACATAAAAGGAGGCCAATTTTATGAATTTGCTGAGGTCCCAGTTAGAGTTCATCTTAAAATCTAAGAAACTAGGTTTGCCTATAGGAAGAATATTATAGACAATAGAGAATGGACTCTAATAACCTCTGTATTGAGTCTAGGGAGTATTAGCCTGATCATTTGAATGCTAGGTTCTTTCAGGTCAGCTTTTTAACTTGAACAGCATTTCTCAAGTCAGAGCACTTAATTAATTATTCTTAACCAACCAAAAATTCATTAATTCATCTAGAACAACATTAGTGTACAATACACAGTTCATAATTCAAGTGTAGATACAACCAGCATTCTAGTTGTTTACTGCACACATTATGTACTTTTGCATACAATTATCACATACTAGAGTTGGGTTCAGCAGTTCTGTCAAGGAAAAAAGCAAATTACCAAGATTTTTTATTACATTTACTTATCTTTAGTTGTCAATTCTTTTGTACCTTAACACATTTATCACACTTCTAATGATGCATTCATCTTTTAGGTGCTTTTAAGCATTGTTGCTATGGTTTGAATGGATTGGTACAAAAGGGACAAGTTTAACATACCAAAAGCAATTGCTTAAAGTTATTGTTTCCAATCTCTTAAACGAATGTGCTTGGACTTACAAAGGTATTAAAACCAAAAGTATAGTTACTTAAGGTCTTATTAGAAAGTGTAGACTTTGCAAGATAATGTACAGCTGTGGTGGGAAACGTGCTGGCCACCGCTTCCCGCAGCTCCCATAGGCCAGAAGGTCAAACTGCAGCCACTGGGAGCTGCGGGCAGCCGTGCCTGCAGACATTCAATGAAAACAAATGGTCATGCAGCCTGTGAGTGGATTACCCTGATGGGCCTGCTCTACAGGTTTTTATACTAAAGAAATATAAGGGATAAATCAATCTTTGAAATAAAATCTCATCATTTTTTGTATTCTTAACTGTGGGATAGTGGAGAGTCTTTCCCAAATGACTGGTGCGGGTATTGCTCACACTTGGGATTCTGCAACTTCTTGTTGAGTTCAGTCAACTCTCTAGTTGTGCAGGTGACTTCAATTTTATATACCTTAGTTTCAGGGCTTGTTGGAGAAAGCCATCCTCTGATTCCTACTGGACATGTGCCATGTGAGTTTTCAGATTTTTTTTTTCTGTTTTTCTGCTGCTTCCAGTGCTACCCAGTAGTTGGAGGTGATGTAGAACAAGTTTCTTCAATCCTTTTCTTATTGCAGGCTTTATTATGTTAGATTTATTTCCAGGTTTATATTTCATTATTAGCATCAATTGAGATTCTCCCCAGTAGCAATTTATTTTAATATTCCAAAATTATACCCTGCTTTATATCTTTCAACATTCTTTCTTCCTAGTGCCAGACAATTACTATTATTTCTAGAGTGTGACAAATGTTTACAATGAAAATCAACAAAATCCCTTATTTCTAAATTTTGAGGCCATACTCCAAACATTCATCACTTGTACATAAGCATTCACACTATTTAGGACTTACAAAAGAGCAAGAGATTTTTTCTATATATAGAATTTCTATATATAGATTTGACTCGCAAGGAAAACATATATAGTTTATAATTTGGAGTGAAAAGATGTGGTTTGGATTTCTTGGGGTAACAGGTAATTTGCCCATTTTGACCTTCAATCTTACAGCTGGTCATATCTAGTTTCCTTCACTTGCAGCTTCCTAACCTATCTATGATCCACTCACAATGTGCAATGGACCACTTTGCATAGGAGAGCAGAGCGTGACCCTTGCTTGGTAACTTGGAGTTCTTTTTAGCTAGGTTGAAAGGGAGAAAGAGGTTTTATCCATATGCAAATTATGAGAGATTGTTGCCTACGTGATTAACAATAATCTTCTTTAGCCATTTTTGTTTCTGTTCTTGTGGGGAGGAACTCCTGACTTTGGCTGATCTGTAGGCCCTTAGACAAAGTGTCTCACATGATGTGAACCATTTTCTTATTGCCTTTACGTTTAGCAAGATTCTATTTTGCGGGTCCACAGAGCTGGATAGCTTTTCTCATTTTTGAAGGCCAGAAAAGCTCAGTAGTTATTAATTGTTCAAGGCATATCTGGTCTATATGTCCCCTACAATGATGACCTCCAATGGATTGACCCTGACACAGAATAATCAGATCATTGTCCACATGCAACCTCACTTTTCTGCCTCCAGCCCATCCCAGTAATTCCCCTATGCTATGGGCCACAGTGTATACAGGAATAGAGAAGTTGGGCTGATTCTGTATAGGACTCTGTGCAGAGAGGGATTTGCATATTTTTACAGATCCTTTCTGATATTTCATACTGTATGTAAAATTGGACCTCACCTAGTTTTCTAGCTAATCAGAAGGACAGGCCCTGTGCGGCAAACACTGGCATTTCACAGTATATTTATATTCTATGTTTATCTTCCGGTTTTGATTTAATTTGTAATCGGGTCTACATTGGCCAGATTGGCAGCCCTGGAGTCTGATGGTCTATGTTTATTCCCAGAAAAGGTGCAGCTCAAGCAGCTGAAGTTAAAATTGTTTCATGCATTGTTTCATGCATTGTTTCATCACAAACATGAGCATCATGTTTAGGCCTCAACGCAACAAAGTTCTTTGTGAAGGAATTTCCCAAAGTACCAGATGGATTTAGGAGCACAAATCCCATTGGCTCTTGAAAATCCCTCCTTTCGCCCTCTACTTTAAGCATGTGAGTAATTCCACTGAAATTGGGTGCCAAAGAGCTTTCTGGATTGGGGTCGGGATATAGAAGGATCACCTGCCAGCTCAAAGGATTCTTCATTATCCCTGGTCCTACTAACGAGAACTGCAAAAACATTTTTAATTAATGCCAGTTCTGGTGGCAATTTTGTAATGTGGACACTTGTCGATGGCATTCAGAAATATTCTTGCATGACTCATAAAATATCATAAATTCAAATCTATTTCAACATCCAGGGAATTTATTAACAACAATTAATACAGCCAAATGCATTTTCAACATATTGTATGTGATGTTTTCTTTCAGGAGGAAAAAAAACCCCAAAGACAAACCAAACAAAAAACCCCAATCACTTTAACAATATTTCCTTAAAAACTCATGCATGTATTTGTTATATTTGTAATACTCTATTATTAACGGTATCTGCTATTCACCTATGGGATTTGTCTCTATTTGTGCTACCAGGCATCTATTAACATGACAGGCCTGGAGGACAGCAAGTTAAACAGGTCATATAATCAACATCTGCAAAAATAGCTCATTTATCATGCCCATGACAAATCTGTCAAAAGCACAGCTTTATTGGCAGCAAGATGGCACAACGTGAAAGGTTAATGGATTTAGAATGCTGTAGAAATCTTAACAAGTTAGCGGTTGCCACAATGGACTTATTTAATATTTGCCATAATTTGTTTTCTGTGCTTGTATGGAATAATTGAATAATCTATGTGCCATTTACTATAGCTGCATGACATCCTATGGCACAACCATGTTCAGTATGAATAACTGTTCTTGATAAATGGAGAATGGAGAAAAGCACTGGAGTGGAACCAGTGAATTGAAAAGCTCATTTAGGACCTGATCCTTCAAGACACTGAACAGATCCTGTGAGACACCCAGCTCCCTCAACTACTACTTCAGTCAATAGGAATTAAGGTACTCAGCACTTCAGAAGCAGTGCTCAGCACCTTGCAGGTTTGGGCCTTTTAAGGATTCTGAAGTCATGACCGATAGACAATGCTCCCAGAAAAAGAGGAAATGCTTGATATTAAAATATTATTAAGAGTAGGTTTCTGCACCCTTTCTAAATTGTCTTTCTGCAAAACTGAGTTTGAAAAGATGCTGGAAGAATGTTTTGAACTAAACTCTTATCTGTCAAAGCTATTACTGTTTAATTTCACTGTCAATGTAGTTAGATATTCAAGATGCTATTGTGATTTGTTGCTACTTCACTGACTGTTTTATTGTCTTAATTTTTAATTAATGATGGAAATGAAAATTAACTATAATACAGTATATTACAAAGGCAGGATATTAGATGCATCAATCATTCATATTTTCTTTCACTGGTATAACAAATTTTCTAATTTCCCAAAGTTTGATTTGCATAGAGGGGTTCAAATTTAATGAGAATAGTTGTGATGGGAAACTTCATCTTTGAAAGCTCATCTCATCAATAAATTAAAACTAAGAAACAGAGACACAGTGTGCATGAATTAAAGTCAGGTTTCAGAGTAGCAGCAGTGTTAGTCCGTATCCGCAAAAATAAAAGGAGTACTTGTGGCACCTTAGAGACTAACAAATTTATTTGAGCATAAGCTTTCGTGAGCTACAACTCACTTCATCGGATTCATGCAGTGGAAAATACAGTGGGGAGATTTAATATACACAGAGAACATGAAACAATGCGTGTTACCATACACACTGTAACAAGAGTGATCAGGTGAGGTTTTTTCAAAATTTCAACTCACCTTCCAAAAAACCCAAGCCAGTATAAAATGTTGACTAATTCCTGAGAACATGTTTACCATTTTTTTGATCCAGCTCTAGATATCATATTTTCCACCTGCACGGTTATATCCATGGCTAGTTGGCAGTACATTTGGTTCCAGTATATGAGATTCCATTTGTAAATATCTTTGTATTCTCATGGGAGTTTGCCCTTTCAAAGGTTCTATCTTGCTTATAGTGTAGGTCCAAGATAACTAAAGATAGACTGAAGTATCTTCCTTTTTTGTAATCTGCCTATAGTTGAGTGTTAAATCCATAACACTGAGCTGAAAAAAATCAAGAGAAGAGGTTTTGAGTTTTTTGTTTTGTTTTGTTGTTTGAGGACGAGGTGAGTTGCTTTAACTGAACTGCAGGCACCATAAGAACATCCTCTGGAATGTATAACACTTCCATTTAGGGTCTTGTTCAGAAATAGGAAGTGCAGAAGCTCTTCTTTCTGTATGAGGGTCCACCCATGCATCCAACTCCCCCCCCAGCACCCCAAAATCTCAATAAAATAAAAGTAAATATAAACAATCACAATACATTCCAATGAGCCTCTAATAAATGGATTGTTCCTTAATGAATATGTTTCTCTTTCTACCAAGAGTTACTAATTAAATGGTACATAAAATCCCAGATACCTTATAAAGAGAGTATCATGTAGTGCATTTGTTTTCAATATATGTAGTATAATACTTTAATTCATAAAAATAAAAGGAGTACTTGTGGCACCTTAGAGACTAACAAATTTATTTGAGCATAAGCTTTCGTGAGCTACAGCTCACTTCATCGGATGCATGCAGTGGAAAATACAGTGGGGAGATTTATATACATAGAGAACATGAAACAATGGGTTTTACCATACACACTATAATGAGAGTGATCAGTTAAGGTGAGCCAGTTGGAAATGGCCCATCTTGATTGATTGATTGATATCACTACAAAAGGTTTTTTTTTCTCTCCTGATGTTAATAGCTACCTTAACTGATCACTCATTAGAGTGTGTATGGTAACACCCATTGTTTCATGTTCTCTGTGTATATAAAATCTTCCTATTGTATTTTCCACTGCATGCATCCAATGAAGTGGGTTTTAGCCCATGAAAGTTTATGCTCAAATAAATTTGTTAGTCTCTCAGGTGCCACAAGTACTCCTGTTCTTTTTGAGGATACAGACTAACATGGCTGCTACTCTGAAACCTGTCAGATAGTTTAGTGTTTTTGTCTTCATTGTTATCTTTCTGCTAGAGAGATGTAACAGAGATTCAGAAAAGAAGAGGAAGATAAAGGAAATTCATGAGAAAGTGTGTGAGAAAGGTTGTTGTATAGGTCAACATTGTTGCAGTCGCAAGTTGATGCTTTGGGATTCACTTCACTGCCATTACTGGGATGCCTGGACAGAGAACACACAAGGGAGAAAGAGACAAATCTCACAAATGAGAGATTCTGTAATGCTCATGACAACGTGATTCAAAATAATAATGAAAGCCTGTTTTCTTGACATGCTTGTGCTTCCTCCCAGGTATATTTTCCAATAACTGCAAACCTAAGTTAGCTAACAAAGCATCTGTGAAGAGAAAAGGAGAGCAAGAAAATAATAATAATAAAAAAACAGCCTATTAATAAAATGATGGATGGATACTATTTTTCTTGTCAGATTTGAATTCTAAGGGATACTCTTACCTAGTAAATAGCTTCCCTCCTGCACAGACAACACAACTGAATTTAACAAAGATTGTTAAACTGAATTGTAACTGAACTGAGTCATAAACGTATGTGTCAGTTACGGGATTGGGACCAAATAATCTTGTAATTAGGTGTGACAGGTGTACCAACATAACACTGGGCCACCAGAGCCAGACCAGTTCCTGTGGGGCCAGGAGACCACACCGCCTTGCCTCTGCTGTCCATGCTCCAGATGGAAGGAACGGATAAAAGGAGACACCCCGGCTGAGTCTGGGCTGGCTCAGGCGGCAGAAGGATGGCTGAGGAGGCAGAGGCGCCTGCAAACCTCCAAGTGGTGGGAACCGTGGACCCAGACTATGACTGCGGAGACTTGATGGGGACCCTGAGCTACTGCCAGCTGAGGAGGTACCCAAGATGAGCATTGTGGTACGAAATGACGCAGGGAGTATACTAAAAGCTGATGCTTGAATCCTTAATCGGGAATTTCATGGCTTCATAGGAGCCTGGGTTGGAACCCAGTGGAGTAGGGTAGGCCCGGGTTTCCTTATCCCCGGTGCTGGCCACGAGGCTACCGGGGCTCCAACTACAGACAAAATGT
The DNA here is from genome assembly GCF_009764565.3 of Dermochelys coriacea. Taxonomy (NCBI): domain Eukaryota; kingdom Metazoa; phylum Chordata; order Testudines; family Dermochelyidae; genus Dermochelys; species Dermochelys coriacea. Next base: position 318,879,734 of record NC_050068.2, on the reverse strand, counting down.
TTGCTCTGTCCTGCCCAGAGGGTCAGAGCCCCTCAACTGCTATTGCAGCCAGGAGGTGCAGGCACCATAGACTGTTTGCTTTGTTCTGTCCCTTCCAAGGGCTACAGACTGTCTGCTCTGACTGCCCAGAGGGTCAGAAACCCCAACATCTATTGTTTGCCTTAGCCAGAAGGCTTAGGAGACTAGAGACTGAGCATTTGCTCTGCCTCACACAGAGGCTGAAGACTATTTGTTGGCTTTACCCTGCCCAGAAAGTCAGAGTCTCTGCTGCATTTGTTTGCCCCCACCAGGAGGCTTGGGAGGCATAGATGGAGAGGCATAGACCTCCACCAGGGGACCTGAATCCCCCTAGCTGCAATTGCTTGATCCAATAGGGAGCCACAACCAACAATTGTGTGATGGGGTGTACCAAACCCACAGTGGGCCAATGGTGGCAGTCCCACCCAACACGCAGGGCCCTCCAGTGACACTAGGGCAGAAAACTCCAGGCTTTATCCCTAACCTACACCTGGGCTTAAGTCCACTTCTTTAGCATTGTTAGAAGATTGTTGTGACACATGCATATAGGGTTGTCTAAAGAAAAGCTATCGTTCATTTCAGCCATGCCTATTGTGCTATGGCTGTTCAGGCAATGCCTAAATGTCATCATGAGATTTAAAAAAAAGCTGAGAATGGAAAGAGCTTTTTTTTAAAAAAATGGAGTTCCTTGCAGTGGTTAAATTTTTCAGAATTAATATAAAAAGACCACACCCAAGTCAAATTACAATGAGGATTAATGGGCATGGTAGGTAGAAAACTGAAACTATTGCCAGCTCTGCTCATTTTGCTGTCTTCTTGTATTGCAACACCCCCATCTGTCTGAATTAGCCACCTGTATCTAGTTATTGTGAGCTGTTTAAGGTAGGGACTAACTTCCTGTTACATGTTTGCACAGTGGCTAGAGCAATGGAGCCTGGGTCACAGATTAATGCTATAAGTATATCCATAGGCTATAATAAACTATAAATCTAGACCACTGGGGGCTTTAAGTGCTCTACAGTACAAATAAATATTACCTATAATAATGCAGAATCATAAATCCCAGGGCACAGTAATTTTATAATGCCATAAAATGTTGTTATAATAAATTTAAGTTGCACATACTAACTTCTCTCAATGAAACAAGTAATAGAGAGAGGAAAGTTCTCTATAATACTGTTTTATAGCCTGTTTTCAGTAGACTAAGCCACTCTTTTTCAGACCCATGTCCTCACATCTCCCTAACATAGTTGGAACATGGTAGTATTTTGATTATCTTCCATTTTTACTGTTTTAAGCCAACTGGTTTTTTTCTCATCTTTCCTGATATCACTATGCAATCTGAAGCTGAGAGCAAGATGCCAAATACAGTGTGACAACCTTTCCAAACAAATATGCTGTAAACAAAAGAAATTGGTTCCCTAACAACAGGATCCATATGAATTCTTTCTGGAGAGCTTCATCCTGCAGTTGAGTTTCCTTCAGTGGAATGAACTGCCTGCAAAAAATCAAATAATAAAGTGAAGAAGAGATTGAACTGATTAAGTGAAACACAGTAGGGACTTGAAGTCTTTGTGTTCACATCACTTGGGAGTGCATACTTCTGAACCACAACACAATGGAAATTTCTTAAAGTCCTAGCAATCCCTGAGATAGCTAAAATTTCCATTGAGAATAGTTGCAATGGCCTGCGTCTTATCAATGAGAAAACAAAACTGGGCATTTTGGAGGACTTTAAACTATATGATTTTCATAGATTTATAGATTGCAAGGCCAGAAGGAACCATTGTGATCATCTAGTCTGCCCTCCTATATTACACGGGCCATAGAACGTCCCCAAAACAATTTCCAGAGCACATCTTTTAGAAAAAAAATCCAATATAGATTTAAAAATTGTCAGTGTTGGAGAATCCACCATGATATTTGGTAAATTGTTCCAGTAGTTAATTACTCACAAAGTCAAAAATTTACACCCTTTTTTCCAGTCTGAATTTGTCTACTTTCAACTTCCAGCCCTTGGATCGCAAATCTTTTTCTGCTAGATTGAAGAGCCTATTATTAAATATTTGTTCCCTATGTAGATACTTATTGACTGTACTCAAGTCATGCCTTAGCCATTTCTTTGTTAAACTAAACAGATTGGGCTCTTTGAGTATATCACTGTCAGGCATGTTTTCTTATCCCTTAATTATTCTCATAGTTGTTCTCTGAACCCTCTCTAATTTACCAACTTCCTTCTTGAATTGTGGACACCAGAAATGGACACAATATTCCAGCAACAGTTGCCCAAGTGAAAAATACAGAGGTAAAATAACCTCTCTACTCCTTCTTGAGATCCGAGAGACGAGGTGATTGAGAATTCCCTTGTTTATGCATTCCATTAGGACATTAGCTCTTTTGGCCACAGCATTACATTGGGAGCTCACATTCAACCAATTATCCAACCCCCGGCCCCAATCTTTTTCTGAGTCATCACTTTCCAGGATAAAATCCCCCATTCTGTAAGTATGCCTACATTACATTTACATTGAGATGTATTAAAATGCATATTGTTTGCTTGCACCCAGTTTACCAAGCAATCCAGATTGTTATGAATAAGTGATCTGTCCTCATCATTATTTACCACTCTCCCAATTTTTGTCATCTGCAGACCTTACCAGTGATAATTTTATGCTCATTTTACCTACCATGTTGGTACCTCAGAAGTTTATATTTTCATGAGACCTTGCAATAACAGAGATGCCTGACTCCCCTTTGTTTGGTACCGATCCGTTCTTGGTACCGAAGACCTCTTGGTCTAGACTTTCACCTGATACTGACAGAGCCACCATCTTTTTCTCCTGGTGCTCCACCTCTACAAAGTGATGTTGAAAATGACAATGATGGTGATTTTTCATTGGTCTCACAAATTTCAGTTCAGGGCTTCTCTCCTCCCTATCAGAGGGAGACAACATATTTCTGAAAGACACTCTCAAGCTCCATCCCAGTGGTATGAGCACTCTGGGGTGCCCTCACCTATACCATATGGTCCCTCTAATTGGAAGTACTGGGGTCCATAGGCAGCATACTACCAACAAGTCTCTAGGACCCTTAGCACTCTCTCTCTCTCTCTCTCTCTCTCTCTCTCTCTCTCTCTCTCTCTCTCAAAAAGGCCTGATCCAAAAGAAGAGACCTTTGAAAACACAAGGTAAGAGTAGACAAAGAGCTTGTGCCAGTAAACAACATCTCTTCTTCATCCCTAGATGAAGATGAAGCAGTCATGCCTCCCCCACCATCCCGGCGGACAACTTCAAACTTCAAACGGTTTCAGGACCTCATTAAAAGGACAGCAGACTCCTTACAAATTCCAGTTGAGGAGGTTAAGGAGTTACAACATAAAATGCTTGATATTCTGCATATAACATCATCTTTCCAAATTGCACTACCTATTAATTAGCTGCTGTTGAACCCTGCAAAAGTAATCTGGCATACCCCAGCGACAATACCATCCACCTGTAATAGGGCTGATAATAAATCATATGTTCCATCTAAAGATTTGGAGTTTCTGTTTTCTGATCCCTCGCCCAACACCCTAGATATTAAGGCTGTAAATGAATATGTAAGGCAGCACCATGCTAAATCAGTGCCATATGTTAAAGATCAGAAGTGTCTCGATTTATTTGCTCGCAAATTACATTTGTGTTCGATGCTGCAGTTTAGGATCTCTGACTAGTAGGCATTGATGGTGAAATATAATCACACCCACTTCTCAAAGTTCAATTTGTTTATTGAGCATCTGCCACCAGAGCAGAGGACCAATTCCAGGCAATCCAGGCAATGACAGAGAGTCAGCTACTCAGCAGAACATCTCTGCAGTCCTCTCTAGATGCCACTAACACAGCTGCTTTTGTTCTGTTTCTAATGGCTGTAGTCATGAGAAGGGCCTCCTGGCTTCAGCTGTCAGGATTTCTGACATTTTTAATCCATTTAAGTGTGCCATCTTAAATATATATTGTTCTAGTTTTTTAATCAAAAGGTCATGCAGTACCAAGTCAAATGCCTTATAGAAGTCTAAGCATAGTACGTCAGCGCTACTACCTTTTTCAGCCAAACTTTTTAATTTAAAAAAAAAATCAAGTTAGTTTGCCAGGATCTCTTTTCCATGTTGATTTGCGTTAATTATATTACCCTCCTTAAGTTCTTTTTTATTGAGACCTGTCTCAGTTGTTCCATTATCTTGCCTGAGATTGATGTTGGGCTAACAGGCCTATAAATTACCCAGGTCATACCATTTACCCTTTAAAAAAACTGGCATAACATTATCTTTCTTCAAATTTTCTGGAACTTTACCAATGCTACAAGACAGTCAAAATCAATTTTAACTGCCAGCAAGCTCCTCAGCCAGCTCTTTTCAAACTCTTGGATGCAAGTTATCTGGTCCTGCTGATTTAAAAATGTCTAACTTTAGTAGCTTTATTTAACATCCTCCAAAGATATTAATGGAATGGAAATAATGTTATCATCACATTATTATGAGACTATATCATCAGTTTCCCCCCAAATATAGAAAAGAAGTATTTTTTTAAAAAAACTTCTTCCTTTTCTGTTTTATTGTTGATAATTCTATTTTTTCCATCTAGTAGTGGACCAATACCACTGTCAGGAACCTTGAGAGATACAGGTTTCAGAGTAGCAGCCATGTTAGTCTGTATCTGTAAAAAGAAAAGGAGTACTCAAGTACTCCTTTTCTTTTTTTGAGACATACAGTTCTCCAACCCACAGTGTACCCCAAATTCACTGATCTTTGAACTTCTTTAACTGCTCAATCATTCTCTAAATGTATTTTGAATATTCAGCTATTAATTCAGGATATCTAGGATTGAAGTATATCATGTTTCAGTTTATGGTCTCCTATACAAGAAGGTGGTCAGCTATTGGTAACTCATGGCTAGACTGACCTTATTAGCATACCATTCTAAGTATATTGACAGGCTGTATTAAATTATAAATCCAGACCTTTGAAGAGAACTCATTTTCTAGGAAATGATTAAGGCACAAGGAATACAGATGATGCAGCAGCAGAAGCAGTTAGTTAGTCTACTTTATTTTTTCTTTAAGCTGCGTCACCTTTTTCTTCATTTGAACACATGCTGAGATAGCAGCTAGATATAGCTGTTCAAAGTACCCATCCAAAATGTTTCATATTTTGCCCTTGCTGCAGTGACATATTGGTACTCTCTAATACATTTCCTCTTACTTTCACTCTCTTGTCTTCCTCTTCAAATATGTAGGCAGGTTAGAGATGCAGTGATAGAATGCAACTAACTCTTAGCACACAGTTCACTGAAGCTAATAGTTTATTTCTTAAATGAAGTAGAAAATAAATAATTAAACAGTAGAGTAATTTTGATCCAAAAGGGAGGGGAGTGGGATGGGGAAGGGACAAAGGGCTGGCTGCATATACAAGTTTGGTCCTTTTAGCATCCCCTCTTCCCCCACTAGAGACTACCAGCATTATTGCCCCCTACCATTTATGCCACACATTTACAGTACTGAAAAATACAGTGTGTGTGTGTGTAATTACTTTGTGTTGATCAAACATTGGCATAATACATGATAACACTTGTAATAAAAATAAAACTGAACCTTACACTGGCTTCTTGCTTGGGTTCATTTCTGCCCTTTCTCTTTCACTAAAGTCTCCATCTTATCCCCCAGTCTTTGAGAACCCCTTCCAAAGGTATGCTCTGACCCCTCCATAGTCTCTCCCCATAGGATCCTACCACTCAGGATATTTGTCCTTCCCATGTCCCCTCATCAAAACCATATACCCCAGGGGTTCTCTGTGTCCTCTATCCTACACCCCCTCCTCTATGTTAGGGGTTTCCTCTATCCTACACCCCCTCCTCTATGTTAGGGGTTTCCTGTGTCTCTACCCCATTCTCCTCCACATCAAGGTCTCTGCGTGCCCCCTCCTCTGTCTCCTCCTACACATCCCCCTATAGAAGTTCCTTTACTTGTCCCAGGATTGAAAGGGGAGGCAGCTAATGCACTCACTCCCTCTGCCCCCTGTAATGTAGACTTTGGGGAGTAACCAAGTTAGAAGGAAGAAAACTCATTAATTTCCCTCTTTCTTCTATCTTGCCACACTGGCTGAGCATACAGCTGTGAAGAAAAGCTGTTAAGTAACTCTCAACAGGGGCAGGAGGAAGTGCTGGCTGTTTGCTGCTGCCAATAGTAGACAAGACTTCCAGAACTAAGTCTTGAGCACCCTTTACCTCTCTTACTTTCTCTCCAAAACAGCCTGAAAACTGGGGAGGGGAAGCACTAATGCCTGAAAGTTATTGTGTGCAGAGACCACCATGCCTACCAATAGTGGCGGGGGGGGGGCAGAGTGACTGCAGATGGCTTCAGCAGTGTTACTGAGCATGCTTAGTCCAAGTGAGCATGCTCAGTACAAGCCAAACAGCAATTCTGGGGAGGGACATGTGACCCCGCATCCCCCCCCCCACACACACACATGTCACCTCTGAAATGTGTGAGAAATGTCTCCCCATCTTTTCCCAAAATTTTCCCAAAGGACCATCACACTGTAAGAGCACTGTAAGCAATAGATGACTGGTTCTGAATACACCACACTTTCTGGGGATTAAACCAAGGAATCGTGGTAGGGCAAAGCCATGCTTACTTGGTGGCATCCATTGAAAACCGTGAATACCAGAACTAGCCTCTCCCAGGGTATGAATCCAGTAGACAAAGTGTATGAGGAGCCTGTCTTGGATTTATGGCTGAGATCACCACAGCTTCAGAATGGTTCAGTCTTGTCTTCCTAGAGCCCCCAGCCTACTGTGCAGACTGAGTTGGAGGACAAGCAGATACATATCCCCAACATTTCCATGCCCTGGGAACAGGTGGGAGAAGCAGGTCCTGCAATTATCTTTGACCTTCATGCAGGGTGTGCAAGAGGGTACCCCATTCTACATGCACTTGTGCAGGGGCTAAGCACATACTATTGTAAGGTCCTAGTGTACAGGCTACTATTATAAGTTCAAGCCATCAACATCAACCAATCACATTAGCTAAATGATTGCTAATGATAAATAATGTGTTTCCCTCCTTAATTAATAAGGAACAAATACTGAAAACAAACCAAAGAAATCACTCCCCCCTGGCATTAGGTTTACTTATTCTAAATCTACTTCTCATTAAGAGATTTTTTAAAATAATTTCAGTGTCTTTCTAGGGCTCAAGGTGACAAAGAAATTTACAAGACAGATTGTCACACTAGTTAATGGATTACTAAAAGAGTAAGGTACACACACTTTCCGGTCAAAATGATCACTTCTTTGACCTTAGCAGGTTCCTCAAAATCTTGCCCTAATAATTCCTAGTTGTAGTGTGGACCATTGCCTGTGCAATATCCACTGAAAATAATGGATTTAAATAACATGGAAGGTTTTAGCTATATATAAAAGAGAGGAAGGCGCACCTGTATTCCCTCCGCACACATACCCCATAGCCCCGTGATCCAGCAAGGGCATCCACTCTTGGATCCAGGATCCTGAGCTGTCACCTCTCTTAGCTGGAGACATGTTTCTCTCACTCCTGACCAATATATTTCTCGGCTGCAGAGTCCCTGGACAATACTGTAATATCCCCCAGAAAGACAGACTACTTACATAGCCAGCATCTGCATCTGCTTCTGCATTTTGTGTTCTCTCCAGAGTCTAATAACAGTGTAATTGCTAACAATTATAAGTAACCACACAGCTCTTTTTAAGCAAGCATTTTTATTCTTAAGGTAAAAGCATTACAGAAATAAATATGAACAACAATAAAAGAACATATACACATGCTAATAAGCTTACCAGAGATCAACCCATAACTCCAACAAGGGATCTGGTGGGTGATTAGTCCTTCACACCCCAGACAGGGTTTTTCCTATGATCACTAGTTCATAATCACTTTCACTCTAAATCAGCTCTCCCATGAGTTATTAAGTCCCTCCTCTATCCAGTTTGGTTCTTTGCAGAGATCATGACTAGATAATCCCTTTTCCCATTAAAGAGTCTTACACAGTTGTGTTCTAAACATCTATTTATTAGCAACACACACAGAATATATACCAAACAAATCTCTTATGCTCACCACTCCCAATATACAGACAAATTTCACCTGATGACCTCATCTAGTTCTCAGTGATGTCTCTACACATCACGGACATGCAGAGGGATCAGAGTTCCAGCAGCTTGATGTTGAACTGCACTCCAGAAATGGTTCCAAAAGAGCATTGTTTTTCATTTACATTATACAGGTAAAATTAGCTCCCTCCTTCAAATTTACTAAACCTGTCATCTTATCCCACACTCCTAAATAACAAAAAAAAAAAATAACCAATTCTATACTGGCACCCATGTGTCCTCCTTTCTGTCCAAGTTTTTTTACATTTCATTTTTATGCCCAAATTGTAACTTAGTTGTGACTTTTTCTGTTATGCAAATGGTCAGCATAAAAACACTGGTCAGGGTTTATTTTACCATTTATTGAATCTCTTTCTGTGTCCTCCCTAATTTCCCAGCATCTTTACAAAGTTGGTGGTTATAACTCTTGCTAGGGACATACCTGAGGTGGGGGTGCTTTATCAGCAGCAGAACATTGTTTGTTTGTTTTTTCAGTTTTATTGGTGAACTCCCTGAGTTTCATCCAAGGCTTGTTTAATACCAGCGGGTGGGGGGAGAGAGGTGATTAGGTCTCAGGACTACATGTTCCGGATGTTGTCCTCTGTGTCACAGAAGGTGCTTGAAAAACAGAGAATAACATCAAAAGAAGGAACACTTGGAAACGTGCTGGAACCTCGGAACCTTCCCAGGTAATTGACAGCACTTTTGCTCTGCTCCTGTATGTGGTATGTAATCTTTCAATGACTACCAGAAAGTCTGAAATATAAAGGCTATGGAACATCAAATGGTCACATAGTTGTATTTATGTTACAACTGCACTTCTATAGCAATAAGATACAGTTATCTGGCAACTGTATCTGAGTTACAGAAATGCTCCAGACTTTGCTTTAAAATCAAAAATTTACAGTAGAAACCATATGAACAATTTTGTTATTACAGTTTAGTATAGCACTAAGGCTATATATAGCAATCCCTATTACATTAATTTTCCTGAAGAATCAAGTAACTTTAGAACAGCCTCTACTACAGCTTGGATTACTCTCATCTGACATATCCTATTCCAGAACAAATCACAATATAGACGAACCATATACCTACCTTCAGGGCAGCAATTTTTATATATCTCTTTTTGTTACAGTGGGAGACACTAGATGATGATGTTACTTTGTTAACGTGTGAGCCATGTACAATCTGTGAAGAAATGCTGTATTGTTAGTTTTGTAATGTGTTTTCTTTTTGCGGAAGGGATTTTGAACAGCAAGAGAATTTGCTCTCTGCTGAAATCTCTCTTACTAAATTAACTTCTTGTGGGACTGGTGTTTGAGATTTTTGAAAGAGGGATTTTTGTGAGTGCTGTTTTGAACACCCCTATATAATGAAACAAGTTCAGTTAATAAAATACCGAGACTCTGTGTCACTGGGGTTTCTCCTTAAGTGGAAAATGGACCTGCAAGGCCCCAGAATCTGCTCTTATCTGGTAGAGGGGTAAGAATATGAGTAAATGACTGTGTAATGAGTGCTTTGCTTGTCACAATAATAATATAATATGTATAATAATGTATAATAATGACATCACAAAGTAACAACCACCTAAAAAATAGAGGATCCTCACCTATATCAGAACTGACCTTGCTTTGACAAATGGGATGATTCTGGGACACCTGAAGGACATCTTCCATCTAACCTAGCTTTCTCCTTCTCCTTTTTCTTGTTTGATTTTCCGCTAAGCTGAGATTGATCTTTGTGACTAGTTTGGCCTTCCAGTGACTGGGCTGTGGGTGGAAGTCAGCACAGAAGGAGAGACAGCAGGACCTTTGCACACGGACACATATGGACCCTTCTTATCCTGGCAGAAGTGAAAAGGGGCTGCTTCTGGGCTTACAAGGCATTTTTGGCTGCTTTGATATCAACCTGAGGTGCTCCTCCTTCGCCCATTGCAATTGTTTGCAAAGGGAGTTTTGTTTGTAATATAAGTAAAGTAATATAAGCAAAGTTTACTTTAAAATTTGTGGGATACTTGGTTTTCTGAGCCTGAGGTCATTCAGGTGGAACTTTACCACATGCTCAGGGTGATCACCATCGTGTGAGTTGGGCAGGACATTTTTGCACTTGTGGTGCATTTCCTAAGCTTGTGTGTGTGTGTTTTGTGTTGTGGGTGGGAGTCAGGAATGTCTTCTTCCAGTGTATCCTGTTTATTTCTGTGAGGGCAGAAGATTAAAAGAATGAGTGAGAAGTACATTGGTTGCAGATGTATTGGTGACAGCCCCAGTTAAAAGCGTCATACAGGCAAATGAACAAACTAGGAAAAATCATCTTTCATTGTGCACATGTGCCATCTAATGTAAATGTTACATATTATTCTGGCTGCCTGGCTCTAACATTTGTACAGGTTTGAGAACAAGAACTGTGTGGACAGGACAAAGGGGCCAGGACCCTCCACCATAATAAAATGTGCTGTTCCCAGACAAGAGTATGGCTTTGGAATTGCAGCTTGACAATCAAATCTTACTGATGTCTAACCAAGTTCTGTAGACCCAAGATGAATGCATAATGTGAGTCAATCGCAGTTTCGGATGTTTGTCCAAACTTAACCCATGCTCCAAACCTTTTGAGATATGTCCATTGCTAATATCTCTGATTAACATGTAAATTTTGTAAACAATTTCATCCCCAAAGGGGAAGGTCCAGAGGTCTAAGACTCTGATCAGAAATACCTAGAGTACTAGTAACTTATATGTCATGAAATGTACTGTGTGTTTACTATATTGGATGTAAAATATTCAGAAGACATTTATAAAAGGAAGCGCTGAACCCAGCTGCTATTAAACTAAGTGACAATATGATTTCAAGAGAAGCAGCTGCAAAAATGGCTAATTTCAACAGGTGCAGGATCTGGTCTTAAGTCCCCATTTGCTCTGCATGGACTCTAAAGATCCCAAAGCACCTGTCTAAAGGTAGGATTATGTCTTGGTTTACTTGACCAACATTTCCCTTTCCCACAGTATGCTGTGAAATGTGAGGGTTATACCCTTCACTTCAGAGACAGGGGCATTTCTGTGATGTTTTAGGTTTGCAAATCCCCACAGGATTAATAAATAAAAACAACAAATATATACATGGAAATCACTCTTAAAAATAAAACTGCAGAAATTGGGTAAATAAAAAGAGATCAAACTTAAATTCTAGACATGTATTTTGATCTTTCATATTAAGATCAAATATGTTTGAAAAAGTAATCGTGTATTTTTTATGCTTTACCTACAAGTTCTGATATACTGCACAAGCCAATAATACTTTGTCTCAGGTGCACCAACAGAGGATGTCATTTACAATGATTGCTAGCAGTTCATTTCAATGCTGTCAAAGTCAATTATCTACAGTGAAGATAGTTGGTGCAACTGTCATTGACCAGAAGTAACTGAATTGAACAATATGAGTATCTGATACAATAATGCAAAGCCTTGAAGCCAGTTTGCAGATTGCAAGACTTTCATGCTTAGCTGAAAGATATTGCTCTAAATAGTAATAAACCTAAAGTATGTCAACTATAGAGATCCCACAGAAACTATATGCTCTTGCAATGTCAGTTAGACTTACGCCATTAATATGCTGATTAACCCCACACATTTACAGTAGGTAAAATTTTAATTTTCAGATGTAGCTGTGGTTCTTTAGCATTTAATGTTAGAATGCTTCTGTACACATTTAAAACAAGTGAAGATACAGGGCTAAATTCAGCACAGGGGAAACACCACTGAAATCAATGGAATAGCACCAGGATTGTGACTGACCCATTATGTGTTAAGACAAGTAACATGACGTAAAAATCCATGATTAATAAGTAAATTGAAAAAACAAGTCCATACTAAGATGGAGAGTCTTAATGAGAACAATTCTAGGATGGTATATTAAAGATGGGACCAAACTAGAACTTCACATCCAAACATATAAAATTTGGGGCTGGGTTTTGGTTTCAGAAACCCAACCTGGATCAGGATCCAATCTTCTGTCTAAGGTCTGTTTTTATCTAATATGATGAGAAAAAACAAACCATGAGATTCACAGCAGATGTGGTGGTTTTGAAATTGAAAACCAAATTCTGTCTTTGGGTTCATGAACTACCTCATGCCAGGGTCACAACCATTAAGAGGATTACAGGACCATGCATAGTTCACATAGGAAATAGAAAGAGACAGTGAGTACTATGTGTGAACGTGTTAGTATAGAATAGGGCACTAAATCTAAAAGCGTATGAAACCCGAAAAAAAATAGTCCTTGTTTCAGTTAGTTGCTATGCTTTTTTGGGTAGCATCAACTGGGGGAAAATGTCAGGAGCAAAATGAAATGGATTGTAAAAAGTCAGTTTGCTTGCAGAGGAGACATAGGATGGAAAAGATAGGAAAAAACCCACCTAGGATCAGTCTCTGGGCTTGTCTATATGGCACAACAAAGCACGTCAGAGAGGTGTGATTTGTAAAGTGTGCAAACATGTCCTCTGTCTCTTGTAGACCCTGCTGCCACACTTGAAAAGGTAGCTAGTTTGAGATTAATGTAGTCCCATTTGGAATGTCACTACAACAGTGTGAACTAGATGCCTTTTAGAGAGCTCTACAAATCACACCCCTTTGGTGTTCTTTGCTGGCACTGTGTAGACAAGCCCTCTGGGAAGCACATTGTTCCAGCTTCTAGGAGTCAGTAAATACTTGAATTCAAGGAGTGAGTTATCATATTATCTGAAGAAGCAAAAAAAGAATGGACACAGACTGACTGTCTTTCCTAGTTCATTGTTGTTTTCACACAGTCCTTGTTATTACTTTGAAGGATAGATACAGACACTAACAAAGCAAGAAGGTTTAAACATAAATAGCATCACTTTAAGGAATCTTTCCTAGGCAGGTGCGTTTCTCTGTGGATCTTTTTTAACCTTTCCACTATCGCTATCATTGGTTCAGCTCCATCAGGAGTAGCAACTAGGGGAATTTTAAAGGAAAAAAAATAGGCTATTGTACAGGAGACCTCAGAGTCTTGATGTTTTTCTGAGGAAAAATGTATCTGAGATGTTGATCAAAATGACTACTCCTTCTACCCCGAGCCACAGAGTAAATGTCACTCAGCCTTGCTGGGATTAGACTCAATGGGACAAATTCATTCCTGTGCCTATGCTCGGACCAGCACAGGGACAAAGTTGAAGTAGCTTGTGCCTCTCCTATTCAGCGACCGCAGAGGGCCTGGTTTTTGTTTTTCCCTTTATCTATCATCAGGCCCCTCCACTGGATATATTTCTCCCAAAATGTGTACGAAATAGGAATTGGTCTGATCCAAACCCCAGGGAAATTATTAGGAGTCTTTCCATTGACTTCAGAGAGCTTTAGATCAATGCCAATGAGAAGAAGAGAATGGTATTATGGTAATGACTAGAGGCCTCAACTTATATCATGGCCCCATTGTGCTAGGCACTGTATAAACACATAGTAAGAGATAGTGTCTGCCCCAAAGTGTCTTAAATAAAATAAAAACAAAGTCAACTGACAAAGTAGGGGGAGGGGAGGGAGAGAGAAGAAAGGCACAGGGAGGAGAAGCGACCTTCCCAATTTACACAGTAGCTCAGTGAAAGAAATGGGAATAGAACTCACATCAACCACTCCTATGCCCTATCCATGATCCTATACTGTGTATCTTATGAGTAAGATGCTTCGTGTCACAGTGAACACATTCCAAAAGTTAAAAAAACACACAAAGTATTGTGAATCCTAGACATCATGCATCAGTATGCTTGCCTTCTTGAAACCATATCACATTAAAAGAGTCTGATGCCAAAAATCAAGAACAAGTGATGTGCTTAGAGATTTTAACTCCCCCTCACCCCGCAAAAAAACAACTGCATGTAAATGACTTCCTCAAACCCAGTCCTTTAAAAATAAGGACAACGTATGCATATGCTGATGAGAAGAAAAATAAATTTTACAGTAAATTTCACACACACAAAACAAAAGCCACACAAAAAGACAATGTCCGAGTGAGAAGTGAGATAATATAAAAAGAAAAGATGAAAAATGAGAGTTTGCATCCAGAAAACAAAAATTTGCTGAGGAGGAAATTTTCCTGAGGGTTCCTTGTCCATTGTAGTTTGTTTGATAGAATAAGATAAACTGTATATAAGAAATATTGGAATGGAGTAATTTCCAAGCACCTTGAAATAATTTGTGCCTTTTAGAACAATAAGTAACCGATTAAGAAAAAAGTGAGGCTACACAACAAATTAAAAGATAAAATAATATAAAAACAAAAAAGGACAGACATTCAGGCACATGTGTAGTATGAATTAAATATTCATCAGGTGTTTCCAGGTGGAATAAGTAGAATCCCCTGGAGGAATATGCTAGCCTTTCAGTGTGTGTAAATTAGCAAAGCTCCTTTAGACTTCAAAGGAAGGCTGTGTTGATTTCAACTAACTGAGGATCGAGGCTGATGTTTTTACTTTTACTTTAATGAGGATATGACTTAACACAGAAGCAAACTGAAACCATGTGGTTTGCACATTGAGGAAGGTTAAGTTTTTGCTCTGCAAACTGGAGAGAAAATTCTCTGTTTTCTTGGAGCTACAGAACTATTAACTACATGTAAGCTATTAGTTTTAAAAATTTCTGAAAAGTCTGGTGAAGAATTATATATATCAAACCTGAGAGACAAGCTAATGTCTTTTATTGGACCAACTTCTGGTGGTGAGAGAGACAAGCCTTCGAGCTTACCCAGACCTCTTCTTCAGGTCTGACTGACTGTGGCCATGTCTACACTAGAGTTAAGTTGACTTAAGTTACATTGATAATCATAAACTGCTGTAATTACATTGCTTGTGCATGTTCACACAACACTCCTTGTGTCGGCAGAGTGTGTCCACAGTTGGTACTCTGGTACTGACAGAGAGAGCAGTGCACTATGTGTAGCTATCCCACAGACACTTGGAATGGATTGGAGTGCATCATGGGGCTGGATCATGCCCCATGACACAGTTTTCTCTGTTCCATAATTCCAAGGGCTTCTGACTATGTTTTGTGCTATCTTTCAGCTACCCCTGTAAACTTTGCAGCCACGGACTCCAACTGAAAGCATGGATCCTGCACTGCTCACTCATCTTGTGATGAGTATTATGAACACAATTCGGCTGACCCTGCAATATTTCATGAGCTGTGAATCTGAACAGGAATCCATGGTGCCGGCCCTGCTGTATGCCATGGAAAGAAACAATTCAGGATTGATGTTGGCATTCTATAAAAGTGCCAATCTATAAAAAGGGAAATAAGGAAAACCGGGGAATTACAGACCAGTCATCTTAACTTCTGTACCCAGAAAGATAATGGAGCAAAAAATAAAGCAATCAATTTGCAAACATCTAGAAGATAATAAGGTGATAAGTAACAGTCAGTATGGATTTGTCAAGAACAAATCCTGGCAAACCAACCTGATAGCTTTCTTTGACAGGGTAACAAGCTTTGTGGATAGGTGGGAAGTGGTAAATGTGGGATATCTTGACTTTAGTAAAGCTTTTGAAACTGGCTTCCATGACCGTCTCATAAACAAAATAGGGAAATGCAATCTAGATGGAGCTACTATAAGGTGGGTACAAAACTGGTTGGAAAACCATTCCCAGAAAGTAGTTATCAGTGGTTCACAGTCATGCTAGAAAGGCATAACCTGTGGGGTTCCGCAGGGATCAGTTCTGAGTCCGGTTCTGTTCAATATCTTCATCAATGATTTAGATAATGGCATAGAGAGTACACTTATACAGTTTGTAGACGATACTAAGCTGGGAGGGGTTGCAAGTGCTTTGGAGGAAAGGATTAAAATTCAAAATGATCTGGACAAAGTGGAGAAATGGTCTGAAGTAAATAGGATGAAATTCAAAGTGGAAAAATGCAAAGTATTCCACTTAGGAAGGAACAATCAATTGCACACATACAAAATGTGAAATGACTGCCTAGGAAGGAGTACTGCAGAAAGGGATCTGGGGGTTGTAGTGGATCACTAGCTAAATATGAGTCAATAGTGTAACACTGTTGCAAAAAAAGTGAACATTATTCTGGGATGAATTAGCAGGAATGTTGTAAGCAAGACATGAGAAGTAATTCTTTCACTCTCCTCGTGCTGATTAGGCCTCAACTGGAGTTGAGAGTTCTGGGCACCACATTTCAGGAAAGATGTGGACAGATTAGAGAAAGTCCAGAGAAGAGCAACAAAAATGATTAAAGGTCTAGAAACATGACTTATGAGGGAAGGTTGAAAAAATTAGGTTTGTTTAGTCTGGAAAAGAGAAGACTGAGGGGGGGACATGATAATAGTTTTCAAGTACCTAAAAGGTTGTTACAAGGAGGAGGGAGAAAAATTGTTTTTCTTAACCTCTGAGGATAGCAATGGGCTTAAATTGCAGCAAGGGAAGTTTTGGTTGCACATTAGGAAAAACTTCCTAACTGTCAGGATGGTTAAGCACTGGAATAAATTGCCTAGGGAGGTTGTGGCATCTCCGTCATTGGAGATTTTTAAGAGCAGGTTAGACAAACACCTGTCAGGGATGGCCTTGATAATACTTAGTCCTGCCATGGGTGCAGGGGACTAGACTAGATGACCTCTGGAGGTCCCTTCCACTCCTATGAATCTATGAAAACGACATTACTATTCACAGAGCAGCTGCACACAATGGACCGTCACTACTGGGCTTGGGAAACAAGCACTGAGTGCTGGGATCAGAGTGTGATGCAGAAATAGGATGATGAGCAGAGGCTGCAGAACTTTTGTATGTGCAAAACCACCTTCCTTGAACTGTGTGTGGTGCAAGGACACCAAAATGAGAGCTGCTCTAATGGTGGAAAAGCGCGTGGTGATCGTTTTGTGGAAGCTGGCAACTTCAGACTGCTACTGGTCAGTCATGAATCAGTTTGGAGTTGGGAAGTCCACCATCGGGGTTGCGGAGATGCAAGTGTGCAAGGCCATTAATCACCTCCTTTTATGAAGGACAGTGATTCTGATCAATGTGCAGAAAAGAGTGGATGGCTTTGCAGCAATGGGATTCTCTAACTGGTGTGACAATAGATGACATGCTTATCCCAGTTTTGATTCCAGATCATCTTGCAGGGTATTGCAGGCTTCTCTATGGTATAGCAGGCTCTGGTGGCTCACCATAGTCATTTCACTGATACCAGTGTGGGGTGATCAAGAAAGGTGCATGACACACGTATCTTTAGGAACACTGGCCTGTATAGAAAGCTGCATGCAGGAATTTTTTTTCAAGACCAGAATATTCCAATACGAGATGTTGAAATGCCCATAGTGATCCTGGGAGACCCACCCTACTTCTTACTCCTGTGGCTCATGAAGCCTTACACTGGAAATCTTGACAGCAGCAAGGAGTGCTTCAAAAGAGGCTCAGCAGGTGCAGAATGACCACTGAATGTGTATTTGGCAGATTAAGTGGTTGCTGGCACTGCCTTTTTGGAAGGTTAGACCTCAATGAGGAAAATAGTCCCATGGTCATAGGAGCCTGCTGGATTCTCCATAACATTTGTGAAGCCAAAGGGGAAAAGTTTCCCCAGGGGTGGAGTGTTGAGGTGGATAGCCTGGCGGCTGATTTTGAGCAGCCAGACACCAGGCCTATTAGAGGGCCTCAACAGGGGCCGGGGGACTATTCAAATCAAGGAGGCGTTGAAGCAGCATTTTGACAATGGGCCCCAGTGATGTAGCTTTCTGTAATGCATTCAGCCAGGCATTGTCTACTTGCCACTTGAATGATCCCTGTAATGATTCCTGCTTGAGCTTTAATTGTAGTCTTCAAATGTGCCATTGCCACTGTGTATGAATTTCTGCTGCAACCACCGTGTGTAGGTCAAAAATAAAGAATCATTGTCTCTGTAAGATTAAAATGTTATTAAGCCACAATACACATATTAACTTTTCTTACAAGGGACATGACAATCTCTGAAGTGAGCATCTCACAGCTGTGTGTAAGTCCAACTGTTGTTATGGAAAATGTCCCTAGGGGTGGAGAGCAAGAGGTACTGTGACAGGCTGGGAATGTGTGGGAGAAGTCTGGGAAGGGCATGGAAGGCATTTCTGTATGGGCCACAGGGGGAGTAAAGTGAGCATGTGTTCTGATTGCAGCACAGTCAGGGACCTGAGCATATCTGATTGGCTCTCCATGAGCTTTAAGATTAGCTCCTGACCCTCTATTATCTTCTCCTGTGCCTGCCTCCTCTCTTGACTATCCATTTCTAGTTTTTTGCTTATTGTCTCTCTCCATGGTCTGTGCTTGCTGTCAGCCTGATCTGATGATTGCAGCACTTCGCAAAACATGTCCTCCTTACTCCTCATTCACCTCTTTATCTGATGGAGGTGCTCTGCCAGTGTGTAGGAGCTGGCCCTCAAGGGCAGATCTGCAGAAGCAAAAGAAACAATGCACAGTGTCAGTATTGTGTGTGAACTCACAGTCTTGAACCATAAAAATTATATACACCTCTTCCTCACTTTCCTTGGCAAGCACGCAGCACTGCCAGAACAGTAAACATAGTGAGTTTAGCCCAGGAGGAGGTGGTGCAAGATGGGACAAAGAGTCTATTTGTTTCAAAAGGGGAACAGTACAATTGCCTAGGGACACTATTCTGAATATTGGCATCATTTTACACAGATGGGGATGATTGAAGCTGAAATCACACTACTGAGGGTAACCAAGATGCAAGGGTGCATCTCCTGCATACATGCAGCTTCAGACTGGGTCCATTTGCTGCTCGCCTGTGTGCTGCTTTGGTTCCTGCAGAAGTAATTGCCAATTGGTGAGGCAAAGTTTCCTAAAGAGGAGAAGAAACAAAGCAGCAGCTCTTCCAAGGAACCTTAAGCAGAGGATTGCAGACTATCTGCAGGAATGTTTCCTAGAGATGTCTATGGAGGATTCTTGGGAGGTCTCGTTGTGCATTAACACATTTTTCTGCAGGGCCACCACTGCGTAGTGGCACAGGGGAATGAGAAGCAGATGCAAACAGTACCTAGTGCTGTTAATTTCAATTCCTTCTCCCACATATTCCATGTAACAAAATAAAGGATGCCTCTAACTTATGTGCAGTATCAAAGCAAAATGAGAACTTACTGGAGCTCCCCTCTCCTGCTTCAGGCACACCAGAGCCAGACTGCTGGGACTGGCTAGACCCCTTTGGAGTCAAAAAGAGGTCCTGGCTCGCCACACCACAAGAGGAGCCTATTGTCTGTCCCACATTCTTCTCCAACTCAACCTCCTCCTCCACCACTTCATCCTTGGGGTTGACTACTCTGGCCAAAGTAGCCATAGGGCTATTGGCAGTGGAGGTGGGGTCGCTGCTGAATATGACGTGCCACTTCTTGTAGAAATGGCATGTTTTCAGCGGCATACTGCCGTAACCATTGTCCTCCCTTCTGGTATGCCTTCCTCAGCTCCTTGATCTTAGCATGGCACTGCTGCATGTCCCTTTCATGTCCCTTCTCATTCATGCCACGAGCAATCCGTTCATAGGCGTCAAAGTTCCTATGGCTGGATTGGAGCTGTGACTGCTCAACTCTGATCCCAACAGATCTAATAGATCCAGAAACTCTGGTGTACTCAAGGTGGGAGTGTGCTTGCTGCATGGTCAGCTGGGAAGCCAGCATGGTCAGCGGAAAGCTGCAACGGTCAGTTGGGAAGATGTGATGTGAACCGTCAATGCCGAGCAAACAGAATTTCAAAAATTCCTGGGGCTTTAAAGGTGAAGGGGTACATGTCTGTGTACCTGGCTGTAGGGAAGCGAAGTAGAAATTGCTTACCAGAGCAGTCATGTTGGACATTGTGGGACACCTCCTGGAGGCCACTTAGGACGACATAAGCAAGCACATTGTCTACATTGACACTGTGATGCTCTAAATTTGTCGCAAAAATCTCTATGCCACTCTTCGAGGTGGTTTTATTATGTGGGTGTAGCAGGAGAGTTAAATTGGTGGGAGCAGCACTGCTGTGTGTACACCTCCACTGTTTTGTCAATGAAACATGACTTTTGATGATAAAACTGTGTAGTGTAGATAGGGCCTAACTCAGGAGTGTCACTGCTAAATACAAGGGGGAACAGATTGTTTAGCATAAATAGTTAATACATTTCAAGGGACCATTCAAGTTGAAGTGGCCAATTAACACCCCTCAGGCATAAGAAGGAAGAGATGGGATGGGCATTGTTAGCAGGTTACGGATTGTTGTAATAAGCCATAAATCCAGTGTCTTTATTCAGTTCATGATTTTTAGTGTCTAGCAGTCATTAATTTAAGCTTCCGGGCTTGTCTTTGGAAAGTGTTGTGCAGGTTTCCTTTGAGGATGAGGACTGATAAATCAAATATAGAGTGATTGCTTTGTGAACAGTGTGCACCCCCAGATGATGCGCTGGTTATGTCTTTTATCATTTTCCTGTGTGAGTTCATTTGAGAACATAGTGATTGTCTGGTATCACCCACATAGTTGTTATTGTGGCATTTAGTGCACTGGATGAGGTACACCACATATTGTGATAGGCATATGTAGGACCCATGGATCTTGAAAGGTGTCTTATGGGGGGTATTGATCGTTGTGGAGATGGAGCTATATCTGCAGGTTTTCTGTCTGTTGTTTCAGTAGGGTCTGGTGGTGCTTTGAGAAGTGTACCCTGGTCTGTGGGACATTTGCTTCTGATGATGAGCTTGAAGAGGTTAGGGTGTTGTTTGAAGGACAGAAGATGAGGTTTAGGAAAGATTTCTTTCAGGATATGGTCACCATCAAGTATGGGTTGTAATTATTTGATGATGCGCCATATGGGTTCCAGTGTGGAGTGGTGGATAACAACTAGGGATGTGCAGTCGGAGGTGGGTTTATTTATGTATTGAAGCAGGTTCTCTCTGGGGTATTTGGGTGGCCTATTCCATGATGTGATCTACTTCTCTGGTGGAGTGTCCTTGTTTTTGGGAGGTTTTAATTGTGGTGGTTGTGTTAAGGTGTATATCTCAGACTTTCTCATTTGGAGCATATTCTGTGGTATCTGAATGCCTGTTTGTAGATAACAGACTTTTTGGTGTATTTGGGGTGGTTAGTGGATCTATGTAGGTAGGTATGGTGATCTGTGGGAATCTACCCCACACTAACCTGACACAGACTAACTGTCCATGTGCACCCTGATGAAAGGCATTAAGACTTTGTTAATGCACTTTGATCTAATACCATTTCAAAGAGGGCAATTGCAGTAAGAGCTGAACTGCCCCCTTGCTGTTGAATACGGACTCACAGTTAAGAACAAATCAAAATACCCCTGGTTTTAATTGCCATTTACAAGCTGGATATCTGTTTGCATTATTAGGTCAATAATTGAAGTTAAGATTATGCATGTATTTACCTCTACAATATGAACTATTGCAATATGTTACACTGCAGTACTGAAATATGATTTCAGTCTTGAAATCTTGTTTAAAGGAATGATCTTCTGCATGATATTACTGTGTATTATTATTTTCACTGCTTTAAAACAACTGAAAATAAAACACTAACATTTGATATTTTTATCAACTTGCTTTCTTCTCTTTTTCCTATTAGTTATTTTCCTCCTGCTTTTTAAAGATGTCCTTGGCATACTCTCCAGGTATAGATATACTTTATGATAATTAAATTCTAGAAAAAAATTCTACCTTTTTGTAATAATTATTTTTAATTGCATTATTCTCTATTGCATCTTTATGTGACACAAAGTTCATATATGATATTTAACATTCTTTTCAGTTGGCAGTGATTGATTTTGTTTAACACAGAAACTGAGGATTTCTGAGGCGGCTTTATTGAATTCATTTAATAATTTCCTGCTCTTTTCTCTAAACACTAGAGCATCCGAAGGTTATACAGGTTTGTTATCCCTGTCCCTGTTGAGGTTTTCCTCCCAAGAGGCTAGCTCCACACCAACTTTCCTTAGCTACATAATTCCACTGAAATTAATGAGAACCATGTGACTAAGTCCTCCAGTCAGCTTTGAAAATCTCAATAAAATGATTTTCCCCAGAGCCTTCTGTCCCACCACCTTTTTTGGCCCAGCCTAGCAATTTAAGGGAGATGCCAGTGCCAAGGATGGGAAACACCAATCTCTCTCTAGCAAACAAGATGGCATGAAAATGTCAGTTTTCACCCTTCAAAACATTCCTTGCAAAAGACAGATTTTTGCAAGATTTGCACCTGTGAAAATCCATGGTAATTCACACTTTTCCAAAAACTTGGCATTCATACTAGACATTTTACAAATGGTACTGAATACAAGTATACCAGAGTTGATTTGATAACTGGAAATAGCATTCTACACTGACAAAAATGGAATCAAGGGACATGATACAATAAAAAGACATTTTTGCCTGCAAAAAAAAAAACAGTATTTTAAGGCAAACATGGCAGCTTTGTTAACTTTTCAAGAAACTGACACAAACCTGATCTATTTTTTAAAAACTTTTTCCACCTCTGAGCTGAATTGTTCTGTACATCTCTGATAGGCACTGGGTCTCTTCTTAGTATAGATGGGACAGCTACCTCAGGGACAGACTGCTCTTGCTGATGCTGCCACTCCCAATGAATGCCTGAAAAGCTGCTTCCTCTGCAGGTATATCCTAAGCTATTTTTTGCCTCTGCTTAATCTTGTGAAATAGGGCAGAGGGATCACTCTAAATCTCTACACAACTAGATAAGAAAAATCTGCTGTAGTGCCCAAAAGATAGAGCTACCAAAGCAGAAAAAAACACAAACTGCCAATTTCTCTACAGCTTGAAGGGCAGTTATAGAAAAGAAAAGAAAAGAAAAGAAAAGAAAAGAAAAGAAAAGAAAAGGGTCTAAGAATCTGCACTCCATGAACACCCCAAGAAAATGGGAAAAGAATCTAGGGAATTAGAAACAGAAAAGAAAAATGGGATTTTCATTGGATTTTCAACAATATGTTTTTGTAGGGGCAGGGTGGGGGAAAGGCAAAAATTAAAGGCCTTTTTCATAGTAAAGATCCAAGTTCTGCCTAAGAAAATTGAAGATGTCCAGTTGTTCCTCACAGAATTATCATTCCATTCAGACTGTCTAAGCATCAGTCCTGAGGTCTTTGATCATGAAAAACTCCCACTGACTTCAAATGGAGTCACCTGCTGCATAAAGGACTAGCTATGTAGGTTCAGCCTGCAAAAGGGGTTCAGATTCTTCCCCCCAGATCATAGCTTTCAACTCTCTCAAAACCATACTTTGTTATGGACCTAAATTTACCTCATCCCACACAAACTTGATTGTTTCACTCTGATCACTGTTAGGGTGACATTATTAAAGTGAGCTTACATAAAATATTGCTTAAGATAAAGACATTTATATTCACTTCACATTATACTTTTATAGCTAAGATTTTCTTGTATATCTAATTTTAAAGTTTATCTCACATTTGGGTCCTGGCAGGTTGAAAGATATGATCAAATTTTCAAAAATTATGTTCATCATATAAAATAATGAGTCTCAAGGATACCATATAGTCAGATTTTTATTTTTAAAATGAAATAATAGTAATAAAATTTGACATATATGACCTAAACACATTTTGTTTTAACCTCTAGGCCCAGTATATGCTTAGCACTGAAATATGCAAATTGCTACAGGATGCATGTAAACCCGCCCCAGAGGTATGGCTCAAGCCTGATCTCTGGTGCTTGCTACTTGGAGTATCTTCTCCCTTTTCATCAAATAGATTGGGTCTTGGGTTCTTTTTTGTGACACCTGATGCCTCCACCCAAGATGAGTCCTCACTGTGCCCCAGGCACAATGGGGGTTGTCCCTTGGGAATATGAATAATGCTACCACTCTTGGCAAAGACTACAAAACCCAGTACACAAAGAACAATAAAATACATCAACACAAACCACAGTAAAGTAATGACATTCACAAATAACAATATAACAAAGGGGGACTTTATTGGGAGCAGGAATTTAGGATCTGGAGAAGGAAAGGGTTAGTGTTAACTAATAAATAGCAACATATTAACAAATTTTCCCCCTCCCAACATTCATCACTCTTTCCAACCCCCAGCTCCCACCCTGGCATGTTCCCAGGCAGATGGCAGGCTAGGGATGAGTCTGGAGATGTGTGTTGCAGCTTAAACCAACCAACCAACCACTGGGTGGGGCAGGGTCCTTTCCTGGCTCCCTAGTCTGGAATCCTGTGCAGGTTGCAGTTGGATCTCATTAGCCAATGCATGGTTGCATTTCTGCCACTTTGGACACTACAGGGCTTAAACTGCCTGACTCATGTACTAGATACTACAGCAATTCAAAGACACTCTTTTTGGGGAGGGACAGATAATCACACTCCCTGAGCTTGTCTGCTTCTTTCAGCTCCAAATTAAAACCTCAAACATGGAAACTAAACCCAGTATATCTCTGAGTCAGGCTGTCCCCACCCACTTCCAGCCTGAGCAGCCCAGGTTCATCATTGGCCCAGCAAACTTCTTGTCCAAATCACCACATGCAGAAGCCTCCCTAGTGGTCTCAACAGGCATTTCTAGTCCATTATGTTCACACCCCTGATGCCAAGCATGCTGAGAAATGGTGTCTGGGGGCACTGGTAGCTATTATTAGTGTAGTCCATAAGGTAGTGCCCCCCAGATGTAATATAATAAAAATAAGACCAACAGGATCTTGTAAAGGGGATAAGGCAAAATACCACATTTATTTTAAATATAATAAAAAGATCAGAATATACAATTCCATATCACTATTATTCCTTATTTATCCACATATCCATTCATACATTCATTCATATAAATTCTGCATAGTTGTTATAGCTACCGGCCTAGAGATTGCTCATGACAGAGTACTGGCCAGATAGCCTGTACACGAGGGTGGAGCCGAGTCTTTGTCAGATGCACATCCGATGCTCCTGGAGGGTGGTGGCAGTTTTTAGAGTCAGTTTTATAGGAATTTGTTCCTATGCCAGTCTATGGGAATTGCTTCATCATGCTGTTGTCATGATGGTTCCATGATGGCTATCAGGTGTTTATCTGGTTCTTCAGTTTTCTCATCCTTGGGATGGTTGGGTGGATTCTGGTTTTGCCCTCCGGGGGTCAACCAGTTGTCTCCACTCTGCACATTCTTCAGCCAATCAATACTGAATTCTTAGGTTTCCCTGATCATTCATTTATTATCTAAACCAAGCATCCATCCACATACATCCTCTATCTCTATTTTAATCACAATTGTTATTTCACTGTCTCTCCCAACTTTAACAACTCTCGTGGTGTCACAAACATAAAGTGAGATAAAAACTACAGAGGGTGGGAGTCTCTGTATACTGTTTCGAAGGGCAGTTACAAAGTATCGCTTTGAGGACAGACACAATTAGCAGTTTGCAAGTCTCACACAATCGCTTACAAAATATCATTTTGAGGACAGACACAATTAGCAGCTTGCAAGTATCACACGGAGAGGGAGACAAACAGTAAAAACAAGAGACCCAAAAGAAAAAAAAGAGACCTGTTAATTAATAATACGCTGGAATTTAAACTATGGGGAATCAAACTCCCTTGTGATTTTAATACAGACCTTCTTTAATATGCCAACACAGAGGCTCAGTCCAGAGTTCCAGGAGCTGGCAAACCCCAAGTGGGGGCTCACATGCAGATTCAAAACAAAAGGAAATGGAACAAAGGAGGTGCTGGAAGAAATGTATAGTAGAAGATAGTGAGTGGTAGCCCATGACTAAAATCCAATTAAACTGCATTTTAAATGTTTGATATTGATGAAATGTGGTTGCGTGCTTTAGCCCTGCTGCCACATAGCCCAGGTTTTGATTTCACTGTAAAAAAGCATACTGAAGAGCATATATGAAAAGAGCTACAGATAAGCATTTTGACTTGTACATTCATTAGAGACCTTTCGGCATACTCTCCTATTGGTCATGACTGCAGTAATTAAAAATAATTCTAATAATTCTCAGTGAAATACATGTGTGATCTCATCTCTCCTCTTAATGTACTTCACTGTATAACAAACTGCAGGTTTTTATTCAAAGGAGCTCAGTATTGAATAAGCATGAGTGCTAAAATATCTCCTCAACTCATAGGCGATCTGCTGCTTCAGGACACATTGCCTTTCCACATTGTACTTTGCCTGTAGTTAATTTAGCTGTAGTCTCTAGTGCTTTGAGTCATTCAGTTTTCATGAAAATTCATATAAGGGTGATGGGGGAAAGAAGCCTTGGGATTTCTGTGACAATATCATTCAGATTTAACCAATGCATATAAATATCATTCTTGTTGAAAAACTATGTTTTCCTTTTCTTATTGGTTGCTGTTCCCTACATGCTATTCACTGAAAATTCAATTCAAAATCCGTAAAGTTTATAATACAAATAATCCTATATCTAGAAGAATATGTATATAGCAGAATAAGATAACCTTTTATATGTTTTGGAACCACCTTTCCATAATTTAATTAAGAATTGCATTCCTGCTGCAAAATTCTATTGAATGGTTTAATAAAAGCGATGGAAATGGAGCTACTCTGATCTATACCAAATGAAGACCTGGCCTTCCATCTTTATATATTAAATACTATAGGTTTTAAGGTACTTTCAATAGACCCCCATAGACCCTTACTGATTATTATTATTAATAATAACATTTAAAATTTATATTGCAGTACCACAGAGAATTCTCAATAAGATACTGGCCTCATTGTGCTAGGCACAGTACAATCATATACTCTTTGCCCCAAAGAACTTCCAATTCTTCATCTTTATTATAACAGCTGATCAGAAGGGTATTTTCCCCTCCTCCCTGGAAAATTTTAATGAAAACTTGACATTTTTAAATGTTCAGTTTAAAACCAAAAATTTCAATTCAAAATTGATGCTTCAGTGCCTCATGGGAGTTGTATTTTGGGTCCTAATACTCCAATTTTCTTCTATAGTTTGGGCTCCCTGGCTAGTGCTGACACAGAGAGGAAAAAAGAAGACTACCTTTTGCCACCTGCATTACAAAATCTCCCATGATACTTCACTGTCTCTCCTCTTGCTCATAGGAGATGTAGTCTGGATGGAGAATTTGGCCCATAAAGGAGAATAGGGACAAAAAGAAAAACAAAAACAAACAAAAATTCTGTTTAGTCAAAACTTAATTTTCCATTAAAAATAGTTATAGCAGAAAATTTTAAACCAGGCTTACTTGTTATATTCTATGCAACTTTTCCATTTGGGTATATCTGTATAGTGTGACAAAGCTCTATCCTTGCCTCCGTGGGTCCCACATTTCCTGGCAGATTTCACTAGCCTCAAAGGCTCACTGTGACCCTGCACATAACCCTTCTTTCTCTAGAGACAAGGGTCACAGTCTACAGACCATTTTCATCATAAGCCAGTGAGGAAGGTGAGAAGTTATCCTTCCTTGCACAGTCTCTGTTGTCTCCCAGTCTCAGTGACTAATCAGAGGCCAAAGGTGGGGGAGTGGGGGAAGCCCGGGCCCACCCTCTACTCCGGGCTCCAGCCGAGAGACCCTAATAGTATCAGCTATGGTAGCTGAGCTTTTAGAAACATGACATGTACAATTCCCTGGGCTACTTCCCCCACAGCAGCCCTCACTTCCTCAAGCTCCACTTCACCCTTACCTCAGGGCCTCCTTCCTTGTGCCTGATATGGTGTGTACTACTCAGCCTCTCCAATCACGCAACTTCCTCCCACAGCTCCTGACATGCACAACCACCTGATTGACTGGGAGGCTTTTAACTAGTTTCAGACAGCCCCTGATTGGCTTCAGGTGTCCCAATCAACCTTGCCTTCTCCCTGCCTTTTGGAAAGTTCTTAATTGGCCCTAGGTTACTTAATTCTTAATACTTACTTAGAGCCTTCCGCTCTACCCACGGGTGTGTTCCATCCACCAGAGCCAGCTGGGGAAGAAGTGGCAGCACTGGGAGGCAGTATCTCCCCTCCACGGGAGTCCCTCCCCTCCAAGACCCCCGAGGCACCATCTGAAACCCCAGTGTGCCCCGAAGTAACCGTCGCGCCAGGTGCCAGCGGGGAGAATCCCGGGGTAGCGGAAAACAATTTCCCATCTATATATGAGGAGATCGAGGCCCTGGGTCTGACCCCGGTCACCCAGAGGGAGGACGATCCTATGCCAGCGGGCCTCGATCTGGGCGACTTCACTCCAGCCCCACTTTCCCCATGTTCCCTCCCCCTAACCGTTGCTTCTGCTCCCACCTCCGAGGAGCCCCTGGACTCCTCCATCAACCCGGCTGCAGAGGGTACCCTGTTGAGAGCCACCGAGCCAGTTGAGGCAATGGCCAGTGCCACGCGGCTGGAACCTGAGCCACCAGGGGCATCCCTCGCTGGTGAGGAGCATTCGACCTCCTTTCCGGGAGAGGACCCTAAAGAAGAAAGTCCACCTCCTGATGCCATGGCTGCCAAATCCACCAGAGAGCTTGCTCCCGTCATCAGTGAGAGCCCTCTCCCAACCCAGACTCTCACCTCTAACCCTGCCCCTGCCCTTATCCTGCCCACCTCCCGAGATATCATTGCCACCCCTGGGACTGTCTCCTTTCCCTTTCCAACAGATGACTCCCAGGGAGTGGCCTCTGTGTTTACCCGTCCCGACCCACCAGGGGCTGCTATCCTACCTCCGCCGCCCCCTATCGCCCCAGCATTCAGGTCAACCCATCAGGGACCCCGTCAGGGGTCCGCACCCTGTCTGCCCATCTCGCTGGGCCAGGGGGCTGTACCAAGGGCCCCATCGGGGAGCAACCAGACCATAACTCCAGCCCCCCATGCGCTGCGAGAGGAGTTGCGGGAGTTCCTAGAAGACGTCCGTGGCTCCCGCAACAAAGTCCAGCTTGCCCTCCAGCGATGGGGGGAATTTAATCAAATCCTCCGGGCCACAAGGGCCCTCATGGGGGAGGGGAAAAGGACCGGGAGGCAGGGCGCCGCGGCCTACCAGCGGGTCCGCCACTTCCGTGACTCCTTACTCACCTACGGGGTGGGTCACGGACTGCTGCGCGGCCTGCCGGGAGACACGAGCATCCCTGCTGGCAAGGATCCCCCCCAGCCCTCCTCATGGCACCCTTTACCATCGCAACATTGAACACCCGTGGCTGTAGGATGGCTCTCCGCAGGTCCCAGGTGCTCTCCTTCCTTCGAGAGGGGAGGTACTCTGTGGTTTTCCTGCACGAGACCCATACGGATCCGACCGCCGAAGACAGCTGGCGGCTGGATTGGGGGGACAGGGTCTACTTTAGCCACCTCACAGTTCATACGGCTGGAGTGGAGACCCTGTTCTCCCCCGACCTACGGCCCGAGGTGCTGGGGGTCGCCGAGGTTGTACCGGGTTGCCTTCTGCACCTCCGGGTCTGCATGGAGGGGCTGGTTGTCAACCTTGTCAACATCTATGCCCCAGCAGCGAGCCCGGAGCTGCTGCATTTCTATCAGCAGGCGTCCGCCTTCCTCGGCACCTTGAATCGTCAGGAGTGCCTGGTCCTGGGAGGGGACTTTAACATCACCCTTGAGGAGCGGGACCGCTTGGGGACCGAGCAGAGCCCGGCCTCCGTCGTCGTCCTCCAGGAGATAGTCGAACACCACTCCCTGGTGGACGTCTGGCGCGACCACCACCCGGATGGCACTTCCACGTTCACCTTTGTCCGGGTGGAGGCCCATCGGTCGCGCCACTCCCGGTTGGACCGCATTTATTTATCACACTTTCATCTTTCACGAGCCCACTCCTCCAGCATCCGGCCGGCCCCATTTTCTGACCATCATATAGCCACCGTGACAGCCTCCCTCTGCGCGGAGAGGCCGGGGCCGGCCTATTGGCATTTTAACAACAGCTTGCTGGAGGATGCGTGCTTCGTGGCGTCCTTCCGGGAGTTCTGGCTGGCATGGCGAGGGCAGCGGCATGCCTTTCCCTCGGCACGGCGGTGGTGGGACCTAGGGAAGGTGCGCGCCCGGCTCTTCTGCTGTGACTACACCCGGGGCACCAGCCGACGGAGGGATGCAGCGATAGAGCAGTTGGAACGGGAGGTCTTAGAGCTGGAGAGGCGTCTGGCCGCCAGCCCCGAGGATCCACCCCTCTGCGGAGCGTGCCGGGAGAAGCGGGAGGAGCTCCGGACCCTCGAGGACCATCGGGCCCGGGGTGCCTTTGTTCGATCCCGCATCCTTCTCCTTCGGGAGATGGATTGCGGCTCCCGCTTCTTCTACGCCCTGGAAAAAAAGAGGGGGGCTAAGAAACATATCATCTGCCTACTGGCAGAAGATGGCACCCCCTCACGGATCCAGTGGAGATGTGCGAGAGGGCGAGCGCCTTCTACGCAAGCCTATTCTCCCCGGATCCGACCGATCCTAACACTTGCAGAGTGCTGTGGGAGGAGCTCCCGACTGTCAGCGTGGGTGACCGAGACCGGCTAGAGCTGCCTCTCACTCTGGCCGAGTTCTCGGAAGCCCTCCGTCGCATGCCCACCAATAAATCTCCAGGCATGGACGGGCTGACCATGGAGTTCTACCGCATGTTCTGGGACATCCTGGGCCCAGACCTAGTCACCGTCTGGGCCGAGTCTTTGCAGAGCGGGGTCCTCCCTCTTTCGTGCAGGCGAGCCGTGCTCGCCTTATTGCCGAAGAAGGGGGACCTCCGCGATTTACGAAATTGGCGTCCTGTCTCGCTCCTCAGCACGGACTACAAAATCGTAGCAAAAGCCATCTCCCTGAGGCTAGGGTCCGTGCTGGCGGACGTGGTCCACCCAGACCAGACCTACACCGTCCCGGGCCGCAGCATCTTCGACAACCTATATCTGGTCCGGGACCTATTGGAACTTGGGTGTAGAGATGGTCTGTCGTTCGCCCTCCTGTCCTTAGATCAGGAGAAGGCGTTCGACAGGGTGGATCACGGGTATCTCATGAGCACTCTGCAGGCGTTTGGATTTGGACTCAGGTTTGTGAATTTTCTCCAGGTGCTGTACGCTTCCTCAGAGTGTCTGGTAAGGTTCAACTAGACCCTGACCGAACCGGCCAGCTGTACGCTCTGGCGATCGAGCCCTTCCTCTGTTTCCTCCGAAGAAGGTTGACAGGGTTGGTGCTGAGGGAGCCGGATCTGCGGCTGGTCCTGTCGGCGTACGCTGATGACGTGCTCCTCATGGTCCAGGACCCGGGCGACTTGGTGCGAGTGGAGGCTTCCCAGGCCATGTATTCAGCAGCCCCCTCCGCGCGGGTCAACTGGGTCAAGAGCTCTGGCTTGGTGGTAGGGGACTGGAGGCAGGAGAGCTCCCTCCCACCCGCACTTCAGGCCATCCGGTGGAGCACGGGTCCGCTGCTCTATCTGGGCGTTTACCTTTCTTCCACTCATCCCTCTCCGCCAGAGAACTGGCAGAATTTAGAGGGCGGGGTGATAGAACGACTCCGGAAATGGACAGGACTACTCCGATGCCTCTCCCTTCGAGGGAGAGCGTTAGTGCTTAATCAACTAGTCCTGTCCATGCTTTGGTACCGGCTCAACACCCTGGTCCCGGCCCCGGCTTTCCTGGCCAACCTCCGGACATCGATTCTGGAGTTCTTTTGGTCAGGACTGCACTGGGTCCCTGCAGGGGTTCTCCATCTACCTGTGGAGGAGGGAGGGCAGGGCCTCAAATGTCTGCTTACTCAGGTCCATGTCTTCCGCCTCCAGACCCTGCAGAGGCTCCTTTATGGTGCAGGTAGTCCGGCGTGGAGCATACTGGCGCACACCTTCCTGCGCCGCTTCGGAGGGCTCCGATATGACCGGCAGCTCCTTTATCTCCATCCGAGAGGTCTTCCGCGAGACCTCTCCGGGCTGCCGGTTTTCTACCAGGACCTCCTCCGGACCTGGAAACTCTTTACAACGACCAGGTCCGTGGCGGCCACTGAGGGAGGGGGCAGATATCCTCGCGGAGCCCCTGCCACACAACCCCCAGCTCCGTCTGCAGGTGGGGGAGTCCTGCTCGGTGCGCCAGAGTTTGGTCCTGGCAGAGGTCACAAGAGTCGGAGACCTCCTGGACTATGACCGGGGAGACTGGCTGGATCCCCTAACCTTCGCTCAGCGCATGGGGCTTTCCAGACCTTGTACTTCCCGGCGCATACCTCAGGAGGTGAAGG
This sequence comes from Dermochelys coriacea, assembly GCF_009764565.3. Lineage (NCBI taxonomy): Eukaryota > Metazoa > Chordata > Testudines > Dermochelyidae > Dermochelys > Dermochelys coriacea. Next base: position 318,847,421 of record NC_050068.2, on the reverse strand, counting down.
CCGCTTTGCCGCCCGCTGCTCGGGTTTATCTCGACCGGGTCCTGCACGAGGGCACGCCCCGCCCACCCACTACCCCAGGCCCGCCGGACCTTTTAATTGGACCTCTGCCCCGTGGACCCAACAGATCCCTTCACCCCTTCACTAGAAGCCGGCTGCACGAGATGCAGCCGGTCTGTTTTCAAACCGCACCAAGAAAACATCTCTACACGCTCGTGCTCCACACCCTTCATGCCCGCACCCTTGTGTCCCGCCCCGATATAAAATGGCGGGACCTCCTGCCACCTTTGGAGGGTGAAGAGCCCCGGTGGGCCAGCCTATATTCCATCTTAGTCCCAAAGCCCGCCGGGGAATGTCAGTTGGCGGCTCCTTCACGGAGCCGTGAGCACGGGCGTGTACTTGGCGCGGTTCACCACAATCCCAGACACCTGCCCCTTTTGCGGCGTGAGGGATACCCTGGCACATGTCTACCTGGAGAGCTGCTGAAGCCAAGGAGGAGAAGATGAGGATCATCTACCAGTGGGGGAGCACCTAGAGACTCTTGACTGTGTTTGTAGGGACACAGGGGGTGTGGCATGGAGCTGCCCCCTGATCCATCTGTGTGTCCCCCCCAACCCCTACCACTATTACTACCACCGCTGCCCCCTCCACCACCCCCACTGGCTGTATACCATCTCCCTCAGCTCCTGCCTCTGGACTCAGCTGCTTGCTTGGCTTGCCAGCCCTATTTCCACCCTTTGGGCCAGAAGCAGCAGCCAGCTAAAAAAAGACTTGTGCAAGTGCACATGGGCACGTGCCCCCCCCGGACTGCCTACCCCCTAGCTTTGCCGTTTACTACCTGCCCCATTTGCCACTTGCTTTGCCTCCTCTTTTGCTCCAGTCCCCCTTACTAGCTTCAGTTTGTTTGCCTGCCCCGCCCATTTCCTTCTGCAGCCTTTGTTTGTTTGCCCCGCCCCAGCCTCTGAAGCTAGCCCCTTGGTTTCCCTGTTCTACATCCAGACTGCTTAGCCCCTTGCTCCGTGTGCCCATGCCCCCTCCCATGCGCTTGTGCAATTCCCCATTTTAGTTGCAACCCTCTTCACTGCACCCTCAATGTTTTTGTATCCCCCCCTCCCATAGTGCACCAAGAGGAGCCGGAATTCCACCTTGTGTCGGTGACTGACCCCTAACCCCTGATTGCCCCCCGTCCAGCCCACCCCTTTTGGCGCCTTCCTCCCCTGCCTGCAGCCTAGCGGGGAGGAGTGGTCGACCTGTTTCCCCTCTCCCCTCCTCCTTTTGGTGTCCCCCCTTTCCTCCTTGCTCATGATGGCGGGGGATGAGACGGGTGAGACCCCTCCAGCAGCCCGAGCTCCCCCTCCCCCGCCTACACCTCCGTCACCCCCCCAAGCTTCTACCTCCGCTGCCGAACCATCTGCCACCGCCCCCGCTGGGGCACCAGCAGCGACGGGCAACGGGGTGACTTCCACTGCTGCCACATCTCTCACCCCCTCAGATTCGGGGGGAGTCCCACAGCTGGCGGGAAGGGCCAGGGGAAGAAGAAGGAGAAGGGACCCGCTAAAAAGACCAGGCCCTCCATGGCAATTGCTGCCCCCAATGCCCCGGCCCCATCTCCAGTTGGGGTGCCCCTCCCCGCTGTTCCCTCCACCAGCTCTGCAGGTGTCCCTCCCCCGGACCCCAGAGCATACGCCCAGGTGGCGGCAACCCCCCCGCCTGCCGCTACGTAATTTCTCCAGCCCACCGCCTCCGCTACCATCTATAGCGGCCGGGGCCCCTTTCCCACCATGACCAGGAAGCACGGCGTCCGTTGCCTCCTGGTGCCCGCCTCACTCCACGTGGAGACCTATGTGCGGGCATTGGCGAGGGTTGTGGGGCCCACAGCCATTGTGGTGGCCTCCAAAATGTATGGCAAGGTCGTCTTCTTCTTAGCATCGGAAGACGCCGCCCAGGAGGCGGTGGAGAAGGGCCTGGCGGTGGGGGGCGTGTTCGTCCCCTTACAGCCGTTAGAGGACATGGTCGTCCGCCTGGTCCTGACCTCCGTCCCTCCCTTTCTCCCTAATGCCGCCCTGTTACCCGGCGTTTCTACCTTGGGAAAGCCCATCTCTGTCATCAGCCCTCTCCCGTTGGGCTGCAAAGACCCTGCCCTCCGTCACATCCTCTCGTTCCGCCGGCAAGTGCAGCTTCAACTGCCGCCGGCGGCACGCGACGGAGAGGCACTCGAGGGGTCTTTCCTAGTCCCCTACCAGGGGACCCATTACAGGGTGCATTATTCCACGGGGGAGGCCCGGTGCTACCTCTGTCGGGCGATGGGGCACGTCCGGAGGGACTGCCCCCTGGCCCGGGAAGGAGGGGCATCCAGGACCCCCGAGCCCCGGCAAGGCACCGGCCCCGTCATCACCAATGCCCCTGGCTTTCCGGCGCCCAAAACCGCCCCTCCTCCTTCCCAGTCCACCATTGCTCCCGCTAAGGCCCAAGGGGCACCTCCCACACTATGCCCCGACGAGCGGGAGAACCCCGCCCCCGCTGTTTGCAATCTGGCGGGGCCTGTGGAAGAGGGTGCGGCAGGGACACCGCCAAGCATGGGAGAGGGCCCACCCCAAGGGGAATCTTCCCTCCCTTGTGCTGCCCCACCGTTACCCCCTCGAGTCCCTGAGCCATCTCCTCTGCCCCCTGACACAACCCCTGCTAGCCAGCCCCTGGATGATGCCATGGAGGGCTGGGCCCTAGTCCAGGGGAAGCGGGGCAAGCGGAAGGCTCGAGCTCCGCTCCTCCCATCTGACGCGGAGGCCCCCCGGAAGACCAGGAAGGGGGGCACCGATGCCGAGCCTTCCACTCTACCCACGGGTGTGTTCCATCCACCAGAGCCAGCTGGGGAAGAAGTGGCAGCACTGGGAGGCAGTATCTCCCCTCCACGGGAGTCCCTCCCCTCCAAGACCCCCGAGGCACCATCTGAAACCCCAGTGTGCCCCGAAGTAACCGTCGCATCAGGTGCCGGTGGGGAGAATCCTGGGGTAGCGGAAAACAATTTCCCATCTATATATGAGGAGATCGAGGCCCTGGGTCTGACCCCGGTCACCCAGAGGGAGGACGATCCTATGCCAGCGGGCCTCGATCTGGGCGACTTCACTCCAGCCCCACTTTCCCCATGTTCCCTCCCCCTAACCGTTGCTTCTGCTCCCACCTCCGAGGAGCCCCTGGACTCCTCCATCAACCCGTCTGCAGAGGGTACCCTGTTGAGAGCCGCCGAACCAGTTGAGGCAACGGCCAGTGCCACGCGACTGGAACCTGAGCCACCAGGGGCATCCCTCGCTGGTGAGGAGCATTCGACCTCCTTTCCGGGAGAGGACCCTAAAGAAGAAAGTCCACCTCCTGATGCCGTGGCTGCCAAATCCACCAGAGAGCTTGCTCCCGTCATCAGTGAGAGCCCTCTCCCAACCCAGACTCTCACCTCTACCCCTGCCCCTGCCCTTATCCTGCCCTCCTCCCGAGATATCATTGCCACCCCTGGGACTGTCTCCTTTCCCTTTCCAACAGATGACTCCAAGGGAGTGGCCTTTGTGTTTACCCGTCCCGACCCACCAAGGGCTGCTATCCTCTCTCCGCCGCCCCTTATTACCCCAGCATTCACGTCAACCCATCAGGAACCCCGTCGGGGGTCCGCACCCTGTCTGCCCATCTCGCTGGGCCAGGGGGCTGTACCAAGGGCCCCATCGGGGAGCAACCAGACCATAACCCCAGCCCCCCATGCGCTGCGAGAGGAGTTGCGGGAGTTCCTAGAAGACGTCCGTGGCTCCCGCAACAAAGTCCAGCTTGCCCTCCAGCGATGGGGGGACTTTAATCAAATCCTCCGGGCCACAAGGGCCCTCATGGGGGAGGGGAAAAGGACCGGGAGGCAGGGCGCCGCGGCCTACCAGCGGGTCCGCCACTTCCGTGACTCCTTACTCACCTACGGGGTGGGTCACGGACTGCTGCGCGGCCCGCCGGGAGACACGAGCATCCCTGCTGGCAAGGATCCCCCCCAGCCCTCCTCATGGCACCCTTTACCATCGCAACATTGAACACCCGTGGCTGTAGGATGGCTCTCCGCAGGTCCCAGGTGCTCTCCTTCCTTCGAGAGAGGAGGTACTCTGTGGTTTTCCTGCACGAGACCCATACGGATCCGACCGCCGAAGACAGTTGGCGGCTGGATTGGGGGGACAGGGTCTACTTTAGCCACCTCACAGTTCATACGGCTGGAGTGGCGACCCTGTTCTCCCCCGACCTACGGCCCGAGGTGCTGGGGGTCGCCGAGGTTGTACCGGGTTGCCTTCTGCACCTCCGGGTCCGCATGGAGGGGCTGGTTGTCAACCTCATCAACATCTATGCCCCAGCAGCGAGCCCGGAGCGGCTGCAATTCTATCAGCAGGCATCCGCCTTCCTCGGCACCTTGGATCCTCAGGAGTGCCTGGTCCTGGGAGGGGACTTTAACATCACCCTTGAGGAGCGGGACCACTCGGGGACCGAGCAGAGCCCGGCCGCTGTCTCCGTCCTCCAGGAGATAGTCGAACACCACTCCATGGTGGACGTCTGGCGCGACCACCACCCGGATGACACTTCCACGTTCACCTTTGTCCGGGTGGAAGCCCATCGGTCGCGCCACTCCCGGTTGGACCGCGTTTATTTATCACGCTTTCATCTTTCACGAGCCCACTCCTCCAACATCCGGCCGGCCCCATTTTCTGACCATCACATAGCCACCGTGACAGCCTCCCTCTGAGCGGAGAGACCGGGGACGGCCTATTGGCATTTTAACAACAGCTTGCTGGAGGATGCGTGCTTCGTGGCATCCTTCCGGGAGTTCTGGCTGGCCTGGCGAGGGCAGCGGCGTGCCTTTCCCTCGGCACGGCGGTGGTGGGACGTAGGGAAGGTGCGCGCCTGGCTCTTCTGCCGTGACTACACCCGGGGCGCCAGCCGATGGAGGGATGCAGCGATATAGCATTTGGAACGAGATGTCTTAGAGCTGGAGAGGCGTCTGGCCGCCAGCCCCGAGGATCCACCTCTCTGCGGAGCGTGCCGGGAGAAGCGGGAGGAGCTCCGGACCCTCGAGGACCATCGGGCCCGGGGTGCCTTTGTTCGATCCCGCATCCGTCTCCTTCGGGAGATGGATTGCGGCTCCCGCTTCTTCTACGCCCTGGAAAAAAAGAGGGGGGCTAAGAAAAATATCATCTGCCTACTGGCAGAAGATGGCACCCCCCTCACGGATCCGGTGGAGATGTGCGAGAGAGCGAGCGCCTTCTACGCAAGCCTATTCTCCCCCGATCCGACCGATCCTAACGCTTGCAGAGTGCTGTGGGAGGAGCTCCCGACGGTCAGCGTGGGCGACCGAGACCGGCTAGAGCTGCATCTCACTCTGGCCGAGTTCTCGGAAGCCCTCTGTCGCATGCCCACCAATAAATCTCCAGGCATGGACGGGCTGACCGTGGAGTTCTACCGCGTGTTCTGGGACATCCTGGGCCCAGACCTAGTCACCGTCTGGGCCGAGTCTTTGCAGAGCGGGGTCCTCCCTCTTTCGTGCAGGCGAGCCGTGCTCGCCTTATTGCCGAAGAAGGGGGACCTCCGCGATTTACGAAATTGGCGTCCTGTCTCGCTCCTCAGCACGGACTACAAAATCATGGCAAAAGCCATCTCCCTGAGGCTAGGGTCCGTGCTGGTCATCCAGACCAGACCTACACCGTCCCGGGCCGCAGTATTATCGACAACCTATATCTGGTCCGGGACCTATTGGAACTTGGGTGTAGGGATGGTCTGTCGTTCGCCCTCCTGTCCTTAGATCAGGAGAAGGCGTTCGACAGGGTGGATCACGGGTATCTCCTGAGCACTCTGCAGGCGTTTGGATTTGGACTCAGGTTTGTGAATTTTCTCCAGGTGCTGTACGCTTCCGCAGAGTGTCTGGTAAGGCTCAACTGGACTCTGACCGAACCGGTCAGCTTCGGGCGAGGAGTACGGCAGGGGTGCCCCCTCTCAGGCCAGCTGTACGCTCTGGCGATCGAGCCCTTCCTCTGTCTCCTCCGAAGAAGGTTGACAGGGTTGGTGCTGAGGGAGCTGGAGCTGCGGCTGGTCCTGTCGGCGTACGCTGGTGACGTGCTCCTCCTGGTCCAGGACCCGGGCGACTTGGTGCGGGTGGAGGCTTGCCAGGCCATCTATTCAGCAGCCTCCTCCACATGGGTCAACTGGGTCAAGAGCTCTGGCTTGGTGGTAGGGGATTCGCGGCAGGCGAGCTCCCTCCCACCCGCACTTCAGGCCATCCGGTGGAGCACGGGTCCGCTGCTCTATCTGGGCGTTTACCTTTCTGCCACGCATACCTCTTCGCCGGAGAACTGGCAGAATTTAGAGGGTGGGGTGATAGAGCGGCTCCGGAAATGGACAGGACTACTCCGGTGCCTCTCCGTTCGAGGGAGAGCGTTAGTGCTTAATCAACTAGTCCTGTCCATGCTCTGGTACCGTCCCAAAACCCTGGTCCCGACCCCGGCTTTCCTGACCAACCTGCGGACATCGATTCTGGAGTTCTTTTGGTCAGGACTGCACTGGGTCCCTGCAGGGGTTCTCCATCTACCTGTGGAGGAGGGAGGGCAGGGCCTCAAATGTCTGCTTACTCAGGTCCATGTCTTCCGCCTCCAGACCCTGCAGAGGCTCCTTTATGGTGTAGGTAGTCCGGCGTGGAGCATACTGGCGCACGACTTCCTGCGCCGCTTCGGAGGGCTCCGATACGACCGGTAGCTCCTTTATCTCCATCCGAGAGGTCTTCTGCGAGACCTCTCCGGGCTGCCGGTCTTCTACCAGGACCTAATCCGGACCTGGAAACTCTTTACAACGACCAGGTCTGTAGCGGCCACCGAGGGGGCAGATCTCCTCGCGGAGCCCCTGCCACACAACCCCCAGCTCCGTCTGCAGGTGGCGGAGTCCCGCTCGGTGTGCCAGAGTTTGGTCCTGGCAGAGGTCACAAGAGTCGGAGACCTCCTGGACTATGACTGGGGAGATTGACTGGATCCCCTAACCTTCGCTCAGCGCATGGGGCTTTCCAGACCTTGTACTCCCCGGCGCATACTTCAGGAGGTGAAGGCCGCTTTGCCGCCCGCTGCTCGGATTTATCTCGACCGGGTCCTGCACGGGGGCTCGCCCCGCCCACCCGCTACCCCAGGCCCGCCGGACCTTTTAATTGGACCTCTGCCCCGTGGACCCAACCGACCCCTTCACCCCTTCACTAGAAGCCGGCTGCACGAGATGTCAGTTGGCGGCTCCTTCATGGAGCCGTGAGAGCGGGCGTGTACTTGGCGCGGTTCACTTCAATCCCAGACACCTGCCCCTTTTGCAGCTTGAGGGATACCCTGGCACATGTCTACCTGGAGTGTGCCAGGCTGTAGCCCCTATTCTGGTTCCTCACCAATATCTTATTACGATATTGGTTGCACTTCTCCCCTCACCTTCTCATTTATGCACTCCCTATCCATGGCCCCACAAATTCGCGGGATCTCCTGGTCAACCTTCTCCTGGCCCTAGCTAAAATGGCCATCTACAAAATCAGAGTGAGGAGGTTGGCCGATGGAGTCTCCTGTGACTGTAGGGCCTATTTCCGATCCTCGGTCCGTTCACGTATCCGGGCAGAGTTCCTCTGGGAGGCGTCCTCTGACTCCCTTGATGCCTTTGAGGAGCAGTGGGCGCTGTCCGGGGTTCTCTGCTCGGTGTCCCCGTCCGGTTCCCTTCTTTTGACCCTTTGACCGCACTCCTGTCCCTGTTATTTTATTAGTTGTCCCCCGGAATTTTTTAGGCATCTTGGTCCTGTCGATCACCCTTTTAGGCTGGGGGGGATCCTTTAGCAGTGGACGGGCTTCACCCACCCACTTCCCGGATCCCAGTAAGACTACTTTTCTATAGACATCTGTCCTTGCCCCATCACAGTAGATATATTTAGATATAGACATGGTCAAACTCACTGGTTCTGACACAGAGAGGAAAAAAGGACAGCTTCTTTTGCCACCTACATCCCCAAGTACAAGATAGATATTCCATCCCAGGAAGGAGTAGGCAGTGTTATTCAACAGCTGGGGGCTGTCCTAAATCAATGTATGGTCCAGAGGGCTTGACCATATCCAATCATGAGTCAGTAAAGTCACTTAACTCCTACACAAACACACCAGTAATTTTTCACCACTGAAGCCACTTCCCTTTGATTCTGAGCCAGGATCAATGTCAGTGTGGATCCTTCAGTGAATCTGGCTTGTAGCCTTTTTCTTTTCTTTTCTTTTCTTTTCTTTTCTTTTCTTTTCAAGTGCTTTACAAACTGTATTTAGTTAATTTTTACAAAGCTCTGTGTTGTGCTTCCAGAAGAAAAGAAATGAGGGAGAGACGTCACATGACTAGCTCAATCCATAAAGCTCAACAGTACAACTATTAACAAACAAACAAACAAACAAAAAACAAACAAACAAACAAAAAACAGGAAACCAATTCTGATTTTTTTCTGTCAAATTGCAGAGTTTGAAATGAACCCATTTTCTGTTTTTTTAAAAATCTTGTTATAGAAATTTCTATCAAAGCTTATCAGATTTTTCCTTTCTTCCAGAAATTTAGATTATAAAGGGAAGAATGTGGAAAAAAAACCCTTGTTTTGATTTTCAAAAATGAGAAGATATTTCTCTAGTTATTTCCCTACTTCACTGTGTACAGCCATTTGAATCTGAAAGTCTGCCCAGACTATCTTTTAAGCCTATACCCTTAGTCGCTAGTGTGGGTTCATGCAGAAGTTGCCATTAAAAAACTCACCATTTTGCACACAGTCATCACAGTGGTATCAGACATACCACAGATTTTCCTTTGATAAAATAGGAAATAATAATGTTAACTGGTGGATAATAATATGCTATTTATTATCAAATGCTGTGTTGTAAATCCATTGTATTCCATCAGTCCCTTATTTGAACTGTGTATATCATATCTGTGGAAATGGCATTGCAGAGGTTGGGAAAATTACACTTGCACACAGGCATCTGTCTTAGGGAAGGTTTGCCAATACCAACAGAGTCTGGCATTTTGTAGTGGTTTGCTTGTGACCCATATTGTACTTTTCCTATTTATAGTTAATTTGCTCTTCAAGTATGTACACTGTAGGGGATGAAGGGATGATGGTTTTTCAATGCAGGCAGCTGGCCGTGCAGCAGAGACACAGATGGATTTTTTTTTAAATCTATTTTTAAACTGAATTAAATGCCAAAAATGTTCTTCTTTATCAAAAAATTCTGCATAGTCATGACCCCTAATTCTTTTGAGCTTCTGGAAAGGGGGAAAAGTTAATAGTGTGACACTCTCAGTCTCTAGACTCTTATGGTAGGAATACATTTCAGAGACTAGTCTGTACATTTAACTATGCTGTTATATTACAAGGAATAATTATAAGAAAAATTATCTGTGACATGGGTCACTTCTTCCTATGTCTGTGATACTCTGCAGTTAGACAGGTAGGTAGGTAGGTGCTGTTGTGTTTTGGGCTGTATTTCAGTTACCCATTTTAATTGTATAATAAGGTTCTAGCAATAATTCTATTTTATTCATATTAGAATTCAGATCAGTTGCCCTGTGGGTAATAATTTTGAATTTTTTTCAGAAAAAAAAGAGCAAGAGCCAACAGATAGCTTTACATTTCACATAATAATATGAGTGACTCTAGGGACTTGCTTTTAGTTTTCATATGTTACTGAGTCTTTCTCTTGTTGAAACAAAACACCAAAAAGTAGCAGATCAGATCAAGATGACTTAAAGTTTGTTAAGTGTAAGAGTGCTTTTGCTGCCTGGCTACATGATGTTTTGTGAAAAGAGAATAATGTAATTAACACATTTTCACTTGTGTCCCAGAAGAATGTTTGTGAATGTTTCCCTCACAGTTTCTTATGTATGTATTTTTTCACATTTCTATCTCAGATTTGAAAAAAACAGGAGAAATAACATACATAACTAGTGAATACATAATATAAAACCCCCGCATTATGTTGTAAGCAGACAGCCTTATGCCAAATGAAAAAAATGAATATGATTCTTCCTTCCTCCAGTTTAACAACAGTATGACGTTTTGTTCCCTGAAATTTGCAGTTTGCTGCTTTAATCAATCCACAGTTTTGAAGGAGTGCAGAGAATAAAGAGGGGAGAAAAGGAGAAGCACATTTACAATGTCCATGTCCAGTCTTGATCCAGATGTCAACAGGATTTCATGTTTGATATTATCTCTAAGAACATAAGAACAGCCATACTGGGTCAGATCAATGGTCTACCTAGCCCATTATCCTGTCTTCCAACAGTGGCCAATTGTACATACAGGTGTTTCAGAGGGAATGAATGGAACAGGAAATCATCAAGTGATCCATCCCCTCTTGTACATTCCCAGATTCTGTAATCAGATGCTAGGGACACCCAGAGCATGGGATTGCATCCCTTACTATTTTAGCTAATAACTCCATGACCATAACCAATTCTTTTTTGAGCACCATTATAGTTTTGGTTTTTACAACATTCCCTGGCAAAAAGTTCCACAAGGTTGACTGTGAGCTGTGTGAAAATACACTTCTTTTTGTTTGCTTTAAACCTGCTGCCTATTGATTTTATTGGGTGACATCTGATTCTTGTTTTATGTGAAGGAGTAAATAACATTTCCTTATCACTTTTTCCACTCCATTCATGATGTTGTAGACATTTATCATATCCCCTCTTAGAAGTCTCTTTTCCAGAATGAAAGGGCCTAGTCTTTTTAATCTCTCTCATATGGAAGTTGTTCTATACTCTTAATCATTTTCATTGCCCTTCTCTGTATCTTTTCCAATTCTAATATATCTTTTTTGAGGTGGGATGACCAGAACTGCACACAGTATTCAAGGAGTGGGAATATGGTATTTTGGTGTTTTCTGTCATATTATATATCCCATTCCTAATGGTTTCTCATCCTAATATTCTGTTAGCTTTTCTGACTGCCACTGCACATTGAGCAGATGTTTTCAGATAACTATCTACAATTACTCCAAGATATTTTTCTTGAGTGGTAAGGGCTAATTTAGATCCCATCATTTTGTAAGTATAATTGGGATTATGTTTTCCAATGTGTATTACTTTGCATTTATCAACATTGAATTTCATCTGCCATTTTGTTGCCTAGTCACCCAGTTTTGTGCGATCCTTATGTAACTCTTCGCAGTCTGCTTTGGACTTAACTATCTTGAATTATTTGCTATCATCTGAAATTTTGCCACCTCTTTGTTTACCTCTTTTTCTAGATCATTTATGAATATGTCGAACAGCACTGATGCCAGTATAGATTCTTGGGAAACACTGATTTTACTTCTCTCCATTTTGAAAACAAACCATTAAATTCTACCCTTTGTTTTCTGTCTTTTAACCAATTACTGATTCATGAGCAGATCTTCCCTTTTGTCCCATGACTGCTTAGTTTGCTTAAAAGCCTTTGGTGAGGGATCTTGTCAAAGGCTTTTGGAATGTTCAAGTACATTATATCCACTGGATTCCCCTTGTACACATATTTGTTAACACCCTCAAAGAATTCTAATAGGTTGGTGAGGCATGATTTCCCTTTCCAAAAGCCATGTTGACTTTTCCCCAACATATCATGTTCATCTGCGTGTCTGATAATTTTGTTCTTTACTATAGTGTCAACGAATTTGTGTGGTACTGAAGTTGGGTTTACTGGCCAGTAATTGCCAGGATTGCCTCTGGAGCCTTTTAAAAAAATGATGTCACATTAGTTATCCTCTAGTCAACTGGTACAAAAGCAAATTTAAATGATAGGTTACATAGTACTGTTAGATGTTTGGCCACTTCATATTTGAGTTCCTTCTGAACTCTTGGGTGATTACTTCTTGTTCTGCCCCAGTGGACATGGAGAACAATTGATCACTGTTCTGTATATGACAACCTTTTACATATTTGAAGACAATTCACCTTCCCGCCATCTTCTCTTTCCTAGACGAAACTTGTCCAATTTTTTCAAATTTTTCTCATTTTTTCTAAACTTATTATGTGTATTGCTCTCTTTGGACACTCTCCAATTTGTTCACATCTTTCTTAAAGTGTAGTGCCCAAAACTGAATAGAGCACTCCAGCAGAGGCCTAACCAATGCTGAGTAGAGTGGAACACAAATCTCCCGTGACTTACATACCAGTCTCTTGTTAATACATCCCAGAATGACATTTGCCTTTCCCCAACAGCGTCATATTGCTGACTTGTATCCAATTTATGATCCCTGTAACCCTCAGAGCCTTTTCTACAGTACTACTGCCTATCCAGTTATATACTGTACAGTTGTACATTTGATTTTCCTTCCTTCTGCACTTGTCTTTATTGAAAGATTGAAGAAAAGAGCCTCAAAATGACCAATAATAATAAAATCTGTTATTCAGACATTGTTATGCACACTGTGCTATATAATCTGTGATATGCACCTCAGCAGTGAACCGTGTATAACGAATTATGTATAACAGGACCAGCTATATAAAGCAATCAGAGAGATAGGAATGGATTTGATCAAAATGAGAAGAAGGCACTGTCATGACAAGAGAAGTATTTTCTTGAATAAACCCTTGCAGCATTTGTTGAGTATCAAGGGGAAAAATAACAACAATTTTTTTTAAATGTATAATTTACTATAAAATATTCTGAATAAAACTGTTTCATACTTATTGTGTCTCTAACACAGAATGGTGTAAGGAGATAAAAGATGATAAAGTAATAGACAATCTTTATAGCATGCAATGGTCAGAACAATATTTAAAGCGTTATTGTATACTTACTGTATCCCTGACACATAGGGAGATAAAAATGATAAAGTAAAAGACAACTTTTATATAGCTGGCATTATAGAAAACATTCTTTTTGAAGTTTTATGGAACTCCCTCCAACCCTGACCATGGTATAGAGTCAAACTGTCTAAAAATATGAATTCATGGTCTAATTCATCTTGGCTAGGGTTTTGTTTAGTGACCTTTAAAATATATTCTTTTCTTCTGAACCCATGACCTGGAGACTTGGCATAAAAAAGGATTGCAGCTTCAAAATGTTTCCTAGTGTTACCTTTTTAAGTGGTACTAAAGATTGCCAATTGACTTATATACCAGGATTTAAGAAGGGATAAAAGTAGCGCTTATTGGTATTTTTATAGCCAGGAGCTTTTTTGCTGATGCCAGTTATCTGAAAATCCCATCATTTTGAAAACCATTGTCCTATGCTCCCAACTTCTTGATGTAAACAAAATTATCTGCAACATTTAGCTTCGAAACACTAGTCCCCAGCCCTCTAAGAGATTGATTAGATCCTCTTCTTCACCTTGGTGATTGAGAGTTGAAAGGTAGTTGCTCTGTCCCATTATAAATCTACTGTTCCATCCATACCAACACACAGGTAATAGATTACAATAAAAATAGTTTGCATGCCAAGCCCATGCATATTTATCTATGGTTCACAGGCCTACCAAAAAAAATGTGCTTATCTAAAGATCACGCTGTGAACATTTAAAAAAATTTTGGCTAATGACATGGGTTATCTCACTGGTGACTCGCTTTCCAAAGTAGCTAATCACAAGATAGTACAATATAATTAGGGCTTTAGAAACATTACTTGAGCCAGATCATCAACTAGTAATAAATCGGTGTAGCTCCATTGACTAACTAGACTGCAGTGAGCTTTTCTGAAGAGATTAAAATTCTGTTAAGCAAGCCATTTCAAGCTGTTTTTTGAGAACCTTGTAAACTGAGGTCTTGTCTACATTACAGAGTTAAGTCAACATAAGTTACATTGATGATCATAAGCTGCTTTAATTATATTACTTGTGCACATCCACACAATGCTCCTTATGTTGGCAGAACACGTCCATATTCGATGCTCTTGCATCAACAGAGAGAGTGTTGCATCATGGTTAGCTATCCCACTGTGCAACTCGCCACCCTCTGTCACTCTCTGCTGCTGGGAACTCTGGGAATGGATTGAGGTGCATAATGGGGGCATGCTCACCATCCCATGATGCAGTTCTTTTCCATCCCATCATTCCCTGGGCTTTTGACTTTGTTTCACAATGGTTTTCAACAATCCTTGTAAACTGTGTGCTCTCCCTCTCTGCCTGACAACATAGATAACGAACTGCTGGCCAGTCTGGTGATGAGCATTATGAACACAGGTCTTGCAGTATTTCATGAGCTGTGAAACAGAGAATCATAGAATCATAAGACTAGAGGGGCCTCAAGAGGTCATCTAGTCCAGTCCCTTGCACTCATGGCAGGACTAAGTATTAACTAGACCATCCCTGACAGGTGGGAGACGAATTTGCTCCCCCTTCTCTATTTTACTCTGAACTAGCATAAGTTTGTTAACCTTCACTGTGTACTCTAAGGTTCATCTCTTCTTGTATCTAGCTAAATGGCATGATGGAAAATATCGGACATAGCTGAAATTGAAAAGCGGGGTGGGAGTAACTGGGTGGAGAGTCTCCCAGGAGAGGTTAAATGAAGTTTTTTGTCATAGTTTTGCTGTTGCTAGGGTTTTAATTTGGAAAGGTAGACTAGAGTCTCTTATTTAAATTTAGGGTGATAGTGAAGTGCAATCTTTTATTTCAGACAGAATAAATATAAAAATAAAAGTAAAATATAAAAATAACCTTAAATAATACCAGTAGCAGGGTGGTCTTCCCCTTAAAACACCTGCAGGGCCATGGAGCAGCTAGGCCTGGCCTAAGGAGAAGCCCAGCTGGCAGGTGCTGGGAACCAGCTGATTCAGCTGAGCAGTAGCTAATGATTGGCTCTAATTCCCAGCTGGAAAATATAACTTAGGACCCAGCTTTGTAAGGGTCGGTGGGAGAAACAAACATTTCTCTGAGCAGAAGCAAAGGCTGCAACAGGTCAGGGAGGCCCTGTGGTTCCCCAAGGGTAAGGGAGGGTCATAAACCTTGAGCTACTCAGGAGTGGAGGACCCTGCAGCATCAGTCCAGGTCAGGACTGTCACTTTTGATACTTTTCCATATTGCTTGTCTGTGTGTGGAAGAAGAATAAAAGAGCCTGCCTTGAAGTTTAAAACAGAGTTGGGCATGGCTGACTCTTTTGACTGCCAAGCTGGTACAGCCCTGCCAGACTACATGTTTTGGAGAACATGGGCAACTCCTGCCATTGCCCATGAAATGCATGGCTCCCAAAGCCCTATTGAAATGGATGGGAGAAGAACAGCAGCTACAACATCAAAAGCTGCAGCAGATTCTGACCCATCAGCAACTCCAGCTACAACAACAGTTCCAGCAAAAGCAGCAGGAGGAACCGCAGCAGTTCATGCCTTGCATATTAACCCCAGAAAAATGGTGCTTACAGGTGGGTGTGGGGCTTAGATCACCTATGGGAGAGGGGAGAGTCCTCACCAAAATGGAGCCAGAAGACAATCCTGAGGCATTCTTAGGGACTTTTGAGCTGGTGTCTGGCATGTACCAGTCACCCAAGGAGAAACAGGCCACTCAGTTCATACCTTACCTGACAGGAGATGCCCAGGCAGCATATTGTGCCATGGGGGTTGAGGCAGCAAAGGACTATGGGACATGCAAAGATACCATACTAGACCACCTACAACTTAGTGAGAAGGGCTATCATCTGCATTTCTGATATGAATCATTTGTTCTAGATTCCCAGCCGAGGACTGTAGCCCGATGACTCCAGAGTTTTTATTCTCAATGGCTAAAACCAGAGACGTATTCTCCAGTACAAATTGTGAAATTAGAACAGTTTTACTGAATTCTTCCACCGGGCCCAAAGGAGTGGATCAGCTGCCACCAAGTGACTCATATTGAGGAGGTGGTACGCCTTGTAGAGAACTTTCTGGAGGTTGAACTAGAGCTTGAGCCTCCACAAAACCCAGGAAATCTAACATCCGTGGTCCAATATGGAAGAGAGTCCAGGGTCCAAGAAACCCTTAGGGAAGGGCTGTACTGGGCCATGGGTGTGCACATGGTACCCCAGGGACTGAAACTTGGGCCCAGCCCCAGGGATGGACCAGCTGTAATGACTGAGGAACTAACCACTGAAGGTGTCCCAGCTGGAATAAAGGGGAGGATCCTAATTTGTTTTACCTCTGGGAAGCAAGGCCCTAGGTACAAAGACTGCCCCCTTATGCAGTGCGACAGCACCTATGCCTGTGCTCTGAAACACATGAAAGACCTCTTGGGCTGAAGGCTTATGTATTCCTGAGTTATAGTAGGTGGGACTGAGGTGCTGGACCTGCTTGACTCAGTTTCAGGGCAGACATGCATATAATAGCAATTAATAGCCCCATAATCTCTAAAGGGGCCAAATGGATATATAGGATGTATCCATGGGGATATTCAGCCCTATTAAAGTTGGTTAACAGTGGGGAATCACAAGATTAAAATTTCAGTGGCCAGGGCAAAACATATCCAGTAGTATTGGGCCAGAAATGGGAACATGTAACCTGTCTTCTGAGAACAGTCAGGAAGGCAGAGTTGGGACTCAACCTGTGGACTCAAGGAAAGGTTAAGCTGAAAGAAATTTTCCGCTTTTCTGACTCTGAGCGCTTTAGTCCCAAGCAAAAAGCTAGGAACAGTGTCAGGCCTGAAGGGAGGCATTTGAGGCACAAAGGGTCCCTGAAAACATATTGGGGAAAGGCACTGGTGTGCAGTGTAATTTGGAGCTCTCTGAGGTACAGCTATGTGAACAGCCTCCCCCTAAGGGGAACCCACCGATCTTAGATAAGGGGCCCAACTTCATCCAAAGCCTGAGGGAGGACCCAGTTTTTAGGACCCACTATATGGCCAGTTGGCTAGAGCCAATGACATGCTGGTTGACCTCCAAGGGCACCCAGTACTCACTTTGAACTAAAAGTGGATCTCTTGGTGAGGGTGGTCTGGGACAAGTACACTGGCACCTATCAAATCCAATTCCTGGTCCCCAAGCTGTATTGGAACCAGGTGTTAAAACTGGTCCGTGATGTGCTGGTCACTTGAGAGTGGAGAAAATCCAAGAGAGGACACTGGCCCAGTTATTTTGTCCCAGGGTTTATCACAACATCAAAGAAGATCATGCATCCTGTCCAGAATGCCAACTGGTGGGTCCACCGGTCAGTCCACAGAACCTCCTTAGTCCTCTTCCATTGGTGAGCAACCGTTATAACAGAATTAGGGTAGATCCCATGTGGCCTTGGAACCAAGTACAAGTGAGTATTAGTTTATTTTGGTGGTTGTTGATTATGCCACCTGGTACTCCGAAACCCTAGCCCTGAACTCAGCAACATCACAGGCAATAGCTACTGAATTAATGAAAGTATTCGCTAGAGAGGGGCTTCCAAGATATGGGTAGAGATTGCCCATACTCTGCCTCTATCACAGGCAATAGCTACTCGTTCACAATCCAGGAGTCCCCACAATCCTTCACCAGCTTTTTGCCCTTTCAATTGCTGTACACCAGACAGCTCTGCAGGGTACTTGTTCTTGCCAGGACTCCCGTAAAAGATCCAGTACCCAGTTTTGTACCCTCGATTGTGAACAAATTGTTCCAATTCCAGAATTGTTATAGCATTTTGCAATAACTCCTTTAATGTCTTTTTAAACTGCTCTTCCAGGACATCTGTTTGTGGGTGATAGAGCTTCAAACCAAGGGAATTTTCAGGAGAACCCAAATCTCTTGTATTAAATGGGATGTGAAGGCTGTGGCCTGATCTGTCAGGATAACTCTTGGAAGCCCCTCTCTAGCAAATGTGATCCAGTTTGTCCTCAAGTTGAGAGAGAGAGAGACTGGATTTGATAGGGGCCTTTTTCAGGGAGAACTTGTGAGTGGCACAGCACTCCCCAGAATGACAGTATAATAGAAGGTTTCAGAGTAGCAGCCGTGTTAGTCTGTATTCGCAAAAAGAAAAGGAGTACTTGTGGCACCTTAGAGACTAACAAATTTATTAGAGCATAAGCTTTCGTGAGCTACAGCTCACTTCATCGGATGAAGGTGCCACAAGTACTCCTTTTCTTTTTAGTATAATAGAAGTACCTGTTTCCAGGTCTACCAGATGGGGGACAGTGTTTGCCTGTTGCTCTGCAGAGAAAGCTGTTGGCAAAGTGGCAAGGGCCCTTTTAGATTCTCAGATAAGTCAGAGAGATGTCCTATAAAGTTTGATTGGTGGGCAAGCGACACAAGTCCCAGATATATCATGTCAACCTCTTAAAACCCTGGGCCAAGAAGGTGTGTTTTGCCCATGGCCCAAAGCCAGAAGCAGATTTGATTTTGGGCCATGCGGGTTAAACACTGGGTCAGACATAAAGATATCTCCTGGGGAAAACCTTTACCCGGTCCAACTGGAGGAGTCTAGAGAACTGGTCCAGCATTTCATGGATATCCTGAGTACTTATCCAAGCTAGACTCACCTAATTGAACACCACATACATCTGAAACCCGGGAGCAGTGTTTAGTAGAGCCACTTCCAAATACTGCAGCAGTTAAAGGACACGATCAAGAAGGAATTGCAAAGTATGTTACAGTTGTCCGTAGCAGAGGAGTCAAATAGTGAATGGTGCGGCCAAATTGTGCTGGTGCCAAAGCCAGACCATAACCTTTGCTTTTGCATTGATTTTTGCAAATACTGCAGTGTCCAGATTTGATACACATCCTATGCCTTGGATTGACAAGATGCGAGAAGGCCTGATACATCACCACTCTTGACCTTACTGGTAAATACCATTGATAGCAGATTCTAAGGTGTTAACTACATTTGCTATGCCTCTTCTGGACCCTTCTGTTCAGGCTCTGTGGCTGTCATGCAACATTTCAGAGCCTTATGGACAAAGTATTTCTGCCCCACCAAGTGTATGCCACCACATACCTCAATGACATAGTGGTCTACTCACCATCTGGACAAAGCACCTCCAACTTGTCAAAGAGAGACTTAAGTGCCGTAGGGTTCTGTGTCTTGCAGCGAATCTGACCAAGTACCAGTTTGATTGCAAAGAGGTGAAGTACCTAGGATGTACACTGCGAATGGGAGGATAATGTTTCGTACCCCACTTTTCCATGATTATGGCCTGCTAACACATCTACTGCACAACCAGGCACCACAAACAATATGATGGAGCTCCACGTGTGGGGATGCATTTGGCAAAAATAAAATAAATCTGCTACAGTGCCTGGTACTTTACAGCCCAGACTTTAATAAACAATTCGTCTTACAGATGGATGCATCTAAACAGAGGTTGGAGGCAGTCCTCTTAAAAGAATTTAGTGCTTGAGAAAGAAGGTGCTGCCTCAAGAACAAAAATATAGTGAATGAGAAAGAATGCCTTGTGATAAATTGGTCCATCGAGGCCCCAAGATTCTATTACTAGGGCGCCTTTTACTCTCATCACAGAACATGACCCTTTAAAATGGCTACATGCCATGAGAGCAATAAACCCCAGGCTGACCTGGGGGTACCTGGCTCTGCAGCCTTATGTGTTTACTGTTCTCCATCAAGCCAGTATCACACATACATATGCAGACTTTTTTTTTCAGGAGAAAGTGGGGCCTGGAAAGAGAAAGAGTGCATTTCTGACTTTTGTGAGTGAGGCATGTAGCAGTGTAGTCTGCCCCTTTAAGGGCCTACAAAGCCAGGGCTCAGCAAGCTCTGGCCTAAGGAGAAGCCCAGAAGGCAAGTGTTGGGAACCAGCAAAATCTAACTAAGCAGCAGCTAATGATTGATTCTGATTTCCAGCTGGAAAACATAACTGAGGACCCAGGTCTGTAAGACAGAAAAGGACAGGAGAGACAGACACTTTCTTGAGCAGCAGTAGAAGACTGCAGTAGGCTCTGCAGCCTTATGTGTTTACTGTTCTCCATCAAGCCAGTATCACACATACAAATGCAGACTTTTTTTTTCAGGAGAAAGTGGGGCCTGGAAAGAGAGAGAGTGCATTTCTGACTTTTGTGAGTGAGGCATGTAGCAGTGTAGTCTGCCCCTTTAAGGGCCTACAAAGCCAGGGCTCAGCAAGCTCTGGCCTAAGGAGAAGCCCAGAAGGCAAGTGTTGGGAACCAGCTAATCCAACTAAGCAGCAGCTAATGATTGATTCTGATTCCCAGCTGGAAAACATAACTGAGGACCCAGGTCTGTAAGACAGAAAAGGACAGGAGAGACAGACACTTTCTTGAGCAGCAGTAGAAGACTGCAGTAGGGCAGGAAGGACCTGTGGTCTTCTTGAGGCTATGTGAAGGCTGTGAAACTTAAGCTACTGGGGAAAGTAGCCCCTGCAGTATCAGTCCAGGGCAGGATTATTACATTTGTTACTTTTCCATGTTTTTTGCTTTATTGTGACTGAAGAATAAAATAACCTGCTTTGAATGGTAAAACAGAGTTGTATGTGGCTAACTGTTCCCCCCGTGCCCCTCCCCCCCCCCCCGAGCTGGTGGACAGACCCAGCAGACTACAATACCTTAGATAACTTAATAAAGTTTTATCAGCAGAAGCTGAAGAAATACAGTGAATACTGTAAGTAGGTATATAGAAACACAGGGAATTATGGAGTACTGAGGTAACCATATCACTTTACCCATACAAATTTGGCACATTTCTAAGGGTGTCCATTGTAACTTTTGTACATCCCAACCCAGGTTTGAGAAAGTTTCTTGAACTTGGGCAGATGCTATTTGCAAAGCCTTATCTTATATCATGTCTTCATCAGCCACCCCTTCACTACAGGCCATGGGACACCACTGTCATATTTTCAGGGGCATGGTGGGGAGATGGTGGCATGCCTCCTTCCAAATCAGTTTGTGAAGTAAGTGGCCACTCTCATCTTCCCCTGATTCTTCACGACATGTTGAGTGCCCACTTCTGTCCATGCATCTCTCCAACCAGCCAGGCATGTATACCAAACAGATCACATGGTATCTGAGCACCTTATAATTTCTAAAAGTCATATAAATAGTGAACATACCCTGACATAGTCTCCTAACTGTCCAGGAACAAAAGGAGGACAAGCTGTGCCACCACATACCTTCCTAAGCCCACCAGCTAGTTCTCTGCTACAATAATGCCATGTAAGCCATAGCAAATTCACACTAAGAAAGAAAAATGCCATAATACCTAGTGTGTCATCCACTTCCAACTCATGCAAATAGACCCTGCTGGAACTACTTCATATCCTCTGTCAAGTCATCTTCGTTCTCCACTAATTCAGTATATCCTTCAATGTCTTAAGCAACAGAGCTTCCACTAGGAAAGTTCTCTACAGTCTAAGAGACCTTACTGTTAGGACATTTTCCCTGCCAAAAATTTCAATTCCATGTATTTTTGGTACAGTAACACCTCCTTGAACTACCTTAAGTAATTCCTTTTCTCCCTTGATGTTGCACCATTTAAAGACTTAAAGAGTGTTACCAAATACCTAATTAGTTATTGGTTAGCCAAGTAAAATATATTTTTAGTAGTTCATTTAATCTTTCTTCTTAAATCAATCCTCCAATCCCTTAATCATTTAATTGCTCTTCAGTGGATTTTTATGGAAATATTTTATTACTAGCTATTGATATCTAGTTTGTTATCCGCTATAACCACCAGGTCTTTTTTGGCATCATAGTCAGGTATCTCCATTTCACTGAATGTTTATGTTATAGGGAATTCCTCACCCTCTCCAGATGTGTTATTTTGTATTTCTAAAGGAACCCTTTTTTTGCTGCAGTACTTCTAAATTTTTAGGCCCCTTTGTATTTTTGTTGTTGTTGTTGCCTTTATTGTATTCACAATACCCCCTAATATAGCATCATAAAAACAGTACTTGGTATCTGGTGCAGCATAACATTTTACATCCTTAAAGAGCTTTGCAAACATCAATTAATTTTTAGAATAATTTATGAATGTAATTCATGTACTGTTCATTCCTTCTTCCAGCTCGTTAATAAAGATGTTAAATAAAAATGGGTGCTAACACTGATTCTTGCAGGACCCCAGTGTACATTTTACTCTGCAACTCAATAAACTGTTACTTATCCCACTATGTTTACAGATTTTTAGCCAGCTTTCAGTCCATATAAAAGTGATTACATCTTAAGTCAACATCTATTAATATTTTCAACAATTATTGGATGAGATGTACCAAATGTTTTACAGGAGTCCAGATATTTTGCTCCTGCTTCATCCAATAATCTTGTAAACCTGTGAAAAAAGTTATCAGTTTTGTCTTGCATCTTTTGTTCTTTATAAGTTTATGGGGTGAAATCCGGGCCTCACTGAAGTCAACTGCAAAACTCCCATTGACTTCCACAGGGCAGGAATTTCACCTATGATATGTATTACTCTTATTTCAAAAAACATTCATGTTCTTGCAGATCCTGTCCTTTTTCTGTAATCTTTATCACATTATTTTCCTAGGGATTGAAGTTGGTTTATTGGAAGTTATCAGGCTTGCACTTTTTTAAAGAACAGAAAGGCATTTGCATTGTGTTCTATTTATATCTATTGTATTTTATTTCTAATCTACTTCTGTAAGATTTCAGTCTTATACAAAATCCTATCTCCTTGTGTGTCAATTACTTTCCAATAATAAAAAGGTCCACTTCCTGGACACTACGGTGCTAATAAGTGATGGTCACATAAACACCACCCTATATCGGAAACCTACTGACCGCTATTCCTACCTACATGCCTCTAGCTTTCATCCAGATCATACCACACGATCCATTGTCTACAGCCAAGCTCTACGATATAACCGCATTTGCTCCAACCCCTCAGACAGAGACAAACACCTACAAGATCTCTATTATGCATTCCTACAACTACAATACCCACCTGCTGAAGTGAAGAAACAGATTGACAGAGCCAGAAGAGTACCCAGAAGTCACCTACTACAGGACAGGACCAACAAAGAAAATAACAGAACGCCACTAGCCATCACCTTCAGCCCCCAACTAAAACCTCTCCAATGCATCATCAAGGATCTACAACCTATCCTGAAGGACGACCCATCACTCTCACAGATCTTGGGAGACAAGCCAGTCCTTGCTTACAGACAGCCCCCCAGTCTGAAGCAAATACTCACCAGCAACCACACACCACACAACAGAACCACCAACCCAGGAACCTATCCTTGCAACAAAGCCCGTTGCCAACTCTGTCCACATATCTATTCAGGGGACACCATCATAGGGCCTAATCACATCAGCCACACTATCAGAGGCTCGTTCACCTGCGCATCTACCAATGTGATATATGCCATCATGTGCCAGCAATGCCCCTCTGCCATTTACATTGGTCAAACTGGACAGTCTCTACGTAAAAGAATGAATGGACACAAATCAGATGTCAAGAATTATAACATTCAAAAACCAGTTGGAGAACACTTCAATCTCTCTGGTCACTCGATTACAGACCTGAGGGTGGCTATCCTTCAACAAAAAAGCTTCAAAAACAGACTCCAATGAGAGACTGCTGAATTGGAATTAATTTGCAAACTGGATACAATTAACTTAGGCTTGAATAGAGACTGGGAATGGATGAGTCATTACACAAAGTAAAACTATTTCCCCATGTTATTTCTCCCCCCCAGCCCACCTCCCACTGTTCCTCAGATATTCTTGTTAACTGCTGGAAATAGCCTACCTTGCTTGTCACCATGAAAGGTTTTCCTCCTTTCCCCCCCCCCCGCTGTTGGTGATGGCTTATCTTAAGTGATCACTCTCCTTACAGTGTGTATGATAAACCCATTGTTTCATGTTCTCTGTGTGTGTATATCAATCTCCCCTCTGTTTTTTCTACCAAATGCATCCGATGAAGTAAGCTGTAGCTCATGAAAGCTTATGCTCTAATAAATTTGTTAGTCTCTAAGGTGCCACAAGTACTCCTTTTCTTTTTGCGAATACAGACTAACACGTCTGCTACTCTGAAACCTTTCCAATAATAGTTACCTGTGGTTCAGTGAGTTAATATATTCAAAAGTTTTCAACGTGTTTCTTATCAATTCTTTGTCCACTACTACTGTTTATTAATATTTTCATTATTTCTTTAGTTTTTCTTCATTTTTTTAAGACAGATTTTTTGAACAGTCATTTTAGAATAATTGTTTATTTAATTTCCCTCCTTATTCCCATCACTCTGCTCGAGAAACAGAACAGCTTCCTTGATGTCTTTATCGCACTATAGCTTCCAGCCTCTTCCATATGGGCACATTCATACATCTTGAACTCACTCCTCCAGCCTTTGCCCTTCAAGGGAAACTTTGCATTTGATTTTAATGGGCATTGGAATCATCCTCAAGTTATATTTTTCTAAAAATTGAACAAACTGGAGGTGTGTTCATTTTTCAGCTCAGTTGTATTGTATATTGTTACTTTCCAATGTTGTAAACTGATCAGCACAGGGGCTTTCTCTTCAGGCCTTTCTATATAGCACCTATATTTTAAACCATTTTAAAGTAAGTGTTTTTAGCACTGATGAAAGACCTAAAGACACAAGTATTCCATTAAGTCCCAGAATCAGTACAAAACAGATAGCAGCTATGTAGGATAATTCACAGAATAATTCCACTAATACATTTCAACTTTCACCTGGAGTAAACATCTCAGGGGTGGGGTTGGAGGAGACAGATCAGATCACTTTTACTTCATATCTTCTCCCTAGCCTGTTTTTCAAGGCTTCCATGAAAGGTTTAAATTAGTATAATTTGGGGTTGGAGTTTCTTGGGACACAAACGCCTGCCTGGCAGCAACTGGTGTGAGAGCAGTTATTTCTTATGGACCCCCAAACAACAATCAGATGGTATTGATTTTTGGTTATTATTGAACTGAGTTGGATCAGGACTGGCAAAGTAAAGATGAAAGGCTCTGTATCTAATATTATTTGATTTTAGCCTTATTTGGTAATTTGTTTTAAACTCATTATTATTTTCAGAATATGTGTTTGTTTTTTTATCCTGTGTATGAGCTTCAGTGAGACAAAGAAAGAGAAAAATTGAGATTAATTCTGATTCACAATATACACATGCATACATAAGAAAACAAAAGAAAAACCTACACATAATTATCACTACTAGCGGACATTTTTCTGACTCAGCCCTACCTACAGAATAATTATGTGGAGTGCAAGCAACAGGGAAAAAGGTTAGAAAGCCATTGTGGCCTAGACCAAATTTAGTCTGGTCTTCTAGAATACATCAGTACTCACAAATGAGAAAACTAATCCTTGGTAATTCTAAGTGCACAGCCCATGTATATTTGATTCCACCTTGGACCATGAATAAAATATCCATAGGTAACTGCATCAGCATATTTCACAGGTCCTTTTTTTTAATAACAAAGTGGCATAATAGGTATAGGTGAGTACATCTGCATGTATACCATGGTCCTTCTACTCTCTTCACCTTTCACACTATTTGTCATGAGAAAATTTACAAGTGATGTCCCCACTATCTTATATATGCTTTTGTTAGCCAGTCTTAGAACATATAGTAACACACTTGTATGATGGCACCTTTCTTCTGCATTGGACACGTTCTTCTCTGCAGAGAGCTATATTTTGTCTTGCTTTGTATCCTTTTAGCAAAGGGAAATTTTTAAAATTGAATTGTATTTTTAGGCCAGATATGAAAAGAGACTATTATCCAAGGCAGCAGGCCTATTTCTTCTGTCTTTTACACCAGTTTATCTCTACTGACTTCAAAGGAGTTAATTTTGATTTCTATCAGTATAAATGATGTGATAATTAGTTCCAGCATTTCTAAATATTCTACATATTACCTTATTATAGGTTGAAATGTATTTTATCTGTTATGAAAATGAGGACAGTTCAGGAAAGGGAAAGAAGTCTAGGAAAAAATATCCCAGTAAAGCCCTTATTTATTTTCTTGGTGATTCCATTAATAACTTTAACAGTCCCTGGAGTTCATGAGTTGGGAGGTTCAGATTTTATATAGGATATAGCTATGTTCGGATACATCACATGAAATAGTGGCGTACGTCTTCATTTGAAAATCAAAAGGATCTTGCCAATTAGTTAATGAAGCACACAAATTCTGAGTTCATTCAAAACATTTAAAACACAGTGGTGACATATGATTAGGTTTGAAGGTGAAATCTCCCAGACTCTGTAATGACATTGCGTCCATCTACAGTTACCTGTATACACAAAAGTAACACAATGATCCTTAATTAGCCATAATTTATTAAAGTTAATTAATAATAGTTACATAATTACAATATATCCATAATTATCCATGTAGTTAGAAGCAATTACTAGCATCATCTGATACGTTTTGAATATTACAATTCAGCTTTGTCCTTATTATACAAAGACCAAACAGTATGTAAAATCTAAGTTCTTCAACTTCACGTCACAGAAACATAATAATAATAATAATTAATAACAATAAAAGTATCTCACAAAATCTGTAATTATTTCTCTCTTTCCTTCAATCTAAAGGGACTGGACTTTGTTTTTATGTTTTCTATTTGTGTCATTGTGAAAAAGCTAAGTCAAAAAATCAGGTTCTAATGTACCTCTAATATTTTTACTTTAATTACTATGCATGTCTATTACATATCTGAGGAAACAAGTAAAACTAGAATAGTCTTATATATTGAAGAAGGGTTTTTGAAATTTTATATTAAAAACGAGGATTTTGCTCCTGCTACAAATATATGACCTTGATGTTTCATGTTTGCATAACTGTAAATTACAATACCTCAAAAAGAGGATGGAATTTAATAATATTCCAGCATCAACCTGTCCTGAAGTGTTTTAATTTTTCTCAGTGGTAAATCTTAAATGAGAAACTCTTTTATATTGTGACCTTGAATATTAAAGAGAATAGAGGGAATACAACTGGATTTTAAAATGAAAATATGTCATATTGAAGTGTCTGCAGTATTTGTAGGCGACAAAATATAATTTGGTTAGTCATGTCAATAGAATGATACTTCAGAATGACCGGACAAAGCCAGGTGATGTAGCAGCATATGCCAAATGAACTTCAGTGTAGACAAGCACACAGAAAAGAACAATTGAACTATATACATATTGCTGTGTTCTAAACTGTGACCACTCAAGAAAAAGACCTCTGCATCATTGTGAGTTGCTAAATGAAAACATATGCTCAGTGCACAGCAGCAGATAAAAAGAAAAAAACACCACAGTATATCACCCTCTATTAGAAACAGATAAACAATGCTACTGATAATATTTTAATACCATTATAAATTGAAATGTCCTCACTTTGAAAACTGTGTTCAATTTTGGTCACCCCATCTCATACACAGATACAGCAGATGAATAATGGAAATTATTAGCAGAATGAAATGACTTCAGTATTCAGTTTTTAGAGTAAAATAAGTAAAATAATATTGCTATAAAATAATAATGAATGGTAGATAATAGGTTTCTCAGGCATTGCTATTTACCCTCTCCCATAATATACAAATAAGGGCAGATCCACTGACATTAAGAAAATGCACTGTTAAATGAAAAGAGTAAATACTTTTTTCAAACAACATGTAGTTAACCTGTAGAACCCATTGCCACAAGAAAATAGTGATGAAAAAGAGTTTAGGAGGATACAAACAAGGACTGGATATTTGCATGAGTGATAACAATATCAATTAAATAAAATGTGTAAGGGATATCAACTATCATCTTTGTGTCATAAGGAAACCAACTAACTTCTTGCAGTTGAGAATATCCCCCAAAGGTATAGTGTTATGTAATACCCATTAGGGGGTTTTGACAAGATATCAGACAGATTTGACCTGTTGTCTGATGAAATATGACAATTCCTATGTTCCTAAAACTAAGATAACTTCCAAACACAAACTAGAGAGACCCACTTACCTGTGAAGCATTCCCAAAGAAGGTAGACACTGTGAATAACTGGAAAGTGTAGATTACATAATATAAAGCATTTTAACTAAATGAAAAAGGCTGGTTTAAACAGATAAGAAAGAACATCTCTGAAGAAAGAAAAAAGCAGACGATCACTTAGAATTTGTCATGGAGCAACACTGCAGTAGTGCATTTGCTGTGGTTTTTATAATACCATTAAACTATTTATTTAACTAAATCTCTTAAAAAGTGATAGCTTAAAGAATCAGGCAAACTACTAAAGAAACAACTATATTAGGGAAACTGCCAAACCTCACTGTTTTCACAGCAGAGTTGTGAAACTTTATGGGTCATTCTATAGGAATTGTCATGATAGCAGCTGGCAGCAAGGGTGGCTTCTTAGCAGTATCAATACATGCCAGCTAGCAGTTTTCAAATCTGTGCAAGTTTTGGTTTTCTGAAGCTGAAAACAACAGTCATGGAAATCTTCATTGTCTTTGGCTCACTAGTTCAAGCAGACACTGAGAAGTATCCTGTGCACACTTATACCCAGTATAGGTACAGGACTTCAACAGGACTGATTGCACATAGTGTAAGTCCACACACAGGTTGGCCCAATGTATTGTTTCCACCAGAGGGGAAAATAACATTTTCATAAAAAGAAAATGAGTACTTGTGGCACCTTAGAGACTTACAGACAGCCCCCACAACTTGAAGCAAATACTCACCAGCAACCACACACCACACAACAGAACCACTAACCCAGGAACCTATCCTTTCAACAAAGCCCGTTGCCAACTCTGTCCACATATCTATTCAGGGGACACCATCATAGGGCCTAATCACATCAGCCACACTATCAGAGGCTCGTTCACCTGCGCATCTACCAATGTGATATATGTCATCATGTGCCAGCAATGCCCCTCTGCCATGTACATTGGTCAAACTGGACAGTCTCTACATAAAAGAATAAATGGACACAAATCAGACGTCAAGAATTATAACATTCAAAAACCAGTTGGAGAACACATCAATCTCTCTGGTCACTCGATTACAGTCCTGAGGGTGGCTATCCTTCAACAAAAAAACTTCAAAAACAGACTCCAATGAGAGACTGCTGAATTGGAATTAATTTGCAAACTGGATACAATTAATTTAGACTTGAATAGAGACTGGGAGTGGATGGGTCATTACACAAAGTAAAACTATTTTCCCATGTTATTTCCCAACCCCCACCCCCACTGTTCCTCAGACATTCTTGTTAACTGCTGGAAATGGCCCACTTTGATTATCAGTACTAACGGTTTTCTTCTTTCCCACCCCACTTCCTGCTGGTAATAGCTCATCTTAAGTGATCACTCTCCTTACAGTGTGTATGATAACACCCATTGTTTCATGTTCTCTGTGTATATAAATCTCCCCACTGTATTTTCCACTGAATGCATCCGATGAAGTGAGCTGTAGCTCATGAAAGCTTATGCTCAAATATATTTGTTAGTCTCTAAGGTGCCACAAGTACTCCTTTTCTTTTTGCGAATACAGACTAACATGGCTGCTACTCTGAAACCTAGCATTTTCATGTTTATGTTGTTGGCAGGCATCTTACAGAGACTACAGTGGCTCAAAAAGTGTATTTTATTTAAAATGTGCTAAGAGCTAAGATAAGTGCAGCATCTGAATTTAAATAAACCAAACAAATATCTAAATAAAGATTCTGCTGGCAGACATAGGCTGCAGATGCTTGTGGCAAAACATCAGCCTAGAATGGGGATGCAGTTATACCAGATCACAAAGTGAGCAGGACCAGCTGGGGAGTGGCCAGGGAAATATGCCAGTTCAGGGACAGCTTCTTCTGGTTGGGCTCTTTTGAAGCACTGGCTGAAATTTAAAGCTGCCTTCCCATTTCAGATGAGTCCTCACATTAAGAGATGATGCCCCAGCTGGTTTCCTACTTCTCTGAACCCACAAGGAGGGATCACGACCACTACTACAAAGAAAGAACAGTTTCCCTGGTTGAAAATCATATGAATTCACATCAAGGGCCAAATTATACCATTTGGGAAATGATTTTCAATTGGGTAACCATGTCCATTACAAAGACAGCATTACATTGTCTATGCATGCTGCACTGTCCGTACTCCCTTAACATCTACACAGACCTATCTGTGCACATAGGATCATGAAAAAAAATCCAATATGTGGTAGAGATATAATTATATCCCTCTAACCCTTGAATCTTGATCTGGAATCCTCTCTTCCCTTCCATCTCCATCATAGCTCCTGTTGTCTGTGGAACAACCTTTTAACAGATTCTGAGAGCAGCCAAAATTGAGGTAGAAAACTTTTACTCCATGCTCATATGCTGCTGTGCATTTTCTGACATGTGTTCAGCAAGCAGCCACAATTTAGCCTCAAGGTGATAACATTCTATGGAGGCAAGTATCAGGGGTTAGCCGTGTTAGTCTGTATCCACAAAAACAACAGGGAGTCTGGTGGCACCTTAAAGACTAACAGATTTATTTGGGCATAAGCTTTCATGGGTAAAACACCACTTCTACGGAGTGAACTTCATTGGGAATATGTTTTTAGCCAAGGTTGTGTTCTCCATTAGGAAGTATATCCAGGCACACACATGATTATTTGGATTAATATTTTTGTGATGAGCTCTATCTACAGGATTAATACTTTTGAGATGAGCTCTATCAATCAACCTTCTTTAACATTCTCACAACAGAAATGAACTAGGGTCATCAGCTCACAACTATAACCACATGGTGGCAAGGTGCCACAAGTACTCCTCATTTTTTACCATTACAAATTAATCCCTTCCTGATGGCCTGAGACAACTAACAATATCCTTAGACTTTCAATCTTTTAAAGATCGACAAGATCATAGTTTCTAATTCCATACAAGATACTTACTTTAGAGAAACAATAAGCATATTCTGGAAGACCACTTCACCACAGGTACATAAATCTAATCTACATTCACAAGTTAAGATGCTGTCTGGGAATGATGATCTGAGAGTTGAGTTCCCAGATTTCCATTTTCAGCTCATCCAGATTTTTCCAGCAGTCTGTTTTACTAACCAGCTGTCACACAGCCAGTAGTATTAAGCCAGCTCTTGAGCTGTGATAGCTCTCCTCCATGGCCACAAATGGGTGATGGATGGATGGCTCTTGGTGTGACTTATGGATAATTGTGTATTAAAAAAAGATAATTGCCTAAGTATTTGGGAACTCCTGCTTCCTCTTGGATAGACAGAGAAGGAACTCCTGCTCTCTATCACTATGGTGTGCTGGATGGGTATTTCTTTCTTCCATCCATCAGAGTTGCTTTGCGGGGGACTTTCCCAAAAGCCTTCAATCATGGTATGTTTCCACAATATTCAGGATATCCTCACAGGATTCCTTGCTGATCACTGGAATGGTGCTATCTATTAGAGATCAATTAATGCAGGTTGTGGTCCCCTTGCACTTCTAAAAAAGACTCGTATTCCATCAGCCACCCCAAACCCATGTTAGAATATTGGGGATCCTCCTGACTACAGTACAAGGAATCCCCCGAACTCATTCCTATGAGCTTGACTGAATTACAAAGGAGCCCAAGCAACACATCTGTGTTGCTGCTGATAGATCTCTAGAGGTGAGGATGGCAATGGTCAGGCATTATTAGTCCATCCTATAACAAATACAAATTCTACTGCTCTGAAATGTGTTTGTATGTGTTTCTCATGTGGAAAAGATGCTTCAACACCCACATTAAGTAAATGATTCACAACAGCCACTTCAAACCCAATGTAACTAGGTTCCCATTTAAAATTGTAAGTGCTATTTAAGAGCTAATTAATTATTATTATTATTATTATTATTACTATTATTATTATTGAACAATTTCTCAAGGGTGAAATTCTGGCCCTATTAAGGTCAATAGGAGTTTCAATGCAGTCAGGATTTTACCCCTTAAGTTTGTCTAGTATATAAGTTCCTACAATGAGAGCTGCTCATTTTAATATACTGTGTTTTTTTGTTTTTTGTTTTTTTGCCATTTAGACCTTTGGCCTAGAAACTCCACATCTGCTTCATTCTGTTTTTTTGTTTTTTAATGAATACTGGTACTGGATATTCCAAACAAGCCTGTTCAAATATCTTGACATGTATATCTTGGCTCCTTTGGATGGAAATAGCAGAATTAAAAAAAACAACTTCTGCAGGATAACAAAGACACTGGGAGACTGGCTCCAAACTCTGCCAAATACTATCAGGCAGCTCACTTAAAACATCTAATTTGATGGATGTCAGACATCATTCAGAGAGATTCCTCTTGCTCTCAAGTAAGTCAATGGGATTTTGCCATTGCTTTAATAGAAACAAGATCTAGCTACACACAAGTCTGCTTTACTCAGTTTCTTGGTGCTTTGTTATGACAATTTTTAAGCTTTCTGTTTTTTCATTTTCATTGACTTCTCCAAGACCCAAGGTTATGGCCAAATCCAATTTTACCTCTTCTGTACTTCTTAGTCATCATTAGCTAACAGATTACATTTTGAATCACTCAATTTGTCAATAACTCAGCAGATTGATTCAGAGGGTGTTATGTGGCAGTTAATTCTGACTATGATTTCAAGAAACTGCATCCACTGATATTTTTCCCACTAATTCCCACCACCAGCAAAGGCTTTTTTTTCAGAGCACAAGAAAGAGTTTTGTCTTTTAAATTTAACTCCTCACTAGATAAATAATGTTGCTATTGGAAAGTATTTAAGCATTTTGACAGCGGCTGACTTAGATAGGTGTTTTAGATCTTTTGCAGATGCATTACCCTGTGTTCTACGTACTTTTAACATTATATTTTCAAATTAATACGGTGTTAAGACATCTATTACACCCTGAAACTATTTTATTACTAATGGAGAAAATCCAATCAAGATACTTATCTTTAGAATATAAATGTGTTTTGATTGATAATAGCTGTTGAAGTATCTTATGAATGAATTTATTTTTGATTTGCTTTAAGACAGCATGTTATTTTTCAATAAATCTAACGCATCTATAAAAGACTTGACAATGACTTTAAAATTGCATGTACTTTTTAAGTGCAATTCTATATCAGTTGTAACTGAAGGCTTGAAAAAAAAAGGGGAGGGGGGAGGCAGGGAAACAACAAAAACCATGATTTTATCTGTGCCTATATTAAATTATCATAGTGTTGCTACTGTCAACAGTGTCTGAATCAAGATCTTATCTCACTAAAGCACAAAGGATTTCTGAGGGTGTGCAAAGTATGTAGGTTTCCTTTCCATCCTCCAATAACTAGAACATGTACTCCAGTCATTCTGAAATACAGAGGGACACCACTTACAGTTATTGCTATCCCCTATGCTAGGTTGGACTGACTATTGTCAATCATTTGAAGAGGAGGACAGTGATGTATGGCTTTTGGATTACATTGGAAGTTTTGCTTGAGTAAGAAACACAGGACGAGGCCATGAACGAACGAACGACCCTATGTATGTACATGTGTATGTGTCTAGTGGTTCGAGTGGCATCAGGTTTGGCAACATTTATCTGAGCTGTTGAAAGGTGTTAGAAATCATAAAACACCTAATTAAAAGACAACATTTAATCTTTCAGATTAGAGCTAGTTCACACAATTTCCCCCCTGTACTTTGTATATTCCTTTGTGTTTCCATCATCATTACTGTGATCAGGTTTCATGTTTGACATATGTTATGACAAGCTAATGGGCAGTATAAATGGTAAAAACATGTTGCACATTAACCTTAATGGCACTGGGTTTAATATTCTGACTGATGACATTAGGCAGATGCAGAGCCAAGTTAACATCAGTGCAAAGACAATAGGATAACATTTTATTTTAATGGTGTTTTAATTGATGTTTAATTATGTAATGAAATTGTGCATAGTGTCCAGTGGAAGTATAATGCTCCCTCTCAACAAGGCTATTCAAGTGTGCTGTCACAGGGTATGTGTGAAATTGCATTTTCAGCCTCCTGCTGCTGCTATTGGTAGAAAAGTGCTATTGTGAAGGGGGAGCACTGGTACAATGGAAATGAATGAGCATTTTTCTTTTTTGCTGGAGCTATGAAATGCGGAACTAAACTTGAATTCATTCCAAACCAGCCCAGATTTCAGCATTCAAGTACCTGAATCCGCTAAGATTTGGAATGCCTCCTAGTCATTCCACATAGAATACTATTTGGAAAGATGGCGTAAAACTGAAGGTACATCTATGTAAGTCAAATATTCGAGAATTGAACTTGTTTACATTTTGGCAAGGCAACCAAAGGAGTACTAAGATCAGCTATTTATGTAAAAAATAGGTCTCTAATGTCTGGGAAAAGAGGGTAAGAAATGGTAGGTTAGGTTTTGGGGAAAGGGATATATTTGTAAGAGGCAATTAAATACTATTTGGAGACAAATTCTATATATTTTACTTTAGGCACCAAAAAACTTCCATTAGCTTCAATAGCATAACACCGGGGTTCTCAAAATTCAATGCACTGCGATCCCCTTCTGACAACAAAAACTACTTCATGACCTCAGGAGGTGGGACCGAAGCCTGAGCCCACCCAAGCCCCATTGCACTGTGGGAGAGACAAAGCCTGATCCCCACCGCTCCGGACCATGGGGCCAAAGCTGGAGCTCAAGGGCTTCAGCCCCAGGCAGGGGGCCTGAAACCTGGGGCCTGCCTCCTAGGGCTGAAGCCCTCGGGCTTTGGCTTCTGCCCTGGGTAGTGGGGTTCAGGCTTCAGCCCTGGGCCCCAGCAAGTCTAAGCCAGCCCTGGCAACTCCATTCAAAGGGGGTTGTGACCCACTTTGGGGTTCCAACCCACAGTTTGAGAACCACTGGATAACATATTTACTTCCAGCTCATTGCTAAAATATTGAAGTGTTGGGCTTAATATCAATCCCTGCAGAACGCCACTAGAAATACCCCCATCCAATGATGATTCCCCATTGACAACTGCTTTGAGATCTATAAATTAGCCTTTTCTTAATCCATTTATTGGGAGTTTTATTGATATTACATAGTGCTGGCTTTTTAATCAGAATGTCATGAAGTACTAGCACATTTTTCCTTTGATGTAGTCCTAAACCAGTTGCATTAGGGTTATGGGTTTTGTTGTAGATTACTGGCTGTTGATAGTAATGATTGAAAATATACTAATTAGAAAATGCAACATGATAGGAAGAAATTGTTTTCTCTTTTTATTTAGATTGTTTTATGTCTTTCTGGCACCCTAGTTCATAAATTATTACTAATCACTCATTTTTAAAGACAAAAATGTGTCTTTGAATATTACACTGGTTCTTCATCTCTTTTGGTTGACAGAGGGAGGATTGGAGCTGACGTTATTTTGACATTCTACATCACTTCTATACCCAAAATGTAAAAAATATTCAAACAAGAAAGCAAGTAAGCAAGCAAACCAAATGTGGTATACAGATACACTATTCCTTTCTGTTATAGAATCTCAACACATTAAGTCAGTTCCTAAATAAAAGCCAGTTACTGCACTAATTTCACAGAAAAACAAATCAATATAATACTGCTTATAATGATTGTGCTTTTTTGTCAGTCAACAAATCTCCTATTAATTAACCAGTGATTAAATTTAGCTTGTGAAAATTAATCACAGCCTGGAAAGTCATTTGTCCTTGTGTGCTTTATTAGGACAGTATTTGCCCTTCAGGCAAGAAAGCAGCAAGTAAATGCCAAAAGAATGAGCTGATTAAACTAGAGCTACAGTGAGCTGTTTGCCAGACATTCAAATTCTTGCAAACACTTCCCCGTCTAGCTTATGAGCTTTCTGAAGTCTTTCTGTTGGGCTTGAGATAAAAAGTAAAGGAAAGGTTCTGGTGGATCGACTGTGAATTTTCAACTTAATTGACAACCTTGGAGCTGTTCAAGTCATAAAGGGCAGGTAGATCCAAAAAAGATCACATATTCATGATGATAAAACTGGTCAATATGGCAAAAATTCCAAACTAATGTGCCAGAACACCATTCCATGTAATTAGATCAAATTCCACACGCTTATTAGCTTTTTTTTAGGTACTAAAATCCTAAAGGACGAAAATTGGTTTCACTTACGAAAAAAATTAGTTTAAAAAAAGAAAAAGACATTTGAGGCCAGATTCATGCCTGTTGTCTTCAGTAGAGTTACACCAGGGATGAATTCTACCTAATGTAATTGTTTTTTAGTAGCTGAACAGTTACTTGGGTGGGGAATATGAGAGCTTAACGGCTCTGAGATCATTTGTTTCTGCTTGCTAGATAGTGGAAGAGCAGAAATAATTTTAAAAAGCACAAGGGTGTAATGAAAAGTAACATAAATCAAGGCTTTGTATTAATTAAGCAGCTCTCTGTAGTGGTGATGATAATATTTCTTAATTTCTTATGTAATACAAATGTTGCATGACATGGAATAAAGAAAAGAACACTTCACTTGATTAATTAGAAGAAGGAATTCTCCTTTAATTAAGAAGTTAAAGCCTCCAACCCTTTTTTGGCAGGAAGAAGAACCTTCAAAAGGGATACGAATACAGACACTGGTGAAATAACCTTTACCCCATTTTATTTATAAGAACCACGGTGAACTGCTAGAAGGCCAGCTAGATAGGCAGGACAGAACAGCCACAGTACCGGAGTAGAACCGGAGCAGCCCTGTCAGGTAGAACTGGTTTGCTCTGTAATGATTTATAAAGGCAACTTACATGGAATCCAGGACCAAACCTCTTGGACTGCTCCTAATAAATATAAGTAGCTTACGAGGCACTGAACAATGTCTCATCCAAGCACTAAGCAAGATCCCTAAAGTGTTTCTGAACAAACAAAAATATAAAGACATCAACCCAGGAATATTAGGACAGTAAGGGAATCAGATTTTTGAGTTTTTCTAGAGGTCCAAAAATTAGTCCGATTTGTATGAGCAACTGTATAACCCTGCTGAACCTTTTACTGTCTATTACATTTCACCCAAAGATTTCAGAGTTCCTGCACACAGAGAGGTAACCAACTTGCCCATGGATTCTCAGTGGCTGGAGTGTAGCAAAGAACTCAAGTCTCCACACTCTCAGTCCCGTGCACTAAATGTTTCAAGAGTTTGTGTAGCTGGATCATTAAGTATCATTCCAAAGTGACTAATCACTCGACTATGCTGTCTCAACTTCAAATTCTATTATGGACTTTTGAACTCCAGTATAAATGGTTCCTTTGGCTAATTATTTCCTCATGCAGACATTAAGACTAATACCAAGACCACAGCAAACTGTCTTAAGTACAATCCTGAAATAAATTAGGTTGCGTATAAAGGCTATGTCTACATTATAGAGCTTACAGCAGCACAGCTGTACTGCTGTAGCTGTGCTTCTGTAAGGACTCCTGTGTAGCTGCTTTATGCCGATGGGAGAGCTCTCTCCTGTCGGCATCATTAAACTTCCTCCAATGAGCGGCAGTAGCTATGTCATCAGGAGAGAATCTCCCACCGATATAGCACTGTTCACACCGGCGCTTTTGTTGGAGAAACTTTGTCGGTCAAGGGAGTGTTTTTTCACACCCCGGAGCGACATTTTTACCAATAAAAGTGCTACTGTGGACATAGCCTAAGTGCGCTCGGATGGTGAGAGCAGACGAGGTATCAGGTGGTCTAGGCTGTATTCCTAATTCGGTCTTGCTGTATGATCTTAGGCAATCGCTTCAGTGTGCCTCAGTTTCCCTCTGTAAAATGGAGATATATACTCCAATGGTAGGGTTCCAGGACCAAATGACCTAATGGGTCTGTTCTACTTATAATGCTTTCTGTGATTCCATTTTATGCTATTCTCTATTACAGAGGTTTGGGGTTACAGACCTTTAATTGATTAATGATGTGGTATCCCTAAGTGGTGACCCTTATTCCCAGAATATGTACTAGAGACTTTGCACAGTTTGGGAACCAGTTCCATTTCTAATAGCTGTCATCAGTTTCTAAAATAATGACAAAATGTATTACAATGCAGTGGACTTCATACAGGCCTCCCACACTGAAATTGGCTTGAAATGACTGCATACTCACATACAAAAAGTAGGATAATAAATCCAGAGACATGGAGGGAAAAAATTCATAGCACACCAGAAAATCTTTCTCAGTGTTTTAGTCTTTTGAAGCTTAATCCTTCTGCGTGGTGAACACTCGTAAAAAGCATAAGTGACTCCTTAGACTATTTATTTCACCCAAAACTCTTGCCAAAATCAGTGGGAATTGAGGTTATTCAACACCTTGCTAGCAACTGAGGATTGTGCTTTTAATACTGACAAAAACAAACAAAACAAAACAAAAACCCAACAGTAAAGTATATTATCTATTAATGGACTGTCCTTCGCTGAATAATAGAAACTTCCTCACTCTACAGCACCATTTTTGAGTATACCTCATAGGAGACAACAAAGCAAATCAATGATTAAACTATGTTTTAATTACCTCTTAGTGGTTGTTAATTAGTTATAAATGCCTTATGAGGAATTTATTGTGTGAAGATTTTTTTTCTTTTTAGTTTTAGTGCTTGTTTCAACTCTTATAGCTTCTGGGCCTTTCTTTTGATTGCTTAAATAGTGTGTCATAAATTACATCAAAGACCCCAGTCCTGCAGTAAGGTGTGGATCCCTGTGCCAGCAGAACCCCAATCAAACCCAGAGGGCTCCGCTTGGGTGCAATCGGGATTCTGTCAGTATTTCTAAGCCTCATTGCAGTCCCCTAGTAATGACAAATCCATTTAAAAAGCAATTTAAAACAATTACAATAGCCTTGTGTGTCTCACTGCATTTCATGAAAAGTTTGCTGCCACCGCCTCTCTCCTGGTTTGAAAAATAAAATAATCTTGGAGAACAGAAAGGAAGACTTATAAAATTCAGAAGAGATCCCATTCTCCTCCCTCTACCCACTCTTCCCATGTCCTTTCTGATTGATGGATTCAATCTCTGGTGGGTGAGTGGGGTCCTGCACTGTCCTTGTAGCTCTGTGTCCCATCTGTCACCCTTTACAAGTGCACTACAAACCTAATAGGTTTCTGCACCTATGGGAATGCTCCAGCTTCAATAAAATGTCTTTTATTTAATAATAGATCATGAAGTATGGATAATTTAATCATGGACATATCCCAAAGGCACAGAGAGAACTTTGTGCAGGGCAGTTGTAAAGAGACAGATTCAAGTGGATAGATGGCTGGGGGACATAGCCAAAAGCCCTGTAGTCCACCAGGGGATGGATAACCCAATCAGGTAGGGCTTTTGGGTAGCAAAATGTCCTCTGAGGGAACAAAGGACTTCTGAATGATAGAGGTTTTAATCTTCATTTCCTCTGTTCATGACCTTGGTGTTTTTTTTTCTTCCTTAAGGGGTGAGGGTGTGCGCTGTGGATGTGAAAAACAGTTTTCAGCTATACATGCTGCATCAAACCACCATGAAGAAAGCGGACAGAAAATATTCCAAAGTTACACATTGCCAAACTGCTGATGGTCAAATAGATACCACAAGGCATATGACATACTACAGAACAGGCCTTATCACCTATCTTCATTGTAAACTGAACTCTGTTTACAATGGTAATGAATGAGTTACCAAATTGCTTACTAAATTAGATAGAACAACCCAACTAAGAAACCTGGGCCTCATGTAGACAGGTCGATGAAAACCTCTGGTCGTTATGCAACTGCAGTGAAAAAACAAACTGATGTTAGAATACTTAAGGAATGTGATGGTGAATAATACAGAAAATATTATAACGCCTTTAAATGCAGTCTGATCTGGAATACTTTGTGAAGTACTGGTTATCCCCATCTCAAAACTGGAGGCAGTTCAGAGAAAAGTAATGAGACTTATCAAAGACTAGAAAAGCTCTCATGTGAAGAGAGGTTGAAAAGACTGTGGTTGTTTACCTTAGAAAGGAGA
This sequence comes from Dermochelys coriacea, assembly GCF_009764565.3. NCBI lineage: Eukaryota > Metazoa > Chordata > Testudines > Dermochelyidae > Dermochelys > Dermochelys coriacea. Next base: position 318,807,643 of record NC_050068.2, on the reverse strand, counting down.
TGAATAAAAAAAGGACATGAAAAAGTGTAAAAAATAATGAATTACCTTGAGAAGATATAGTGAGAGCTTCGGTTCTCCCGGTCTCATAATACAAGAAAAAGGACACATTTAATTAAATTAAGAAGTGGGAAATTCAAAACCGATGGCAGGCAGGAATTTTTTCACACAATGCCTGATTCAGCTGTGGAACTCATTGGAACAAGAAGTCTTTGAGGCAAATGACTTAAGATTCAAAAAATGGTTGATAGCTATATAAATATAAAGCATATCCAATTACCGTAATTAATGACAATAGAAATTTTGGAAGGGATATGAAATCTTGTGCTTAGGTCTTAAACTATTCTCTAACTACTAGATTTCAGGATGAGGCCTATGTGGAAGACAGATTTCCGACAAATGCCTACTATGCATGGTTCATACACTTTTCTCTATAGGATGTAGTTCTGGCCACTCTCAGAAAAAGGACCCAGGACCAGCATGGCAGTTCCTGTGTTCCTTTGTTATCTTATCAGAGTATAGTGTGGTTTATTCAGGGTGTCTCACAGGTTATGTCTACACTGTGAGCTAGGGGTGTGAGTCCCACCTTGTGTAGATATACTCACGTTAGCTCTCATCTGAGCTAGCAAGCTAAAAAAATGTAATGTAGCCGCAGTTGCATGGGCAGCAGCAGCAACAATGTGCCAGCTGCCCCAAGTTCAAAACTGCCTGAACCCCATGGGTAAGTTGTTGGGGCTGTTAGCTGTGCTGCTGCTGTCCATGCTCCCACGGCTGTGCTACTATTTTTAGTGCTAGTGCAGCTACATCTATGTGAGCTGGGAATTACACTTCTAGCTTATAGGGTAGATGTAATCACAATGCAGGTCTGTTTAGGACTAATTTTTAGGCGTGACCCAGACTGGAGTCCTCCTGACCTGATGCTGAGAGGGTCAAGTCATTTACTGATCCACCCTGACCCTCCTCCTTCCCACTGAACCTGAATCAGTCCCACTCTCCTCCTCCTAACCCCAAGTAATTACAGGTTGACTTATGCCATGAAATATGAAGATTTACATCCCTTCAAAACTCTCATTTAATTAGGGGGGTCTTCCTAAATGGATATTCTTTCTATCCATTTTCGGATTCCTGATAAGTTTTTAGGTTCAATTATACACCGTGGCAATGAATTCCACAGATTAATTTTACATTGTGTCTTCCCTCTTATTCATTTCAAACTTGTCACCTTCAGTTTCACTGATTGCTCTCTTTGTTCTTTTATTGCATGATATGGGATATTTTGTGACCATTATTAGGTAGGACCTTGGTTTTATATGTCAGCCAAAAGATGGAACTTCCTAGGGTAACGTACTGTAGCCCAGGTTTCAGAGTAGCAGCCGTGTTAGTCTGTATTCGCAAAAAGAAAAGGAGTACTTGTGGCACCTTAGAGACTAACAAATTTATTTGAGCATAAGCTTTCGTGAGCTACAGCTCACTTCATCGGATGCATTTGGTGGAAAATACAGAGGGGAGATTTATATACACACACAGAGAACATGAAACAATGGGTTTTATCATACACACTGTAAGGAGAGTGATCACTTAAGATGAGCCATCACCAGCAGCAGGGAGGGGAGGGAGGAAAACCTTTCATGGTGACAAGCAAGGTAGGCTATTTCCAGCTGTTAACAAGAATATCTGAGGAACAGTGGGGGGTGGGGTGGGGGGGAGAAATAACATGGGGAAATAGTTTTTACTTTGTGTAATGACTCATCCATTCCCAGTCTCTATTCAAGCCTAAGTTAATTGTATCCAGTTTGCAAATTAATTCCAATTCAGCAGTCTCTCGTTGGAGCCTGTTTTTGAAGTTTTTTTGTTGAAGGATAGCCACCCTCAGGTCTGTAAGCGAGTGACCAGAGAGATTGAAGTGTTCTCCAATTGGTTTTTGAATGTTATAATTCTTGATGTCTGATTTGTGTCCATTTATTCTTTTACGTAGAGACTGTCCAGTTTGACCAATGTACATGTGTATAGTTTTAAACGCTGAAAATAGATGAGAGTGGCTAACATTTTGAAGGAGTTGCCTGTCATACTTCCTCAGTCATAATGCTCCTAATAATGTGCCTTTTTTAAAAAAGCAATTGACAACAATTTCTGTATACATTCTTTATTCACAATTTTTCCTCCATCACCTGCCATTACACTCATGCACTGTCCAACATAATAGAACCCAAATTAAAATACAAACTTAAAATTACACTCCTAAAATTCAAACAAATCAAAACCAAACAAACAAGGGATCCAATATGAAAATGAGTCAGGAAGGAAAGGTAATAATTATGAGACCCAATAACAAAGTCACCATTAAAAATAAAATTGATTTTGGTCTTTTTAAAAGGTCAGATTCTTCATACTTGTACATGCCATATTTCCAAGAATGTCGACCTATCTAAATTATGTAGGAGTTTGTTGTGTGCAAAAAGATGCAGGAACCAGCCTTAAAAAGTGGGAGAAAGATGGATTCCTATGGGAACCATATTCCATATCAAAAGGCACACCATGGCCAAGACACAATTGACTGTGATTGCCTATATCCATAAGATCAAGGCTCAAGACATTCATGCCAGAAAGTACTATTTTCTTTCATTATAAGTATTATAAACCTTTGCTATGGACAATAGTGAAACTTTATTTTTATGTGTATAAAAATATTTCTTATAGAAAGAGCCAAGCACCTAAACTCCTCCCTACAAAACATTTTGTGCTATTTCCTTTGAAACTACTGTCATCATTCCCATTCTGTGAGCAAAGAACTGCAATGGGAAAAGTAAATCCTTTCACATTTCACTGATATAAACAAAAGGAAAAAACCCATTTTATAGCAACATAATGACCTGTTTATGTATCTTCACTGGTTAGATAATGACCAAAAAGAGTACTTACTACGCATGGCTTTTCCTAAGTCCATTAACTTCTGCAGACAGCCATTACCTGAACAGTAAAGATGTCTCCAAATGGCTCATTAATTCTTAAATAAAAACAGAGAAGTCAGGTTATTAACAAAAATAATAATAAATATAATAAAAATAATAATAAGACTAACTTCTGGTCTGGTCTAGCAGCACTGAGATAAAATTCTGACCAAACAAATGAGCTGAACAACTCGACTATCACAAGGAAGCATTTTATAGACACTTTGCACAGGTGTAAATAACTACATAAGGTAAAAGACAGTGGAGGCCCAGTTATTCCCACCATATTTGGGTGCAGTTCTCCATCAGATGACAGTCCTAATTTCATTCAGATACAACCCCAAAATAGTGCTTTGTCTGCTGATTGACAGGTACAATAGGAGCAGTTCAATTTTTGATGACAAAACTCATGGGTGACAGATATAAGAGGCCAGGGGAGGCTAAGCCTCCCCAAACAGGATGCAGCACACCTACCTCTGGACATGCGCTGGCCTGCCACATTTGGAGCACCACCGCCAAAAGAGCACCTGGGCAGTAGCCCTGCTTGTGCTCCACCCCGAGGCCCCGTTCGTATGTCCCGCTCCTATCCTGTGGCCCCACCTGAACTGCTTCTCTTCCTGACCTTCTCTGCCTCTTCCCCCAAGGTCCCGTCCTCACTCCACCCCCTCACTTGAGGTTCCCCCTATCTGCCAAAGAACAACGGGTGAGGAGGCTTCAGGAGAGGGGGTGAAGAGGCCTCAGTGGAAGGGGTGGCCTCGGGGAGAGGGTGGAGAAGGGCAGGCAGGGAGAGCCTTGGGGGAGGGGGCTGAGTGGGAGTGGGACCTGGGGCAAGGTGGGATTGGAATACGGATGGGGCTTCAGGAGGAGGAGGCTGAGTGGGGGTGGGCCTCGGTAGAGCAGGGGGAAGGGCCACCATCTGGGTGACAGTGGCCCCCCACACTTCTAGGGAGCTTCTGGCACTCACTCTCAGCCTCTTCAAATGCAGGAGTCACACATCACCTATGATGAAACTGTGTTTTAACAGATGATCAAGCAAGTAATGTGAGCAAGTAAAAATGTTCTATGTTCACAGGGCTTACCCCAGCAAAACTGGCCTCACATCTGCCCTCAATTATCCATCGATCCCTCCAACATGTTCACAGATCTCAGGGATTTGTTAAAACCACAGAACAATGTGTACATTTGCACCAGATCCACAGGCCCCTTCCAGCTCTTCTTGGCTGCAGTGCTTTTTCAACCTAGTGGCTACTTCGTTTGCTGATTTTGATTGGATGTATTCCTGGAGATTTCATCACATGACATAATATTTAATTAAAATTAATCTTTAATTCCTGAAGAGTCCATGCCAATCCTGGAAGGTAGGCAACCTTAGTGGCTACCCCAGGTGCTCTCCACAAAGGCAGGTTCAAAAGTGCAGAATTGGGGGAGGGGGACAAGACTGCAGCTATATTAAATTTACAGTTGTAAGGTATTGTGATAGCATGTGCTCCCCTCACTGGCCCTGCAAGAGCTGATTTGGGCCAGGACCCAAATAGCTAATTAGGCTGCAAACAGGGGTTCTTTAGGATGGGAAAGGCTGCAGAAAGGCAGGCAGCAGTCACTCCCTGAGAAGAGGGAAAAGTGTTTTGGAGAAGGTACATCCAGTGAGAGAAGGGGAACCAGAGTAGGAAAATGTCTATGGAAGCAACAATAAGGGTAGAGAGAGGAAGGCTAGAACTGCTGAACTGAGGGCCCCTGGGCTGGAACCTGAGGTAGAGGGCAGGTGTCATAAATGTAAAGGGAAGGGTAACAACCTTTATGTATGCAGTAATATAAAATCACTCTTGGCCAGAGGTACAGAATCTCCTTACCTGTAAGGGGTTAATCAGTTCAATTAACCTAGTTGGCACCTGACCAGAATGACCAATGGGGAAAGAAGATACTTTAAAATCTGGGGTGGGGGGGAAGGCTTTGTTTTTGTGCTCTGTGGTTGTTCTCTCGGGAGACAAAGAGAGAAACCAAGCAAGTAATCCAGCTCCTACTGCATGATATATCTAAATTACAGGAATAGTAAGTAATAGCAAGGAAATGCGTTAAAGTATCTTTTGTTTTAGCTTGTGGATTTTCCCTATCCTTGGATGGAGGTTTATCCCTATTTTTTGTAACTTTAAAGTTTTGCCTAGAGGGGAATCCTCTGTGTTTTGAATCTGATTACCCTGTAAAATTACCTTCCATCCTGATTTTACAGAGGTGCCTCTTTTACTTTTTTTCTTTATAATTAAATTCTGGTTTTTTTTAAGAATCTGATTGGTTTTAGTGTCCTAAAAACCCAGGGATTTGGTCTGGGCTCACCTGTACTAATGGGTGAAGATATTATTCTCAAGCCTACCCAGGAAAGGGGGTGAAGGGGCTTGCGGGGAATATTTTGGGGAACAGGAACTCCAAGTGGTTCTTTTCCTTGAATCTTTGTCTAACTCACTTGGTGGTGGCAGTGAATACTGTCCAAGGACAAGAAGGGATTTGTGCCTTGGGGAAGTTTTAATTTAAGCTGGTAGATATAAGCTTGGGGGTCTTTCATGTGGGTCCCCACATCTGTACCCCAGAGTTCAGAGTGGTGAGGGAACCCTAACAACAGGCCTGGATTACCCATCCAGCCACTGAGGGAGTGGCACCAGGGCAATGATTGGGAAGTTTGCCTAGGACTGATGATGGACTGAAACCCAGAAGAAGGAACACTGACCTCACCAGAGAGCTAAATCACAAAGAGGATGCTGCAGTTCCTGGGATGAGAGAAGAACTGCAGACTTTTGCAAGAGACTCAGTGATGGTTTGTAAACTGTGGATGTGGGATACCTCAAAAGCTAATCCCCAGAGTGATCAAGAGGAGGCGCCAGATCTGCAGTGAGTGGTGCACCCGTGACAGGGATCTACAGAACAGAGATGCTTTGAATGATTGATAACTTCTAATTGATTCTGGCCCTCAAAAATTTGAAAAGTGAACCACTTCCGTTTATCCCAAAATAGGCCCCATCTAAGAAGTAGAGACAATAAGAAAACAGTTCACATCATGTGAGACACTTTGTCTAAGGACCCATAGATCAGCCGAAGTCCAGAGTTCCTCTCCATAAGAATAGAAACTAAAATGACTAAATGAGAGTATTAAGTATTATTATTTTAATTACCTAGGCAAGAATCTCTCATAATTTGAATATAGATATAACCTCTTTCTCCCTTTCAACCTAGCCAACAAGAACTCCCCATTACCCGGCAAAGGCCACACCCAGTTTTCCTATGCAAAGTGGTCCATTGTCAATGGATCAAGAGATGAGTGGGGCAAATGAAAGTTAAGCAAACTAGAAATGACTGACTGTAAGACTGAAGATCACACTTGGAAAATTGTTATCTTAAGAATCCAAATCACATGTTTTCACTCCAAATTAAAAGCTATGCATTGTGTTCCTTGTAACTCAAATATACAACAAATAATCTTTCACCCCAAATTGGATTCTGCACATTTGTTTGCCTTGTGAGTTAGATCTATAGCTTTCTATATGTGGAACATATCTCTTCTATTGTAACTCATAAATAATGTGAAATGCTTCAGTACAAGGAAAGAATATACAGAGTATGCCCTCCAAAGTTAGAAGATTATAGGGGATTTTATTGGTTTTCATTATAAATAATTGTTGCATTCTAGAAGTAACAGGAATTGGCTGGCACAAGGAAGAAGGAATGTTGAAAGATATAAACCCAGGTATAACTTTGGAATATTAGAAGAAATTGTTTAAAGTGGGGGGGGAGAGGAATTCCAATTAATAGTATGGGCTGATAATGAAGTATAATGCTTGAAATGAATCAAACTTTAAATGTCTCCAATAAGAAAAGGATTAAAGACATTTGTTATACACCAATGACATTTACTGGATACTAATGGAAACAACAGAGAAACTAAAGAAACTGATATCAGAGCAGTCACTTGGCATATGTCCAATACAAAGCTAAGGGTGGCCCTGAAGCAAGGGAATATAAAACTGAGGTCACCATGTATTAAAGATCATTGAGTGAAACCAACAAGAAGCTGCAGAATCCTAAGTGTGACTGATGCCCAGATAAACTGTATGGAATGAACCAGAAGCACCAACTTTCTAATGTGCCGGGGGGTGCTTTACCCCTGCTCTTCCCCAGGCCCCACCCCCATTTCACCCCTTCCCTCAAGGACCCACCCCTACCCTGCCTCTTCCCACCCTCTTCCCATCCCCTCCTCCGAGAGTGCCATGCCCTTGCTCCTCCCCCTCCCCCCAGCACCTCCTGGAAGCCACTAAAATAGCTGATCCACCGCGGGTGGGAGGCACTGGGAGGAAGGGGGAGGAGCTGATCAGTGGAGCCGCCAGCAGGTGGGAGGCACTGGGGAGGAGGAGCTGATCGCAGGGGCTGCTGGTGGGTGCTCAGCACCCACCATTTTTTCCCATGGGTGCTCCAGCCCCAGAACACCCAAAGAGTTGGCGCCTATGGAATGGACTCTCCCCCATCCCAGTGTCAATAGGATAAGAGGAAGTGGTCAGATTTCATTTCAAAGATTGTATTTCCTTTTATTTTATTTAATATAAAAAAAGAAAGTTATCTTGCTGAGTCTCATTAGAATGTGTAGACTCAAGTAACCATATTTTAGATTCTATCTCTTTTATAAATCCAAGCAAACTGGCCTAAAAGAAATTGAAACCATGACTTTAAGCAATTGCTTTTAATATTCAAAACTTTATCCCTTTTGGACCAATTCATTCATCCTGTACTAACCAAACTCTTCCAAGTGCCTTAAAGACAAATGCATCCTTGGAAGCATGATAAAGGTTTTAGGAATTGAGAATTTAATGATGTTAATGATTTAATGAATGATGATAAGTTAATGCAATAAGAAAATTTGGTGATTTGCTTTGTTTCTTGATAAAACATATGAGCCTCAATTCCAGTCTGTGATAATGGCTTGCAAGATCACACTATGTGTGCACTACACTCCTAGAATATTAGTGGTGTCTACACTTGAATGGTGAACTGTTGCTTGTATATTAATTTGGTTCTGGGCGAGCTGATAAATTGCTGGTTCACTAAGAATAATTCAATGTCCTGATTTAAGAACTACTGTTCAAGTTAAAAGTTTACCTGAAAAGAGCCCAGCATTAAAATTAGTAATCTAACGCTCGACGGATTCAACAGAAAGGGGATAGTCTATTAACACTTATCCAAATGGAAAATCCAGTTTGTTAGATTTCAGCTTTAAAATCTAACTGTTACCAAGAAAAAATCATAAAAATTGACCCCTTTCACTCTTACACAGTCCCCAAGGGAAGACATGCATCATCTGAACTCAACTGTTTCCCTCGTATTCTCTGCTCCTTCCTCCTTCTGCTTATATAGAGCTTCAAAAGTTGATCACTAGGCTGAGGTGGCCCAGTGCTGTAAAGGTGGCAAGATAAAGGTTCACTCTGCTTACAGACACAGGGAGAAAAACCTCTTCTTAAGTATTTAATTCTTCTCTGATTGTTTTCTGACTTCCTTTCTTGTTGCTTTTCCTTGAGCAATTTCAAGGATTTCATTTTCAGATGAGCAGCACATATAAAATTGACAGTAGTGGAAAAAGTTCTAAATTAATTAAAATTCAAAGGTCAATCTGAATTTTTATTCTTAATGAGTCCGTGAATTCTGTTTAATCATTTTTCCTCGATTGATCTCTTTTGCCCTGAAACAGCAAGCAATATTCACTCTCCATCTTCAGCTATAGGTGAAGAGGAAAAATATTTTTTTGAAAGAAGAGTTTAGTGATATAAATTCATCACCAAAACTAGAGCTGCTTATTTACTGCAAAAAACTATCAGATACATTATTTTAAAAAATGAGATTTTCCAAGTAATATTTAATTAATGGTATTTGACTAACTGTACCCAAAACATTGCTATTAGAAGGACGGGAGAGAAGTCTCTCTTCATTTCAGTGAGAGTGAGAAGAATTGTTTATTTACTTTAAAAAGGATCTGAACCCACTTACACAGAGTGACTTCAAAGTGAGCTATGACCCACAAACCTTCTCTTGCCATTTTACATCCCAAAACTTGCAGACCAAGAGCAGAATAAGGAGCTTTGACCCTTAGAGAGGGATTACTAGTATAGGGCTATGAAGTAAATGGATTGAAATTCCCACTCAGGGTCTCATTTTCAAACAAGCAGCCTCCTGCCTGTGGATACAATGTAAATTTTGGGACAGATTGTCTCTGGCTTTTGCATAAGTGCATGGAGTGAGTTTGGAAAAGGAGGGAGCAAGGAACTCAGGGACAAAAACACAGAGTTTACCCTTGTGAACAAATCACGTCAACAGGAAAAAGGAGGAAATGTGACTATAACCTCCCTCCACATCAGTATGGTGACTAGTAGTCCTGGAAAACCAGGGATATCCCATCTTTTCAACTGGGTTTAATTATCTAGTCAAATCCCCAGGGGGCAGTGACAGTCTTCTTGAGGAGGAGCAATGTGATGGTGCAACTGGTGAAGGCAGGACTTACTTAGGGACCAGGAAGCTACTTTTATGATGGCTGTTGAGAAGCGGGCTTGTGGGAGAGGCAGGGATGAGTTGTCCCCCAAAGGAATCCCTCTGAAATTTCTAGAGTAGTTCATGAGCCTTTAAAACCACCAAGGCAGGAATCTTGGTGTAGGACCCCATGCTAAGAAACAGCAGCTCCTCCATTATCTGTTGCTTGGAGCTTTGTCCATCTGGCTGACCAGCCATCTGTATCCATATCACCTGTCTCAGACCCTTGTTGACTGAGCAATTGCAGTTAATGGCTAGGGCCTAGGGAGTGGAGGCACCAAGAAGGAATCAGTTGGGGATTAAGGGATGGTCAGTGCAGTGGAAAGCAACAGAAGGACTGAGCCTGGGGAGCTAGGTAAGCTATAGTGGTGGGTACAAGGAAGAATAGGGAGGCAGAGGAAGGAAGGGAGTTCTGGGCTGAAGAAGCCAGAGGAGTAAGGAGGATTGGGGCAGTAAGGAGGAAACCAGTTATACGATCAGGGGAGCTTGTGCAGAGTGGATTGGGGCAGGGAAAGGATTCCTGTGGAAGACAGAGAGCAGGTGCAGGTAGGGCCTGGGCAGTTGGAGACAGAGAGAAGGACTGAATCCTTTTATAGAATTATATATCAAGAACTAAATATAAAGGATGTTAAAGTTGCAAAGTTGAGCAATCAAAAGCAGTGTATAAGTACTTATATAGAAACAAAAATTAAATAATGGGCTCTTCAATCTAGCAGACAAAGATATAACAAGCTCTGATGGCTGGAAGTTGAAGCTAGACAAATTCCGACTGGAAATAGGATGCACATTTTAGTGCGGGTAATTAACCATTTGAACTATTTACCAAGGTGTATGGGAAAACCGTGAGTGGAAATTTTAAAATCAAGATTGGATGTTTTTTTTCTGAAATATATATGCCCTAGTTCAAACAGGAATTAATTCAGGGAAGTCCTATGGCCTGTGCTATATAGACGGTCAAAGATGATCACAATAAACCCTTCTGGCCTTGGAATCTATGTAAAAGCTAGAAAATGCCAGAATTTAGGTTGTCTATGCAACTTTAATTTGCCACCCTTATGCATATGCATTAAGATACAGGCTTTAATTACATGATCATATACTATTTTTTCACAGGACCCCTGCCTCATTCAGTGCACAGGATGGGCCTTTCATGGGACTGAATCATATTTTTGTAGTGAAGAAAGGTGTTGTCTTTAGGAGAAACTGGAAGGTGTGTAGTGAACGAGGCAGAGAATTTCAGGAAAAGAAAGCCCCTCAGCTGCTCATTCCAATCCCTATCTGCCTCTCAAGATCCCTGCTCCAGTCTCACCCACCTCAGTCTCCTCCAAGGGCTCAGCTACTGACCGCTCTGTATTAGAGTCAGGCATTTACCTCCTTGTCCTCCTCACCACCTGGGTGCCAGCAGGGGTAACGTTGAAAGTCCAGGAGAGAGAGTCTCCCTGCTCTCTTTTCCTGTGCCTGGTGCCAAAGCATCCTCTAGCAGCTATGAGGATCAATTGCAAAGAAAGTCTTCCTCAGCCCCTACTGCCCTGGGGTGGAACATGATCTATGCATGCACAATCTGGTCACAGTAGGAGCTGGGGTTGGAGGCTGAAGCATGCTCGGTGAAGATGAAATTCAGAGAATTTAGCTGCCAAACTCCAATAAATATTCAAGTGTGGAGAGGAGATCCTGCTGAGGCTATTGCATGGACTGTCTCTCAATATGTGGAGTACTAAAGATGTACCACAAGACTTCAAAGATACCACCATTGTCACCATATAAAGGGAAAGTGTGAAATGCCTGGCTGTGGCAACTATCATGGAATCTCATTACTCTTCATCACTGGAAACATTCAGGCTAGAGTACTCTGATCATCTTCTATGCAACATTGCTAATTTCATGCTATGTAAGTCACAATGAGGTTTCAGGCCAATGTGAGGAATTGCAGACATGATATTTATAGCTCATCTGATGCAGGAGAAATGCATAGAACAACAACAAGACCTTTACGCTGTCTTCTTTGATCTGGCTATAGTATTGGACACTGTTAGTACATGTGTACTTTGGCAACTATTATGTATATTTGTTGGTCCAGAAAAATCCACCAACATTGTGAGTCTATTTCTGATGGAATGTTTGGAGGAGTCTGTGTTCTGCCTGACCCGTTTCCTATCACTAATGGTATTAAACAGGTCTGCATAATTGGTCCACTCTTGTTTAACCTCTTCTGTGCAGCAATGCTCGATGATGCTACAAGAATGCTGTGCTCTCGAGGCACATGCTCTGTGCTGATGGCTGTACTCTCGAGGCACATGCTCAAGAAGAGATACAGCTCATTACAGATAGATTTGCAGAGTCTGCAAAAGAGTATAGACTGACAATATGAAAAAGAGAGAAGTCATGCATCAACCTGCTATAGGTAACCCAACACAAAACCAAAGTCACCATCAGCAGCACACAGCTGAAGGCTATTACAGACTTCTGCTATCTTGGCAGCACATTGTCAAATGATGCTACTATAGACAAGGAGCTGACAAGTTACGTTAACAAAGCCAGTTCATAATTTGGCAGACTATCAGGCAGATTCTGGCAGCAACATGGAATTAAGCTTCAAACAGAGCTAAAAGTCTATAAAGCAGTTGTGTTGTTCAATTTGTTGTATGGGTGTGAGACTTGAACCTCCTACAGGCATCACATCAGACTTTCACGTCAGACGTCAAATAAGTTCTATTTATGACATCTGCATGCCATACTCTGCATCAAATGGCAGGATAAATTTACCAATAATAAGGTCCTGGAATGCAGACTCTCTATAGGGATTGAAGCTATGCTTAATGCATCACAGTTATGCTGGCTGGTCATGTGTTAAGGATGAATGGTACCAGAATGCCAAAGCAATTGCTGTATGGTGAACTGAAAGTGGGTAACCGCAAACAAGGCCGCCAGCAGAACTGCTTCAAGGACACTCTGAAGCATAACTTAAAGCAATGCAACATTGACATTGACAGTTGGGAGTCAGCAGCAACAGATAGATCATGCTGGCGAGCAGCAGTAAACAATTGGGCTACTTAGTTTGAGATTAATTGCCACTTGGCTCTTGAATCACAGTGTGTGAATCATAAACAGTGAAAGGTTTAGCAGACACAAACTAGAATCCCTTCCTCGATACTGAGCTACATATGCATTCAACGTGAAAAGTACTGCCTCTTGTGCATCTGCTTTTAGCCACAAAGATATATTTCAAGATATAATACTGTCATTAGTGTCATCTTTGGTCATGAAGGACAATAACAGGAACAACATTTTCTTCCCTCTGGAGGATACTATGATATCTGTGTGACAGAGGCAAACAATGTTTGCTGAAAAGGGTACGTAGAAAGGATATATTATACTGTGGTACCTCATGACCCCTCCAAAATGTATCATACATAAGTTCAAAAAGGAAATAGGATGAGATTGATCCATGTAGAACCCCACATGGAGGATTTCTGGAGAAGAGAAACATCAAATTTCTAGGCTTTGCATTGATCCAACAGCATGAACAATGAAGTTTGTTTTTTATCCATAGTCGTAGAAGGTTGTCCATCTGTGCCACCAAAGCTGTCTCCATATCACGGCTCTATCCAGTGGCTGAAGCACTATCCCCCAAAGACAGAATCTATAGATGTAACCTTCCACCATATTCAAAAAATGTGAAGATACTCAAGAAATAACAGGCCTCTTGATATCTGCTACTGAACTGTTCTACTTCTGCAGTTTGTTTTTTTTATTAACCACTGACAACAACTAGTAGAGCAAAGTTAATCATTTGCATACACCTCTGCTGAACAGAGCTAAACCAAAAGTCTTCTCATACTCCAGCAAATTGTCCTGCTTTTTATAGATGAAGGCAAATTAATATTTCCTTCCTCCTCAATAGCACTGTCAGCACATAAGAGCTACTGAAATGGGTTACCTTGTGCTATGTACCAAATGTAGATCTTGCTTAAGCATCAGGACTTGGACATAAATACAACTAGTACATATGCTTTTTATTTATTTATTAAGCACCTGACTATAAACAGGCAGGTCTGTGACTGTCCTGGGATTCCTCTGAGCAGATGCTTCACCTTTGTCAGGAGACATCCATATGGTTAACTGTCACAAATCAGTGGACTGAATCTTTTCCAGTTAGTAACTGTGACATTTTTTCCCCTTTAAAAATAATTCTACACAGTTAGTCAAGCTAATTAAAAATATTAACTTGGTGTGCAAGTAAGTATTAGGAAGGGATTAACCCTTAGCGGTATCCAAACAAATATTGTCACATTTGTGCGTTAGTATCATTAAAGCTGTGTCACACACACCTAATGTAACCATGGTACAGCAGGGACCTCGTCAGACCAAAGGTCTGGATACTCTTTAAATTTAGGTACTGAATGAATATCAGAGATCTAATATTCTGTATTTTTTGGATTTTATATTTATGACATGAACTAAAAAACAGCTGTGATCTTTCTTATGACATGATAAAAACCTAACTTCATGAAATCATAAACAATTCCAGTTCTACAGTGGTAAACAGAAATGATGGAATAAAAACTAAACAAACTCCATATTAAGAAATATAAGCCCATTAATTATGTGAGGATCAAGGGCCCAGTCTCATGCTTTCTTCACTCATGAGTGTAAACTTTATGGAACCATAGGACTTCTCATATGCTTAAGGTTAAGCATAGGATTAAGTGCTTTCCTGGATCAGTCCTTAAGTGAATAGTCCCATTGATTTCAGTTGACCTAGAAGAATAAGTATTAATCCCATATGTAAGGGTTTTTGCAGTATTAGAGTAGAAGTACTATAGATCTGCTCTGATAAACTGAATATATTTTGTTTTATATTACAACTGATAAAAACTTTTTAAAGCATTACAGTACTACTGTATATTCAAAATAGGTATTTCTATATAGTACACTAGAAGTGATGAATAAATTGGAAGAATCCTAGATTCAAAGAATGATTTCCAAAGGATCAAAGTCCACGAATAGTGCAATGAAAAACTAATTTTCCAAGGATCTTGAGAACACCTGAAGCCTTTGGAAAAATAAGAGCTAGTCTGACAGATTTTGAATACAGTATTCAAATTTCCCATCTGGCCTGTATTCTCATTTCACAGTGTTAGTCAGCCCCTTAACTCCTAGAAGGCAGCCTCTCTCCATCTCCATGAGGACTGCACACTAACCAACAACAATCAAAAGAGAATGCACTATCGGGTTTAAAAAGGAAAACAGTTGGAATTGTGATCCAAATACCTCACATGAATGTACAGTAGTATATGACAGCTCAGTATAAAGCCTGAAAATTGAAGTCAGAGGAGGGTTTATTAAGAGTGGTGGGGTTGATTTTTACATAGATAGAATCATAGAATATCAGGGCTGGAAGGGACCTCAGGAGGTCATCTAATTCAATCCCCTGCTCAAAGCAGGACCAATCCCCAACTAAAACATCCCAGCCAGGGCTTTGTCAAGCCTGACCTTAAAAACTTCCAAGGAAGGAGATTCCACCAACTCCCTAGGTAACGCATTCCAGTGCTTCACCACCCTCCTAGTGAAAAAGTTTTTCCTAATATCCAACCGAAAACTCCCCCACTAAAACTTGAGACCATTATTCCTCATTCTGTCATCTGCTACAGTCTAGATTCATCCTCTTTGGAACCCCCTTTCAGGTAGTTGAAAGCAGCTATCAAATCCCCCCTCATTCTTCTCTTCTGCAGACTAAACAATCCCAGTTCCCTCAGCCTCTCCTCATAAGTCATGTGTTCCAGTCCCCTAATCATTTTTGTTGCCCTCCGCTGGACGTTTTCCAATTTTTCCACATCCTTCTTGTAGTGTGATCATTCATTTGGTTCACTAAAGCATCACTAAACTAGGATTCAGTTCTGATGAGTTTACCTGTATGTATAGCAAAATTTGTACAACAGAGAACTCCTCAAGAATACCCAACATATCACTAAATCTATCACATCTGTTAAGAAACAGATTTTTGTAAGTTCCATAATGCGTAACTTATGTATATGTTCTATGAAACACCAGATGGTTCAATGTGTCTTTAAGATACAGTCCAGTGTTGGGGCAGTGTGAACCCATACTGCTCAGGAATGAGCTGAGAGGGGCATTTTGTTTCAGGGGAAGTCCCGAGCAAGCTATGATTATATGTCCACTGTATGTAGGGGTCAGAGAGCCATGGGCAGCTGGTATCATAGGCTAGGGGAGGTTAAGCCTCCCCTAACTCAGGTCATGGCCTCGCCCTCGCTCTGCCCCAAGGCCCCACCCTCATTCCTCCTCTCCCCTGAAGCTGGCCGGGACTCTGCTTCAGCTGGCAGCCAGGGGCTGAGGCAGCCCAGTGCTCAGGCCAGTGTGGCTGGGGTGGAGAGCATTTCTTGTTCTTTCCAGGTTCTCAGATAACACCACCCACTTTGGGTGCACTGGAAGAATAGGGGTAGGGGAGATTTGTCACTGTTTTGTGCCACCATCACTTCCCCATTGGAGGACTTTCTTTTGGGCTCCTCCAAAATGATCTGTGTTGGGAAAAACTGGCATAGACCTTGCACCAGGGGCGATGGAACCAGGAAAGAAGGAGGGACTAGCACCCACACAATGGAAATATTGTAGAGGCTGTGCTCTCATGAATTTACGCACATCTGCAGATCGAGGGTTGACAGTGATAGAGGGACCCTCAGAAGCTGAATCATCCATTGTGGGGCCCAGGATCAGGCCAGGGAATAGGGAGCAGGGATAGAGAATTGGTGGCACTGGGCCTGGGATCAGGTAGGGTCCCCTGGGGACTCTTCCCCAGGCAGGAGCCAGCTTCCTCTCCTCCCACACTGAGTGTAAGAATTTCCCCTCACTCCCTCTCCCTCTCCTATCTCTACACTCCCCATTCACAGGGAGCTTCCCTCCCCCCCCCCCCCCAGCCCTGCACAGTTAATTTGGCCCTTCCTTTTGGGTTGGCTAGTTGGATTCACATTAGAGGGAAAAAATCTGTGGTTCAAATATTTTTTTCTTACAAACTATGGGTAACATTTTCAATAGCACACAAGTGACTTAGGATCCTGTGACTTAGGATCCTAATGGGGACTGAGGATCTGAAGACATGTTGGTGCTTTTGAAAATTGTACCCTACGTCCTTATCCTAACTGCTTGCAACTGACCTAGCTGGGTCTCACTTTTAAAACAAATACCAAGCACACAAAACTCAAATGACAGAAAGATCTAGAAATATGCCAAAGAGGAGCTGTATTTGATCATGTCCTATGTGTTCTAGCACAGAGATCATGGCTTGATGCAGAAATTATTGGGTGATGTCCTTAGTGTTATGAAAGAGGTGAGACTAGGCGATGATAATAGTCCCTTCTGCTCTTAAAATCCATGAAAAGCCAAATATGTTCAAACTGAGGGAAATTAAATCATAAAAACAACTATGCCAACTATAAGTGTGGAGAAACAGGAAACAGCAACCCAAGGTTCTAAGGTTTCTCCATGTCCATCCATATCCATCCATGTCATCCTCCATCCCATTTCTAAGGTTTCTCCATGTACATACAGAGATGGATGCCAGCTCACACCTGAGGACATAAGTTTATCATTGCAGGGATTAGGAAGGAATTTTTATGATATATTGGCTAATTTTGTAAGGTAGAAGAATACAATAATACTGCTATATACATAATGGCACTGAACTTCGCTTTGCAAATAATGCTTTTGCTGTGGCCATTTGTGCAAAAAGCAGGTCCAGATCTTTCTGGCCAGATGGAATGACTAGCATTTTAATTTTAATTTGAGCATCTATGAGTCTTTCTTAGCCCAATTTGCCTCTTTTTTGTTTCTTGACTGAGTCCTCTGCGGATTTGCATGCTCATTGTTTTAAAATATTTTTAATTAATATTTTAAAAAGATGCCATCAAAAATCTCAAACAGTTAATTTTACAAGTAACTTCTAAAAAATCCCCAAACTGTCAGTTAAATCCTGTCTTACACTGAAATGAATGTCTTTTCCCAGAAATAAACATAGATGAAGGCAGTGAGCATCCCACATGGGAAAATAACAACCAGATAACACAGAACAAAGCAATCGCATGAAATAAAGTGACCATGAGAAATTTATCCACTTAAACAAGAACCAAACTAAAAGCTATTGCAATTCAAGCAGAGGCGGATGAGAGGACCAGCAGGACAAAGAGAATGAGGGAAGTTAATACATTCAGAAGTAGTTTCATGGATCCAAACTCATTTGCTCTCAAAAAACAAAGAATGGTACCACTTCTTGTAGTCAAGAGACCATGTAGTTGAACACCAGCTAATCGCTAGAATCATCTGGGAAGTCAGTAAATGGGAACTGTACTACATCTGTAAATTGACAACTGATTTTTGAAACTGCACATTTCCCCCCTATTTTCTGTCAGTTTCTTAGTGCCCATCTCTAAAGATTTCCATCTTCCCCCATAAGGGTCCTGAGCTTTGCTTTGACTGCATGTCATTGGATGTCTTGAGTAGAGTCTTTCTCTTAGCTCCCAAGGTAGACCACTTGCTTTGAAGTGCCTGCTGTCCTGGATCCATTACATGATATCTGTATGGAAGCTTGTGACCCTAAAGGAGTGAGGATTTTTGTCTTTTCTTTCCAGAATTTGTTTACATGGTACATTAGTCCACAGTAGAGGGTGTTAATTCGAGTGCCCGCTAGTGTGTCATGCACTAACTCACCTAAATGGACCCTACTGGCGTGCACTAAAAGATCTCTAATGTGCATTAATGTACTATTTGGAACAGGACTACATTAATGCACACTAGAAAACTTTTAGTGCACATCAGCAGGGATCACACAGACCAGTTAGGGCACAACTTGCTAGTGCACACTAGAATATATACCGACCTAGTGCAGAGTAATGTACCATGCAGACAAGCTCTCAGACTGCCTTGATATACCCTAGTTTGAGCTTCAGATTCCGAGATCACTTTTTATGCAAAATATCTGGAACACAGATTACAAAAGAAAAAAAAGAGGAACTGACCTGCTTTCAAAAGCATACAAACACTCCTACTTGGTTTCATACAAGGCTCCACCCACTATTCTAAAGGTAAAAAAAAATCCTTAACACTAATAATTTAATCAAAAAATAATGACAGGTTTCAGAGTAGCAGCCGTGTTAGTCTGTATTCGCAAAAAGACAGGCCCAACAAAGAAAATAACGCTAGCCATCACCTTCGTCCCCAACTAAAACTTCTCCAACGCATCATTAAGGAGCTACAACCTATCCTGAAGGATGACCCATCACTCTCATAGATCTTGGGAGACAGGCCAGTCCTTGCTTACAGACAGCCCCCCAATCTGAAGAGCAACCACACACCACACAACAGAACCACTAACCCAGGAACCTATCCTTGCAACAAAGCCCGTTGCCAACTCTGTCCACATATCTATTCAGGGAACACCATCATAGGGCCTAATCACATCAGCCAAACTATCAGAGGCTCGCTCCTGCACATCTACCAATGTGATATATGCCATCATGTGCCAGCACTGTCCCTCTGCCATGTACATTGGTCAAACTGGACAGTCTCTACATAAAAGAATAAATGGACACAAATCAGACGTCAAGAATTATAACATTCAAAAACCAGTCAGAGAACACTTCAATCTCTTTGGTCACTCGATTATAGACCTCAAAGTCATAATTCTTCAACAAAAAAACTTCAAAAACAGACTCCAACGGGAGACAGCTGAATTGGAATTAATTTGAAACTGGATACAATTAACTTAAGCTTGAATAGAGACTGGGAGTGGATGGGTCATTACACAAAGTAAAACTATTTCCCCATGTTATTTCCCCACCACCACCCCACTCCCCACTGTTCCTCAGACATTCTTGTCAATTGCTGGAAATGGCCCACCTTGATTATCACTACAAAAGGTCCCCACGCCCGCTCTCCTGCTGGTAATAGCTTACCTTAAGTGATCACTCTTGTTATAGTGTAAATGGTAACACCCATTGTTTCATGTTCTCTATGTATATAAATCTCCCCACTGTATTTTCCACTGAATGTATCCAATGAAGTGAGCTGTAGCTCACGAAAGCTTATGCTCAAATAAATTTGTTAGTCTCTAAGGTGCCACAAGTACTCCTTTTCTTTTTTTCAAAAAATAATGTTATTCTAGGGGAAATATGGATTTTTACAGTGTCTTGTGTGCAAACAAGGAGCTGAGTTTTGGACAGATTACCATGAGGGGTAAAACCTCCAATCCAATATTTACGCCAAAAAAATGAGAAATCCTGCCTCACTTGAAGTCAATGGGAATTTAGCTATTGACTTAATTGGTGCTGGGATTTTACCCAGCGTGTCTACATTCGCATACAGTGCATGGATACTACCAGGCTGGACTCTAGAGCACTTGAGTAGACATGTTGTTAGATCAGTACGCTATGTGTCATCTTGGGCAAAGGATTTTAAAATCGTGGGTGGGATTTCAGTGCAGGCATTGGACGGCCATAAACAAGAACTTACAGAATGAGCTGCCGTAACTTAAAGCAGCCCTCAGAGGGTCTTTTTGACCCCTAGATCAGACCAGAATAAGAAGAGCACAGAGGTAGTTTCAAGCCGTCTAGTTCAAGCCCTCCCTTCCTCCCAATTCAGTACTGTGCCTTGTAGAATTCCACCTCCACTTTATTATTTTTTAAAGTAATTGAAACCAAATAAAGATCATTAAAATCAAAATGAAAATTGAGAGTTTTACATTTGAAAACTGTAATCGCTTTTTAAATCTCTAGCCAATATAAATTGGCAGGATCCTCCATTGCCATGTAACTTGTGTAGTTGTTTTCACCCATGCAAAGTGGCTGTAAACACATCATGATATGAAGTAGCAATTTGCCATACTCTGATATACCATCGTAAAGCTGAGTAATACTCCACTGATTTCACAATTTAACTCGCTGCCGGGAAAAGTATTTAATTTCTTGGTCTGAGGACAGTGAGAATGAAGTTTCTTTAAAAAAGACATCCTTCAGAAAACTTGAGCTCACATTTATAACCAATACAGACTTGTTTATTTATTACACCATTATCTTTCAGTCTTTAATTAGACCATTCTGATTAAACTTAAGTAATTGAATCTGACACAAGTCAGTTCATAATGTTTGTTTTTCTTTGTTAGCGAGGCTGCAAATTACTCATGGTAAATATGAAGGCATGAATTAGTAAGTAGGACTAGGACAATTAATGGTAATAGAATAATTACATGCAAAAATATATCAACACTTGCTCTACATTCAGGACTGTCAGTTTCTGAATTACAATAATATAAAACAAAAAGTTATATCTGCTTCTTTAGGCCTCAGGTTGACCTGTCCAGTCCTGTTAACACTAGCGTTATTTTCATGGCATGTCTGGTGGATGATTTGTTTTTATGTCCATGCACTGATTGTCATTGAGCTCAATCCTTAATTTCTTATTCAGGTAAAATTCTCATTAACATTGATTTTTAAACCTCCCTATTTAAAAACAAGAAAAAACCCAAACCAAACATAAAATCTACTGCTTTTGATATAGTTTTGAGTAAAGTCATGCCCTTTCGATACTGGGTAAAAAAACATTCTCAAGCTCAGGATAAGCTAGAACTGTTCTGGCATGCACACCGTACAACAGGCATCCTGGCTATTTTATAAGAGTAGGTTGCATCAGTTTCTTGGACTACCTGGGATGAGATCTTTAGCTCTGGTTCAGGTGAAATGGTGCAGACTATAATACTATCAATCTAGTAACAATGGTAAGCCACAGGTTTTCCAGTCACTGCTGTCTTCTTCCCATAATAAGGTACCTTGGATTTTGCAATCCACACCATGTACAATGGTCCCACAGCACTCTCTAGTCCATGCATCTGGTATCCCATGAGACAATTTGGCCTATAGTAAGTAAGGAAGTTCTATACTGCTACATAATGCCCAGCATCCACTTCTGTCAGATAACAAGAATTTAGCTACCAAGTGCTTCGGTTTCCGAAAATATCTGGTCCAGTAACAATCTTCAAGCTAGCTGTTGATTGATATGTGGGAGATGTTAGAATTGCAAAGAAGTGATCGACTGGAGTTTTCCTCTTACAGTCTGCAGTTAAGAAAAGGAGTACTTGTGGCACTTGTGAGCTCACGAAAACTTATGCGCAAATAAACTTGGTAGTCTCTAAGGTGCCACAAGTACTCCTTTTCTTTTTTGCGAATACAGACTAACACAGCTGCTACTCTGAAGTCTGCAGTTAGCATGTGTACAGCATGGTGTTGTGCAGGTTCACAGAATTAGTTCATAAACACTGTGATAAGTAGTTGTAGAACAAAAAAGGGGGCTGGTGGTCATCTGGTACAATACTATCTATCTGTGTTCCCAGCCTGTAGCAATGCATGGGATTCTTTTGTCTTAAGTGCAGGACTCTTGTCCTTGTTGAACCTCATCAGATTTCTTTTGGGCCAATCTTCCAATTTGTCTAGGTCACTCAGGACCCTATTCCTGACCTCCAGCATATCTACCTCTCCCCCTCGCAGTGTCATCCGCGAACTTGCTGAGGGTGCAATCCATCCCATCATCCAGATCATTAATTAAGATGTTCAACAAAACCGGCCCCAGGACCAATACTCCGGTTGATACCGGCTGCCAACTAGACATCAAACTGTCGATCACTACCCATAGAGCTGGACGATCTAGCCAGCTTTCTGTCCACCTTATAGTCCATTCATCCAATCCATACTTTTTTAACTTGCTGGCAAGAATACTGTGGGAGACTGTATCAAAAGCTTTGCTTAAGTCAAGATATATCATGTCCTCTGCTTTCCCCATATCCACAGAGCCAGTTATCTCATCATAGAAAGCAGTCAGGTTGGTCAGGCATGACTTGCCCTTGATGAATCCATGTTGACTGTTCCTGATCACCTTCCTCTCCTCCAAGTGCTTCAAAATGGATTCCTTGATGACCTGCTTCATGATTTTTCCAGGGATTGAGGTGAGGCTGACCAGTCTGTAGTTCCCCGGATTCTCCTTCTTCCCTTTTTTAAAGATGGGCACTATATTTACCTTTTTCCAATCATTTGAGACCTCCCCTGATCACCAAGAGTTTTAAAAAATAATGGCCAATGGCTCTGCAATCACACAATCTAACTCCCTCAACACCCTCGGATGCATTAGATCCAGCCCCATCAGCTTTTCTAAATAGTCCTTAACCTATTCTTTCACCACTGTGGGCTGCTCACCTCTTCCCCATACTATGCTGCCCAGTGCAGCAGTCTGGGAGCTGACCTTGTCTGTGAAGACTGAGGCAAAAAAAGCATTGAGTATTCAGCTTTTTCCATATAATCTGTCAGTAGGTTATCCCCCCATTCAATAAAGATCCCACACTTTCTGTGACCTTCTTCTTGTTGCTAACATACCTGTAGAAACCCTTCTTGTTACCCTTCACATCCCTTGCTAACTGCAACTCCAATTGTGCTTTGGCCTTCTTGATTATACCCCTGCATGCTCGAGAAATATTTTTATACTCCTCCCTAGTCATCTGTCCACTTTTTGTAAGCTTTCTTTCTGTGCTTAAGATCACCGAAGATTTCTCCGTTAAGCCAAGCTGGTTGCCTGCCATATTTGCTATTCTTTCTGCACATTGCGATGGTTCGTTCCTGCCCCCACAATAAAGTTTCTTTAAAATACAGCCAGGTCTCCTGGACGACTTTCTCTCTCATATTAGCCTCCCAGGGGATCCTGCCCATCAGTTCCCAGAGAGAGTCAAAGTCTGCTTTTCTAAAGTCCAGGGTCCGTATTCTGCAGCTCTCCTTTCTTCCTTTTGTCAGGATCCTGAACTTGACCATCTTATGGTCAATGCAGCCCAGGTTATCACCCACTTCTACTTCCCCTACCAATTCTTCCCTGTTTGTGAGCAGCAGGTCAAGAGGAGCATGGCCCCTAGTTAGTTCCTCCAGCACTTGCACCAGGAATTTGTCCCCAACACCCTCCAAAAACTTCCTGGATTGTCTGTGTTCTGCTGTATTTCTCTCCCAGCAGATGTCAGGGTGATTGAAGTCTCCCATGAGATCCAGGGCCTGTGATCTGGAAACTTCTGTTAGTTGTCCGAAGAAAGCCTTGTCTACCTCATTCTCTTGGTCTGGTGGTCTATAGCAGATGCCCACCACAAAATCACACTTGTTGCTCTTGCCTCTAAACTTAACCTAAAAACTCTCAGTAGGCTTTTACCCAGTTTCATCCACCACTATGTACACATCAGGGTGCTGGAATTATGGTTTGACAACCATAAGTTTCCCCATTGAAAAAGATGCATAGAAAACCAATGAAAAGTTGGGAAACTTTAAGTCTCAATCCAGCAATAGGTAATGAGGCTTCATATGGGCACAAAGGTTCTCCTATGTATATCCAACTTCATGGTTAATACTTAGGACTCATTTGTGTCCCACTACTTTTGGAGATCCAGAAATTCAAGGACTGTAGTTGTGCCCAATCTCTTTATAGGGACATAGGGGAAAAGATGAAGACTTGAGCCTCTCCCCACATTGCATATCTGTGTACAGGTGGTCAGAAATTGATCCTTCATTTTTTATTTCATTTACCAAAGGTTTGGCACAACTAGCATACACTGCAATTCATAGACTTGTCATATGAGGTACAATGGTTAAAACTTAATTTAGTCATCCTGAACATAGAGAATCACTGTCATTTCTTCACCCAACAGGTCATGTACCACAAATAGTAGCTCTGTTTTATTAATCTAGCTCATCTCTGGGACATAGGTTAGTGGGTGTCAGAGCATGTTCCATACACCTTCAGGCCTGTTCATTACACTTCTGGGACCTGATTCTGCACCAATTTCCCTGGCAGAATTTGCTTGGGTGCACAAGGACCCAGTTACCTGTTGGTACCACTTAGGCTGTAAGGCAAGGGCCTTGCCCGTGGAGAGGCTATGTACCAGCAATCAGCCTTCTTTTCACCTAAATGGGGCTAGTTTTTGGCCAGGGATGATGGCAGAAGAATTAGCTAATTACATTTCATCTTGGAAAAGAGACAACTAAGGGGAGGTATGAGGGAGGTCTAAAAAATCTTGGTGTGGAGAAAGCGAATAAAGAAGTGTTATTTACAAGAACCAGGGGTCACCAAATGAAATTAACAGGAAGCAGGTTTAAAACAAACAAAAGGAAATATTTCTTTACACAACTCAAAATCAACCTGTGTAACTCTTTGCCAGAGGATGTCGTGAAGGCCAAGACTATAACAGGATTCAAAAAAGAACTAGATAATTTCATGGAAGATAAGTCCATCAATGGCTATTAACCAGGATGGTCAGGGATGGTGTCTCTAGCCTCTATTTGCCAGAAGCTGGGAACAGTCAATAGGGAACTGATCACTTCATGATTACCTGTTCTGTTCATTCCCTCTGAAACAACTGGCATGGGCCATTGTCGGAAGACAGGATAATGGGTTAGATGGACCTTTGTTCAGACCCAGTAAATTCTTATGTTCTTAATCCCTACATTGATCACTGGCACTGGATGCTTCACATAGGCTTGTGCCCCAACAATGCCATTGCACTAGATACTAGGTCCACAGTATTTCTGGCACCTTAGAGACTAACAAATTTATTAGAGCATAAGCTTTCGTGAGCTACAGCTCACTTCATCGGATGCATTTGGTGGAAAAAACAGAGGAGAGATTTATATACACACACACAGAGAACATGAAACAATGGGTTTATCATGTAAGGAGAGTGATCACTTAAGATAAGCCATCACCAACAGCAGGGGGGGGAAGGAGGAAAACCTTTCATGGTGACAAGCAGGTAGGCTAATTCCAGCAGTTAACAAGAATATCAGAGGAACAGTGGGGGGTGGGGTGGGAGGGAGAAATACCATGGGGAAATAGTTTTACTTTGTGTAATGACTCATCCATTCCCAGTCTCTATTCAAGCCTAAGTTAATTGTATCCAGTTTGCAAATTAATTCCAATTCAGCAGTCTCTCGTTGGAGTCTGTTTTTGAAGCTTTTTGTTGAAGTATAGCCACTCTTAGGTCTGTGATCGAGTGACCAGAGAGATTGAAGTGTTCTCCAACTGGTTTTTGAATGTTATAATTCTTGACGTCTGATTTGTGTCCATTCATTCTTTTACGTAGAGACTGTCCAGTTTGGCCAATGTACATGGCAGAGGGGCATTGCTGGCACATGATGGCATATATCACATTGGTAGATGCACAGGTGAACGAGCCTCTGATGGTGTGGCTGATGTGATTAGGCCCTATGATGGTATCCCCTGAATAGATATGTGGACAGAGTTGGCAACGGGCTTTGTTGCAAGGATAGGTTCCTGGGTTAGTGGTTCTGTTGTGTGGTGTGTGGTTGCTGGTGAGTATTTGCTTCAGATTGGGGGGCTGTCTGTAAGCAAGGACTGGTCTGTCTCCCAAGATCTGAGAGAGCGATGGCTCGTCCTTCAGGATAGGTTGTAGATCCTTGATGATGCGTTGGAGGGGTTTTAGTTGGGGGCTGAAGGTGATGGCTAGTGGCGTTCTGTTATTTTCTTTGTTGGGCCTGTCCTGTAGTAGGTGACTTCTGGGTACTCTTCTGGCTCTGTCAATCTGTTTCTTCACTTCAGCAGGTGGGTACTGTAGTTGTAGGAATGCATGATAGAGATCTTGTAGGTGTTTGTCTCTGTCTGAGGGGTTGGAGCAAATGCGGTTATATCGTAGCGCTTGGCTGTAGACAATGGATCGAGTGGTATGATCTGGATGAAAGCTAGAGGCATGTAGGTAGGAATAGCGGTCAGTAGGTTTCCGATATAGGGTGGTGTTTATGTGACCATCGCTTATTAGCACCGTAGTGTCCAGGAAGTGGATCTCTTGTGTGGACTGGTCCAGGCTGAGGTTGATGGTGGGATGGAAATTGTTGAAATCATGGTGGAATTCCTCAAGAGCTTCTTTTCCATGGGTCCAGATGATGAAGATGTCATCAATGTAGCGCAAGTAGAGTAGGGGCATTAGGGAACGAGAGCTGAGGAAGCGTTGTTCTAAGTCAGCCATAAAAATGTTGGCATACTGTGGGGCCATGCGGGTACCCATCGCAGTGCCGCTGATTTGAAGGTATACATTGTCACCAAATGTGAAATAGTTATGGGTCAGGACAAAGTCACAAAGTTCTGCCACCAGGTTAGCCGTGACAGTATCGGGGATACTGTTCCTGACGGCTTGTAGTCCATCTTTCTGTGGAATGTTGGTGTAGAGGGCTTCTACATCCATAGTGGCTAGGATGGTGTTTTTAGGAAGATCACCAATGGACTGTAGTTTCCTCAGGAAATCGGTGGTGTCTCGAAGATAGCTGGGAGTGCTGGTAACGAAGGGCCTGAGGAGGGAGTCTACATAGCCAGACAATCCTGCTGTCAGGGTGCCAATGCCTGAGATGATGGGGCGTCCAGGATTTCCAGGTTTATGGATTTTAACACGGCTGCTACTCTGAAACCTGTGATTATGCAAGGCACTGAATTTAGCCGTATAGAGTGGAAATCTGTCAACTTCATGAAAAAACTCGCACAGATACAGACAGACATCATCTTCCTCTCCAAATGCAAACAGATGGACATCATACCGAAAGGACTGAAGGTAAAAAATCCATTACAATCTACATACCACACAGACTATGCTGACAGCTTGTGCCACACACTCTCAAGGAAACTGCGGAACCACCTGATCAACATCCTCTACAGCAAACAGGGAAAGATTAAGAATGAGCTCTCAAAACTGGATACTCTCATAAAGAACCAACCTTCCACACAAACTTCCTCGTGGCTGGACTTTACAAAAACTAGACAAGCCATTTACAAAACACACTTTGATTCTCTACAAAAGAAAAAGGACACTAAGCTATCTAAACTACTATATGCCACAAGGGGCCACAACAATGGTTCCCGTAACCCACCCAGCAATATTGTTAATCTATCCAACTATACTCTTAGCCCAGCGGAAGAATCTGTCCTATCTCGGGGCCTCTCCTTTTGCCCCTCCACCCCCACGAACATGATACAGTTCTGTGGTGACCTAGAATCCTATTTTCGACGTCTCAGACTCAAGGAATATTTCCAACACACCTCTGACCAACATATTAACCCACAGAGACCTTCCTGCCAACACTACAAAAAGAAGGATTCTAGGTGGACTCCTCCTGAAGGTCGAAACAGCAGCCTGGATTTCTACATAGACTGCTTCCGCCGACGTGCACGAGCTGAAATTGTGGAAAAGCAGCATCGCTTACCCCATAACCTCAGCCATGCAGAACACAGTGCCATCCACAGCCTCAGAAACAACTCTGACATCATAATCAAAAAGGCTGACAAAGGAGGTGCTGTCGTCATCATGAATAGGTCAGAGTATGAACAAGAGGCTACTAGGCAGCTCTCCAACACCACTTTCTACAAGCCATTACCCTCTGATCCCACTGAGAGTTACCAAAAGAAACTACAGCATTTGCTCAAGAAACTCCCTGAAAAAGCACAAGAACAAATCCGCACAGACACACCCCTGGAGCCAGGACCTGGGGTATTCTATCTGCTACCCAAGATCCATAAACCTGGAAATCCTGGACGCCCCATCATCTCAGGCATTGGCACCCTGACAGCAGGATTGTCTGGCTATGTAGACTCCCTCCTCAGGCCCTTCGTTACCAGCACTCCCAGCTATCTTCGAGACACCACCGATTTCCTGAGGAAACTACAGTCCATTGGTGATCTTCCTAAAAACACCATCCTAGCCACTATGGATGTAGAAGCCCTCTACACCAACATTCCACAGAAAGATGGACTACAAGCCGTCAGGAACAGTATCCCCGATACTGTCACGGCTAACCTGGTGGCAGAACTTTGTGACTTTGTCCTGACCCATAACTATTTCACATTTGGTGACAATGTATACCTTCAAATCAGCGGCACTGCGATGGGTACCCGCATGGCCCCACAGTATGCCAACATTTTTATGGCTGACTTAGAACAACGCTTCCTCAGCTCTCGTTCCCTAATGCCCCTACTCTACTTGCGCTACATTGATGACATCTTCATCATCTGGACCCATGGAAAAGAAGCTCTTGAGGAATTCCACCATGATTTCAACAATATCCATCCCACCATCAACCTCAGCCTGGACCAGTCCACACAAGAGATCCACTTCCTGGACACTACGGTGCTAATAAGCGATGGTCACATAAACACCACCCTATATCGGAAACCTACTGACCGCTATTCCTACCTACATGCCTCTAGCTTTCATCCAGATCATACCACTCGATCCATTGTCTACAGCCAAGCGCTACGATATAACCGCATTTGCTCCAACCCCTCAGACAGAGACAAACACCTACAAGATCTCTATCATGCATTCCTACAACTACAGTACCCACCTGCTGAAGTGAAGAAACAGATTGACAGAGCCAGAAGAGTACCCAGAAGTCACCTACTACAGGACAGGCCCAACAAAGAAAATAACAGAACGCCACTAGCCATCACCTTCAGCCCCCAACTAAAACCCCTCCAACGCATCATCAAGGATCTACAACCTATCCTGAAGGACGAGCCATCGCTCTCTCAGATCTTGGGAGACAGACCAGTCCTTGCTTACAGACAGCCCCCCAATCTGAAGCAAATACTCACCAGCAACCACACACCACACAACAGAACCACTAACCCAGGAACCTATCCTTGCAACAAAGCCCGTTGCCAACTCTGTCCACATATCTATTCAGGGGATACCATCATAGGGCCTAATCACATCAGCCACACCATCAGAGGCTCGTTCACCTGTGCATCTACCAATGTGATATATGCCATCATGTGCCAGCAATGCCCCTCTGCCATGTACATTGGCCAAACTGGACAGTCTCTACGTAAAAGAATGAATGGACACAAATCAGACGTCAAGAATTATAACATTCAAAAACCAGTTGGAGAACACTTCAATCTCTCTGGTCACTCGATCACAGACCTAAGAGTGGCTATACTTCAACAAAAAAGCTTCAAAAACAGACTCCAACGAGAGACTGCTGAATTGGAATTAATTTGCAAACTGGATACAATTAACTTAGGCTTGAATAGAGACTGGGAATGGATGAGTCATTACACAAAGTAAAACTATTTCCCCCTGGTATTTCTCCCTCCCACCCCACCCCCCACTGTTCCTCTGATATTCTTGTTAACTGCTGGAATTAGCCTACCTGCTTGTCACCATGAAAGGTTTTCCTCCTTCCCCCCCCTGCTGTTGGTGATGGCTTATCTTAAGTGATCACTCTCCTTACAGTGTGTATGATAAACCCATTGTTTCATGTTCTCTGTGTGTGTGTATATAAATCTCTCCTCTGTTTTTTCCACCAAATGCATCCGATGAAGTGAGCTGTAGCTCACGAAAGCTTATGCTCTAATAAATTTGTTAGTCTCTAAGGTGCCACAAGTACTCCTTTTCTTTTTAGGTCCACAGTAAAGACCTCAGCAGTTTTTTGATGGATGAGAGAGTTACACTGTAAAACAGCATAGCAACTGGATGCAGGCATAGCAATTTTCTATTACTATAAAGGGCACACAGAATGATTCCATATCTAT